>NC_056735.1:1130142538-1130742538 GCF_019279795.1 Protopterus annectens | reverse complement strand
CTGTAACAGCGTGTATACTTTTCTTGTTCAGTGTCAATAGTGTTTGCTAATGTACAACACTACAACAATCTTTTCTACTCACTGTAATCCAAAATTTCTGACCATTCCTTGACAAGCCAAAATCAAGTTATTATCTCTGCAAACATGTTACATACTACATTCAATTTCAAAGAATTTGCAGTTGGCTAAGTCAGGGGTCTGCAACCTGTGGCTCTTCCACCCTTCTGCAGTGGCTCCCTGTAGCTTTGGAAAATATTGGCCACTCTGCCACATGACACACACATCGAGAGTGATCGAGTGAAGGATTTTAAATATTGCTCTAATAAACTTAGAAACTTGCTATAGTGACATGGTTTTTGGTACCATGCATTCCACACACACACAGTGATCGAGCAATCCCCCTGGCAGCAGCATCTCCTGAAAGGTTTATATACCTCTACACCATACCTCTGAAACTCTTAGCACAAGAAATCTGGGCACAACCACAAATAAAGGGGGGGAAAGGAAGAAAAATAGAGACAGATTTTAAATATTGCTGTTATAAACTTGGAATCTTGCTCAAATAACAGTTTCTGTTAACATGTATCCCCCCACACACACAAACACACACACACACCTCGCAACTGTACAGATTTCTGCAGAATGTCCTGATTTTTGCCTCATATTTTGGTCTGTTTCTCATAAAATTGTGTTTTTTTCTGGCAAATCATTGAGGGCTGAAGTCAGAAAATACAGACAGACATTTGAGTTTCAGGCTTTAGAAAATTCATGCTAATGCAAAACCTGTTATTTTATCAACATTTTAAATATTGCTCTTACAAATTAGAAAGTGTCCCTATTTTTGGGCCTTTGTCCTCCCATTATTTATGGCTTTGCCCAGATTTCTTGCAAGAGGTTGAGAGGTACGAGTCACACACACATACACACACACACACACACACACACACACACACACACGAGAGCGACTGAGTGATCCCAATATAAATCCCAACAAAGAAACAAAAAATAGGGATGGATTTTAAATATTGTTCTTATAAACGTAGTTCTTTATAATAACTATATATATAAAACTTTATGTGCTGTGTTATCTTCATTTTAGAGGTCGAATAGGTTTTGTGGCTCCAGATGAACCTTATTTGGTGGGAGAGGGGCCAAAATAGCTCTTTTGATACTGAAGGCTGCAGACCACTGGGCTAAGTAGTAGTAAATATATAAACCATTTTTTATTTTCTGTACTACACTTATTCCACAGTGGTCATCTCTCACTTAGAGATGTTGCCCCTCACATACCTCATAGAGTACCATCCAAGAATGAGCCAATATGCACCTCTTTACAACTAGAACTGCAATCCACAGGCCATACCAAGCACCTAAAGGAAGGGCAACACACCATCCCAATATACCAGTAACTATACAAATTAAGAATTATAGCATACATGTTACACTGACAGCACCTACACATGTAAGACAAACAGACACAAATACACACACACTGTAACACACATACAAATGTACATTCTGATGCATATACTGAATCCCCATATTCCTTCCCATACATGCCACCACAATCAGGTAGCACAGAAAGGGAAAAATATATATCTCCGGGGAGTAAAATACTGTTTATGTGACATCTGTCAAAGTATAATGGCATGACATTATCAATCTGATGATTAGTATAATAAAGATAAGTTAACAAAATCAATTAAACACATCCCTCTGTTACATCATTTACCTACCCAATACACTAACAAAAAGACACACACAGACATATACATGCACACAATGTACTGGTGAACCATGATACTTTGCACTCCTCTCCATCAAACAATAATGCAACAATTATGAAGGAACCACAGTTAATCCTGATATCTGCTCAGGGTACCCAACAGTTGCTGAAGCAAGCCCACTGCACTGACATCAGAAGATCCCTCAACAAGAAGGCTCCATCTAGCTCTGCTCCATAGTTCTCCATTACAATATCCACACTAACCACAGAGACAGACATACACACACTTTATGCGGACATACCTTGTGATACACTTGACTGAGGTCTGCTGAAGAACCGAAGTACCTGCTGAACCAGTTTACTGAAACTGGGTGACCACAGCCTACTATGCCATACAGGTGTGAGTTCATCTTTCTCTGCATGAGTATCACATATGTTCAGTACCACACCAGTCTCACACACATTTTCTGAATCACCAAAATACTCATCACTATCACAAGCTTAATGAATGAATTAGTGAAAAATGTCTGTACACCACTTCACCTATCCATTAAGCAAAAGTTAAATAAATAGAATCAACAGCTGCTATGTGCTCATGCTGACCCTGTTTATCCAGCTACACAGCATTATTTCACCAGTTTATCTTCACAGTAATTACAAAACTTTAGCTGCTAGTCCATTCATCAGCAAATGCAGCATCACGCAATGCTGCAAGTAAGGGTGATGACATGCTAACCGAATGTAGTCTGATGCCTACCTAGTGTCAGTTTTTATACTGCTCATGGAATGTGGGTTTCCCTATCAGCAGGAAATGCACAGTAGCAAGAGAAAGAAGCCCTGCAACTTCAACTTTGTTGTAAGCATTTTTAATGCATCAGCTGTTGCAAATGGATGAGAAAATGTATGGCACAAGTAATCTACACAAAGGGTGCCAGATAAGCAGTATACTGCTTTAAGCTTTCTGCAATAAAATACATGTGTGTACCCAACTACATACATGGTTAAAGAAAAAAAGAGAGAGAGAGAGAAGTTAACCATTGCTTTGCTATACTTTTTTGTGAAATAATTAACAAAACAAAAGAGAGAAGAGGACATGACACTGGACAGCAACTGCTACTTTGACTAGAAATCCATGACAATGAATATTCCATTTTACTGCATGGAGCAAGGCAGATGTCACCTGTACTTCACAGACAGAAATAACAACACTGAAGGTTTAGCATTCTTCTAGATGAGTGACAAAATGAAAGCAGAATGTCGTGCACTGAATAAATGCCACTATGTTGTAGTTATGTACTGAGTTGTTACATCTGTGATTAAACTTGAAAGTTTAGTTTGCCTAGGATCACCAGCACTGTAAATATGTGCTGACAAAACCTAGTAGGAATGTACAGAAAGAGTGCACATGTACCACACGGAAGGGCAGTAAGGGGCCTTCGAAAGAAAAGGATGGAGCATTTCACATTCCAGTACAAAGGGCAAAGTTTTGGTTTTAAACTGCTGAGCTTCATCTTCAAAGTGCAGACCAGGCATCAAGTCTCCACAAACAGTCCATGGCAATAACACTGAATAAAGGAAAAGGCTGTAACAGGCTTGTTAAAGTTAAATGCTCTTTTGTATGCAGATAAGGAATCATTAAGATGGCTTGGTATCTACACATCTTTAAGTTGTGAAGCTTGATGAATAACAATGACCCTGACTTCCAGTACAGAAAGGGGATAGGACAGTAGCAGGTATCCTGTTAAGTAGATGAACTGATACTGTAGACATCATAAGTCCTCAGTGAATGAATGTGCAGAATGGGGTGTGACAGAAAGCCAGTGGATCACAAATCAGAGACAATGAACCAGGATGTTTACAGATGTCTCAGCAGTACCATCTGATGAGGTTTGAAACATTTTACACAGGAAACCAGTGTTCACACTGCAGATATACAAGTAAATAATTGATATTGGTGTCCCAAAGCAGTTGCATACAAGGATGGATAGTACACATGAAAGTAATGCAAAAACATGCGTGTATTTATGCAAACTTTATTCCAATGCAAAGACAACACTGGCAGGTTCAGGGAGAAGTGGAGTTAATAAACATCCTGTTACATGAGGAAATAATGCAAGACATCTTAGTGAAATTTGTAAAAGGCGAGGGTGGACCTAATTACCAAGTGCTACCTTCACATTGAAAAGCTTCTCACAAAAATGGAATACAGCCATGATGGGTGCCACTAAATCTCTGTCACATCATACACTGGCATTTCTATGCAACCGGAACAACAAATTCAATAAAGTACCATCATCATATGCTCCCATCCCAGTATCTGACCACGTCAACATTGCTTCAGAATGTGAGGGTGCACATCTGGTTCCATCTTACAAAAAAAGAAAGAGCAAGCACTATGCAGGACTTCTATGATATAACCCATTTCCCATGCTACTGTGGATCACAGACTGCACCCACATTGAAATAAAGCCCCTATCTTGTGAATTGGGAAGGAAGTATGTGAACCAAAAAGGTTATCACTCCATCAGCTGCTAGGTGCTCCGTTATGCACAGTTTATCATCTACAATGTATCTGCAGGTCACCAAGGTAGCTCTCATGACTCCTACATAAGGCATACCTGTGACCTGTGTGACTTTCCCCTGGGGCACCTTATTAACAGTGCTGGATATGCCCTGGAATCTTACCCGATGACACCTATCAGAAATCAACAAAATGAAACGGAACAGGGACTGCAAGTACACCCAAATACAAACAAGAGGCATTACTGAGCATGTACTGGGTTGTTGAAGGCACACGGTTTACTATCTGGATTCATCCGGTGGTTTTCCTGGAGTATGATCCTGGCATATGTGCAAAAAGATACTCAGTATGTGTAATGTTGCATAACACAGAGAATTATGATCAGTTTGCCAATCATATCCCACTTATGAATTCGAGACATGGATGCCAAGTAATTGACCTTGGGAGCAAAGCTCCAGTGGTGAATCTTGGCATCCATCTCGAGAACATACAGCTGAAGGTTATGATCAGCGAACTGATTATAATTCTTTCGACTGCATGGGGCTTTATCTACTCCATGTACTACTAGTTACAAGGGAAAAAAACTGCTAAATGTTTAGCAAGCGCTGACAGAGAGGTAGTGTAATGCAGTCTTTTACATTTACACTCACCTTTCATACCTCTCAACTGTCTAGATTTTCACAGGACGTCCAGATTATTGCTTCATATTTTTGGTCTGTTCCTCATAAAACCTGTGGTTTTAGGACAAATTACTGAGGACTGAACTCACTAAATAATGACATCCATTTGAGTATAAGAGTTTGTATCCTTCAGGAAACAGATGCTAACACATCATGTTATTCTAGCAAATGAGTTTAAGAAGCTGGGAACACATTACTGGTATGGAGAGTAAGCAAAAAGTTTTTTTTTCATTTCTGCTGATATCATTTTCTAGTCAGTACAGGCAGATTAAGGGGGTGCTTAATATTTATTAAGGGTGGGTCACTCACCACTCTGCTGCTTAACTGGTTTGTCTTTTTCCAAATAACACAGCTTAATCAGGGCACTCAGTACACTACATCATAATTGTCAGGTCATTACAGCAAGGACGGGTATTTACAGGAAAAAGTTTCCAGCACACTAGGTAGTGCAGGCTGTCCCAGATGAAAAGTAGGTGAAGGAGTCATCCGTAAGGGATAATCATGCTAGACAGAGAAGGGCACCATATGCCATGGCACTGGCAAAGATGCAGCTGCTTGCACAGAGCTTTACTTCATAGTAAAGCAGAATTAAGCAGATACTCTACAGTAAAACTGATGGAAGCAAAACAAACACCAGGCTGTGTCCATCCTTGCATAGGCTGGCCACACTGTGCATCAAGCATAGGCAACTCACGTAGCAATACACAAGAGGGTAAGGCACAGTTATCATTACTTGCATAGGTGGGGAGGGAGCACATGTGTAGATGTACATGCTTTTCACAAGGGAGTGGGTTAGCGCTGAAGACAAGTAAAAGTAAGACTGCACTTGTGGGTATGAGCTCAGTGTGCGGTGGGGGTATTAACATAGACGTCTTTGTGAAGGGGCACTGTCACTGCATGTCTGTGCATATGATGTTCTGTTGTGTTGTTAATGTGTGATATACTGGGCTGGTGTGAGAGTGGGTACGTTCTATGGCACACTCTCAGCACTACATGAAGAAATGGGGCTCAGTCTTCTGGGGAGCTAAAGGGCATACATAGTAGAGGGCTGTGCCTCCCATGTATGCACCTGCCTACTAGAGCCTGGCTCTACCCAGGAGATGCACTGCTCATACCATAGCCCATGGTAGATACTGGCATGCTGCATGACTGTGGTTGGCATCCATTACCAGATGTGCTACTATCATGACTGCCACTACTTTGGAGACATCCTCTTCTGACCTAAGACACTCCCACAACAGATGAAGTTGTGGAAATGCTAAGAGTGAATGATCACGAGCTAATCACCTAGAACCATAGTGGCTAGCCCTGTTACAGCATGCAGTCTGTGATATGTACTCTCCTATCTTAAGGATACTATGCATCACAATAGATTCCCAAAACAGTTGGTCTCTACAACTCTTCCCTCTAAAGGGCACCATGTAGAGTCTGTGCTGCTGCTCACAGCTCCATTCTTGGGTGAGTTTGAGGTGGAAACATTCAGCATGCTTTTCAGAGGTGGGAGGAACCCCACACAGAAATATGCAAACTCTAAACAGGTATTTGCTAGAGATCAGGATTGAAACTTGTACCTTGTGTGCAGGAAGTAAAGACATTAACCATTATGCCAACTGGTCTTGCTAAATGAGTGTTAGGATGCACACTGTCAGAAAAAATGACGATGTAAGAACAGAAGACAAAGTAGTTGCAATTGTACAAAAGGTCACAGAGAACAGCTTACGGTGGTTTGGGCACATGTGAAGAAAATCAGAAGACAATCTGTTGAAGAAGATTTGGTACAGACAGGAAGAAGGCAAGAAGAAACAATGACATCCGGAAAAGAGACCAAAGAATAGAGAAAGAGATGGCAACAGTTGACATGACACACTGAACCCATGTAGAAAATGGGAATAAGGGGGTTTGATGATGATGATGAATGATCACAATCTAGGCTGCCCATGGCCATCATCTGTGGATGTGCAGGTGGAATGGCTTCATGAATAGCAACTCGGCATGAAAGGTGAGCTTGAGAGGACATGCCTTTCAGTTTAGCAAATCAAAACAATCATACACAGGGGACATGCACTCCTTGAGGTCTTCTCACTCATACATCATTCTTACTAACTGATACTGCTATGGTGGCAGCAAGTCCATGCCTCTATGATATCCCTGCACATAAACCGGGATGGATAATTTAGGGGAAGGTCACTAGCCCCACTTGGGTTTTACCTAAACCCAAATCCTGACATATGTACAGTAAGGAGTGCCACATTTTTCTGACTGCTGGTGTTCCACTGACCTGTCCTCTCTGTTTGGTGTTTATCTTTTGGGTGTTCACAGGCACAGAGGCTGTGCCCATAGCCTGTGTAGGTGATCCAGTGATCATATTCCTTTGTTCCAAGGCATTAGTTGGGTAGATAATGCAATGCCAGTGGATGAAGTAATTAATAAATGCTTTGAACCCACATGTAGTCTACTGGGTAATCACACCATTAAATGAACGAGTCACATCAAAGAAAAAAATAATACACTTATTTTGACTTGTATAAAGTTCAATCCAGTGTTATGAAATTTAAATGCACTGGTATTATGGGCTTGAACATCGGTAGAATGCTTATAAGGCTGACAAGAGATGATAGTTTAATACTACTGTATTACTTAAGTAATCAAGTGTTGTGCTCCTGACAAATTGGGCATAGTCCACTACTTTTCCAATGTACAAGAGATAGGATACACAACAATATTCCTATAGATGTAATATTGATTTTAGGAGGTGCTTTCAAAGCATATAATATCAAATGAGTCTGTTGGTTTACTAGTTATATTCACGGGTTCCTATTGTGTGATCAAAAATTATAAACAGTGAACGCATATTGAGTGAACCTGATTGGTCGAAATGTCGTGCTCGTAACACGGAAATCACCGTAGGGAATATTTTCTCTTTACTTCAATGCAGTGCGATCTCGGAGTAGGAATATTTAAGTAGTGGGGGTGTGGGGGGCACAGCCCCCCACATGGGGGGTGCAGGGGGGCTTGCCCCCTCCCTACAGCTTTTATGTAAGTATAGTTTTTTATTTTTATTTTTTTATCATATTTTCGAAATTTCAAACATCGCTCATATGGTGTCGACCATATGGTGTTGGATGTTTGAAACTTTCAAAAATATAATATAGACCCATATTCACACCTACTGTGGAGTGAAGGAATTTAGAACGTTTGCTATGAGAAACAGTTGAATATAACTAGAAATAACACAGAAATATAATGTCTTGTAAGATCATAATGACCAAATTTGTCAGGTGAAGACTGGGATACAATTATACGCTAAGGAAAAACAGGTTCTACTGTGGAATGCTGACTTCCTGAAAGCCAACAAACTGCAATGATGGAGGAAAAAAAGCCAGAAGCTCAAAAGGGTAAAAATAATCAGTCTGAAATTTTTTTTTGTGGGGTCAAGACCCCCTGCGCACCACACTCCCCCAAACTTACATATACTAATTGAACCAACTTGAATGGAGAAATACCCCCCCCCCAAAAAAAAAGTGAATCTTTGCAACCACACACTTAGAAACCACACTGACAATGATTTCCAATGGAAAAAAACTGACTGGGAAACTAAGAAATATTGTTTCATTTCCATTTGTTACTTAAAATACACTAGAATAATGTTTCTTGCAAGAAGCAATCTGACATCCAGTTACTTATACATTCAATTATACGATGCAAGCCTTCATAATTAACTGACTTCACTGTAGTTTACCAAAGGACTCCAGGTCATTCAAATCAAGTCACAGAATAAAGTAAGGGCCCAACAAAAAGATGGAATACTCTCGTGTAAAAAAGAAGTTATATACTCACCATAACGTTCCATCTGAGTAGTTCTACTTCATTTGTCTTTAACCTGTAGGTATCGGATCTGAGCCGGCAAATTCACTAGCATCTGCTCTGAGCTCCAAGTTTCTTCCCTTACCCATAATACACCTCCACTACCATCCAACCCCCAGATCGAGTTTGCTGACCCTTATACTGATAACCCAACCTGAAGAATACTTTATGACCTACAACTGCAGCAAACAGGCTGTTCACATGATAAGGTCAAGGGGCAGGAGGGAGGGTTGAAGACAAATGAAGTAGAACTATTCAGATCGAACGTTATGGTGAGTACATAACTTCTTTATCTGAATTAGTTTACTTCATTTGGTCTTCAACCTGTGGGACAGAGTCCCCAGCTACTAAACTTCTGGGTGGCCCTCATGGAAGGATATTCCGGAGCACAGCGGAACCAAAGGATGGTCTCCTTCTGGAAGTCAAATCCAATTTGTAGTGAGAAACAAAGGTATGAGAGGAGGACCAAGTAGCTGCAGAACAAATATCCAATGAGACTTTAGACCAAAAGGCCGCAGAAGTAGCCATGGACCTAGTGGAATGGGCTTTCACCTAACCCGGAGGAGATGCACCTTTATCCTTACAGACCTGAAGGATGTACAAGGAAATCCACCTAGCAATAGTGACCTTGGAGATAGGTTTACCCAAAAAGGGTTTAGAGAAGGACACAAACAATTGATCGGATTTACGGATGTTTTTGGTCCTGTGTAAATAAAATCGTAACTGTGTATGAACATCCAACAAGTGGAGTTTGTATTCCATTTTGTTAGCAAAGTTTGGGAAGAAAACAGGTAAATTATTGGTCTGATTGATGTTAACTTGGGGATGCAACCTTATGAAGAAAGGACGGACTGGTCTGAAAGGAAACCCTATCTTTATGGAAAATCATATATGGAACTTTGATGGACAAAGCTTGCAGTTCAGAAACCCTTTTAGCAGAGGTGATAGCTACCAGGAATGCTGTTTTTCAAGATAAGAACTTGAGATCCATGGTTGCAGCAAGCTCAAAAGGCAGAGCAACCAAAGCTTGAAGAACCATAGTAAGGTTCCATGGATAACAGGATCTTTGATGGGGTGGGGTGGGGGTGTAACAGGAAAGTACCTTTGATAAAGGCTTTACACAGTCTGGAAGAGGCCAGGGAGGCAGAATTCTCATCCACGTGAAAATGAGAGATAGCAGCCAACTGAACTTTGATAGTAGAAGAGCTTGCTCCTTGTTGAAAAATATTGGCTAGGAAATCAAGAATGGCAGGAACCGGAGCTGTGAAAGGGTTTAAACTCTTTTGAGAAGCCCAAAAGGAGAAATGTTTCCATTTGCTGCTGTAAATCTTCTGGTTGAAGACTTATGAGCTGCCAATAGAACAGACCTAACTGAAGAGGATAATCCAGGAGTGCTTGCATCATGGGGAACTGGAGTAGCCAAGCTGTGAGCTTCAAACTGTCCAGGTTCAGATGAGGAACCCCCGATGGGTGTGAAATCAGATCCTGAATGGGATCCAAGAAGGAGCCAGAAGATAAGACCAAAGGAAGGGAAACCATACATGGCGCGCCCAAAATAGGGCAATTAGGATCACTTTGCTCCTCAGTCGATGAGCTTTCTGTAGAAACCTCAGAATAAGAGGTACTGGAGGGTAAGCATACGGAAGACTGGGAGGTCAAGCATGGACTAGAGCATCTCTGGGGCACTCCCCCGGCAGGGGCTTCAGAGCAAAAAACTCGCTGCACTTCATGTTGGAAGGAGATGCAAAGAGATCGCAGCAAGGTTGACCCCACTCCAGAAAGATCTACAAGCTACTGAATGATTCAGAGACCACTCATAAGGCATCAGAATAGACCGACTTAAAATGTCCGCTAGAATGTTGGACCGTCCTGGATTGTGCATTGCTATGAGAAAGCGACCGGTGGAGATCGCCCATTCCCACACTCTCATGGCCTCGTGACAAAGGGGATAAGATATGGTCCCTCCCTGTTTGTTGATGTACCAGACCACTGACATGTTTGATTGAATTGCAATGGTTCCCAGAGGAAAAAGGCATGAAGGGCCTGCAATGCCAAAAGGACTGCCCTCATCTCTAGAACGTTTACGTGCAAGCTGGTCTCGACAGGGGACAATAGGCCTTGGACTGTCATGTCGAAACAATGCCCCCACCTGAGTTGGGAGGGATCCGTGGTCACTGTGGCTTGGACAGGGGGTGGAACAAAAGGTTGCTGCTCCAAGATTTCTGAACAGCACATCCACCACAGAAGGGATGACTGACAGACTCGAATGAAGTGTATTGGATACGATAATGGAAGTTCCAACAGGGACCACTGTTCCGCTAGTGTCCACAGTAGTACTCTCATATGTAACTGGGTGCACAGAAGAAGCATTATGGTCACTGCCACTGAACCTAAAGCCCTCAACAATGATTCTGCCTGACTAATACTGTACCCTAAACTATTTGTTTGGTTTGACTTGTTCTTAGATTGGGGATAGAGGGAATTTATTCCTATCCTCCTTTTTAAAACTCTAAAAACATGAGGGGGGAAACAGAATGTGCAACACATGAAAATTTTACTGTATTTCTTTGATTTTTTTTTTTTTTTTTTGCTGGTTGCTTGAGAGTTCTAGTTGCTTGAGTAGTTGCTTAACTGAGAGTTTACTGTATTTTAAAAACTTGTTTATGGCTATTTTATTAAGGACTGGCCTGAAAGATCCCTATTTTCTGAATTGATAAAGAATCTTGAACCAAAATCCTGTGCCTTGTTGTGAAAGAGGAAACTGTTCTCTTGTTTTCTTCTGCAATAACTTGCAGGTCTGCACCAACGCCAGAGAAATGTACAACTGTGGAGTTTCTAGTAATTTTTGCAAAAAATGAGGTAGCAGGAAAACTCCACTATTTTACCTGTATACTTTACATTCATTTTCGTCCCTCCATGCCTCACTATCTGGTCCATACCATCATGTCACTGACCCATTAACTTCCCCATCCTGGCTGGACATAGCCATTAACACTAGGAGTGTAAGTCAAGTGGTGTTGAGCTGTTATTTTTTCTGGTTTGATTTCTTATTGTAGTTTTCTAGCCCCAATAATTATTAGTTTGCTAAGCAGCATCTACTGTTGAGGCACACTTCCTCCCACACCTTTGACTGGCATCCTAGCCCATGCTTGCTTTGATATCATACTCCTCAGATGTGGACTTCCAGACAAAACAAGGTCTTAGTCCCAAAGAAGGATCTCCTCAGCCTCTTTTCCCTTCTAGAGAAAGGTGAGACCGCTCTCAACCACTAATTCCTCCAGTCTCTGGCTGGCTCTCTGACAACTGAGCTACTACACAAGTCTTGGCCACCAGCAGCAAAAATACATGGCAACACTGTTAGTCTCTCATAATTATTAGGTGATATGGCTGATCATCTTGACGGTCTCCTTGGCTGTAATTTTAGTAAGAACCTATAAACCTATGGTAAAAGGGATAATGTCCGGAATTAGGAATGTGATTACTAGAGTATTGCAGGGGTCGGTTTTATGTCCAGTGCTATTCAGTGTGTTTGTCTCAGACACACCTGAGGTAGATGATAAGTGAATCAGACTGCTACTTAATGACACAAAGATGACTGGAGCAGTACAATTTGGGGGGAGGTTAGGGAAGGATATGGAAGGCTGACCCATTGGGCAGAAAGGTATCAGCTGAGGTTCAGTGCAAACCAATGCAACATACTCTAGGCCTCAGCAACTCTGGTGTGAAGTTATTTATTTATTTGTCATTTGTTAACCGGATTAGTCCAACTGAACCAGTGGCCCGTTTTCAGTGGAGACCTGAGGAGAAAAGCTCCACACAGTTATAACAAAGTTATAAAAAAGAAAATCATCTGACAATCAGGTTTTATACAAACATTACAATAATGTGCTTTACATGAGAACAACAGAAATTTACAAAAGGCCTGAGAATGAGGTTTACATAAACATTATAATAATGTGCATAATATGCAGTACAAAAGTTAGAATTTTTTTTTTAATCAACAAAAAGAGAAAGAGATGCAAATGAGATAGGACACTTGCAATAGGTGGGTGTTAAAACTGTGAGAGGTAGTAAGGTATTAAGGTGGGATTTAAGAGGGATCACTGCAGTGACAGATGTTGGCATTCAGGAGAAAAGTTTTAAGTTTGGATTTAAAGAGATTTATGTTAGAAATTATTCGAATGTTAAGGGGGAGTTTGTTTCATGTGTGGGAAAATACTATATTTGTAAAGAAGTTTACCAATGTTTTTGTTTGGTTTATAGGCGTCCATGAAGTTGTCAGCTAAAGGGAGTAGAACTGATGACAAACCAGCAGGAAAAGGCTCTGGACTGGACCACCATGAGGAGAGTGAGTTGGCAGTGGAACCTGCAAACACAGCACTGGAATGTAGTGTGTGTGTTGTGTATGTGTGTGTGTGTGTGGGGGGGGGGGGGGGGGGGGTATACGCTTCAGAAGCAAACTGGTAATGTTTTCATTCTACAGGACTCTAGTACACACCACACCTTCTCATTTCTGTAGGCCAACTAGGTACATTAGACTACTGCAAGGAATCCAGAAGAAAGTCAATAGAATTCATGTTTTTCACCTCAGACCAGAGAGTCAGGTGGAACATGATAGGTGTATATGATAATGTCAGAGGAGGGCACAGATAGCAGATTGTAGTCATTAACTAATTTCCTAGCTGTTCAAAACTACTTTTCCACACAAGGGGTTATTATTAATCAATGGAATGGAATACCAGAATGGGTGGTGGAAATGGAATTCCTAAAAACATTCAAGACACCATGGAACAAGTGGCCAAAGATTAAGGAAGAAGGTGGCGGCTGGGAGGGAGAAAGTTAAATGTATTTAAATGGTAGACTATGTAAGCTTATAATCTCCTTCAGCCTTCAAGGAAATCTGCAGTAAAAGTACGCTTGGATCAGTTCATCTACACACACAACAAAATAAATACATGGTAAATACCATTGACTTCAGTGGCAACAACAAATCCTTCTTAAGCAGCTTAACTGAGTAGTTCCATTCTTGATAACGTTTTATTTTGACAGACTGATGTAACAGACAATAATCAGAATGGAAATGAAGGCTTGTCATTCACTAAACACTGTACCTTTACTGTACTGCATTCCTCCTGAAGTGCTGAGATTTTTTGTTGAAGAGCACTCCCTGTTCGCTGGTGCTGCTCTGTATAAGATTTCATCTGCTCCTGAAGTCGGTGTTTCTCTGCAGTCACATCTGCTAGCTTAATCTAGAAAAAATAAGCAAAAAATATCTGAGACTAGCAGCACAGCTGGTAAGGATGTTCTACAGCAAACTAAAATAAATTGAGTTTACTAACACTGAAATGTTAAATAAACAGAGACAAAAAACAGTTCTGATTTTTAAGACCAGATAGTGCTGCCTTAACACATTTTTTTAAATTTTGATCAGTAGCAAAGTGCTCAGATTTTAGATTAAGTAGTGCAGAATACACTGCCCAAGAAGCCTAACTTTATTAGTTCATCAGCTTTTTAAGTTTCTGTTCAGTTCTGTGGACAATATGCTACACACATCACTACTATTTGGTAATAAAACTATGAGAATAAACAAAGACAAAATAGGATTTTCATTTATTATTCTGTACATGTTATATTTTAATACCCAGTTCTTCATATAATGATGATGCACAAAGTGAATGTAAAGTTCTGCTGCATTGTAGGGCATATCCACAGATCAAACAGAATAAGATTTTTCAGAATAAAGCAGCTTTTATGAATCAGAAACTCAATACATCGTGGACCAAAGACCAATTTATATTACTTGACCAAATGAGGTGTGCATTAATAGAAGCTTTATAGAAGCTAATATCCTCAGGAAGTCACTCCATTACTGCTAAGCAGGAGGGTACAGCTGAAAAACTGGCCAACTGTGAGTAACCTGCAGGCAAGATATCCCAAGAAGTGAGAACTGCAGCAGTGATTACTAAGATGAACATCAAAGAGACAAATGGAGATCCTCGAGAGATACAGAGTTCTTTGTCCTGACAGTACTCCTCAGATGGAAGTAATATGACTTAAAAATGGCAGAAATTTGATCCCTAAATATTATCCGGCTACTAAAGAAGATACTAAGATTCACACTTTAGGTGCAAACTCTAATTTTCTGCTACCAGGGTGCTCCGGTTTCCTCCCACATCCCAAAGACATGCTGTAGGTGGATTGGACACACTAAATTGGCCCTAGGTGTGAGTGCGTGCGTGTGTGTGCCTTCTGTGAAAGGTTGGGCTGGCAACTCGACAATGTAAAACTCCATTGCCACTCATGAGCGGACAGGGCTGTGGCGACCCCTAACTGGGAAAAGCCGAAAGAAGAAGAAGCGGTGGTAGTGGCAAAGCAGAGGAGTCTCACAAAATGGCATGAACAACCAGATTTCACTCTTGGAGGTATTGGGTTACAACTGACTACAATACAGACAATGGTGTATGACCTCCAAATCATCTACTAAAGAATACACACTTGCTATATGTTCCTAAAGGAAGGAAATGTACAAATGTGTGTTATCAGCATAACAATAACACAAACACACACACACACATATATATATATATATATATATATATATATATATATATATATATATATATATATATATATATATATACATTTTTAAGTGCAGGAGTGATAATGTCTTTAACCTTCCTGAATATTCTGAGTATGTATCTGCATGCGCGCAAACTGCTTTTCTGCTTTATATCATTCCCTAACTGACTGCTAAGAGAAGGGATTGGGAATCAATCTTTATGTGGCAATTAGTAAGTGAAGTATGTGCTGTTTTTTTCTTATTGCTGTATTGCCGTACTTGGCAAATCACATGGTGGGGGGGGGATGCCAAGATCTGATGTCTACACTATATGGAAAACTGGCTCGGACTGTGTGAGGGGCATACTACCTAATAATTAACTGAAGGAGGTGAATGCTTCTCTCTTTTTCCCCTTTTATGTCACTGTATATTTTTCTCAAGTGTGCGAAGAACTATAAGAAAGCGACTGTCATAAGAAAATGGATGTACCACAATGACTGATATCGGTCAATGGAATATCTGGAAATTAACAAACAAGGTCATGCAAAGAGCTGGAGGATGAAGTTACTTCACTGAGTTTTTTGGTTGATTGTTGAGCTAATAAACTGTCCTTTGATCACCACATACCCACTTTTGTAAGGAAGCCCTTTGTCATTGCATAGCCTATATCTAAAGGCATGGCATCCAAGTCCAGGGATGTAATTACACTGTACATGTCAGGTTGATCATGGAATAGAATGTCTTGGTAGGTACCTGTACTGACCACACTTCCTCAATGTAAAAATAAAGGGCCTAAATCACAAACACTATGCAGCCCAACTTGAAGCCTTATCAATCTTCACAGTACAATACAGGCTACTGAAAGGTGAACTCTGCCACGATTAAAGAGCCTCAGCATTCCCCATTATGTCCGACCTACTATACATTCGCAAGTCCAATATTAGTGTGAACACCTGCTCAAGAGATCTCAATCTCTTTTGCAACATAAACAAAACATGTTGGAGAGATAGGTATGTATCACATAATTCCTTTCCTATGGAACCATCTTCCACTCCACATAAAGCAAAGTACTTTTTTTTACTCTAACTGCGGTGGTGGTGCTGCGGTAACGTTGTCGCCTCACAGTACGACGTCCTGTTCGATTCTCATCTAAAGCGTCTTCTGTGTGGAGACATGCCTGAATGGGCGTACCTTCGTTGAAGGTTGTGCGTCAGAGCTGGCAACTCGGTACGTAAAAATCTACTGCCAATCATTAGCAGACCGGAGTTCCGCTGTGGCGACCCCTAACCGGGAAAAGCCGAAAGATACAACAACAACTTTTTTTACTCTAAACATAATTTGGGTGAATGGACTGGAAACCAAAAATTCACGCTCTGTTTAGCACCAAAGTCTCTCATGGTTAGGGACAACAAGCAAATGCTCAAGCATATCCTTTTCTGCCCATGTCTGGGTTATTCACATGCAAAATATAAAGGTAAACACTGCTATGGAGTGTAAAGCTAGGCTTCTTAATATTCTCACAGATCAATAGCCTAGTTAAGTAGCTATCAACATAAAATACTTTTTTATCTGCTTGCTTTTGCATTGCTGCAGGACTGTTTACATTCGCTAGGTCAGCCCCAGCTGCATCAGGTAAGGACAGAATATTTTAATATCTAAAATTTTTAGTCACTTCAGTGGCTGCAGTCATACTAGGTTACACATCTTGTGTGTATTTTATGCTGAAATTAAGTCCGACTTGACTTTAAAGTCAAATTTAAAATTCTACCATGAAGTACAGATAGTGTACCAAAATTTCAATGTGTATGTATGTGGTTATAGCTGAATGAGCTAAACACTTTCATTTTCCTTAATTCACAGCATTTATGACTGATGTATTAAATCAAACAGGTTTTGGCCAAGATCAACATTACCTTTTCATAAGTTTTTAGAAAGAGTAATTGTGAATTAAGTTGTAAGTATGTAGCATATGAATTAAATTCTATTTGGACAAAAGTTGCCAATGTCTACTTAATCAGTGATTTTAAGTTTAGAGTTGGGGTACTGGTTGAGGTTAGTAGAGTGGTTTTAGCTTGCTAACAGTTATGGCTGTGAAGGTTTAATTTTAGGCTTTGGCCTTATACTTAGCATTATGCTTGGCGTTAAGTTTAGGGTTGGGTTGGGGTAGATTAAAGATAATGTCCACGGTGACAAAACTGAATGCTGAACCTGCATTCAGTTTCGATTGTTTTGAGAACATCACTTTAGAGTCGTGGCATTTCAAAATTACTTTCACATAAAAATAATGGTATCATCTGAAAACAGGACTTGGCCAAAATTGTATCGCGGCAGAGAATTCTCTTATACTTCTGGTTGTAAGGCATTACATTCTGACATCAGATGGGGGTGGATGCTTTCCTGTCTTTGCTTCTGGCTTTTACAGTTTTGCTACAAATATTGTTAAATTCACGTTTTTCCTACTATACCCATTTTCCCATTTCCCCGATCTATTTACTAAATGGAAATGGAGCATAACTTTTTTCCCCTGGTCACAACCACTCATAGCTACAGGAGAAACAGCCACGGCCAATGTATGTTAATTCATTTCCCCATTCCCTGCTATACCCATTTCCCTTTCCTGCTACATTTACTAAACAGAAATGGACATGGTCTTTTTTTCCCTCGTTGTAACACTCACAGTTACAGCAGAGACTGCAGGGTGACAGAATGTCACAACAAGCATTAGGACAGTAATATTTAATGAATACAGCTGCAAAGGCTTGTGTATTAATTAAATATTAACTGTATCTAAGTGACCATTCCTGACTGTAATTTTTTTTTTTAATCTCCGATATGAAGTTGGAAAACCATCCTCGCCCCCATCCTCATATCATCACTATGCTAGGCATGATGATGTGGGTGCAAGCATCCCATCAGTAACCTCTTCAGAGCACCCCTGATTTTGCGGGAAGCTTAAATTGTAAAATTAAGGGATTTTCAAACAGAATCACAATTTTCTTGATCGTGAATTCACCACTTGGAAAGTGAAGCTACTTCATATATGATGCAATTCTTGCAGACAGTTTTTAAGGTTTAGGTTAACATTTGGGGCTTGACTTAAGACTATAGGGTAAGCAAGATGCTGAGTCCTGTATGTGGAATGCAGGAGGTCGCATCTGTCATAAGAAATGCTACAGATAAAACTGAAAACCACCAACCCCATATGTGGTACTGCACTGCATCAGTAACATGAGACCAGTAGGATCACTGCTGTGCTCATCAAATGAGCTCTGGGTTCCGTAAGCATTTGCTTACAACATATAATGTACACAATAGGTAAAGTCTTTCAACAAGGCACATAAAAAGGTTTATCAATTACAAGGGTAGGACAAGTGGTACAGGAGGCACGATGGACACTGTAGTTGAGGTGCCGATTTCTCCCTGCAAGCAGTATCGACACTGAATTAAGCAGCCATGATCACACATTTTGGCTGCTTAAATGTCATTCATTGTTTGTCTTTGAATAATTATACCAAGGAGCTAATGCAGCTTTCTGCTACAGTTTAGCCTAGATGCATGATGCAGTTTAACAAATGCTACTTCTTATTCAGTGAAATGCAGCAAGGAGCTATAATAAAAACAAAACAAAAAAACAACTGTGATAAATTATAGCAAGAAGTTTTCTCAACTTGAAAAAAGGGAGGAGTCAATGGAGGCACTCCCCAGGTCACCAAGCAGCTTAGCTAAAGGTGTAAAAAGGTGGCCAGGAAAATGATGAGCACGTCATCACAGAGGTGGGGACATCCCCCTCATGGCACTATTGCACTGCCAGTTGAGTGATATTAGCCTGCATGCCAGTGGGAGGATAAGGTGAGCACTGTATATAATAATGCATGCAGCCTGGCACCACTTGTATTCCATGATGCTACTTTCCAATTCCCTTTCCCACCCTGCTGGGTAGTACTGTGTTAATGCTGCTTCCCCTTTCCTCCCAAACAGCAGTTAGTACCAATTTAGAGGCAGGAACAACTGTAGGGGATGTCAAGCAGCTGATGATTACCCCCCTCCAAAAAAAAATTAAGGTATTTATCTCTTTTTTATTGCTTAATTCTAAATGTTGCAGCATTATATTAACTTGGAAACAAGTATTCCATGTGTATGACTAGTTCTAGAAATACTTTGCTGGACTGACAATATTTGACAGAGTGAAAAATGGGTCTATGTCTGGTGTGCCTTGTCAATAGGATAGGAACACAAGAATTACAATGCAAGTATGTCAAGAGACCATTTTCTTCTTTCCAAAACCTACCCTCATGATGTCCCTCCCACTT
Source organism: Protopterus annectens (assembly GCF_019279795.1). NCBI lineage: Eukaryota > Metazoa > Chordata > Ceratodontiformes > Protopteridae > Protopterus > Protopterus annectens. The sequence continues at coordinate 1,130,722,878 of NC_056735.1, read as the reverse complement.
CTAGAAAGGCAAGTCAGGACAGGAATGAATTTTGAGTATTCCCATCCATTCATCTAGGCTCACCCTGAAGGATGCAACGGTGCCACTTTGTTTCACATGTAGAAAGAATTTGTTCCACAGATGGGGTAAAATATACATCTCTCTCTTCTGTATGTTTTATTTATATGTTGGTGTAAATTTAAATATTTACTTTTAGTGTTTGTAAAGCAGTTTATCTTGCAGAGATACAAGAGCCCCAGAAGGGTTGGGTTTATAATGTCATGGAATGCGAAACACAGATCTCCACAAAGGAGTCTATAAGAAACAGATTAGAGGGACAGAGCATGAAGATCGTCTTAGTACCCAAGGGTCATTAGAACAATAATCTGTTTAATTAGGATCCTCTAGAACCTTTCTAGCTATGTGATAATTCTGGACAGATATATGCTGTACGGGACATTGTACTGCATAAGTGGTCTAATTAGAGCAGAGCACACAGGGATGACAACTTTGTTTGACCTGGATGAGATATTTTAAGATATCGGTTGGGCTAGTAGGGATTTTCTGACTACTGATACTACACGGTGGTTAATGGAGAGGAAAATATCAACTATGCTGCCAAGATTTCTGACCACCATGTCAGTCTGGACAGGAGTATTGGCTATACCATATGTTGTAGATCAGAATTACTTATTAAATATGAGAACACTGCATGCTTTTGCAGTTAATTTTATCCCTTGTTCAGTACATCATTTGTTTGTTAAGATAACTCTTGCTATAGAGATGCTGTATCTAAAGGGGACTGGATAATAACACCCAACCTATAGCCATCTTGTTAGTCATAGGTTTGTGTGTATGAGTTGCAGGTTGGGAAAGAATTTACCAAAAAGGAGGAGTTCTAGTACTAAGCCCTGAGGTATACCAGCAGTTACTGTCTTGTTATCTACCTTACCATTTAGGGATCAACATTTAGGATTAAGCCAAATGAAATGCTACAGAACACATTTCTCCATGTTCACATACAAGTAATGTATTTGCCAACACTTCAAATTCATTCACCAACACTTCAGATTTAACACTTTCATCCAATGGGCAGAATCAGAATTTATTTTAATGATGATCCAATCCAATGAAATGTTTTAAAAATAACAAATGACCTAATAAAATATATTTTAAAACCACATATGTTTTTATAAAATATTCTATGTTAAAAATACCATGAATACAGCGCTTATAATTATTTATAAAAATCAGGTTATACTTGCAACCTAGCTGACTTTTGGAGTACCTGGACATAGATATTTCATCATTAACACCAGGGGGCTTATCAATCCTGAGAGTCTTAGCTGCCACATACACAGTTTTCTAACAAATTCTCCCAGATCCAACCTCTGGCAGTTCTACCATATTTTTTCTAGTACAGCAAACACATTTTTATAAAATTAGGCAAATCATAGAATGCTTACTCAAAGCTTTGATACTATCAAATTTTTGGATATCATACGCATGTTTGTAAGCACTCTTACAAAAGGTTCATTCAGTCTTGGTAAATGCTGGGCAAGAATTACACTTCACCATTACTATATATCGTGTTCTTGATACTACCACTACTTTTACTAAATACATTTAGACTGGCATCTTCGTGTTCCTTTCCTATCACTTTTAACATGCTCTAAAGGTAATGCTCATTGTAATATATATTTTTTTATATTACTTCCCCTTTTGTAAATTGTTTTAATACATTTTAATTCTTCTTAACTATATGTTCAATATTCTTGCTAATTATATATATATATATATATATATATATATAGAGAGAGAGAGAGAGAGTCATTGTTCTATTACAAGTAGCATTATGTGTTGTCTCTCTTATTAATGAATTATTCCTAGTAAAGATTAAAGACAGTTTCTTTTATCATGAATTTCCTTAAAAAAATTCTTCACCAAACACATGGATATAACCCCTTTCCAAAAAATCCATTCACTTCTTTTGCCTCAAGTAGAAAATCACTCAAATAAGAAATCATTCAAACTACACATACAAACTGACCATTGACCAGCTGTTATTTTGATGATCTGGATGATTAGTATCATAAATTACAATTTGAAAATGCTGACTTTCTATATACAATAGAAATAAACTGTTTATTAATTAATCTTTTTAGTAAGCATATTCAAATAGTTAACTTCCTCCCTTTTACAACTGTAAGCAAATCTGAAGAAATCAGTTGTTCCAATATATTTCAAAAATTCCATTAAAACATTTTCAGTACCAGTCCATAGAATCCATATGTCATGTAAGAAACAAAAATATGCTTTCCATTGTTGGGCATATGGGGAATGAAAAATATAACGCTTCTCCCAATAAGTCATCACAATTTTAGCATAAATTGGAGTGCATAATCCCCCTAAAATTTGGTGAAAATACTCCAAACTAAAATAAAATTGCCATGAATTCACAAATAACCTTCAAATCAGAATCAAATAAAAATTTGTGATCCACCTGAAATTCTTTAAACCATTCTAACTCAATGCCATGGGTATTACAAGCCCTCCACATCTACTGTGACCATGATACTGTTCTCTGAAATATATCTCATGTAAAACTCTCTGAAAATGACAGGTCTCTTTCAACAAAGAATGTTGATTTAAAAAAAGTTTAACATATGTATATATCATATATGCCAAAGGCAGTGTTTTAGAATCCAGGCATCAACTATAGGATGCAAGGGAGAATCAGTCCATGACTTAACCTATGAACCTACTTGTGGACCTTGGATATCTCAAAGATTGCTGAACTTACTGTGTTTTGCTATGCAAAGACACCTAAAAGTGGCCATATTAATAGGGTTGCCACCTTCCTTCGTGGCTAAAACCGGAGTAAAGCCATGCCCCTCGTGTCACCAGTAACCCTGCCCCCCCACCCCTCTCCCGCCCACATCCCGCCCATTTTGTGACATCATGATGACACCAATCTGCAGGAACGCCCTCTTTTTTCATTCCTGCTGCCTCCTTTAGGCTGATTTACTATGCTTTTCTGTAAAAAAAAAAAAAAAAAAAAGCATAGTAAATTAGCCGATTTACAAACTCCGATAGTCTGTTTCCTTTTTAAAACAGAATACTGGAGTTTGTACAGTGTTTTCCGGACCACCGGAGAATCAGTTTGATTTCTGGATAGTCTGGAAAAAAAAACAGAGGGGTGGCAAACCTACATATTAATCATATCCTGAAACATGTAATTTAATATGAAATCAATCTTACAATATGAAATATATATCTCATTAATATGTGTAGCAGTGTAGGTACTTCTGTCATATAAAAGTTGGTTCATCTCGGTTGTATAATCATTAGTGTCTATCAGCACAATACTGCCTTATCTAGTTTCATAAGATTCAAAGACAGTAATTTCAAAGGGGAATCTTCCTTAACAGTAAGGGTAAGTGTAGCATAACTATGTTGTAAACTGAAGTATTCTCTAATGTCATTTTCATTTTACAAACAAATTTAAAATTGGATGGGGAAGTTATGTGTCCTTCTTCACAGGCTTCATATGCAAGAACTAAGCTACAGTGGATATAAAAAGAGTACATACCCCTGTTAAAATGCCAGGTTTTTGCAATATAAAAAAATTAGACCAAAATAAATCATTTCAAAACTTTACAATAAGCTGGTTGCACAGTGTGCACACTCTTAAACTAATACTTTGTTGAAGCACCTTTTGATTTAATTACAGCATTCAGTGTTTTTGGGTACACACCTGTCATCAAGTTAAACATACCGATTAACCCCAAATAAATTTCAGCTGTCCTAGTATAATTTTCCTGACATTTATTCAGTTGCCTGCTACAGCCAAAGCAATGGTTCGCAGAGACCTTACAAAGCATCAAAGGGATCTCACTGTTGAAAGGTATCAGTCAGGAGAAGGGTACAAAACATTTTTTTCCACTGCATTGGATATACCATGGAACACAGTGAAGACAGTGATCAAAAAGTGGAGAAAATATGAGACAACATTGACGTTGCAAAGAACTGGATGTCCCTCCAAAACTGATGTAAAGACTAAACGAAAACTGATTAGGGAGACTGCAAAGAGACCTACAGCAACACTAAAGGAGCTGCGGGAATTTCTGGCAAGTACTGGTTGTGTACTACATGTGACAACAATCGCCCGTATTCTCCATATGTCTGGACTGAGGGATAGGGTTGCAAGTTGGAAGCCTTTTCTTACACAGCAAAACATCCAGGCCCTGTTAAAATTTGCAAAACAATACATCAAGTCTCCTAAAAGCATGTGGGAAAATATGTTAAGGTCTGATGAGACCAAGGTGGAACTTTCTGACCACAATTCCAAAAGGTACGTTTGGTGCAAAAAAGTACAGTTTTGTGCCTACCATAAATGTAGATGTCCGATAGGTATGCATCTGCAGTCATCACATATGGTTGTCCTGCCTCAGGCAGCCCTTCGGTCGGCCGGATTCCAAAGTCTGGGTCCGGCATCGGCTGATGTCGCCCTCTCCCCGACGTCAGAGCGCCTGGGGTATAAAAGCATCAGCCGACGCCATCTTCCTCAGTGTTTCTTGCCCCAGATGCCAGGTACCCTCAAAGAAAGGCTAAATTTGGAGAAATGCAATAAATTCCAAACATGCACAGAAAAATATATGCATATATATATATATATATATATATATATATATATATATATATATATATATATATATATAAAACAAATACACCATAATAGATAACCCCAGCTAGCTATGAGAGGGGAAAGTACCCAATAAATACCCAAGAGGGGAAGGAGGGAGGGTAAACCTGACTGCAGATGCATACCTATCGGACATCTACATTTATGGTAGGTACAAAACTGTACTATGTCCTTCAAGGATGCATCTGCAGTCATCACATATGGGTAGAATACCATAGCCATTACTGGGGGTGGAGGATCTATGTAAAGGATGGTGTAGCTAAAATGCCCTGCAGGACTGCCGTAGCAAAGCCTGCTCTGGATCTGGAATATAAAGGTAAATTGTAATGCTTGGAAAATGTATGCACGGAGCTCCATGTAGCAGCTTCTAAAATGTCTTTGGTAGCCACCCCTCTTAAGAAGGCTGTGGAAGTGGCTGTGGCTCTGGTGGAATGAGGTCTAATGTTGGCTGGCACAGTTTTTCCATGAAAGGAATAACAAAAACGTATGCAATCGACTATCCATTTTGAAATTGTCTGTTTGGAAATTGCTTTTCCTTGTGCACCAGCAGCATAAGCCACCAACAGCTGATCAGTTTTTCTGTAGCTTTTAGTTCTGTCCAAGTAGTAGCGCAACTGTCTGTGTATGTCCAGGGTGTGCATTAGTTTCTCCCCTTTGTTTTGTGGATTTGGAAAGAAGGTAGGCAGGTGAATACCTTGGTTTAATGAGACCCTGGATACCACCTTTGGCATAAATGAAGGATTGGTTCTCAATGAGACTCTGTCCTGATGAAAAATAAGAAATGGCTGTACTGCCATAAGGGCCTGTAACTCAGATACTCTTCTTGCTGAGGTTATGGCCAGAAGGAAGGCGGTCTTCCAAGACAGGAACTGTAGTTCGGCAGATGCTGCTGGTTCAAAGGGAGGCAGAGTTAGTTTTTCCAACACGAAGTTAAGGTCCCAAGTAGGCACTGGAGGTTTCCTTGGAGGATTGATGTTTTTAATTCCTCTTAGGAGAGGATGAGAAAAGACAGGTGGGTCAGTATTGTACTCTGCTGAAATTGCTGAAGCATGAATTTTAATGGAAGAGTAAGACAGGCCATTATGGAGCATTTCTGCCAAGTATTCCAGGATATGTGCCATGTTCATCACTGTCGCATCTAGGCCCTTTGTGGTGCTCCAAGTGTGAAATCTTTTCCATTTTGCTGAATATGCCTTTCTTGTGGAAGGTCTGCGAGCTTCCATGATGATATCCTTCACTCTCTTGGATAGCTTATCCTGAGGAGGAGTCAAGGTATTTTCCAGGCTGTTAGTTGCAAGGTTTTCAGGTTGGAATGCAGAGTTTTGTAATTGTGCTGTGTCAGGAGAAGTGGCCATTGAGGAAGAGGCCATAGTTTTGTGTGTGACATGCTCTTTAACAGTGGGTACCAGTGCTGTCTTGGCCAGTCCGGAGCTATCAGAATCACTTTTGGCTGCTCTGTCCTGATCTTCAGTAAGACCTTGGTCATTAATGGAAGAGGTGGAAATGCATACACTGTTAGAGTTCTCCAGCTGAAAGATAGGGGGTCCACTTTCCATGCTTGTGGGTGGTATGTCCTTGAGCAGAATTTCTTCAGCTGATGATTGTGGGGGGAGGCAAAAAGATCTATGTCTGGCCTTCCCCATGATTGTGTTATCTGTAGGAAGATGTCTGGGTGCAGCATCTATTCGTGTGCATCCATGATATTTCTGCTTAAGCTGTCCACCAGTATATTGTCTTTTCCTGGCACAAACTGGGATTGCAGCTCTATACTGAGTTTCAAGGAAAGTTCCCATATATTCATTGCCAGTCTGCAAAGAAGGTAGGAATGGGTACCTCCTTGCTTGTTTATGTACCACATAACTGTGGTGTTGTCTGTCCTTATTAGCAGGTGGCCTTGATGCAGAAAGGGTTTGAAGGCCTCGATTTTGGTTTATGTGCATGCGTAGCTCCTTTTGTGACCATAGTCCTTGAATACATCTGCCCTCCATGTGTGCTCCCCAAACGTGGTCTGAAGCGTCCGTTGTAATAGTTTGGCTGGCTATTGGTTTGCTGAAGGGCAGACCCCTGTTCGACTGGCTTGCTTGAGCCCACCACAGAAATTCCTTTTGGAGGCATGGAATGAGTGGGATCAAAGTTTCTAAGCTTTGACTGTGCTGAGTCCATAAACTCCTTAGGTACCATTGTAGTTTCCTCATATACAGCCTTGCTTGTGGAATCAGAAGAATGCAAGATGCCATGTAACCCAGGGCCTGCAGGAATTTCCTTGCAGTCAGCTGAGTTTGTCTTGTCAGATTCTTGAAGTAATCCGGTAGTTGTCTTTGTTTTTCTTCTGTGAGAAAAGCCATTTGGGTGGTTGTGTCTAGATCCGCACCCAGAAAAGTTATTCTTTGGGATGGAACAAGTCTTGATTTGTGAATGTTGACTGTATATCCCAAGGCCTGCAGTAGGCGGATGGCATAATTCAAGTCCTTTACCAAAGTTTGTTGGCTGTCCGCTTGTATAAGGCAGTCGTCCAGATATGGGTATATTTGAATCCCCTGAAGTCTGCAGTGTGCAATTACTGATGCCAGGCATTTCGTGAATACTCTGGGTGCAGTAGATAAGCCAAAGGGCAATGCTGAGAATTGATAATGCTCTGATCCTTCAAGAAATCTGAGGTGCCTTCTGCAACTTTGTCTGATAGGGACATGCAGGTATGCCTCCTTGAGGTCTAGAGTCACCAGCCAAGACCCCTTGCCCAGCATGGGAAGGAGTTGCTGTAGAGTCAGCATTTTGAATTTTGGCACAATGAGATAAGTATTCAGTGCGGACAAGTCGAGAATAGGCCTCCATTGATTTTCTTTTCTTGGAACAAGGAATAGTCTGGAGTAAAACCCTTGGCCTTGTTCTGAAAGAGGAACCTTTTCTATAGCTTTCATTTGCATTAAGTTGGAGATTTGTTTCAAAGCCTCTGCCCTTTGATTTGGTGGCAGGTCTGGCATGCCTTTTCTTTTTGGCAATGTGTGAAAATGGAACCTGTATCCTTTGTCTATTATTTGCAGTGTCCATTTGTCTCTTGTAATACTGTGCCAATTTTCTGAGAATAAGGAAAGCTTTCTGCCCAAAGGTGCTTCTAATTGAGCCCTGGATGGCGGAGTCAAAGCAAAGTCATTGAGTCTGTCCTTGTGCAGCAGTTGAAGGTCCTGCACTACCTCTCTGGTTGGGAGGCTGCCATTGACGTCCTCTGTAGGAGCCTCTAGCTTGTCCTCTACCTCTGGCACGCCTGTTCTTGCCTCTCTGGAATCTTTCTGTGTCCGGAAACGACCAATTCTTGGTAGGCCAATTTCTGCTGAATCTTGGTGGTTGGACTTGTAGAAAATCTTTGACTGTTTGTACAGATTTTGCTTTTTCCTCAAATTTCTTTAAGACCTCCTGAGCAGTGGAGCCAAATAACTTTTGCTTTTCCAGTGGAGCATCCAGAAGCTTAGCTTTAACATGGTCTGGCAGAGATTGTTCCTTCAGCCAAGCATGCCTACGTATGACTACACCTGTCATAGCTGACCTACATGAAGCTTCCAATGCACCATAACCACACAGTAAGAAATGGTTGCTAACCTGCTGGGAGTTATGTACCAGATCCTGAAGTGATTTGCGATCTAGGGGTTCAGGAGAAGACAGTTTCTTATGCAATTCTTCTAACAAATACTCTTGGTACTGTATCATATGAAATTGACAATTTAATGCCCTCATAGAAAGAGTATCAGAAGTATACACTTTTTTACCCCATCTCTCTAAAGCCCTGGACTCCCTTTCAGAGGGGAGTGGATTTTTAGTAGTGGTAGCTGCAACCGCTTTAGGGCCCTGGGAAATAGTTTCTGGATCAGCAGAGTGGGCCTTGTAAAGAAAAAGATGCGAGTCCGGGACCCTGTAGTACCTATCGGGTTTGGCAGGGGCCGGAGGGAGAGTGTCAGGGGTTATGCTAGACTCGGAGTACACATGATCAATGACAGTCAAAACAGGAGGAATAGCCAAAGGTCTATGCTGAGGTAAATGCAGAAAAGTTCTTAATCTTTTCCTGGAGTCAGAGAATTCCTGGCCCTGCCATTTGAAATGCTCTCTCATAGTGTGAAGGGTCTCTCCGAAGGATAGTTCTTCAGGAGGGGAGGCCGAGGGAATTGATTCCTCTGCATCAGAATCCTCGTAGGCCGAAAAAACCTCCTCCTGGTAGTTCAAGAGAGCAGAGCCATCAGAGGCCTCCTCTGAGGAATGGGGATAAGAGGGCTCAACCCTGGGCCTTTTGTCTAGAGGGGGTTGAGAGCCTCTGTCCGGATGGGGTTGAGAGCCCCTAATTAAGGAGATAAGGTCCTCTGCTAAAGTTAGAATCTGTGAACTGGTAGAGGGTCCCTGAGGAATAACCCTGTGAGGCAAAGCTTTTGTATGTTTAGCAGCTTTAGCCCTGGTGAAAGCCTTGATGGACATGGATGCAGGAGGCCTAGCTGCTCCACATGCTGGTGCAGTTTTGTCTAGAGGAATGGTGTCGGAAGTTTCCAAGACACCAGTTTGAGGGAAATTCAATAACCGACTCAGGAGGGGCCTCCGGGGTCGAGGTTGTCGGTTGAGCGGTTTCGGGGGTCGGAAGTACCAAGGACTCGGTTTCAGCCGAGACCGAGACACTCGCGGTAGGCCTGGCCGTGGTTTCAGCCGAAACTGCGGGCCGTGTGTGTCAGTCCTTGTCCTTCCGTTTCTTTGTTAAATGTGAAGTCGGAGTCTCCGATGGCATATTGTATGAAAAACTAGCCCCAAAAAATTCCTCTGCAAACTCCGCCCGACGTCTAAGAGTGCATCGGTTGAAGGAAGCACAGGCTGAACAGGCCGAGACGTCGTGGTCTGGGCCTACGCAGGGGAGGCAGTAAGAGTGGAAATCCTTATGAGGTATTTGTTTCCCACAAGTTAAGCAATTATTAACTTTATCTGACATCGGCTGAGGCAAGAAAGAGTCCCCAACGGGGTACTTAGCTTTTGAAGTCTTCGGTAGCTGAATTACAGGAGCTGGCCGACCGGCACTTGCGAACTGCTTCTGCTTCGGGCACCACGCGGCAAGAAAGACTGGGGAAGATGGCGTCGGCTGACGCTTTTATACCCCAGGCGCTCTGACGTCAGGGAGAGGGCGACATCAGCAGACGCCGGACCCAGACTTTGGAATCCGGCCGACCGAAGGGCTGCCTGAGGCAGGACAACCCATATGTGATGACTGCAGATGCATCCTTGAAGGACATCAACACTTTGCATCACCAAAAGAACACCATCCCCAGAGTGAATCATGGTGGTGCAGTATCATGCTTTGGGGTTGCTTTTCTTCAGCTGGAACTGGGGTTTTAGTCAAGTTGGAGGGAATTACAAACAGTTCTAAATACCAGTACTGTTGGCCCAAAACCTTCAGGCATCAGCTAGAAAGCTGAAGATGAAGAGGAATTTCACCTTTCAACACGACAATGACACCAAGGATACATATATATTAACAAACTCATGGCTTCACCAGAAAAAAAATAAAGTTTTAGAATGGCCCAGCCAGAGCCCAGACCTAAATCCAACAGAAAATAAAGAAGGCTGTGCACAAGAGATGCTCTCACAATCTGACAGATTTGGAGCGCTTTTGCAAGGAAGAATGGGCAAATATTGCCAAGTCAAGATGTGCCATGCTGACAGACACCTACCCAAGAAGACTGAATGCTGTAATTAAATTAAAAGGTGCCTCAACAAAGTATTAGTTTAAGGGTGTGCACACTTATGCAACCAGCTTATTGTACATGTTTTATTTTTTATATTTTTCCCAAAACAGATTTGTTTTTCAATTGAATTGCACAGGTTATAGGTCACACTAAAGGTGGGAAAAGTTTTGAAAGGATTTATTGTGGTCTCATTTCTTTTATATCACACAAACCTGTCACTTTAACAGGGGTGTGTATACTTTTTATATCCACTGTATGTAGCAGCCCATGTAGGCCACTTTAATTGTACTCAAATTAACTTATCTCATTTGGTTAGAGATTATCCTTGCCCATCCCATGACCGATAATTATACAATACCCCTAATGAGAACAACTGGTATCATACCATAGATAATTTAAGGGACCCATGCATAGCATAAACACTTCAGAGCTGCCTCTCTCCATTGGTAGTACAAGGGGCAGTGCCTGGGTAAATTTTCTGTTTCCCATTCACAAATCCAAGTTGACCTTGAATATGGTCAGGGATGAACTTTGTTTAATGTGGATGGGAAATCTTCTCCAAAGCATCAGAATCCCCTGTAAGGTATACCTGTCCTTCTAAACTCTTTTGTTGTATTGAAGAAATGAAGAAGAGGTTTAGATCCCTAGACCAAGTACTTCTGATGCAACTGTATTCGCTGATGTGCAGTAAATACATCAGTACTAGGTCAGATGATGCTTTGTATGCCAGATAAAGGTCACAGCTTAGCAGTCTATAGGATGCAGAGTATAGTGACTGGGCTTAGAGTCAGTCAATGTAGACATGTTGATACGGCCTGATATATTTTAGTAAGGTATCTCTGTGGGTGTTCCAATTGTTGCAGGCATCTGGACAGGTACATGCTAAAGGGGGCATTATATTCAATGATTAGGCTGAGTGCTGAGTAAAGGAGGCAATGACATTCCTACATCTAGACACAATCCCTTTGTTTCTAAGCTGTACAATATAGGATGACTTTCTTAAAACAATGGACACATGTTGGTTAAAAGTTAGGTCACTGTCCAGATAAGTTCCCAAATCCCGAACAACTGGGTCAATTCTTCGGAGCATATTTTCACTGTAGTAGTTCCCTTGGGTAGATGACTTCCTATATGATGCAATAACACATTTTTTGGCATTTAGTTTCAGTCCATGATTTTGTTATCATTTACTTGGGACAAATCTTCATGCAGGATGACAAAGTAATTTGTGGATTCACTGACTTCTCCATTACATTTTAAATTACTAACAGAATTAAAACACAACGTGCGCATCTATGCATTAAATAAACTAAGGTTTAATTTTCTAGTGAAAATTTGAAGTTCAAGTAACGAGTCCACAACATCAAATCTGGTGTTAGGCACAACATTATACTCCATATTGCTTGTCACAGAGCTGCACTACAGGTCCAATCTGTGGACTGATATACAGAAACTTGTTGCAGTACAGCACTGTAGCCAAAATCAGTCTGCATGATTTGATAAAGAGTTAGAAGACTGCAATCCAGTGCCCATCAGGATGATGATACTTATTGGGTACTGCAGTGTGACCTATATTCTTTTGCCAGAAGGGGGTACAATATGGCTCCTCTGTGTACAGTTTGTAAATTCCAGGTTATACTCCCTGAACACAAACCTCTCCTTGAAATAAAGTCTCCAAGGTGCAGCACAAACACAAATTATTGACCAAAACTTAAGCCTTGAGTACTCTACACTTCATAAGACATAAATAAAAGGCCTTAAACTATCATCTGGGCAAGGACAGAAGTGGACAGACTACAGTAAGAATGAAACAGCTCAATTAGGGCACGTCAAATGCTACAGGAAAATCAAGTAGTGCAAACTAAAAAGGTTGACCTCTGCCTGAAAGGAGACTGTCAACTAACCTAATGAGATCAGTCTCAGCATTACAGTGAATGCAAAATTCACACGGACATGGGTCCGTGAGTTTAGGACTCAAGCTACATATAAACTACCTCCGCAATAACTGCCTAAGAATGGCAAACTAGCTATGATGCAGAAGTCATTATAGATCATATGCAAAGTAATGAAATTGTATGCAGCATCTGCAGTCTGCTTCCTCGTTTTTGAGAAATTCATTGGTAGGTAGTGGCAGTTTAATTATATCACATAAAATAATGACTTTATGTGAAAATAGAACTTTAAAGTGTTGCCACAGCTAATGCTTTGAACTTTTCTAACCTGCACTTGTAGTAGGGTGTTACTTTGTAGCATGCTGTTGATGTTGAAGCTTTCTATCATGACTTCTGCCATTATATTAATTATAAATTTTATGTTGTTGATGGCTGTTCCCATGGACATACTCATGGACAAACTACAGACCTCACAGGGAACTCAGAGTACTTTATTAGGGAAAATGGGTATGTTTTTTTCTTTTACACAAACTTTCAATCAGTTGTGGCTACTGGGCTCCAGCAGCAAATGCAAAGTCATATAATATGCTCTCAAATGACAGCAATATTTAATGAATATAATTGCACAACTGTATTAATTAAATATTAGTTATTTCAGTATGTCCATTCTTTGTTGTGTGTGTGTGTGTGTGTGTGTGTGTGTGTGTGTGTGTGTGTGTGTGTGTGTGTGTGTACATATGCATTTACCAAATGCCTGGAGATAATGGGCTAAGGTTAATGGATCAATGGCAAACACTTGTGCTCCCTAACTCACGTCATCCCTATGCGCAAACATGCAAGCAGCATCTGCCATGCATGTAGAAATTAACTGTTTTAACTTTAAAACATTAAATACGTTAAATATTTGGGTCTACTTTATTTACGCGAAAGCTTAAAACAGCGAATGCATATGCATCGAACCAAGAAACCATCAAAACACAATAAAAAAACAGAACTACACAACAAATGTGACATGTAATAGCTGTAGGCAAGGGGCAATCCCCCCTGCGCCCCCCACTACTTAAATATACCAACTCCGAAATCGCACTACATTAAAGTAAATGGAAATCTTCACCTACGGAGATTTCCGTTTACAGTTTTTGATAGTTCGCACTTTCGATGCATATGGTTAAATTCATATGCATTCGCTGTTTAAGCTTTCGCATAAATAAATTAGACCTAAACATTTTACTAACATCTTCAAGAAACACCTACAGATGAATGACTCTGTTAGAGCTGTAACAATTCAGGATGTTTGCCAGGTAGGAAACATCACTGCGCATGATCTTTAAGATCAATGGAGTTCACAAAATGTTTTCTGGGGGCCAGGAAAACAATGGCTTTCTTTTAAAGTCAGGAAAAAACTCTCAACCTAGAAAGAGAGAACTCCAGGATATGATAAATATATGGACTACACTTGGAACATTCAGGCAGGATACAATCAACCTGGATTAGACATAGGTCCAGTCCAAAAACAATCTTTATCTTTCTGTGCACCAGCTTATGCAAGGGACACAGCATATTTTCCGCAAGGAATGGCTAAAGTAACTGTACAGGGGAGTTTATTGCAGAATCATGGATGGCACTATGCAATGTACTGGTCACATTTGTTCTGTTGCTGATATTTACACTTGCAGTATTAGGTTCCCAATACAGAGTTAGCTCACTCAGCAGTGCATCCAGTCACAGATTTTCAAACTGAGCTGAATCAGCCACTATCTTAGAAGCCAGATCACTTCTAAGTTAATCAATAAACATAATGACAATTCCTGAAGCCTTTCTGAAAAGTTCATGTTTTCAAACGTGAAGATTATTTTAGTAAATAATAGTTTTACCTTTTCAAGCTGTTTCAGATGGCTTATTCAAAAGTTACAATACTCAGTGTTTTTAATAATGGGTTATACAGATGATATACTAGTGCATAAAGATTTCCCCAGAATATCACATAGTGGCTAGAAATGCTCTTCAGAATTAGATGACCTAGAGAGTATGCTTTTCCAACCTTGGAAAATACACAATGGTCAAACTTTAAATGTTGTCTGCCATTGTCCCTAGACTTTAAATCATGTTTTTATGATGTGACGACCTTCCCTAAGTGCTTACCCAGATGTTTCTAAGGGAAAGAATGGAGGTCAGTCCATGGAAACCTTCATGAGCTTAAGAATTTCTCCACAGAAGGGATCATTTAGAAGGAGCTGCAGGGTGGGGACATTGCACTGTTCTAATGCATCTCTCAGGTAGCGGCATCTGTATCATCAGATTTTCAATGGTGTCTGACTTGAATACAGTACTCCAACAACTTGGGCACGGTCTTTGTCTGGAACAGGCATGCAATGGTTGCACACCAAGGGTCAAGATACATCTATAAGGTATTCATGGACCACTCCTGTCAGGGGGTGGTGCAGGAGCATGAAAAGCCTACACTACAGATGGTGTTGGTACAAGGTCATATTCCCCAAGAATGTAATTCTGCTGCCATGATTCAGGCTTCCTCACCAGACAAACATCTGGTTATTGTCAAGTTCCCAAACCATAAGCTCTGGTGGACTTTAAACAACTTGTACACTGGTCCACTCAGTGGAAGACCAATATTTCACATGCTGCTGTAACCTTACATCTTCAGGTGTGCAAACAGCACTGTAAAGATCTTGACTGCCATTAAATTGAGAAGATGTAATAAGGTTTAAGGCAGGATCCTCTGCTGCATCCTCACCCAAGACACCAAGATCATATTCTCTTGGGCCATCTTCAGATATATGAATGTCCAACATTGAAACATCCAGTTCTGTGCCAGTAAAGGAAATAGTCTGTGAAGCAGTTGCAATAATTTTTCTCAATTTACTGTCATACCTAAAGACAGCATTAATGCAACCACTGGAGTGCCTAATGCAGTGAAGCATCCAGAGAGTGCCAGGAAAAGGTTATCAGAAGCCAATCATCTAAAAAGGTAAAAATGTGAAGAGCCTCCTGCAAGGATTCAGACACAATCAACAAAACCACAACAAAACACTCTTTGTACTGAAGGAAGTCCAAGTGTCAACATTTTATCCTAAAAGTGATGTTTATCTATAGTAAACCATAGGAGCTTCCTGTCTACACACTAGATGCTGATGGTCCAAAAAAGCATCCATTCTGTGCAGAGATACTGTAAGGGCACCCTGCAGCAGCAAGTGCATGGACTCTAGGATATATCAAATAGGTCCCCTGTAGGAGGAAGAGCTCTCTTCTAGTCTGTTACCTGAGGTTAACAGCCTCCTGATCTTCTGACTCCTCATATAAAGGTGAGAGGGAGGGTGTTCCACTTCCACATCAGTTCCAGAACTGAGATCAAGTACAATTTCTCCATGGGGAGGGAGGTGACTAATGTGCACTAGGTTCTGGGAATCATGGAATAGATGTGTGAGTTGGATGAGTTAAGAACATGCTTGCTGTGGGTGGTGTGTGGAATAAAGAAGTCTATTGTTGTTCTGCACCACTGATTGAAGCTTCTACTGGATCTCAAACACATCTTTGTATAGTATGACCTGCCAGCTTCTCTCTCTCTCTGTGGGACAACAAACTCTCACAGAGAAGGGATGCCACTGTCTAAAGTATCCATAAAATATGGTCATCTGACTCAAAGAACAACTCCCCAGGATCAAGCCAGTTACCCTTGAGATACAGCTTTGATCACCCCCAGAGTTAGCAGATGCTGAATGACAAGATGAGGAGAAATCTTCTGAAAAGGAGGAAGAGATTCCCACTGCCATCCATACTCCTGACGACTCACTCTTAGAACCCATTTGTCTGAGACTGTTGCAAAAGAGAGAAACTGAGAATTGTATTTTGGGCAATTTATCTGCTTTCTTTGGGGCAGTAGGCTGGCTATCATGCAATTTACAGGCTGCAATAAAAGCATGCACCAATGCTGAAAGAGCAGGAGGAACTGGAGTACAGGAAATTACAGTTGTGACAAGTCATAACATTTCTTTAAAGACAGAGTAATTTAATTATGTTCCCAATGAAACAGATGATTCACTCTTGGCATGACTTCAGAAAAAGAAAATCCTTTTATGAAACTATCAGAATAAGCACTCTTCTTCAGAGTCAGAATCAGAAACCTGAGGACAGAAAACAGAAGCTGGTCCCTTACAATGATTTCCTGTCCCCAAAATCCTCATACATTGAAGAATTCATTTTTCTCTTACCAACACCAGAACTGGAAGCGCAAAAAGCCTGAAGTAAACACTGCATTAAACCACAAACCAACACTGGAAGGAAATGCACAGGACACAGCAGAATAGCAATAAAATAAGAGTTTTTGTCAACCATTTGGCACTTTTGTCTTTAGTATGGACTTCATCAGAATACAGATTAGATAATGGACTTGGTTTAAATACACTGCAAACCCCTCCCACTTTTTAACCGATCAATTAAAAATAATTTAAAAATGCATGCATCAAAAATACACTTGTGCTGAAAAACATCTGTGAATTACAGTTTAAAAAAAGAGAAATACAGTCAAAAGTACCCAGATATTCAAAATTTCACAATGCAAAAAATAAAAAAACAAAGGGGTAAAGTAGAAAAGAGGTTAGTAATAAAGAAGTTAAATAAACAGAAACTGATGTGATAGATTATTTGTGAGGTGAATGATTTAGTGTAGAAAATACAACACGGTTAATGCCACAGTATGATGGAATGATGAGTCCCCAGAACAACAAAAACAGGTGGAGCAGGAGGCATCTGAAGTCTTGCCACATGATGATGCTCTGGAGACTTCTGCAGGAGACCAGCTCAAAAGTTCAGCTGACGTTGCACATCAAGGGAATGAGCCGGAAACAGACAACTCTGACACAGGAAATGTTGCAAAGTGATAGGCCAATCAGTTCCCATACGAAAGAGGAGCAGATTAAGTAGGGTGCACCTGAAGGGGATATGGCACAACAAGATGTTCTGGAACTTTATGTTGAATACTTGCAGGAAACAGAGAACAAAGAAGGTGCTTTCTGTCTAGAAGCAAATGATCCAAGGGAAGAGCTTCTTAATTTAATAGAGATGGACAGACATATTAAAATTGATGAAAGAAATAGATTACAGAAAATATAAAAGACCCAAAATGTTAGAAGTTTGGTAAAACGGACAAACTAATTAGCACTATTAAGTGAAATTCCTGTGATATAACAGAAGCAAATAGGAAATATTACTGTGCAGCTAAATTAATAACAGATAAAGTGTTACCACAAAAACAGAGAGAAATAAGGGAAAGAAAGTAAGAAATAAAATGCCACCATGGAAGGATCGAATGGAAAAAAAATATAAAACAATTACGACAAGAAGAATACAGAAGAGGGATCAGATCATTAAAAATATTCAGAAAGACAGACGTGGTAAAAGCAATGCACAGTACCAAAACAAATCAGGATCTATCATGAACTACTGCAAATAACAAACTAAAAATATCAGCACAGGCAGAAAACCTTAGAATATATGCAGATAACCAATAAAGAAAAATTACAAAATAAGCTATTCATTGATGACCCAAAAATGTTTTATAGAAAACTTGGAAACAAAGCAAAAGGAATAGAAACATCACCAAAATGAAGAAATAGACACACTTTGGAGAAAGAGCATATCTGAACAATCCCATCTTGGTTTGTGATTTATCTTTATTGTCAAAAAAGTGGTACTGTGAGTGATGGTGAGCGATGTAAAGGAATTACAACTTTTGTCTGGCTTGTAGAACTTGTATGGTCAGAACAACTTTCTGTACTTTAGCTGTATATTGCTGGTGTGATTTTTTTGTCATAGAACTTGATTTAAGTTATCTTTGAATTCTCTGGTTACTGATTTTGATCTTTTATTTAGTAATATTGCATTCATTTGAAGCTGAATATGGATTCCTTAAATTAGTATGCAATTAACAATTTGCTAATGCATAAATATCTTGTACAGTGTAATGAATGTATGCATATTTAAAGGTAACAGCTGATAACACTGATGATCTGTGTTCCACATGTCAAAAGTTGGATGATTTGCTTACCATTGTTAGAAGTAAATCTAGACTTAATGATGATGATAATTGCACTTGTGCAATTGGCATGACTTGGAGAACCGTTGTTTCATATATTAATGACTGGACTAATGAACTAAATAAGGCATAGAACAAATAGAACAGATTTAGGAAATGATGCATCTGTTTTCTGCAAAGATCATTCAACCCCATGAAACAAGATGATGCTGCTGACAACTCTGGAATTCTGGATGCAAGTATTCAGTAATCTAAGGATCTAGTTCATTTAGAAGGAAACAAAAAAGAAAGAAAGGAAGAAGTTCATAACAAATAACAGGGAAGAAAAATAAATTGATTAATGACTGTAAAGGAAAGAGAATACATACTAAAAAGGACACTGCTTTGTTATGTAACACACAGGTTACAGGAAATTATATTTTTCTATCAGAAAACCTTCAGTCTACAGAAAAAGGCATCATCTTTCCAACGAAGAAGGTACAAAAACAGAGGCAAGGGGCAGGTGAAAAGGAAGAAATCAACATTGAATGTGGAAGGATTGAAGAACATTACTGTAAGAAAAAAGAGGAGAAAGACAGATGTTGACTACAGGACTCAAGTTGTGGATTTACACCAGCAGCTGGATGAGAATTTAATACACAATGAAAACAGTAGGATTAATAAGACTAACAGTGATGAAGATCTTTCCTTCATAGCAATTGATAGAGCAGATATTACTGTATTAGAAGCTGAAGATTCTTCATAGCTGGCCAGCAAAGATATTCCTGTAATTGGAGATTCAATTATTAGAGGAACTGATATGTATATCTGCGGAGATGATAATGAATATCGAATAGTGTTATGCTTGCTAGGAATGAAAATAGAAGATGCGAGTCAAGTCTTGGAGTACTTTAATGTAAGGAAGTATGGATCTATTTTTATTCATGTCGGTTTCAAATGATGTCACCCACAAGGATTATCTGACTGTTAGTAGGAAACTGACAGCCCTCTTAGTACTGCTTGTACTGGTATTAGGATGTATTTTTCACAAATCACCTACAGAAAGGAGAGTCTGGTCACTGTAAATGAAAAGACTTTTTGGGTAAATACCTACATGGAAAAAATGTCCTGTTTTAAAAAATGGAAATGTGTAGTGCATCCAAGCCTTCTTTTGGGCACACGTGTTCAGACAGGATGGTGTGCACTTGTCCAGATTGAGGAAAATAATTTTTGCAGCAGATATTTTGCAATATTTGACAACACTAGGCAGGAGTTTTGCCATGTCGAAAATTTAACAGCCCACAGATAGCAACATTTAATGCCTCTCTGATAGCTGTTAATCCTAGGAGCATTAATAATAAAGTTTTTTAATTGGAAAATATGCTATGTTCCCACAAGATTGGTGTTGTTATTGTTTGTAAAACATAGTTAAAGAACAATGACTGGAAACCAGTTCTGTCAGGGTATAAATGTTTTTACTGTAACAGACATTCTAATAAAAAATCAGGTGGAGGTGTTATGATAGGCATTAAAGATATCTATTAGATCTGTGATCATTACATGTTCAGTGATAACACCAACACTACAGACTGTGTAACTGTGACAATAAAGACAACACTGGAACATATAACAATTGTTGGAGTGTACAGACCACCAAAGTCAAGTGCAGATGACCTAGAGGAATTCATACATTTCTTGCATGAAACTCAGGAGGGAAGAATAATATTAGCTGGGGACTTAAATTTACCAGAAACAGACCGGAATAATATTGATTCTACAACATTAGTAAGGAAATTATTCACAGCGTATATTCGGGAACAACAACTGCTTCAGATTGTAAAAAAAAAAAAAAACGACTAGGGGATGGAACATATTAGACATTGTTTGTGTTACCAAGGAAATTGCTGTAACTTCAAGTCAAGTTTTACCACCACTGATGTGCAGTGATCGTGGAGTCTAAAGGTTAATTTGTTGCTAAATAATTCTGCCAAACTAAAATCTAAACCAATGCACAGAAGGTTAATTACAGATTAAAGGGAAGAAAAACAGTCACAGTGTAAAACTAACTGGAGTGAGGTGTTCAGTAGAAAAACTGCAGATGGAATGTGGAAAGTTTTGAAAGAGAAATTGTTTGAGTGCAAAGAATCAAAAACATGTTTAACATCAGGATTAAGGCATATAACATCAACCGGATATATTTCCATAAGAACAAGATATCTGATTAAGGTGAGAGACAAAAAATATAAGAAATGGAAAGGAGGTCTAACTACAACATAGAAAACTGAAATAAACAAGCTGGACAAACAGATTAAGCATAGTGTAAGACAAGATCAAGAAAAATTTGAAGAAAATTTAAATAAAGATATTGAGCATAATAGGAAACCTTTTTATAGCTACATAAGATGTGGAAGGAGTAAAGACACACAAATTGATAAACTGTGTGCAGACTCAAAAATGTATTCTCAGACACAACAGACTATAGCTATATTTACAAAATCTTATGCAAAGCAGTTTGCCTCCACAAAAGGGGTGGTAAGTTGTCTTAAAGACATATAGGTAACCCCAGATACTAGAATCAAATTAGATTATATTGAAAAAGAACTGTGCAAACTGGATCCAAACAAAGCACAGGGAGGAGACAGAATTGGTAATAATGACCTGAGAAACTTCAGCAATGACTTACAGTACCATTATATCTATTAGTCACTAGGTCATATAAACATGGGGAGATTCCTCAAGATTGGAGACATGCGCTTATTAAAACTGTTTTTAACAGAAAGGGGAGTAGGGACAGACCCAGAGTCATGTAGACCCTTAAGTCTACTTTCATGTTGTGGAAAAATAATGGAGAAAGTAATATTGGATAAGTTATTGTCAGAACTGGATAGGTTGAAACTTGAAACCATATATCAGCATGCATATGTTGAAAACAGATCTACTACCATCTGTAACATGATGTTCTAAAACAATATATCAACAGCTATGAATGAAAAATTGTGCTGTGATGTAATTTATATAGATTTAATTTCAGCATTTGACAGGGTCATACACAACACTGATCAATAAATCAGTACAACTAGGTATTGATGTACTCTTGATAAGATGGAGGGTTGCATGGCTTACTAATAGGACATGGCAAGTATCATACAGCAACTGGACAGGCAAAATCCTTTGTTACAGACAGGGTGTCCCACAGGGCTCTGTCCTAGGCCCTTACTTACTTAGATTGCATCTTTCAGACCTAACTTTTTCATCTGAGGTGTTCTACAGTCTATATGCCGACAACCTGAAATTGGGTAAACTGATTATGTATTACAGATAAGGCATGCCTGCAAGATAACTTGACTAAATTGACCATTTCTGCACAGGAGAATAATATGCCAATAAATACATCAAAAACTAAGCATATGAGATTTGGTAGGCATTAACTGAAAGGTGAATAGTTAATACAGTGCACAGTGACTGAAACTGTAGACTCATTTAAAGACCTGGATATATGGGTAGATTCAGCTACGAGTTTTTCTAATCATATCAACCAATTGGTTAATGATAGTTATAGAACTATAGGTTGCATAAAAAGATTTTAACGTCTAGAAAATCAAAAGTAATGAAGAAATTGTTAGTTAGTTACATTAGACCCAAACTTGAGTATGGAATAACAATATGTAAACCCTATACGAAAACAAGCATGAGTAAAACTGGAAAGAGTACAACGGAAATATACCAAGGGTATCCATGGATGTGAAAATTTAAGTTATTATGAAACACTAAAATATCTGAACTTGTACAGTGTCTCTTACAGATATATAAGAGTAGATCTTATTCAGGTATACAGGGCATTTAGGGACAACTACCTCTGGGAATGTTTGGGGTTAACAAAAAGTACTAGAGAATCATCAGACAACCCATGTAGGAGATACTACAGGAATGAGAAGTGTACTAATTGGTTTCTCTGACAGAGTAGCTGATGCATGGAACAGACTGTCTAATTACATTAAAGCAAGTACTAGTTTAGATATTTTTACGAACAGCCTGGATACTTATTATGGGAACAAGTGTTCTGGTATATTGGCAAGCTGGAAAGGCATTAATGCCTGTGCTTGAAATATTTGTATGTATATTTATGAAGACCCTGTGGAACACAATAAAGATGCTGAATAAATAGAAAAAAATAGAAGTAACAGTAAGGAGTCCTAATGTAGAGGATATGACATGGGATGAAGCAATTGCCAGAGAAATTGAAATAAAATTAATAAAAGCTCCTAAATGGAAACCCCCAGAGCCCAACTGCAGTACTTACCTTCTGGCTAAAAGTATTAACATCTTTGCACAAAGATTTAGCCCCGAGTAAGAATTACTTATATCCCAAACAGACATCAGCCTGGTTAACAACAGGAAAAATTATACTTCCTTAAGAGTGAACATGAAAACCATCCTTAAAACTATAGACCAATAACTTGTCTTCCGATGATATACAAGCGATATACTGGAAAAGATGTTGACAGAGTTCACAGTCATTCAGAAAAAAACCCTCAGTTATGGCAACAGAACAAAAAGGTAGCAAAAGAACGTCACATGGAACAATCATTTGCTGTTAATTAAAACCATAACAGAGAATTGTAAAAGGGGGAAGAATGTAAGCATCTTATAGATGGATTACAAAAAACATTTAAAGTCATTCAACATTTATGAATAAAAAAATGCTTACAGATGCACAAGATACACCTGCATTGATTGATTACATTATAGTGACCATGAACCAGTGGCAAACCACTTTGCAGCTAAGCCAAGACTAACGGCAAATTATTATACTAGGGTTAAAATGAAAATGAGGGACATTCCAGGGTGATTCTGTCACATCGGTTTTTTGTCTTGCTCTTAACCCATTAAGCGTTTTACTTAACAGATTACACCATAGTTACAATTTGGCTTCCAGAAAACAATCTTGTTTAAAGACTTCATATCTACTTTTTGTGGGTGACTTAAAATGTCTGATTTATTAGATGAAGAGTTGAAAGCACAACTACAAGTGGTTAATATCAATCTGGGACAGGAATGATATATTAATGAACCAGAGCAGGAAAGAGTGTATAAATATTTTGGAAGTGATAAAGGATCAGCAATAAAACATGAACAAATGCAAATAAAACTCAATAAGGAATACTTTAGAAGACTAAATCTAATACTGAAAATTGGCTTGACATCTAGGAATAAAGTCTGAGCTATAAATCAATTTGCTCTTCCTGTTCTAACTTACAGTTTTTGGGTGTCTGACTGGCCCTGAAAGGTATTGGATCACTTGAACAGGAAAAAAAAGAAAAATATTTAATTCTTATCAAATGATATATAACAATAAGTATATAACAATATTATATATTCCTCATTCTGAATGAGGTATGAGCCTCCTCAAAATTGATTACATGTACAGATCTGCAGTCATGATACTGCATACATATCTGCTGACCTCACCAGATCCAAAGTGAAATTTTTAAAACATGAGTTACCACTTACCCTCTTCTCCTATACCCAGACCCTATCATGACCAACCCATAAGCCTCACTTAGTTCTAAACTTGAACAGTGCTATAACAAAGCTGCCAGACTCACTTGCAACAAACCTTAACAGATCCACCACTGTTTAGTACTAAAAACACTTGACTGTCTCGAGCATCCTACCACCTATCATATACTCAGCTCACCTTAACCCTTAAAATCATCCATACCTCATCTACCTGCCCAGCACTTACAGCTCAATACCATCTTTCAAATAATCCCTTTCAGTTAAATAAACAACCGCTTACCATCTATAAGCCATACAGGTCTGTTGAGGTCAGTCTCCAGTCCAACAATTTAGCTAGAACTTGGAATAAAATGCCTGCATCAATTAGGTCTATCACATACCTTCATCTTTTCAAACCATTACAGCGGTAGCATTGTTACCTCACAGCAAGAGGTTCTCCTGTTCGATTCTCGGTTGGAGTGCCTTCTGTGTGCAGTCTGCATGTCCTCCCCATGGTCGAATGGCCTCCTAAAGACATGCGTGAATGGGTGTGCCTTCGCTGCAGGTTGGGCGTCGGGCTGGCAACTCGGCACCATAAAAAATCGACTGCCAATCATTAGCGGACCTAACCGGGAAAAGCCAAAAAGACAAACAAACTAAAAGACACTCTCTCTGCCTCCTGGTGTTGTCCCTGGTCCTTATCTGAATCATAGTTATCCAACACCCTTCATTATCTTTCTTATACCTCCCTTTAAAGCACCAAATCACTTATCCTGCTTAACCCCCTTCTAATACTACACTTTATTGTACTTTTTAAACTGCTATACCTACTTCTAATTAGTACAACCAAAGTACTGTTCCATCACTACTTCTCTGTTACCACTCAGACTTGCTTATCTCCACTAAAACCTCACTCTACTGCATTTGTTAAATTACTCCTACATATCTTAAACACCACTCTTCGATCTGTAAAGTCTTAGTAGAAGGCTTGTAAATTTAATGTATGTGAATATCAATACAAATTTTATTATACTGACTATTATGCTATGTGTTCTCTGAAACTGCATTATAAAATTTGCTCTTGCAAATCACTGACTACATTAAGTATGATACCTTGGAGTTTTTGGTGTCAAGTGGGAATAGAAATTAAACCAGACGTAGGTAAAAAATCAGGCAGCAATTGAATGTGCCAAAAGTCAAAAGAAAGAAAGGATACAAGGAGAAGAATCAGATGAGAAGGAAAGAAATGTGGAAAAGACATACAATTGTGCTAAGTATAGAGATCTCCTGGAACAACCTCATGTTGATCAGACTCTGATGCAAGAATGGTTAAGGACAGGTGAATGGAAACCAAAATATTAACATTTAAGAATGGCAGCCCAGGATAGTTGACAAAGTACATAATGATTTACAAAGTCGAATGAACATGTGGGAGAAACAGACGAATGCAGATTCTGTAAAATAAATAAATAAATAAATAAATAAAAATGAGAACTGGAAATAGTTGCACATCTTGTTGCTGACTCTGATACACTCATGGCAAAGGGCCTTTACACTGATAGGTACAATAAAGTGGCAAGACTGTTGCATTGGGGATTGTGCGAACACTACAATATTGAAGCAGTTTAGAAGCACTGGAAACTTGAACTAGAAACACTTTAGAAAATTATGAAGTTTATATTGCATGGAATTATCCATTACCAACTGTTCAAAAAACAGATGTGAGAAAATCAGATATAGTAGTATAGGAAAAAAAAAAGACTAAAGTAGCACTGAACACTGAAAATGCTACATCCAGTGATTACAGTGTCTTATGTGCAGAGAGCTACGAAGTCATAAAATAGTAGGATTTGCAGGCAGAAATGAAAGAAATGTAGGAGGAGGATATCCAGACAGTTCCAATAATAGTAGGTGCAATGGGTCTCATAAAAACAGAATTTAGTGTTATTTAGATATGCTACTGTTACATGCAACTCCATAGGAATTAGAGGAGTAAATTCTAGGCACATTAGGGGTGCTGCAAAGAGCACTTTGGCTAACATCAAATTTCATATACTTTAATCCTACCTTAACTTAGGAATGGGGTTTATTCCCATCATGGTATTAGAAAAGATTTGGAGAAATTAAACCTAGAAAGTTACTGAATATCATGTGACAGTACCCTAAATATACATACTTACAGAAAAAGTTAAATTTACTATTACATGTAATTCTATATGAATTAGACAAGGAGCCAATTCTACGTAGAATAGTGGTGCTGCAAAGAGCATTTGGCTAACATCAACTTTCATGTCCTTTAATCATACCCTAACTTAGGGAGGGAGTCTATTCCCATCATGATATAAGAAAAGATTTGGAGAAATTAAACCTAAAAAGTGACCAAATATCACGTGACAGTCTCCTAAATACACATACTTACAGAAAAAGTAAAAGCTCTTTCTTCAAAATAACATTTGGAGGTTTTATTTTTCTCCAAAGGGATCTTATTTGCCCAGCAATGTAGAAAGTACAGTCATGTAAAATCTTACCATAACAGTAGATGTCCTTCTTTTCACTGTTGCAGCATTCTTTACAATAGGGATTCCCTGCCTAGGGTAGCCTGACTTCCAGCCAGCACACTGAAGCTTTAGGTTGTAAAAGGGACATCGTATGCCAAAAGTATGCTCCCCGCACTCAGCATAGAGCATAACGGTGATGTACAGCCATACCATACATAGAAATGAAAAGCCTCAGGAGGAATGACAGTCCAAGGAGAAAAAAGGGAACATGTACATCCAGAAGGAAAAAGGAAACAGGGGGAAGTGGGAGTGAATATTTCAGCAGTGAACAGAAGGACATCTACTGTTACAGTAAGATTTTATACAACTGCACTATGTCCTTCTAGATCATTGCTGCAGTATTCTTTTCAATAGGGAGAGTACAAAAGCTCAGGAAGAAAGCTGGGAGGAGGAAGGCCCAAGCAGAGCCCTCAAGAAAGTCATGCAGAATAACCCTGGCAAATCTGACTCTAGTCCTAGAAAAAACATCCAACTTAGAGTATTTGGTAAAAGTATGCATGGAAGTACAAGTAGCTGCCTCAAGAACAGAATTAATATCTAAACCTTTAAAAAAAAAAAAGAAGCCACAGCCCTGGTAGAATGAGCCTTAACAGAAGAAGGAAGGCTTTTCCCATGAAAACAGTAACAAAAGGAAATGACTTTAGAAATCCAAGATGAAATGGTTTGCTTAGAAACAGCCAAACCTAAAGACCTAGGATGAAAAGAAACAAAAAGCTGCTCAGATTTATGAATGGCTTTAGTTTTATCCAAATATCATCTGAGTTTTCTATGTAAATCCATGGTGTGAAGAACTTTCTCACTAGCAGACTGTGGAGAAGGGGAAAAAAGTGGGCAAATGAAGAGAATGATTAAGAGACAACTCATTAACCACCTTAGGCATAAAAGAAGGATTAGTATGAAGGGACACCCTGTCCTTATGAAAAACCAAAACAGGAGGAACACCCAAGGACCAAAAGAAGAACCGTCTTCTAAGAACAATACTGTAAAGGAAGCTGAACCTGAGCTCAAAAGGTACCTGATTCAAATTTTCAAGGATAAAATTAAGGTCCCAGGAAGGAGGACTAGGCTTTCTGGGAGGCCTAATATGTTTTAAGAAACTGGCCTCAAACTAGAAGCTAAAGGGGGAGTCAAAGGCAGACAAGCAGAAATGGCTGACAAGTGGGCTTTAACAGAAGAGTGTACCAACCCCTCATTGAGCAACTCACACAAAGAAAGAACCAAAGGAACAGAAAGTGGATCCAGGTTATGAGAAAGACACCAGAGAGAAAATGTCTTCCATTTGGATAAATAAGATTTTCTTGTAGTGGGTTTCCTGGCCTCCAGCAAAACCCAAAGCAAGTCCTCAGAAAAATGTGCCTACAAAGGATCAAAACCCTATCACCAACATTGTCAGTTGAAGAATGGAAAAGTGGGGATGGATTAGAGACCCCTTGTCTTGTGTGAGTAGGTCCACCCTGTGGGGTAACTTGCGATGATTGCCCTTAGTTAAATGCAGAAAAGGGAACCAATGCTGACTGGGCAAAAGGGGATTTACCAACAAGATTTTAGGAGCATTCTGTTCTATCTGGAACAGGACACGAAGTATGAGAGGAGGGGAGGGAAGATATAAAGAAATAAGAAGTTATGTACCTACCATAACGTTCCATGTTAGTTGTCTTCTTCTCGCCTTCTTTCTTGCTGGTTGGGTTCGGAGCCGACCCTTGGCTCTGACTCATTTTCTAAAGCTCGAGAGCTACTTACTGGCTCGATGCCTCCCTATATCCCACAATGCTGGCACTAGACCCCCAGATCTCGTTTGGAAGACCTAACACCAACATAATACAAGAGGACAACTGTCCCAAAAGCAAGACTTCAGCTAGAGGGCTGAAGAAAAAAGGTAAAGGACATAAAACAGTAAAGACTCAGCCAGTGACAAGAATCGTAGGAAGACTCTTCTCGGTCCATCTAGGCTAGGGGGATGGAGGGTGGGACGCAAGAAAGAAGGCGAGAAGAAGACAATTAACATGGAACGTTATGGTAGGTACATAACTTCTTAATGTTAAGCTGTCTCTCACGACTACATTCTTGCTGGTTGGGACAGCGTCCCTAGCACCTTAGTCCTGGGTGGCTCATCGGAACAGACTCTTGAGCACATTGGAACCAAAATCAGCTCTACTCCTAGAGGCCACATCCAATTTATAATGTGAAATGAAGGTATGAGGGGTGGCCCATGTGGCCGCCGCACAAATGGCTTCCATTGGTAGTCTTGCTTGAAAAGCTACTGACGTAGCTAAAGCCCTAGTAGAGTGGCCTTTAGGTTTAGCAGGGAGTTCTTTATGCCTCAACTGATAAATAAGGGTAATAATAGAGGACAACCACCTGGATAAGGTTACTTTAGACACTGGTCAACCCTGCTTACCCTCTGCATAGGACAGGAAGAGTTGGTCTGATTTCCTTATTTGCTCAGTCCTATGCAAATAGAAACGTAATTGCCTATAAATGTCCAACTGGTGTAATTTGTATTCAGCTTTGTTGGAATAATTTGGAAAAAAGACTGGCAGATCGATGGATTGATTCAAATTGTTTTCGGAGGGGACCTTAGGAAGGAACGAAGGATTAGTCCTGAGTGAAACTCTATCCTTATGGAAAACTAGATAAGAAGGACGAACACAAAGGGCTTGAAGTTCAGAAACTCTCCTCGCTGAAGTAATGGCCACCAAAAAGAGGGTTTTCCAAGTAAGCAATTTCAAGGGACAGGAAGCTGCCGGTTCAAAGGGAGAAAGTATCAAGGAAGCTAGGATCAAATTTAAGTCCCACGGAGGCAGGGGATCTTTCACTGGAGGCCTGAGCAAGATTGTTCCTTTCAGAAAGGCTTTGCAAAGCTTATGGGACATGATGCTGGTTTCTGACAGGCCCGTATGGAAATTAGAGATTGCCGCTAATTGAACTCTAATGGTGGCCGACAAGGAGCCCACTTGAAAAAGTTCTGCTAAGAAGTCCAGAACGTTATGGACAGGGGCCATGAAGGGATCTATATTTCTAGCCTCTGCCCAGAAAGAGAAATGTTTCCACTTACTAGCATAAGTCTTCCTGGTTGCAGGTTTGTGCGAGGAAAGGATAATCTCACACACTGAATTGGAAATACTGGGAAGCCTGGCTAAGGTTGGAAGTGGAGCAACCAAGCAGTGAGGTTGAGAGACTGAAGAGACGGATACAGCCTGCCTGACTGATGGATCAGGAGGTCCGGAACTGGGTCCAGATTCCAAGGCTGCTCTAGAAGGTGACGATGCAGGAAAGGGAACCAGATTTGTCGAGGCCAGTAGGGGGCAATGAGGATCATCCTGCAACCCAGCACGGTAGCTTTCTGAGTTTGGGAATTAGTGGAAAGGGTGGGAATGCATACAGAAGTCCCTGGGGCCAATCGTGAACTACAGCATCTCTGGGGGAGTGTCCAGGAAGAGGGAAGAGAGTGAAGAAATTGCCGCACTTGCTGTTGAGAGGAGTTGCGAAAAGGTTGCAGCAAGGCTGACCCCATTTGCGGAAGATTCTGTCTGCTACTGTCCGGTTGAGAGACCACTCGTGAGGCATGAGAATAGCTCTGCTTAGCCTATCCACTATGACACTGGACTTCCCAGGGATGTGCATTGCCGTCAGAAACCGTTGAGAGGAGATCACCCACTGCCATAGTCGGAGTGCTTCTCGACATAAGGGATGTGACTTGGTTCCACCCTGCTTGTTGATGTACCACACTACAGACATATTGTTTGTCTGAATTGCAATGGTCCCAGTGGGTAGAGAGTTCTGAGGAGCTTGCAACGCTAAAAGCACTGCCCTCATCTCCAAGACGTTTATGTGCAAGTGGTACTCGTGGGGTTGCCAGGTGCCCTGGACAGTCCTGCCCTGAAAATGCCCCCTCATCCGATCAGGGAGGCATCCGTGGTCACCATGGCAACTGGAGGAGGAAGGACAAATGGTCTGCCCTGGGGTACTGACGGAGAGAACATCCACCAAGCCAAGTGGTCTTTGCATGATTGTGTAATTATTATCTTGTGAGACAAAGGAAGTTGTCGAAAGGACCATTGGGTGAAAAGCATCCCCTGGAGAATCCTCATGTGAAAACGAGCCAGGGGAACTAATATGATCACTGCTGCCATGAGACCTAAGGTTTTTAGGATGAATCTGGCCTGAATCTTTCTGAATCCTAATAATACCTGTACATGTCGGCGAATGTCTGCCACTCTGTCTACTGGTAGCCTTGCAGACAGATCTTTTGTATTTAATCTTGCGCCTATAAAGGTTAAGGACTGACAAGGTGACAATGGAGACTTTTCGAAATTTATTGAGATACCTAGGTTGGAGCATGTTTGGATGGTATAATCCCTGGCTCTTAGCAATTGATGTCTGG
Organism: Protopterus annectens; assembly: GCF_019279795.1. NCBI lineage: Eukaryota > Metazoa > Chordata > Ceratodontiformes > Protopteridae > Protopterus > Protopterus annectens. The sequence goes on along the minus strand of NC_056735.1, from coordinate 1,130,692,125 downwards.
TGGTAGCAGTAAGGAGCCAGTCGTCTAGATATGGAAACACCTCGAATCCCTGCCATCTTAGGTGAGCGGTAACCACTGCCATGCATTTGGTGAACACCCTGGGGGCTGTGGTGAGACCAAAAAGCAGGGCTCTGAACTGGTAATGACTGCCTCCCAACAGGAAGCGGAGAAACCTTCTGGAACACCTGTCCATTTTGATGTGGTAGTACGCATCCTGAAGATCTATGGAGCACATCCAATTGTCCTGACCCAAAAAGGGTAGAATGGACTGAAGCGTGACCATCCAGAACTTCGTTCTTTGAACAGACTTGTTTAGTCTGCTGAGATCCAAAATGGGTCTCCAGTCCCCTGTCTTCTTTGGTACCAAAAAGAACTTTGAGTAAATTCCGGATCCTTGCTGGTCTGCTGGGACTTGTTGGATGGCCCGTTTTTTTAGCAGTCTTGAAATTTCTTGTACTGCCTGTTCCCTTAGACTGGGTGGAACATCTGGGATGGGGTTGTTTGATTTTAAGGGAGTGTGGACAAACGGGATTTTGTAACCTCCAGATATGATAGACTGTACGCCATCTGTCTTGAGTGATGAGACGCCAGGCTTCTGGGTAGATGCCAGGCTTCTGGGTACAGAGACAAACTTCCCCCGACTGCCTCCGAAGGCAGACAGCCGGGCAGCCCCTCAGGGGTGCTGGAAGGGCGTGTCAGAAAAAGATTCTCTGCTGCCCTGATTCTGCGGACCCCATCTGCCCCCTGGGTGGCATCTATTGTTGTTCCCTCCTCTGGCTCTGGGGGGAAACTCGCCACATGTGTTAGGCACGGCTCCCTGGGGTTTCCGGAACCACATCCTCCCACTCTTCTGACCCTTAGGGTATGGTCTAGAGGGAGTGGAAAAATGGACTCCAAAGGCAGAGTCAGTCTTGCCTTCCTGCTCACACCTGGTAAGTGAATCTTTCACCTGAGGTCCAAACAGAGCTGAACCATCAAAAGGGGTGTTGGTGAAAGACGCCTTGAAGGGATCAGCAAAGTTACATAACCGCATCCAGGCATGCCTTCTCAAAGCCATGCCTGTGCCTGCGGCTCTACTCGCCCCATCAGCCGCATACGAAATGAGTCGCATGGAGGAGTTAACGATAGAATTAAGAGTCGCCAGCTGGGAGTTTATCTTATCTTGAGCCCCCGCAGCTGATGGATCTTGCAGGTTATCTCCTAGCTCCTTGAGGAGATCCCTCTGAAGACGGGTGAAGTGGCACAAATAATTCAGCGACCGCATGGAGAAGGTCGCTGAGGAAATCATCCACTTCCTGTATCTATCCATCGTCCTAGACTCTTTGTTAAAGGGATGGGCAGGTACAGAAGTGTCAGCCAACTCCTTTTTCGTGGCAGCTGCTACCTCCATGGCATCAACGTGGACACCCTTTGTCAGAAACTGTTTATCTTGGGGGGCCGTGATAAACTTAGTGGGCCTGTGAGGGGTTGGTTCCAGTGTGTCCGGAGCTGACCACGCCTTCTGTGCCACCACTTCCATTAATGGATCGAAAGGCGGAGACACCCAGGAGGTGGAGGGGCGAGAACCAAACGCATCCAAATATACAGACTCGTCCTTAGAAGGGTTAAGGGCAGACCAGTTCCCCCTCTGCTTAAGGATCTCAAGGATGTCTGAGAAAGAGACATCTTCAGAGGGGGATCTTGGGGACCCTTCGGAATCCTCCAAGTCAGTATCTGACATGACCGACTCTGGGGAGTCAACATGTTTCCTCTTACATTTCCTCTTTCGAGGGGATTCCTCTGAAATCTCAGGGGAGGCCTCGGAAGAGGAAGATACAGCCAGTGGGGTGACCTGGAGCATTTGGTCCCCTCGCTTGGGGTCTGGAGGAGGGGCAGAGACCGAAGCAGGCACCCTGGGGGGAGGAGCTGAAGGGGCTGATCGAGGTGCAGACTCAGAAGTCAGCATGCTCCTCATGACCTTGAAGGCGCCCCTGTCCGACACAGAAGAGGGCCCCCGCTCCGAGGAGACGGGAATCCTCTCTGGCACTGAAAGGGACAGCTCCGAGGCCGATGTAGGAGCCAAGCTTACCTGCACCGAAGCTCCGAGAGGGAGAACAGGGTCGGACAAGAGTCCGATGCCACTCGCCCCGTCGGAGCCGACGAGGGAGTCTCGGCGCCCAGATCCCTCCAAGGACGGAACCATTGAAGAAATCAGAGCCGACGAAGGAGCCGAAAGGGGAAGCATCGGCGCCGTTTCCAGGATCTGAGCCCCAACAAGCTCCAGCTCCGAACTGACAGGAGGAGTCGGAGGAGGAACTACTTCAGAAAGGGTAGCAGCCACAGCCTGATGAGGAGGGTTAGTTAACATTTTAGCTAGGGCCTGCGATTTGAGGAGTCTACTAACCACTCTCTCCAAGTCATGATCAGACAGCCTCGAGGACCGAGAAGAGTGGGACCTATGGCTCCGTTCGGACTGTAGCAAAAGTGATCCTGGAGCCGAGTGAATCGACTCCAGGGATGGCGATCTGGATCGCTTACTGCTCCCTGATGGCTCCGACACCTAGGTCAGAGCCAAGAGAGATTTTGATACTTCGGTCCCTGCCGGAACCGAAATTGAAGCAGATGCTCAACCTGGCGACTGCTCCGTACTGGGAGCCGACAGCTTGGTGAGCTTAGGGGTTTTAGCTGGCTGAGACTTTGCTGGAGACCCCTCAGGTTTTAATAAACCCCTGAGAATTAACTATTCTGATTAACAAAAAGATTCGAAAAAATATATACAACAGTTAAACTACTAAAAATACAATAGATTAATATGACCTAAGCCAGTGAAGCGCAACCTCGTAGCTGAAGTGGCAAATGAGATCTGGGGGTCTAGCGCCAGGTATTATGGTATATAGGGAGGCCTCAAGACAGTAAGTAGCTCTCCAGCTTTAGAAAATGGCCGAGTCGGAGCCGAAGGTCGGCTCCGAACCCAACCAGCAAGAATGAAGGTGAGAGAGACAACTTAACATCATCCTTTTCCAGGAAAAAGGATGGGTGTGCACCCTCCAAGCCAGAGGACATGGGATTCTGGTGCAAAGGACAGGACGTTGTCTGTTCAGAGTGGAGACAAAACAATCTACTTGAAGAGTACCCCACTGGTGGACAACGTCCAGAAACGCATCTCTATGAAGCATCCACTCGTGAGTTTGTGTTATGGACCTGCTCAGAGAATCTGCAAGAATGTTCTGATCCGAAGGAATATAAACAGCCTGAAGAGTCAACTGATACTGGACAGCTAGATCCCAAACCTGAACAGCTACTCTGTACAAGAGATAAGACCTTGTCCCCCCTTGCTTTTTGATGTAAAACATCACTGTGGTATTTTCTGTGAATATTTTGAGGGGCCCTGGTAAGGAAAGAGAATGAAAGGCCTAAAAGGAGCTAGCTTTACAAAGACATGCATTTGGAGTGTTTCTCCCCAGGCCTCTGCTGAAAATTGGCTTTATTCCAAGTCGGACTTTCCTGGTTAACAAATGTTAAATAAATAAATAAAAGTAGAAGTGATCTTATCTCGGATATTCATGTGGTCCTTCTTTTGACAAAAAGACCAAAGGCCCTTGCACTTTCAGAGGACCGAAGGAACCCCCCCCCCACATCTGAGACATCTGAAAAGAGCTTCTGAGTGTGGACTGGAGGTTGAAAATGCAGCCCTGGGGTGAGGGACAACTGATGAATCAACCACTCAAGTTCCAGTTTGAGTCATGGGAGAAGAAGAATCAGAAAATCAAAAGGATAACAATGTTGAAGCCAGGCTAACTTTAGGAACCACTGGAGCTTTCTCATATGAAGCTTGGTCAGAGGAAGCATAGGAATGGTGGAAGCCATGTATCCCAGAGAAACTCTCTGGCCGTAATAAAGTCCAGAGGAAGAAGGGATTGAAAGAATGCAATCAGAGTTAAAGTCTTGGGAGGAGGTAGAAACGCCAGCACTGAAATAATATGGAGGCTGCACCTAAGAAACACATGCTACTGAGAAGGAGTTGGAATGATTTTTGGAAATTCACTGTAAACTCTAGGCTTTGCAGGAGACAAATAGCAAAGTGAAGATGCTGAAGTAAAGTCTCCTGGAGAGGAAGCCTAAATGAGCAGGTCATCCAGACAAGGAAAGATCTGAATTCCCCTCAACTTGCAAAAAGCAACCACAGAGGTGAAGCATTTGATGAAGACCCTTGGGGTAGTAGAGAGACCAAATGGCAAAGCAGAGAACTAAAAATGCAAGAAGAAACAGAGATACATAAAAACTTCCTGAAAAGGGGATGAATAGGGATAACAGAGATGTGCATTCCTGAGATCCAGAGAAACTAGGAAAACCTGTGGAAGAAGAAGAAAAAAAGTTTGAAGGGATAACATCAGATAGAAGGGAACCTTCAAAAAGGTGATTTGCTGAGAAAGATCCAGTATGGGTCTCCAGGTGCCTTCTTTCCTGGGAACCAGAAACATTCTGGAGTAAAATCCCTTCCCCTTTTGAGAATCCAGAACTTCTTGAATTGCTCCTCGAGTCAAAAGGCTCCAAAGAACCGCTGGAAAAAATGGCAGTTGTTCCTGAGGGGGCTCAGGAATGCTCAAAAAGTGGGGAAGAGATTTCTAAACCATGCATTACCCCTGACAAATGGTGGATAGAACCCAAGAATCCTGAGTGATCTTTAACCAAATTGGAAGGGACAGGGAAAGATGAAAAGAAAGAGGAACGTGACTGACATTCGAAGATGGCGTTTGGACTGGTGGAAAAAAGTTCCGAGAATGGTATGTCCATAATCACCTTTGTGCCCTACGTCAGGCATGGGGAGCATACACGTGATGTACAATGTCCTTTTTACAACCCAAGGCTTTAGTATGCTGGCTGGATGTTGGGCTGCCCTAGGCAGGGAATCCCTACTGTAAAGAATAGTGCAACAATGATATAAAAGGACATCCATTAGCAGACTGTTAATCATCAAAAGACTGCAAGAGGAGTGATTTTCAGTGTCAGGAAAGTTCTGAGGAGCACCCAAACCACAGTTTTTCTTCAGCTCTGCTCAAACTGGTAATAGTCTGGGTGAGTGAAAGGTGCCTTTAAGCTTTGGAAATTGTCTGGCTGTTACATCTTTGGCAGGATGTAATCCGTACAACTACAGGTAATGCAGCAGTGATCAGATGTTGAACATCCGATTCATCTTTTTAAGTCTCTTGCAAGACATTAGGTGTGTAAAATGCAGCCCTTTGTTCTTGGTAACATACTTAACTGTTCAGATTTTCGCAGAATGTCCAGATTTTAGGCTCATATTTTTTGGTCTGTTCTTCATAAAATCTGTTTTCTGGGAAGTCACTGGGGTGATCTGAGGACTGAAGTCAATAAATAGACATACATTTCAGTTTCAGACTTCATATCCTTCATAAAAATACCTGCAAATCCTGTTATTCTAGTAACTTTTTAAGTTTTAAGAGCAGTATTTAAAATCTGTTCCTATTTTGGGCCTTTGTCCCCCCATTATGTCAGGCGTTGTCCAGATTTCTTGCGCTAAGAGGTTGAGAGGTATGTTCAGCAAGCATTTACATCCAACTAGAAAGAAAGGAAATGTTCCTAAAAGAATGCACTATCTGATCCAATACACATTCGGCAAATGCAATTTAAAACAAATACAGATACAGGTAAAGCACTCAAACAAACGAAAGTACTTCATTCACCTAAATTCTGTTGAGTACCAATTTCCCTATAGGTCCTTTCTGACTCAGTTACACAGCAATCTTTTTCACTATTTCTAGCATGTCGAAAGGTCAGTTGCTGGCGTCCTCTCCTGTTTAGCTGGTGAATCTGGGAATCTTGAGGCAATGTTACAATTGCCTCATGTACACAGACAACCCTCTCCTCCTCCCAACAAATACAAATATATGCGAGAGATGCAACTATATAGCCAAACTGGAGGCTGAGCTCTCTCAATTCAGTACTGGCAAGACCAGTCAGGAGGAGAAGGTAACCATGCACACCACACACCCAGTCTCACATAGAACTATCACAACTGCAAACCAAACACATACTCGGAGGCGCTGATTAAAAATCTACCAAAACAACAGAGGCCTCCAAAGCAGACACCCAAGCAACCACCACCTCAAGACATAGCACATACAACACATAGTTCACAAAGTCAGTGTGCTAAACAGTCACAGCCCTTAAGGCCAAACAACATGCCAGACACACTTGTAATAGGTGACTCCATAGTCAGGCACACTGACGTCCCGCTCACCAGACTGAACAAGGAGAGTGTCACAGTAAGCTGCCTGTCGGGAGCTAGAATCTGCCACATAACACAAGCACTCAGGTCACTCCACAGCAAGTACAAATATGACTCAGTCATTGTACATGCCGGTGTGAACGACCTGAGACATACCTCCCTGGACTACATGAAGAGACATAGAGGAGCTCTCTGAGTATGTAGCCCAGGCCGGTATGACCCTGACCCTGAGCAGCATCTTACCCTCACCAAGAATGATGCCACAGTACAAAGGCAAAATGATCAGTTTTAACAATTGGCTCAATTACTGGTGTCATTCTAAGGGGATCCAGTGTCCGTCTGTCTGCTTGGGATGACATGCTTGACAAGCCACGCTGCTTCGCAAGGGATGGCTTGCACCTGTCACCCCTGGGCTTCCGGATATTGGCCAAGGCTCTTGCCACCCCCATAGTGCCTTTTTTAGGCAAGACTCAAATGACAAACCTACCTCCCTAGAAAACACAAGTGGAAAAAAACTAAGGGTAATGCTGCTCAATGCCAGAAGTCTAAACCTCAAGATGCACGCCCTCGAAGCCGTCCTCAGTATGGAGAACATTGATGTCTGTGCAGTGACTGAAACCTGGTACAAGGCTCCTGAGAGCACCCCAGCACTATCAGGTTTTACCTCATATCATGCTTTCCGGCCCCAAAACTTGGACCGAACCACAAAAGACGGGAGTATCCATTTTCATCAAAGATACCCACACCTCCAGGTTAGTGGCAACGCACGAAGCATCAGAGACTATCCAGGTGCAACTAACCATAGGCAAAACTGCCTTACAGTTTGTAGCATGCTACAGACCACCCTCTCAAACTCAGGAACCCCACACAGCCTTCCTGAAGACACTGGAGAGTATGAATGTCTCTCCAAATACCATAATTTTGGGAGACTTCAACTACCCAAACATAGACTGGGAACATTACTCAAGCCCCAACACCCTAGCCCAAAGGTTCCTAGAATTCATAAACTCAAATGCAATGGAACAACTAGTCACCATTCCCACAAGAGGAGACAATATACTAGACCTGATCATCACAAACATGGGGACAAAATGCTCCACACCGGAAGTACATCCCTCATTGGTAAGATCAGACCATAAATTAATCTCACTGGAAATCCACATCCCGCCCCCACCCCCTGCACAAAAGACCACAGTGAAGAACTTCTCAAAAGCAAACTTCACACTTCTTAAGACTGAAGTGGTATCTTTCAAGGCCCCTGGGTCAGTGGAAACCACAACCCACACTGCTGAATCTTTTGCAAATGCCTTCTATGGGCACCTTCAAGAATGCATGGATCATGCAATCCCAAATAAAACCAAGACCCATTGCCCCAAAGGCAGGCGCCCGGTCTGGTGGACCCCAGCCATAAACAAACTTTACAACAGGAGGAGGAAGCTACTACATGACAGAGCAAAATCCCTAAAAGGGAAGGCATCTCTGATCAGTACTAGCAAAAACTACGATCACTCATAAAATCATCCAAGGCCAACTTTGAGAGAGAAATCGCAAAGACACAAAAGACAATCACAAGGCCTTCTTTAGCTATGTTAGAAACCTGGGTGGAAACTCCCAGATATGCTCAGAGTTAGTCCAAAATGACACAAAATACACTGAACCCACTGACATTGCCAACATTCTGGCAGACAGGTTCAGTGCAAATTTCTCCTCCTCCCCAAAAGGTGAAATAACTATCCCAGCAGAGCGTAGCCTCCCTAACATCTCAGATGCCCAGGTGAGAGCCGCCCTCTCTAAAGCTAAAAACACAGCATCAATCGGACCGGATGGTGTCCCGGCTGTGTGCTACATGAACTCAAGAGGAACTAAACCCACACATAAGGCTGCTGTTTAATCTTAGCCTTACTACAGGATACGTACCAAAGAGTGGCGTACGGCAACAGTGGTCCCACTTCACAAAGGCGGTGCTTCTACGGACCCTGGAAATTACCGCTCCATAAGCTTGATGAGCCTGGTCTGCAAAGCTATGGAGAGGATCATTATGGAACTCATAAACAAAGACATTGGGGACCTACAGACATTGGATCCTACCCAATTTGGCTTTGTCAAGGGCAGATCCTGCCTTTTGAACTTGGTCGACTTTTTTGAAACAGTCACTAAGGCCATTGATGAGGGCAAGGCAGTTCACACAGCCTACCTTGACCTTGCAAAAGCCTTTGACACAATACCCCACTCGGGCATCATAGACAAACTCACCAGCTTAAATGTAAACCCATATGTCACAAGATGGGTTGCGAACTGGCCCAAGGACAGAACCCACAGGGTCAGAGTTGCTGGAGCTATGTCAGACTCTAAGGCAGTCACAAGCGGTGTCCCACAGGGCTCAGTCCTGGGACCCCTCTTGTTCGGCATTTATTTTTCTGAGGTACAGGCAAACATAGGAGGATTGTGGCTGACAAAGTTCGCAGATGACTGCAAACTGGGCGCCATAATTGATACTCCAGCGGACACAAACATCCTTCAGAGAGGCCTCATAGAAACGGATAATTGGTGCCAAAGCCATGGCCTTAAGCTGAACGCCAAGAAATGTATAGTCATACCCTTTGGGAAAAACAAGGTACCAACAAATTACCACACAGGCGGTAATCCATTAAGTACGGAAGAGGTAATCAGGGACCTAGGGACCCAGGTTGACAGTAACCTCTCATTTGACACTCACATTGCCAAAGTGGTTAGGAAGACCTTCTATACTGCCCACCTTATCATGAAGGGTTTCACATCTAGATCAAGAGAGGTCATTGTGCCCCTGTACTCTTCTCTTATCAGGCCAATGATTGAGTACAATGCCCCATTTGGGATGTATCTCACCCGACACCTGCAGCAGTTGGAAAGACCCCAAAGTTCCTCACCAAGAGGATAAAGGGTCTTAAACATATGTCATATGCTGCCCGACTGAAAAAACTCCAACTCTATTCAGTCGCATACCGCCTACTCAGAGGTGATCTGTGCCCGACGTACAAGGCCATGTCCAATCCTGAATTAATGGACATGCTCCACCTCAGAAAATCCAAATCCATCAGAGCCACGAGAACAAGTGACTTAAACCTCAACACAGAAATAAATAGAACGTGCTGGAGGGACAGATTCATAACCCAGAGGCTCCCTACACTCTGGAACAGAATCCCAGTCCATGTTAGGCAGAGCTCCTCACTGACTCTATTCAAGAGAAATCTCGACGAGTGGATGGGAGATCGTAAGTTTACCCCGGGGGTCATCTCTGTGTCACTACTAGACAGAGGCATAGTAAACTAAACCCTAAAAGGGCGTAGTATTCTCATCCTAAGGGGTGGTGTAAGCCACATACACTCTAGCTAGGCTTATAAATGCCCTAGGGCAGACAGCCTAGTACGAACCTATGATACTAAATTAAGACCAGCAAAAAGAAGGGAGGGGGTGACCATCTCTGGTGTTCATTTATCTGCATGAATGTACAAGTAATGCATCTTTAAAGCAACTGTCTGCATGACAGACACCATATGAAGCTCAGACCAAGATCTATTACAAATCTATAAACCCAAGAACAAAATTGGTTGCAACCTCTACAGCTACTATCCAGGCATATCATGGAACAAACTGCCATTAGAAATTGGGTCACTCAAAAACTCAGTGAATTTTAAATCAGCCACCAAAGAATACCTGAAAAGTCTCTGGTCATGCCACTGTACTCACCCCTCTGTAATCTGTCTTTCTATCTCTAGGACAGCCTACTGCCAAGCCTATCTCTGGTTCTAATTCTGTTCATCTGTTAGCTCTCTTTGGTCACCTTATTTAGGTATTTACTCATCACTCTAGCTAAAATATACATTTATTTTCATATCACTTGTATTATTCTCACTTACTGTGACTTCTTTTTCTAAGCTATTTAAAATATGCATCTTTTTTTAAACAAAACTTATGCTGATGATAACCTAAACTCTATTTTTTATGCATGTATTGTCAAACTTGAAAAGTTATTTTTCGTTATTATCATTACTTTTACTACTTTTATTGTAAACCTGTGGAGCTTTTCTCCCCGGGCCTCGCCTGAAAAAGGGCTGTCAGCTCAGCCAGACAAAAGTACAGTTTTGTACCTACCATAAATGTAGATGTCCGATAGGTATGCATCTGCAGTCATCACATATGGGTTGTCCTGCCTCAGGCAGACCTTCGGTCGGCCGGATTCCAAAGTCTGGGTCTGGCCTCGGCTAATGTCGCACTTTCCCCGACGTCACGTCTGGGGTATAAAAGCATCAGCCGACGCCATTTTCCTCAGTTTTTCTTGCCCCAGATTCCAGGTGCCCTCTAAGGAAGGCTAAATTTGGAGAGATGCATTTTTAAAAACAAATCCAAACATGCACAGAACTATAAAAACAAATACACCATAATAGATCCCCCCAGCTAGCTATAAGAGGGGTAAGCACCCAGAAATACCACTATAAAAGGGGTAAGCACCCAAGAAATACCACAGAGGGGAAGGAGGGAGGGTAAACCTGACTGCAGATGCATACTTATCGGACATCTACATTTATGGTAGGTACAAAACTGTACTATGTCCTTCAAGGATGCATCTGCAGTCATCACATATGGGTAGAATACCATAGCCAATCTGGGGGTGGAGGTACTAAGTAAAGGATGGTGTAGCTAAAATACCCTGCAAGACTGCCGTAGCAAAGCCTGCTCTGGATCTGGAATATAAAGGTAAATTGTAATGCTTGGCAAATGTATGCACGGAGCTCCATGTAGCTTCTAAAATATCCTTGGTAGCCACCCCTCTTAGGAAGGCCGTGGAGGTGGCTGTGGCTCTCGTGGAATGAGATCTAATGTTAGCTAGCACAGTTTTTCCATGAAAGGAGTAACAAAAACGAATGCAATTTCCTATCCATTTTGAAATTGTCTGTTTGGAAATTGCTTTTCCTTGTACCCCAGCAGCATATGTTACAAACAGCTGGTCAGTATTTCTGTAACTTTTAGTTCTGTCCAAGTAGTAGCGCAACTGTCTGTGTATGTCCAGGGTGTGCAGAAGCTTCTCCCCTTTGTTTTGTGGTTTTGGGAAGAAGGTAGGCAAGTGAATAGCTTGGTTCAAAGATACCCTGGATACCACCTTTGGCATAAATGTAGGATTGGTTCTCAATGAAACTCTGTCCTGATGAAAAATAAGAAATGGCTGTACTGCCATTAGAGCTTGTAACTCAGATACTCTTCTTGCTGAGGTTATGGCCAGAAGGAAGGCAGTTTTCCAAGACAGAAACTGTAGATCTGCAGATGCTGCTGGTTCAAAGGGAGGAAGTGTTAGTTTTTCCAACACGAAGTTAAGGTCCCAAGTAGGTAGTGGTGGTTTCCTTGGAGGATTGATGTTTTTGATTCCTCTTAGAAACTGTCTCAGGAGAGGATGAGAGAAGACAGGTGGATCAACATTGTATTCTGCTGAAATTGCTGAAGCATGAATCTTAATGGAAGAGTAAGACAGGCCGTTGTGGAACAATTCTGCCAAATATTCCAGTATATGTGCCATGTTCATCACTGTCACATCTAGGCCCTTTGTTGTGTTCCAAATGTGAAATCTTTTCCATTTTGCTGAATATGCCTTCCTTGTGGTAGGCCGGAGAGCTTCCATAATAATATCCTTCACTCTCTGGGATAGCTTATCCTGAGGAGGAGTCAAGGTATTTTCCAGGCAGTTCGCTGCAAGGTTTTCAGGTTGGAATGCAGAGTCTTGAAATTGTGCTGTGTTAGTAGAAGTGGCCATAGGGGGAGAGGCCATAGTTTCGTATGTGACATGCTCTTTAACAGTGGGTACCAGTGCTGTCTTGGCCAGTTTGGAGCTATCAGAATCACTCTGGGCTGCTCTGTTCTGAGCTTCAGTAAGACCTTGGTCATTAATGGGAGAGGTGGAAAAGCATACATTGTTAGAGCTTTCCAGCTGAAAGAGAGAGCATCCACTTTCCATGCTTGTGGGTGGTATGTCCTTGAGCAGAATTTCTTCAGTTGATGATTGTGGGGGGAGGCGAACAGATCAATTTCCGGCCTTCCCCATGATTGTGTTATGAGTAAGAAGATGTCTGGATGCAGCATCCATTCGTGTGCATCCATGACATTTCTGCTTAAGCTGTCTGCCAGTATATTGTCTTTCCCTGGCACAAACTGGGACTGCAGCTGTATATTGAGTTTCAAGGAAAGTTCCCATAGATTCATTGCCAGCCTGCAAAGAGGGTAGGAATGGGTGCCCCCTTGCTTGTTTATGTACCACATAACTGTGGTGATGTCTGTCCTTATGTGTAGGTGGCCTTGATGAAGAAAAAGTTTGAAGGCCTCGATTGCATGTATCACTGCCAGCATTTCCTTTTGGTTTATGTGCATGCCTAGCTCCCTTTGTGACCATAGTCCTTGGATACATCTGCCCTCCATGTGTGCTCCCCAACCGTGGTCTGAAGTGTCCGTAGTCATGGTTTGGCTGGCTCTTGGCTAGCTGAAGGGCAACCCACTGTTTGACCGGCAGGCTTGGGCCCACCACAGAAATTCCTTTTGAAGGCATGGAATGAGTGGGATCAAAGTCTCTAAACTGTGACTGTGCTGAGTCCATAAACTCCTTAGGTACCATTGTAATTTTCTCATATGCAGTCTTGCTTGTGGAATCAGAAGAATGCAAGATGTCATGTAACCCAGGGCCTGCAGGATTTTCCTTGCAGTCAGCTGATTTTGTCTGGTCAGATTCTTGAAGTAATCCGGTAGTTGTTTTTGTTTTTCTTCTGTGAGAAAGGCCATTTGGGTGGTTGTGTCTAGATCCGCACCCAGAAAAGTTATTCTTTGGGATGGAACAAGTCTTGATTTGTGGATGTTGACTGTATATCCCAAGGCCTGCAGTAGGTGGATGGCATAATCCAAATCCTTTAACAAAGTTTGCTGGCTGTCCGCTTGTATGAGGCAGTCGTCCAGATATGGGTAAATTTGAATCCCCTGAAGTCTGCAGTGTGCAATTACTGATGCCAGGCATTTCGTGAATACTCTGGGCACAGTAGATAAGCCAAAGGGCAGTGCTGAGAACTGATAATGCTCTGACCCTGCAAGAAATCTGAGGTGTCTTCTGCAACTTTGTCTGATAGGGACATGCAGGTATGCCTCCTTGAGGTCTAGAGTCACCAGCCAAGACCCCTTGCCCAGCATGGGAAGGAGTTGCTGTAGAGTCAGCATTTTGAATTTTGGCACAATGAGGTAAGTATTCAGTGCGGACAAGTCGAGAATAGGCCTCCATTGATTTTCTTTTCTTGGAACAAGGAATAATCTGGAGTAAAATCCTTGGCCTTGTTCTGAAAGAGGAACCTTTTCTATTGCTTTCATTTATATTAAGTTGGAAATTTGTTTCAAAGCCTCTGCCCTCTGATTTGGTGGCAGGTCTGGCATGCCTTTTCTTTTTGGCAATGTGTGGAAATGGAACCTGTATCCTTTGTCTATTATTTGCAGTGTCCATGTGTCCCTTGTAATGCTGTGCCAATTTTTTGAAAATAAAGAAAGCTTTCCGCCCAAAGGTGCTTCTAATTGAGCCCTGGTCGGCGGAGTCAAAACAAAGTCATTGAGTCTGTCCTGGTGTAGCAGTTGTAGTTCCTGCACTACCTCTCTGGTTGGGAGGCTGCCATTGACGGCCTCTGTAGGAGCCTCTAGCTTGCCCTCTACCTCTGGCACGACTATTCTTGCCTCTCTGAGATCTGTCTGAGTCTGGAAAGGACCAATTCTTAGAAGGCCAATTTCTGCTGAATCTCGGTGGTTGGACTTGCAGAAAATCTTTGACTGTTTGCACAGATTTTGCCTTTTCTTCAAATTTCTTTAAGACCTTTTGAGCTGTGGAACCAAATAATTTTTGCTTTTCCAGAGGAGCATCCAAAAGCTTAGCTTTAACATGGTCTGGCAGAGATTGTTCCTTCAGCCAGGCATGCCTACGTATGACTGCACCTGTCATAGCTGACCTACATGAAGCTTCCAATGCATCATAACCACACTGCAAGAAATGGTTACTAACCTGCTGGGAGTTATGTACCAGATCCTGAAGGGATTTTCGATCAAGGGGTTCAGATGAAGACAGTTTCTTATGCAATTCATCTAACAAATACTGTTGGTACTGTATCATATGAAACTGACCATTTAATGCCCTCATGGAAAGAGTTGCAGAAGTATACACTTTTTTACCCCATCTTTCTAAAGCTCTGGACTCCCTTTCAGAGGGTAGAGGATTTCTAGCAGTGGCAGCTGCAACCCCTTTTGGGCCCTGGGAAATAGTTTCTGGATCAGCAGAGTGGGCCTTGTACAGGTGAAGATGTGAGTCCGGGACCCTGTAGTACCTATCAGGTTTGGCAGGAGCCGGAGGGAGAGAGTCGGGGGTTGTACTAGCATCAGAGTAAACATCATCAATGACATTCAAAACAGGAGGTATAGTTAAAGGCCTATGCTGAGGCAAATGTTAAAAGGTCCTTAATCTCTTTCTAGAATCAGAGAATTCCTGACCCTGCCATTGAAAATGTTCTCTCATAGAGTGTAGTGTCTCTCCAAAGGAAAACTTTTCAGGAGGGGAGGCCGAGGGAATAGATTCTTCAGCATCAGAATCCTCGTAGGCCGAATAAGCCTCCTCCTGGTGGTCTGACAGAGTAGAGCCATCAGAGGACTAATCTGAGGAGTGGGGGTCAGAGGGCTCAACCCTGGGTCTTTTGTCTGGAGGTGGTTGCGAGCCCCTGTCCGGATGAGGTTGAGAACCTCTAATTAAGGAGATAAGATCCTCTGCTAAGCTAAGAATCTGTGAGCCAGTAGAGGGTCTCTGAGAGGTAACCTTGGGAGGCAAAGCTTTAGAAAGTTTAGCAGCTTTAGCCCTAGAGAAAGCCTTAATGGACATAGATGCAGGGGGTCTGGCTGCACCACGTGCAGGAGTAGATTTGTCTAAAGGAATGGTGTCGGAAGGTTCCTGGACACCAGTTTCAGTAGGTAATTCAATAACCGACTCGGCCGGGGCCGAGGTAGTCGGTTGCGCCGTTTCGATAATCGGAAGTACCAAGGACTCTGTTTCAGCCGAGACCGAGACACTCGCGGTAGGCCTGACCGTGGTTTCAGCCGAAACTGCGGCCCGCGTGTGTCGGTCCTTGTCCTTCCGTTTCTTAACTAAATGCGAAGTCTGAGTCTCCGACGGCATCTTGTAAGCAAAACTAGCCCCAAAGAATTCCTCTGCAAACTCCGACCGACGTCTAAGAGTTCGACGGTTGAAGGAAGCACAGGCTGAACAGGTCGAGACGTCGTGGTCTGGGCCTAGGCAGGGGAGGCAATAAGAGTGGAAATGCTTATGAGGTATTTGTTTCCCACAAGTTAAACAATTATTAACTTTATCTGACATCGGCTGAGGCAAGAAAGAGTCCCCAACGGGGTACTTAGCTTTTTCGAAGTCTTCGGTAGCTGAATCACAGGAGCTGGCCGACCAGCACTTGCGAACTGCTTCTGCTTCGGGCACCACGCGGCAAGAAAGACTGAGGAAAATGGCATCGGCTGATGCTTTTATACCCCAGACGCTCTGACGTCGGGGAAAGTGCGACATCAGCCGAGGCCAGACCCAGACTTTGGAATCCGGCCGACCGAAGGGCTGCCTGAGGCAGGACAACCCATATGTGATGACTGCAGATGCATCCTTGAAGGACATCCTGGTCAACAAATGTAAATAAATAAATAAATACAAATCAGATGCAAAGCATGTTTCTTAATGCTAGGTATTAACGTTGATCTCTCAACTACCAACCTACAAAATTACTTGGTAGCTGTTCTATTTCCTTAATATTGTTTATTTTCTGTTCCAAGATGATATGCCTCCAGTTTACTAGTAATCAGAGAAATTAAAAGGAAAGACAATGTGTTGATGGCTGGGTAGAAACATATTTGGGAGTGTAGCTTCTTGCACTTATACATACTGGGCAAATACACTACCAGAATACTTCAAGACAAGGCATGAGCACCTGTGCAGACATGTTTCTAAAACTGCAACAGATTCTCAAGTTAGTTTAGCTTATACTTTGGTTTAGCATACAAAACTATGTATATATAACAGCCTTCCCAACAATAACAACACAAAGGTGGGTTTTCTCAAGTATTAATGCAGTACAAACTCAAACCTAGCTTCAAATAATGCTACAGACCCATGTGACAGTGACCCTTCCCAGAATAAATAGTAAATAATGACAAATTGTGACACTTCATTAAATCACAAATAAGATGGAATGCCTTATTTTGTGTTTTGAGGTTTTATCTCCATTTCATGTGTGCACAGTATAGGTGATACCTTTTATTCCACGGTTTATGAGATTAGTACCGTCTAAAAACACTCTCTCACTGGTGAAGGTTAACTAAATTCAAGACTGGAGACGGTTGTAAGTGAATCTCTGGCAGAAGCTGTAATAGGTTACATAAAGAGGTAGGCCATATTAAAATATCCATTTGCCAATTCTTGTAGAAGGGATCTGAATGGAAATAAGTCAGCAAGCAATGGAGAGTATTATTGCTGAAACTGAATTCATCCTCAAGTCTTGGTGACTGCCTTCACAAGGTGGATTCTGTTTTTCACAAAATTTCATCAAGACAACACTAATATATAGACTGTACGTATATAGCATACATCATGGACAGAAGCAGGTTAAAAATTAAAAAAGATAGCTGGGTGCACAAGACCCAGGATAAAAAAGTGCCCAATCCTGGTAGGTACACTGGTGCCAGGACTGGAAACAGTGCAGAATCCTCAAAATACGGAAACATTCCTACAATGGGGCCAGACCCAAGGGGAGTATGCCTCCCCCTATTGTATGATAAGGTTATAGTCCACAAAAATCACAAAAACTGATAGGCCAAATAATAGCCATAAAGACGACAGAGTGGACTATTGAAGATAAGAAAGAAATTGTGTATTGTTACTATTATGCAAAAAGCCCAAAATTTCCAGACACAAAAAATACAAAACGATTAAGACAGAAATTAGAGGAAAGAAAAATACTTAAGCAAGAAAAACTGTCTGAAGCTTCAAATAAAAATTTGTATTCATGAATACAATAGATTTATGAAAAACAGTAAATAGATCAAGAAACTTTGATTTGATTGGAAAAAGAAGCATCTGAGGAAGTGCAAAAATATAAACAAAACCTACAGATTTTTAAAAAGTATAAATAAATATGAACATGGGAAGGAAAGAGATTTGATATATTTGCAATATTTATGCAAAGGAGATAGCCAAATTAATCAATATAAAGAAGGCAGCCCCAAATATATTTGAAGAGAAATACAGGCAAAGTCATCCAGATATAAAAGTTCACAATAAAAAAAATCACAAAGCGGGGAATATAGAAAAAAAGATTAGTAAAGTAGAAGTTAAAAAATAGAAGTTGAAGTTATGGAGTGCCTGCGAAGTGAAGGATTTGGTGTAGAAGGTCTAACACATGTTGCATCACAGTAAGATGGAGCGAGACCACAAAGTAAGGAGAAGCAGGAAGATCAGGAGACATCTGAAGAAGAAATATGGACATAGGAAAGAAAAGAGATTTAATATGGTGTAATATTTATGAAAAAAAGAAAGCAAAACTAACCAATAAAAAAAGAGCAGCACCAAAGACATTTGAAGAGAAATACAGGGAAAGGAATCCAGATATGGAAAAAGTACAGTTTTGTACCTACCATAAATGTAGATGTCCGATAGGTATGCATCTGCAGTCCTAACATATGGGTTGTCCTGCCTCAGGCAGCCCTTCGGTCGGCCGGATTCCAAAGTCTGGGTCTGGCCTCGGCTGATGTCGCACTTCACCCGACGTCACAGCTGCTGGGGTATAAAGGCATCAGCCGACGCCATTTTCCTCAGTGTTTCTTGCCCCAGATGCCAGGTGCCCTCTAAGAAGGCTAAATTTGGATAAATGCAGATAATTCCAAACAGTAGAGATCAAAATATATATACATATATATATATATATACATACAAACAAATACACCATAATAGATTCCCCCAGCTAGCTAAAAGAGGGGTAAGAACCCTAGGAATACCACAGAGGGGAAGGAGGGTGGGTAATCCTCACTGCAGATGCATACCTATTGGACATCTACATTTATGGTAGGTACAAAACTGTACTATGGCCTTCAAGGATGCATCTGCAGTCCAAACATATGGGTAGAATACCATAGCCAAACTAGGGGAGGAGGCACTAAGATAATGATGGTGTAGTTAAGATCCCTTGCAAAACAGCAGTTGCAAAACCTGCTCGGGATCTGGAGTATAAAGGAAGATTATAATGCTTGGCAAATGTATGCACGGAGCTCCAAGTAGCAGCTTCTAAAATGTCTTTGGTAGCCACTCTTCGTAGGAAAGCTGTAGTGGTGGCTGTAGCTCTTGTGGAGTGAGGCCTGATATTTTCAGGAGTTGTCTTTCCATGAAAAGAGTAGCAGAATCTAATGCAATTTCCTATCCATTTTGAGATTGTCTGTTTTGAAATTGCTTTTCCTTGCACTCCTGTTGCATATGCTACCAGAAGCTGGTCTGTTTTTCTGCTGACCTTAGTTCTGTCCAGATAATAGCGCAATTGTCTGTGCACATCCAAGGTGTGTAGTAGTCTTTCTCCCCTGTTCTGTGGGTTGGGGAAGAATGTAGGTAAATGAATAGCTTGGTTCAATGATACCCTGGAGACCACCTTTGGCATAAAAGTAGGATTAGTTCTCGGAGACACTCTGTCCTGATGGAAGATAAGGAAAGGCTGGACTGCCATTAATGCCTGTAACTCGGATACCCTTCTTGCTGAAGTGATTGCTAGCAGGAATGCAGTTTTCCAAGATAAGTACTGTAAGTCTGCTGTTGCTGCTGGTTCAAAAGGGGGAAGTGTTAATTTTTCCAGCACAAAGTTGAGATCCCATGCAGGTAGAGGTGGTTTCCTTGGAGGCTTTACGTTTTTGATTCCTCTCAAGAACTGCCTGAGTAGAGGATGAGAGAAGACAGGCGGATCCATGTTGTACTCTGCTGAAATTGCTGATGCATGAATCTTAATGGAGGAGTAGGATAGGCCATTGTGGAACAGTTCTGTTAAGTATTCCAGGATGTGTGCTATGTTTGCCAATGAGACATTTTCTCCCTTTGCTGCACTCCAAATGAGGAATCTTTTCCATTTGGCTGTATATGTTTTCCTTGTGGAGGGTCTTCGAGCCTCCAGGATAATGTCCTTAACCCTCTGAGACAAATCTGGTTGATTTTGTTTTATGCAATATTCCAAGCAGTTAGCTGCAGTGTTTTCAAGTTTGGATGCAGGGTCTTGTAGTTGTTCTGAGTTAGAAGTAATGGACATAGAGGTAGAGGCCATGAGTGTGCCCGAGACATGCTTCTCAGTAGCGGGTACCAATGTTGTCTTGGCCAGTCTGGAGCTATCAGGATTACCTTTGGCTGTTCCTCTCTGATCTTCAGTAGGACTTTGTACATCAAAGGAAGAGGTGGAAATGCATATGCTGTCAGGTTTTTCCAGCTGAAGGAAAGGGAGTCCACCCTCCAGGCAAGTGGGTGGTATACTCTTGAGCAGAATTTCTTCAATTGGTGGTTGTGTGGGGAGGCGAACAGGTCTATCTCTGGCATTCCCCATTTCTTTGTTATGGTTTTGAAGATATCTGGATGCAGCATCCATTCGTGAGCATCCGTGGTAGTTCTTCTTAAGGTGTCTGCTAGTGAATTTTCTTTTCCTGGTACAAATCTGGCCTGCAGTTGAATGTTGAGATCCAGGACCAAATTCCACAGGTCCATTGCCATCCGGCATAGAGGGTATGAGTGTGTACCTCCCTGTTTGTTGATGTACCACATCACTGTGGTATTGTCCGTCCTTATCAGCAGGTGACCTTGTTGGAGGAATGGTCTGAATGCCTGGATTGCATGTTTCACTGCCAGCATCTCCTTTAGATTTATGTGTAGATTCAGCTGGTTTTGGGACCATAGGCCTTGTATGCACTTGTCTTCCATGTGCACCCCCCAGCCTAGGTCTGAGGCATCCGTGGTGATGGTCTGACTTGGATGTGGTTTGTGGAAAGGCAATCCTCCGTTTATCTGACAGGCCTGAGCCCACCACAGGAATTCTTTTTTCAGGCATGGGATAATTGGAATCTGGGCTTCTAGACTGTGCTTGTGTTGAGACCATACATTCCTTAGGTACCACTGCAACTTCCTCATGTGCAACCTGGCATGTGGGATCAATATTATGCAGGATGCCATGTAACCCAGGGCCTGCAGGACTTTCCTTGCAGTAAGCTGAGTTTGTTTTGTTAATGCCATGAAATAGACTGGTAGTTGCTTTTGTTTTTCCTCTGTGAGAAAAGCCATCTGAGTTGTTGTATCCAGTTCTGCACCCAAAAATGTTATCCTTTGGGATGGTACTAGCCTTGACTTTTGAATGTTGACTGTGTATCCCAAGGCTTGCAACAGTTGTATGACATTGGCCAAATCTTTTGTTAATTTTGTCTTGTTGTCCGCTTGTATTAGGCAGTCGTCCAGGTATGGATAAATTTGAATTCCCTGAAGCCTGCAATGAGCAATTACTGATGCCAGGCATTTCGTGAATACTCTAGGCGCAGTAGATAAGCCAAAGGGCAATGCTGAGAATTGATAATGCTCTGATCCTGCAAGAAATCTGAGGTGTCTTCTGCAATCTGGTCGTATAGGGACGTGCAGGTATGCCTCCTTGAGATCTAGAGTCACCAGCCAAGACTCCTTGCCCAACATGGGAAGAAGTTGCTGGAGGGTCAGCATTTTGAATTTTGGAACAATGAGGTATGTGTTCAGTGCGGACAAGTCGAGAATAGGTCTCCATTGATTTTCTTTTCTTGGTACAAGGAATAGTCTGGAGTAAAATCCTTGGCCTTGTTCCATAGATGGTACCTTTTCTATTGCTCTCATCCTTAGTAAGTTGATGATTTGTTTTAGAGCCTCTGTTTTTTGGCTTGGTGGAAGGTTTGGCATTCCTCTCTTTTTTTGGTAGAGTGTGGAAGTGAAACCTGTAGCTCTTGTCTATTGTTTGTAAAGTCCATTTGTCTCCTGTAATGCAATGCCAGTTGTCTGAAAATAAGGCTAGCTTTCCGCCCAAGGGTGCTTCCAGTTGTTCCCTGGTAGGCGGAATCAGAGCCAAGTCATTGTGTCTGTCCTGTGGAAGTGGTTGTAGTCGTAGCTGTGGCAGCACTTCTCTGGTTGGCAGGTTGCCACTGACGACCCCTGTAGGCACCCCTAGATTGACCTCTGCCTCTTGGACGTCTATTTCTGCCTCTCTGTGCTCTGGAGGTGTCTGGAAAGGACCAATTCTTCGAAGGCCAATTTCTGCTAAACCTCGGTGGTTGGACCTGCAAAAAATCCTTGACTGTTTGGACAGATTTTGCTTTTTCTTCCACTTTCTTTAGAACCTCCTGTGCAGGGGAGCCAAACAAACTTTGTTTCTCCATAGGAGCATCTAGGAGTTTTGACTTTACATGGTCTGGTAAGGATTGCTCTTTTAACCAGGCATGCCTTCGAATCACTGCTCCAGTCATAGCTGATCTAAAAGAAGCCTCCAGTGCATCATAGCCACATTTTAAAAAATGATTACTGACCTGCTGAGAGTTGTGTACCAAATCCTGAAGGGACTTACGGTCTATAGGTTCAGGAGAGGACAGTTTTTTATTTAGCTGGTCTAACAAAAATTCCTGGTACTGAATCATGTGAAATTGACAATTTAAGGCCCTGGTCGAAAGAGTAGCAGAAGTATAAACCTTTTTACCCCATCTCTCTAATGCTCTAGATTCCCTTTCAGAGGGAAGAGGGTTTTTGGCAGAGGCAGCTGCAACACCTTTAGGGCCCTGAGAAACAGTTTCTGGGTCTGCAACATGAGCCTTATACAAGTGGTAGTGAGTGTCCAGGACCCTGTAATATCTGTCAGGTTTGGCAGGGGCCGGAGGGAGAGAATCAGGAGCAGTACTGGCATCATTATATGCATCATCAACAACTGATAGTACAGGAGGTATGGCTAAAGGCCTATGCTGTGGTAAATGTAAAAAAGTCCTTAGCCTTTTCCTTGAATCTGAAAAATCCTGGCCCTGCCATTGGAAGTGTTCCCTCATAGAGTGTAGGGTTTCCCCAAAAGAAAATCCTTCAGGAGGGGAAGCAGAAGGAATGGAGTCTTCTGCATCAGAATCCTCATAAGGTGAATATGGGCCTTCCTGATGGTCAGAAATATCTGAGCCATCAGAGGAATAGTCTGTAGAGAGAGGTTCAGGGGGTTCAGTCCTAGGCCTCTTATCTGGAGGAGGTTGAGAGGCCCTGTCTGGGTGAGGTTGGGATCTCCTGATCAAAGAAATAAGATCCTCAGCCAGGCTGAGAATCTGTGAACTAGAGGTAGGCCTGTGAGAGGGGGCTTTTGTAGGCAAAGTCTTAGAAATTTTGGCTGCTTTAGCCCTGGAAAAAGCCTTGATAGACATAGAAGCAGGGGGTCTAGCAGCCCCACGTGCAGGAGTAGAGATGTCTAAGGGAATAGTGTCTGACAAATCCTGGGTGCCTGCTTCTGCAGCAGTAATTTCTGTAGCTGATTCAGCCATGGCCTGTGTGGCCTCGGTTATCGGTGGCATGCTTTCGGCCGAAGGGAGAACTGAGGACTCTGTTTCAGCCGAAACCGAGACACTCGCGGTTGGCCTAAGCGTGGTTTCGGCCGAAACCGCGGGCCGCGAGTGTCGGTCCTTTTCCTTGCGCTTTTTAGCTAATTGTGTAGTCGGAGTTTCCGACGGCATTTTATATGCAAAAGCGGGACCAAAAAACTCTTCGGCAAACTCCGACCAACGTCTAAGCGTCCGTCGGTTGAAGGAAGCACAGGCTAGACAAGCAGATACGTCGTGGTCTGGGCCTAAGCAAGGAAGGCAGTAAGAGTGGAAATCCTTATGAGGTATTTGTTTCCCACAAGTTAAACAATTATTTACTTTGTCTGACATTGGCTGAGGCAAGAAAGAGTCCCCAACAGGGTACTTAGCTTTTTTAGAAGTCTTCGGTAGTAAAAATCTCTGGATCTGACAGACCGGCACTTGCGAACAGCTTCTGCTTTGGGCACCGCGCGGCAAGAAAGACTGAGGAAAATGGCGTTGGCTGATGCCTTTATACCCCAGCAGCTGTGACGTCGGGTGAAGTGCGACATCAGCCGAGGCCAGACCCAGACTTTGGAATCCGGCCGACCGAAGGGCTGCCTGAGGCAGGACAGCCCATATGTTAGGACTGCAGATGCATCCTTGAAGGACATCTTCACAATACAAAAAATAAGAAGACAAAGAGGAAAAGTAAAAAAGGAGATTAGCAATGGAGAAGTTAAATAAATCGAAAATGAGGTTATGGAGTACCTGAGAAGTGAAGGATTCAGTGTAGAAAATCTAACTCAGAAAGCACAACAGGATAGAGCAATGGGTATCCAAATTAAGGGAAAACCAGTGGAACGGGGAGCAATTGGTCAAGTGCCATATGAAGATATTTTGCAGCCTTCCACAGGAAACCAGTATAAACATTCACCTGACGTTGGACAGCAAGGAAGGAACACGAAACTGTGGAAACTGACGCAGTCAGTGTTGAGGAATGATAGGCCAGTGAGCTCTCCATATGACAGAGCAATGGATGACACGGTGAAATGGAAGAGAATGTGGCACAGGAAGATACTATAGAACTTTCTACAGAATGCTCACAGGAAATGGAAAATAAAAAAATATGCATTAAGTTTAGAAGAAAATAACATAAGAGAAGAATTAATAAAACCCAAAAAGTCAGAAGTTTGGTAAAACAAATGAACACAGTAATCAGGACTGTCCATAGAGATCCATGTGATATATAACAGAAGTAAACAGGATATATATTTCTGTGCAGCTAAATTAATAACTGATAAAGTTCTACCACAAGAACACAGGGTAGTAAGGGAAAGGAATGGAAGAAATTAAATACCATCATGAAAATATTGAAGAGAGTAAACTATAAACCGATTAAGACAAGAAGTGTCACTATTAGAAGAATATAGAAGAGGGAGCAGATCAATAAAAATATTAAGAAATATAGAAGTAATAAAAATAATGTGCAGTGTTAAAGAGACCAGGATCTATCATGTACCATCGCAATTAAGCTAAAAATTTCAGGACAGGCGGAAAAACTTAGAAGATACACAGATAAATATAAAGGGAAAGTACAAAATAATTTTATTTTATTTATTTTATTTTATTTATTTTATTTTACATTTGTTGACCGGGCTAGTCTAGCTGGATATATGTCCATTTTCAATAGAGGCCCGGGGAGAAAAGCTCCAAGTATTAATGCATAGTTTAATAAAAG
The DNA here is from genome assembly GCF_019279795.1 of Protopterus annectens. Classification (NCBI taxonomy): domain Eukaryota; kingdom Metazoa; phylum Chordata; order Ceratodontiformes; family Protopteridae; genus Protopterus; species Protopterus annectens. The sequence goes on along the minus strand of NC_056735.1, from coordinate 1,130,667,526 downwards.
TGAACATAAGGTAATTTAAGCTAAAATAGTAAGAAGTAAGTCAGGTAAAAACAAAACATTTTTTTTTTTGAGGAAATTGGGAAATTAATAACACAATAGTCTTACACATAAGTGAGATATAGGATCCCACATATTATGTCATGGGGAAAGCATAGTACTTCTTTACAAAGTAACATAATTAGATATCATAATGAAAAGACTGAGGATAAAGTAAGAAAGGAAGAGAAGGAAAGACAGGAAAGGTATCAGAGTTAGTAAAGGATGAGTTAATGGATTTAATAATCATCCTAGGGCTAAATAAAGAGTTACTTTATGAAAGAGAGGCAGAATTTACACCTATGAGAGAGTGGAGAAACACTCAGGGATAACTAGTCAGTGGGTCAGTTCACTATCTTAATGTATATTTGACGAGCTAGGAGACCTCAACTGGGTTATTGGGTAAAGATGGGAGAGAGGGGAAGGTAAGGAGACAAGAAAGGAAGAGCAAGGCTAGTCTGGGTTAGTACAAAATAAACCAAAAAATGACCAGCAGATAGTGGATGCCATAAAAGTATATATTAATACTTGAGTCAAAACATCAGTATACAAAAATGCAAACCGGTTTCAGCTTCAAATTCATTAAACCTCTATCAATGTAAAGATACAATAAAAAACACATTTATATACTGTATCACTAGCCAATAAACCAATTACAGGTGTTCATTTAATCCTGGGGCAAAAAGCCCTCCCAGTTTAATGATCCAATTTCTCTCTTTGACATTCAATAACTCATGCCATCCAGATTTATTATGTTTGATACCCAAAATTTTATCAATAATGATAAAGTGAAAAGAAGCTGTTTGGTGAACTTCAGTGTGTTTATATAGAGCATTTGTACGTTTCTTGTTTTTGATTTCACTGATGTGTTCAGAAATTCTGTATTTAAGTGCTCTAGACATCTGGCCCACATAAAAAGCTGAGCATTGACAGGTGGCCAAATATATAACACAATCTGAACTACAGTTCGCGAAGAAGGAAATGTCATAAACTATACTTGTATTTTTACTAGTGAAGCTGTTGGTTTTTAATAATCTACTACAGTGCGTACAATGTCCACATGGATAACATCCTATGGCAATTTGTCCCTGAATGGTACTCGGCAGTTTCACCTTAGGTTGATATCTTCCTTGTTTATAATGATTAAAGAGGGATGCAAGTTTTCTGCCATTCCTAAAGGAAAATAGGCAATTAGCTTCCAATAATTCCAAGAGCCTATGATCTGCCTTAAGGATGTTCCAGTTGGATTGTACACTTTCAATAAGTGCCCCAACATTTATTCCATAAGCAGTCACTAATCTAGGACAACCAGTACTTCTACCTTGTTTATTACGAGATTGTAAAAGTGCTGTCCTATCCATACTATTGACAGCATTCCTGGCCTGCATAATGTGTCCTGGTTTATAACCCTTCTCCCTGAATCTCTTAGTCAATTCATCCCTGTAATGCATATAGGTATCGTCCTGTGAGCATATTCGTTTCACCCTCATATATTGTGATTTGGGAATATTTCTACATATATGGGGGGATGAAAGTTGGAGGCATGCAGAAGGGAGTTATATTCAGGGAATTTACGGTAGACTTCCCTACTCAGAGTGTTATCTGGAGCCCTACTTACCATAACATCCAGAAAGGTGATATTATTTTTATGGTAGTTCACCGTAAATTCAATTCCCCATTTGTTTTCATTTAAGTATTCCACAAACTCCATCAGATGTTCCTCATCCAATCTCCATACCATCCAGCAGTCATCCAAATATCTTTTCCAAATATCTATTTGATTAAGGTACAAGTTATGGGAACAATCATATATAATCTGCTCTTCTACATATGCCATAAATATATCTGCATATATAGGAGCAAATGACATCCCCATAGCTGTACCCTTGATTTGTAGATAGCAAATGTTGTGATAGAAAAAGACATTTTTTGTTAATACATGCTCAATCAGGCCCAAAAGCAGTGTATTGAAACCAGGTGGATACAATTCTAACCTATACAGTCAATATTCCAATGCCTGGATGCCAGCCCAATGAGGAATATTAGTATAAAGGGCTTTGACATCCAGGGTACAGTGTCTCCATTCATCCTCTATCTGCATCTCCGAGATGACTTGCAAGAATTCAGTTGTATCCTTCAGAAGGGCTCGCACCCATTTTAGTAATGGTTTTAGGTACTTAGATACTGGGAGAGGGACTCGGTCACAGAACCTCTACTGGGCACGATTGGCCGGCCAGGAGGATTATATAAATTTTTTATGTATTTTAGGTAGAAAGTACACGTATTGATTATTAGGATCAAGAATAGTGAGTTGTTTTTTGACATTATCTGTGATACTTCCTTCTTCAACAGCCAATGATAAAAATCATTTACTTGTTTTTGAAACTGTTTAGTAGGGTTATATATCAGTTGCACATAATATCTATTATCGGCAAGCTGATTTTTGGCCTCTGTATCATACTGCTCCCAATTTTGCACCATCACAGCTCCATCTTTATCAGCTCTCAAAATCAAAATCACTATCTCATGATTGTCAGCCAGCTTAGAAATAATATTAATTTCCTGTGTGGTTACATTACTTGCTTTAATATAACTACTTCTGGAGTTGAAGTGGAGATCCCCAAGTGCAGAATTTAGAAATGCTTGAACACTTGGGTGCATTGGGGGTGAAAATGTGGATTTGTGATATCTATACTGATCAGGAGCATCGGTGTGACCTTTATCATGGAAAAACAGTTTTAGATTAAGTATCCTGCAAAACTCAGCTACATCTCTGACAAAATAATCCTCAGAAACAAATCCACTGGGTATATATGAAAGACCTTTAAACACTTATTTCCAAGGAGGAGAGGGGGTAGGATGAAATATTCAATACATTTTTTACTGATGTTTCTGTACAAACTTCAGCAGTAGTCCCTCCATATTCACTACACTTTCTGTGTTTTCTACCCCTCTTCCTTTTTGGTTTAAATCTTCCAAATTATTGGAATTCAACCTCTTTTGTACTGGTGAGCCTGTGGATACCATAGTTTCAACCTCATACCCAGAAGAGGAATTGATCTAGTGCTTTTCCTTTTGACCGGATTCCTAAATGGTTGTGAAAACCTAACATGCTTAATACTGTCCCTAGAAAAAGGGCCCCCCTGTTCATAATCTGTGACATCCCTAAGCATTTTTTTCTTTTTTCTTTCCTTTAGTTGTGTTTCCAAATTAGTCCATTCCATGCTTAGTTTCTTAAGACATAAAGAATAGGTTGGTTGTCCCTCAAATTCTTTAGGTTTTTCACTTAATTTAGTGATGGCAACAATTTCTGAATCAATAGTTCTATCATGAAAACTCATCAATATCTCAACAAATTGGATTGTAGTTTTGTGCTGTGCCTCCTTCCATTCCATCTGAAGTAGAGCCTGGTCAGGATTACTCACCATTGGTTGAGTTCTGACTTGTAAGCCTCTGGGTGTTGCCCCTTTAACTGTATAGGCTTTGAACAATCTGTAGTGCCATACATTATTCCTAAGGGAATGCATATGTTTAGCCAAAGTGGAAAGCATAGCCTCACATGTATCACTCCTGTTGACTGGTGTGGCCCCATTATCTAAATTAGAATCCATCCCTATGCCAAAAATTGCCAAGTCCTCACGATCGAAGGATAATCCCTTAATCAAATTTGAAATCTCCATAGTGAATAAGTGCCACAAAAGTATGTAATATAATATATGCCCAGATCTGACCATATAGTGGACAATATCAACTTCTGGTAACTTACCAGGACAATATCAGCCTAGGCTTACAACTTAGTTCCGATCCAATATTTTTTTAACGATCATATAACATCCATACAGATATATACAACCAATTATTAAGTAGTCCCGCTTTCTTTCTACCAGTGTTAAGTCCACTATAACTCATGTCCAAGTGATTAGATCATATGGTGATCGCTTATACTGATCCAACTTTCAAAATGGACATCTACCCCCAGCATTCAAATATAATGCAAAGAATAGCAATATTTTATTAACCTTGGCACTATTAGGCAAATGGATAGCCCAAGCATCGAGCCAGAGCGGTCAAGGGAATTGATCCCATATGAATAAGCTGATGGTCAATAGATAAATCAGCTATAATAAAGACTAATTGTTCCCTAGTAATAGTATTGATATCAAGACGGATGACTAGGCACCTAATTTATTTCTGGTCGGCAGGCTCCATATGAGTCAGGTGTTAACATCAATTTCCAACTTTTGTAGTTTTGTGGATGCTGGATCCATATACAGAGTTTTTGAGTATACTATCATTATTACTATTACTAGGGAACAATTAGTCTTTATTAGAGCTGATTTATCCATTGACCATCAGCTTATTTATATGGGATTAATTCCCTTAACCAGTCTGGCTTGATGCTTGGGTTATCCATTTGCCTAATAGTGCCAAGGTTAATAAAATATTACTATTCTTTGCATTATATTTGAATGCTGGGGGTAGATGTCCACTTTGAAAGTTGGATCAGTATAAGCGATGTCCATCTAATCACTTGGACATGAGTTATAGTGGACTCAACCCTGGTAAAAAGAAAGCGGGACTACTTAGGAATTGTTGGTATATATCTGAATGGATGTTACATGATAGTTACAAAAATACTGGATCGGAACTAAGTGGTAAGCCTAGGCAGATATTGTCCTGGTAAGTAACCAGAAGTTGATATTGTCCACTATATGGTCAGATCTGGGCATATATTATATTATATGCTTTTCTGACGCTTATTCACTATGAAGATTTCAAATTTGATTAAGGGATTATCCTCCGATTGGGAGGACTTGTCAATTTTTGGCATAGGGATGGATTCTAATTTAGATAATGGGGCCACACCGGTCAACAGGAGTGATACATGTGAGACTGTGTTTGCCACTATGACTAAACATGTGCGTTCCCTTAAGAATAATGTATGGCAATACATATTGTTCAAAGCCTATACAGTTAAAGGGGTAACACCCAGAGGCTTACGAGTCAGAACTCAACCAATGGTGAGTAATCCAGACCAGGCTCTACTTCAGGAATGGAAGGAGGCACACCACAAAACTACAATGCAATTTGTTGAGATATTGATGAGTTTTCATGACAGAACTATTGATTCAGAAATTGTTGCCATCACTAAATTAAGTGAACAAGCTAAGGAATTTGAGGGACAACCCACCTATTCTTTATGTCTTAAGAAACTAAGCACTGAATTAACTAATTTCGAAACACAACTAAAGGAAAGAAAAAAGAAAAAAATCCTTAAGGATGTCACATATTATAAACAGGGGGACCCTTTTTTAGGGACAGCAGTAAGCATGTTAGGTTTTCACAACCATTTAGGAATCCGGTCAAAAGGAAAAAAAAACTAGATCAATACTTAAACAAGCATCTAACACATCAGGGGATGATTCCTCTTCTGGGTATGAGGTTGAAACTATGGTATCCACAGGCTCACCAGTACAAAAGAGGAGGAATTACAGTAATTTGGAAGATTTAAACCAAAAAGGAGGAGGGGGTAGAAAACACAAAGTGTAGTGAATATGGAGGGACTACTGCGGAAGTTTGTACAGAAACATCAGTAGAAAATGTATTGAATATTTCATACTACCCCTTCTCCAATCTCCTCCTTGGAAATAAGGGTTTTGAATAAAGGTCTTTCATATATACCCAGTGGATTTGTTTCTGACGATTATTTTATCAGAGATGTAGCTGAGGTTTGCAGGATACTTAATCTAAAACTGTTTTTCCATGATAAAGGTCATACCGATGCTTATTATCAGTTTAGATATCACAAATCCACATTTTCACCGCCAATGCACCCAAGTGTTCAAGCATGTCTAAATTCTACACTTAGGGATTTCCACATCAACTCCAGGAATAGTTGTATTAAAGCAAGTAATGTAACCACACAGGAAATTACTATTTCTAAGCTGGCTGACAATCATGAGATAGTGATTTTGAGAGCTGATAAAGGTGGAGCTGTGGTGGTGCAAAATTGGGAGCAGTATGACACGGAGGCCAAAAATCAGCTTGCCGATAATGGATATTATGTGCAACTGATATATAACCCTACTAAACAGTTTCAAAAACAAACAGATGATTTTTTACCATTGACTGTTGAAGAAGGAATTATCACAGATAATGTCAAAAAACAACTCACTATTCTTGATCCTAATAACCAATACGTTTACTTTCTACCTAAAATACATAAAAATTTGTATAATACTCCTGGCTGGCCAATCATGTCCAGTAGAGGTTCTATGATGAGCCCCTCTCCTAGTATCTGACTAAGTATCTAAAACCTTTACTAAAATGGGTACGAGCCCTTCTGAAGGATCCAACTGAATTCTTGCAAGTCATCTCGGAGATACAGAGAGAGGATGAATGGATGCTCTGTACCCTGAATGTCAAAGTCCTTTATACTAATATTCTTCATTGGGCTGGCATCCAGGCGTTGGAATATTGGCTATATGCGTCAGAATATGGTTTCAATACACTGCTTTTGGGCCTGATTGAGGATGTATTAACAAAAAATGTCTTTCTATCACAACATTTGCTATCTACATATCAAGGGTACAGCTATGGGGACATCATTTGCTCCTATATATGCAGATATAACATGGAAGAGCAGATTATATATGATTGTTCCCATAACTTGTACCTTGATCAAATAGATATTTGGAAAAGATATTTGGATGACTGCTGGATGGTATGGAGATTGGATGAGGAACATCTGATGGAGTTTGTGGAATACTTAAATGAAAACAAAAGGGGAACTGAATTTACGGTGAACTACCATAAAATAATATCACCTTTCTGGATGTTATGGCAAGCAGGTCTATAGATAACACTCTGAGTATGGAAGTCTACCGTAAATTCCCTGAATATAACTCACTTCTGCATGCCACCAGCTTTCATCCCCCCATATATGTCGAAATATTACCAAATCACAATATATGAAGGTGAAATGAATATGCTCACAGGAAGATACCTATATGCATTACAGGGATGACTTGACTAAGAGATTCAGGAAGAGAGGCTATAAGAGAACAAAAATAGCCAGCAGAAATGGTGGAATACAAAAAGTTTTTTAACATAAAACACATAACTAGGTAGAGGGTAGTAAGCCCAACTATCTGTCAGAAACCGGTTTCGGCTGTAATAGCCTTCTTCAGTGAGTTTAACAAAAGCACATAATGTCCATTCAAATAAGTGTATTTATATATAGTAACATAAAGGCAGTTCATTGGTAAATTAGAATTAGTCATTAAGACCAGGTGGGAATAAAGCCCCTAATTTAATGATCCATTTACGTTTCTTGAAATTAAGTAAATCATGCCAACCTGATTTATCCCTACATTTACTACAATGCAATCAATAACAGTAAAATATAAAGAAGCAGAATTGTGTTTACAGACATGTTTAAACAAGGCATTATTGGGACGCTTGTTTCTAATGTCACTAAGATGCTCCCCAATCCTAAGGCAGAAAGGCCTGGAGGTTTGTCCCACATAGAATGAGGAGCGTGAACAAGTGACTAGGTAGATGACCCACTCTGTACTACAGTTAGCCCAGAAATTGATATTGAAAACTTCAGACATATTGCGACTACTGAATTCCCTCGTATGTTGGACTTTGTTACAATAAGTACAGTGGCCACATGGTATACAACCCAACACTGGGCCACCTCTCAGTGTATGTTAAGTAGAGGCAACGGAGCTGGGACCCACCCTCTTATAGTGGCTAAACAGGGAACCCAATGTCTGACCTCTTCTGAAAGAAAAAGAGCACCTGTCCCTCAAAAAAGAGTGTAATCTCTCCTCCGCCATCAAAATGTTCCAGTGTCTATTAATGATATTCATAAACCCACGCATGTTGCATCCATAAGTGGTCACCAGACAAACCAGAGAATTAAATAGATCTTTATGTTTGTCCTTGTATCGTAACAAGTCAGTTCTATTCTGATTGGAAGCCCAATGACAAGCAGTCCTGACAGTACCAGAGGGGTAACCTCTCTCACAAAACCTACGTATTAAATCATCTCTGGTGTTCTCAAATGTTTGTTGGCTTGAACAAATCCTTTTGGCTCTGAGGAATTGTGACTTGGGGATATTCTGGATGATATGTCGGGGGTGGAAGCTTGTAGCATGTAAAAGTGAGTTATATTCAGGAAATTTCCTGAAAACCCGAGTGGCTAGGGTGTCATCAGGATTCCTGCTAACCTCAACATCAAGAAAAACAATCATCAATTTATGGAAATTTACTTTAAACTCAATTCCCCATACATTGTCATTGAGATAGCCAATAAATTCCTGAAGATAGATTTCATCTGACTTCCACACCAACCAACAATCATCCAGATATCGTCTCCAGATATCTAATTCATCCATATATATATTATGACTAGAGTCATAAATCATAACCTCCTCAATATAGGCCATGAAAAAGTCTGCATAAATGGGTGCGAAAGAGGCACCCATTGCTGTACCTTTGACCTGCCAAAAGCATTGGTTCTGGAAGTAGAATGCGTTACTGGTAAGAACATATTCAGCCAGGCACACTAAAAAAGTATTAAAGCCTGGTTGGTAAAAACCAGATCTTCCCGACCAAAAGTCCAAAGCCTGCAAACCTGCCCAATGTGGGATGTTTGTGTATAGAGAGGTTACATCCAAGGTACGTAACAGCCAATGGGGCTCCAATTCCATGTCACAAATGTCCAAGAATTGAGTAGTGACCTGAATTCTAGCTCGTATCAAGGGTACTAGTGGTTTCAGACAGTGTGTCAAATATTCAGATAAAGGTTCAGTAATAGAATCCCGCCCTGATACAATTGGTCTTCCAGGGGGACATGTATTTTGGGTAGAAGGTAGAAGTATTGTTTACACGGAGATGGAACCAACAACTGATGTCTAACTGCCTCCGTAATGATGCCCTCTTCCTGAGCCTGTATCAGAAATGAGTTAATTTTGGTCTTGAAATGACTAGTTGGATCCAATGGCATAGCCATATAATAGTTATTATCTCCCAATTGTCTCGCTGCGTCTTCAGTATAGTTGACCCTATCCTGAATCACTACCGCCCCACCTTTTTCTGCTTGTACTATAACAATTTCTTTGTTGTTCTTAAGTTCCTCTATACATTGTACCTCCTCTTTAGAAAGGTTATTATAAGATACCTGGAAATCTTACAAAGTTACAATGTAGATCCTTCAGGACATTAGCTTGAAAAGTGGATACTAGGTGTGACATAGATGGAACAAAAGATGATTTTTTAAATCTAAACCCTGGAACTTCCTGAACAGTGTCATTTTCAAAATTCAAATTGAATAAACGACAAAAATTGACCACATCTTGTGCTAAAGTGTATTCTGGGACAAAATTGAGCCCTTTGTTAAGAACTTTAATTTGTAAATCAGTAAGGTGTACAGATGAAATGTTATGTACATTCATACTATTTGTTAATGTTCTATCATCAATTGTAACAGACCTTCCAAACTCTCCACAGGTTTGGCATTTTTTGTGTTTCCTCCCCCCCCCCGTCTGTACCTGAACCCAAAGGGTGTGACAAACTACTTCTTGTGGGATCAGGTGAGGCATCAGTGTGGTTGCCCTCCCCTTCAGTATTGGAGGACGTATCCTCCCCTGATGTGTAGCTCAATGATTCCGAGCTACGTTTCAAAATGGATTTGGGTCTTTTTCTCTTGGGGGCCAAAGGTTTGTTGCTTGGAAGCCTAAAGGTAACATTCCTAGGCATATCAAATGGTTTACCTCTTTCATAGTCCCCTATATCCCTTTGGAACTTTTTCTATTTTTCATCCTTTAGAACCTGTTCTAACAAGTAGTTCTGTTGTTAACTGATTCACCCGGGAAGTGAAAGATCCACTAGATTCAAATTTATTAGCCTCCATGCAAATTGTTTCTACCTCCTGAATTCCTAGTTTGACAGCCCGTTCATAAAAGCTAGCTAAGGCATCCACAAAGCCCGAGGATGCTGATTATTGGATCTGTGTACACTCATCTGTCAATTGTTCATCAATATTATATACCAAAGGTTGTACTTTGACCCTTAAACCACATGGTGTGATTTTTTTAAAGTTGGTAAACCTTGAACAGGCGTGAATGCCAAACATTGGTCCAAAGACCTTAAATACTTTTGCCCAACTTAAAGAACATCGATTCACATAGTTTATCTGGGTCTTGAATTACCCCTCGAAGAATCATTACCCGCATCTGATAAACCTAAACCAAAAATGGTCAAATCATTCATATCAGATGCTAGACCTTTTACAAGTGGAGTCAATGCCATGTTGCAAAAAACATATAAATCACCAAAAAACGTTAGTGAATCAATCAATTCTGCAGACAGCAAGAATAAGGCTAAAATATACATACCCTATCCAAAACCAACCTTTTGGACCAAAAAGTATACATATAAAAAGAGCTAAAGCCACGATAATTGGTACCATATATTTCTGCTAGTTGGAACCTTAAATTAAATCAAATCAAAAATACATGGTAAATTATGTGCATTGGTGGATATAGAATGCAACCATAGAAAAATATAAACCCAAAAATAAAGAGCCTAATCAGTAGTAGCCAACAGAGATACAATAGCCAACCCTTGTGATCTAGCCTGAATAAAACAGAAAAATCACAATGCTGTGTATCCAACCAAAAAACACTATATATGTGGATCTTGAAATGACATAAAATATCAACTCCTGCTTATAAAATATCCAAAAGAGCAGAAAATAGAGACTATTAATACATAAGTATCAATGATACAATAGCTAGCCCCTGTGGTCACATAGGGATAATCCTCTTGATCAAATAACCACAATGCTGCGTATCATCACAATCAAAACAGAAATAGGATTGTACTAGTCAGCCCAATGAAAATGATTCAGAATATCCACTCAGTATCACAACCACCTGTAAATTCCAAAAAACATATCATGGACTCAATTATCGTGTTGATATTAAATCGGCCCATAAAAATATATGTGGCCCCAATTATAAAGTCTATATAAGTTGCTGTGGGCAGAAATGACAATCTTCAAAAACATTTGCCAAAAGAGGAAATGTAATTATTATAATATGTACTGCAACAAGACTGACCCCATAAGACCATATAACAACCTTGGCACCACCAAGTGGCTTTATATTGGGATACTAAAAAGCTAGAGGAGACCTAGCCCCCAAGAGAAAAAAGACCCAAATCAGTCCCCAATACAAGATCACAAAATGAAAACTGATATGAAAAACAAAGTTTAAAAAGTGATAATAAATAACATCATATTAAATGCTGGAAGGCAAAATATCTATGGTTCAACCATCTATATGGGGCTATAAACCAGGACACATTATGCAGGCCAGGAATGCTGTCAATAGTATGGATAGGACAGCACTTTTACAATATGATGATAAACAAGGTAGAAGTACTGGATATCTTAGATTAGTGACTACTTATGGAAGAAATGTTGGGGCACTTATTGAAAGTGTACAATCAAACTGGAACATCCTTAAGGCAGATCAAAGGCTCTTGGAATTATTGGGAGCTAATTGCCTATTTTCCTTTGGGAATGGCAGAAACCTTGCTTCCCTCTTTAATCATTATAAACAAGGAAGATATCAACCTAAGGTGAAACTGCACAGTACCATTCACGGACAAATTGCCATAGGATGTTATCCATGTGGACATTGTACGCACTGTAGTAGATTATTAAAAACCAACAGCTTCACTAGTAAAAATACAAGTATAGCTTATGACATTTCCTTCTTCGCGAACTGTAGTTCAGATTGTGTTATATATTTGGCCACCTGTCAATGCTCAGCTTTTTATGTGGGCCAGACAACTAGAGCACTTAAATACAGAATTTCTGAACACATCAGTGAAATTAAAATAAACACACTGAAGTTCACCAAACAACTTCTTTTCACTTTATAATTATTGATAAGATTTTGGGTATCAAACATAATAAATCTGGATGGCATGAGTTAATGAATGCCAAAGAGAGAAAATGGATCATTAAAATGGGAGGGCTTTTTGCCCCAGGATTAAGTGAACACCTGTAATTGGTTTATTGGCTAGTGACACAGTATATAAATGTGTGTTTTTTTATTGCATCTTTACATTGATGAAGCCTTAGTGAATTTGAAGTATTTTTGTATACTGATGTTTTGACATTGAGTATTAATATATACTTTTATGGCATCCACTATCTGCTGGTCATTTTTTGGTTCATGTTGGTATTTTGGGACCTTGCAGATGATATAAGAATGGCATTTAGTCATGATAAATGTGCAAAAGCAACCTTTAAAGCAGGAAAACTGCAACACCAAGAAAACAGCAGTTTGGGACAAAAATGTGATATAAAAGAACAACAGCAAGAGGGAGTGTATAAATATTTGGGAATTGATGAAGGATCAACAATAAAACATGAACAAATGCAAACAGAACTTATTAATGAATACTTTAGAAGCCTTAAATAATCCTGAAAACAGAGTTGACATCTAGGAACAAAATTCAAGCTATAAAGATATTTGCGCTTCCTGTCCTAACTTAGAGTTTTGAAGTGATTGACTGGTCCCAAAAGGTGTTGGATAGATTAGACAGGAAAACAAGGATGCTTCATGCTCATCAAATGATTTATAAAAATCTGTGCATAACAAGATTATATATTCCACGTTCCAAAGGAGGGATGGGCTTCCTTGAAATTTATTACATGTACAGATCTGTAATCATGGGACTGCACACATATTTGCAGACCTCACAAGACTGAAATGTAGTGAAAGTTTTAAAACATGAGGAGAATAAATCTAAAGTGACTTCTCCACTTACTCTAGCAGAAGCATACTGTTATCTAGCAGGAATGGAAATCAAACCAGAAGTAGATAAAAATCAGGTAGCAACTGAATGTGCCAAAAAACAAAAGAAAGAATATAAGGTGAAGGACCAGATGAGAAAGTAAGAAAATAAGAAGTTATGTACCTACCATAACGTTCCATGTTAGTTGTCTTCTCTCGCCTTCTTTCTTGCTTGATGGGTTCGGAGCCGATCCTCGGCTCCGACCTCGCTGGGAGCGATCCCTGCTTTAGCTCGAGAACTCCTTTTACCAGCTCGAGGCAGCCCCATATCCCATGATGCAAGGCAGGAAGTACCCAGATCTCGTTTGTTGACAAAGGGCAATAACACCAAGCATAAAATACTTCCCAAAGGAAGAAGAAACTTACAGATGGAAAAAGGACCAGGTCTGAATGGTCTTTAGCATAATAGTTTCTTATACAAGGTCTGTCCAGGCCAGGGGAAGGAGGGAGGGCGAGAAGACAACTAACATGGAACGTTATGGTAGGTACATAACTTCTTAATGTTAAGTTGTCAATCTAGCCTTCATTCTTATGATGGGACGTCCCTAGCACCTCTATCCTGGGTGGCTCAATGGAACAAACTCTTGAGGACTGTAGAGCCAAAACTGGCTCTGTCCCTGGAGGCCAAGTCCAATTTGTAATGGGAAACAAAAGTGTGAGGAGTGGCCCAAGTGGCCGCTGCACAAATAGTGTCCAAAGGCAGTCTAGCTTGAAAGGCTGTAGAAGTAGCTAAACTCCTAGTTGAATGTGCTTTAGGTTTTGAGCACAGCTGTTTTCCCTTGATCGTTAAATTTCAGAGATGACCGAAGAAAGCCATCTGGACAAAGTCACTTTAGAAACAGGAAGGCCTTTTCTATTATCCGCATAGGAAACAAAAAGTTGATCAGATTTTCTAAATCCTTTAGTACTGTCCAAATAATACCTAAGCTGGCGGTGGACGTCAAGATAATGTAGTTTTTGTTCAGCTCTATCTGAATAGTTAGGAAAAATACGGGAGATCAATGGATTGATTCAGATTGTTTTTGGCGACCTTAGGTAAAAAGGATGGATTAGTTCTCAAAGATACTCTGTCTTTGTGAAAAATCAAATAGGGGTCGAACTGAAAGAGCATGAAGTTCAGACACCCTCCTGGCAGATGTAATAGCCACTAGGAATAACGTTTTCCAAGAAAGATATTTCAGGAACAAGAAACAGCTGGCTCGAAGGGGAAGAATCAAGGATGTCAGCACTAAATTTAGATCCCACTGAGGAGGAGGATTCCTGATTGGAGGCTTTAGTAGGAAAATTCCTTTTAAGAAGGCCCTGCAGAGCCTATGGGACATAATATTATGATCTGCTATCCCGACATGAAAATTAGAAATAGCAGCCAACTGAACTCTGACTGTGGAAGAAGAGGAGCCTGCATGAAAAATCTCTGCTAAGAAGTCCAGAACTGCCTGAACAGGGGCAGTAAAGGATCAATATTTTGGGCCTTAGCCCAATAAGAGAAACGTTCCATTTGCTTGTGTAAATCCTCCTGGTAGAGGATTTTAGTGAAGTTACTATGATGTCTCTAACTGGGTTAGAGATCAAAGGAAGCCTGGCTAAGGAAGGAAGTGGAGCAACCATGCTGTGAGGTTGAGAGAAGGGATTGACCGGTGCAGCTGACCGGATTGGTGAATCAGTAGATCTGGCACTGGGTCCAGATGCCACGGCTGCACCAAAAGGTGACGATGGAGGAACGGGAACCAAACTTGTCGAGGCCAGTAAGGGCAATGAGAATCAATTTGGCTCTCAAAGCGGTAGCTTTCTGGATCACCTGAGGGATCAGAGGAAATGGAGGAAGGCATAAAGAAGTCCCTGGGGCCAATCCTGGGTCAGAGCGTCTCTGGGGGATGGCCTGATAGAGGAAGAGGCTGAAGAAGTCTGGACATTTGCTGTTTTGGGGAGTAGCAAAAGATCGCAACATGGGCGACCCCATTCCAGAAAAATCTCTTCCGCTATGGATTGCTTGAGAGACCACTTTCGTGAGGCATGAGAATAGCTCTGCTCAATCTGTCCGCTATAATGTTGGTTTTCCCAGGGATATGCGTTGCTACCAGAAACCGATGAGAGGAGATCGCCCATTGCCATAGTCTGACAAGGGGTAGGACTTGGTTCCGCCCTGTTTGTTGATATACCAAACTACAGACATGTTGTCTGTGTGGACTGCAATTGTCCCTACGGGAAGAAAGTCGTTGAGGGCTTGCAACGTTAAAAGCACTGCTCTCATCTCCAGGACATTTATGTGCAGATGGTACTCGAGCGGTTGCCACACACCATGCACCATCCTGCCCTGATAATGACCCCCCCACCCGATCAGGGAGGCATCCGTGTTGACAGTGGCTATCGGGGACGGAGGTACAAAGCACCTGCCTTGGTGAACCTGAGACGATGTGATCCACCAAGCAAGATGTTCTTTGCATGTTTGTGTCACCAGAATCTGGTGACGCATTGGGAGTTGCTGGTATGACCACTGTGTGAACAGCATCCACTGAAGGAGGCATGTAGAATCGAGCCAGGGAAGAAGAGTGATGGCCGCAGCCATGAGACCTAATACCTTTAGAACCATTCTGGCCTGTACCTTCTTGCTGGCCAGAATGATCCTGACATGAGTCTGAATGTCTGAAACTCTTTGTTCTGTAAGGGTAGCTGACATCCGAACAGTGTTTAAGTTTGCGCCTATGAAGGTAAGAGACTGGCAGGGCGATAAGGATGACTTTTCAAGTTGACTGAGATGCCCAAATGAGAACAAAGGTCTATTGTGTAATCCCTGGCTTGTATAAGCTGATGCCTGGTGGTGGCTGACAGGAGCCAGTCGTCGAGATCGGAAACACCTGGAATCCTTGGCGTCTCAGGTGAGCCGTGACCACTGCCATGCATTTGGTGAACACTCTGGGGCTGTAGTGAGACCAAAGGGCAGGGCTCTGAACTGGAAATGACTGGACCCCAGCCGAAGCGGAGAAATCTCCTGGAGCGTCTGTGAATTTTGATGTGATAGTACGATCCTGAAGATCTATTGAGCACATCCAGTTGTCCTTCTGTAAGAAGGGCAGAATTGACAGAAGAGTGAGGATTCGGAATCTGGTCTTCGTGAGAGACTTGTTGAGTCTGGTAAGACCGAATATTGGTCTCCAGTCTCCCGTCTTTTGGGGACCAAAAGAACCTTGAGTAGATTCCGCTCTGAATGGTCTATTGTAACTGGCTGAATGGCTCTTTTTGCCGTAGTTCTGGGATTTCTAACTCTGCACTCTCCCTTAGCCCGGGTGGTACATCTGGACGGGAACTTGAGGGAAGGGACTTTCCTCGAAAGGAATTATTTAACCCTTGGATATGATCGACTGTACCCATCTGTCTTGAGTGAGGGAATGCCAGGCTTCTGGGTACAGTGATAATCTTCCCCGACTGCCTCCAAGGAGGGACAGCCGGGCAACACCTCAGGGATGCTGAAAGGGCTTCTCAGGAAGAGACTCCCTGTTGCCCTGGTTCTTGGACCCCTCTGCCTCTAGAGCGTCTGTTGTTGTTACCCCTCTGCCTCTAGGGGTAAACTGACCACGTGAATCCGTGACTCCTTGGGATTTACGAACCACATCTTCCCACCCTTCTGTCCTTTGGGATAAGGCCTAGAAGGGGTGGAAAACGGACTCCAACAGCAGAAAGAGTCTTGCCGTCCTGCTCACACCTGGTCAAGGTCTCCTTCACCTGAGGGCCAAACAAAGCTGACCCATCAAAGGGAGAATTTGTGAAGGACGCCTTAAAGGATCCGCCAAAATCACATAGCCGCATCCAGGCTTGGCGTCTAAGAGCCACACCTGTGCCTGCGGCTCTACTCCATCCGCAGCATAAGATATTAGCCACATGGAGGAGTTAGCAATGGAATTGAGGGTTCCTAGCTGCGAAGCAATCTTTTCTTGAGCCCCTGCAGCTGTAGGATCCTGAACTACTTCTCCCAGCTCCTTCAGGATATCTCTCTGGAGTCTGGTGAAGTGACAAAGATAATTCAGCGAACGCATAGCAAAGGTCGCTGAGGAAAACATCCGCTTGCAGTACCTATCCATGGTCCTAGAGTCCTTATTAGGAGGATGGACGGGCACGGAAGGATCTGCAAGTTCCTTTTGTGGCCGCAGCCACCACCATGGCATCAGCGGGGACACCCTTGGTAAGGAATTGTTTGTCACTAGGGGCAGTGATAAATTTAGAAGGCCTCCTAGGGACTGGCTCTACAGAGTCAGGAGCTGTCCACGCCTTTAGGCAATAACCTGCATAAAGGCAGAGACACCCAGGAGGTGGAGGGCCGAGATCCAAACGCCTCTAGGTATACTGACTCATCCTCAGAGGGATTGTTGGTGGGCCAGTTTCCTCTGTTTCAGAAGTTCTAGGATGTCTGAGAAGGAGACATCCTCAGAGGGGATCTAGGGGATCCCTCTGACTCATCAAAGTCAGTATCCAGTGACAGACTCAGGAGTCTACATGCTTCCTCTTACAAGTCCTCTTCCTAGGAGGATCTCCAACATCAGGAGAATCCTCGGAAGAGGGGAAATTCCAATGGGGAAACCTGAGGCGGAGGATCTCTGGGTCCTGTAGCAAGAGAAGTGGCAGAGATGTCAACAGGTACAATAGAGGGAGGAGCTATGGGAAGAGACTGCTGACTGATACCAGTGGCCAGTACACTCTTCATCACCTCGAATGCTCCCCTCCCAGGCAGGTCCGAGAGAACCCGGGCGAAGAGCTAGGAACTCCAGGGGCCACCGAAGGGAAGTCTCGAGGCAGATGTCGGAGCCGAGCTCACCAGGCCGAGGCTCCAAGGGGAAGAGCGGGCTCGACAAGGGTCCGATGCCACTCACCCTCGGAGGAGACCATGGAAGCCTCTAAGGAAGAGGAGATAAGAGTAGGGGCTGAAGGAACAGAAGGAGGTATCCGTCCTCCAGCCGTAGCAGTAACCATGCCGAAGACTCCAAGGAGGAACTGTAACGGGGGGTGGACCAACAGTCGCCTGCTGAGACGGACTGTGTAGCATTTGGGCCAGTACCTGTGACTTGAGTAATCTACTGACCACTCTCTCTAGGTCATGATCTGACAACCTGGATGACCTTGAAGATCGGCTCCGATGGCTCCGTTCGATAGAAGAGGCGGCCGAGAAGTATCGGCTCCAAGGAAGGAGACCTCGACCTCTTCCTGGAATGGGCCATCGGAGCCGATACTACAGATCCTGTCGGCACCGACTTCGGAGCCGGCAGAACGTTCGATGTATCGGCTCCAGCTAATGGTGTCGGAGCCGATCGGGCCGACACCGATGCCTGTGCCACATGGGTGTCGGAGCCGATCGGAGCCGACACCGATGCCTGTGCCACATGGGTGTCGGCGCCGATCGGGGCCGACACCACAGTGGTCAAAACAGATTCGGCACCGATAGCCATCGGCTACGAAGCTTTGTGGATCCAGAATCGCCCAGCCGAGATCTCGACTCTTATGCGAGGCCGCAGGCTTAGAAACAGAAGCCTGGGCCTTGGCAGTTTTAGTTGATTTTTGTGGAGCCGACTTAGCCGGAGAGCCTCCGGCTTAAGAAGACCCCTGAGAATCAACTTATTATGTCTCCTGCAGGACTCTCTGGCTGAAGGAGTGACAAATAGCACAGGAGTCCTGCAGGTGAAGAGGGCCCAAACAGTACAGGCAAGAAGTGCGACCGTCTGTCAGAGACATCTTCTGACAGCACGAGTCACACTTCTTAAAACCTGAAACCCTCTCCTTAGACATGGTGCCTAAACACAACACACACAGACACACCAGTCAAAATTAAATTAAACAAATACCAAAAGGTATTTTGTAAAAAACACCAACACACACACCCTAACAGGGGGGGGGATGGGATAGGGAAAATTGACTAACTAAAAAAAATTAAAAGAGACAGGATTTCTGTCAGAAAAGGTTAGAATTAAAATTAAACTATCAAAAATTAGTTTTAAACTAAAAGGGCTTAAATATCACAAATGTGAACTACTTACCAGGAGCTGGTAAAGAGAAGACCTCCCAAGCGCGAGATCTGGGTACTTCCTGCCTTGCATCATGGGATATGGGGCTGCCTCGAGCTGGTAAAAGGAGTTCTCGAGCTAAAGCAAGTGCCGTGTGGGCGGGGATGGCTCCGAACCCATCAAGCAAGAATGAAGGCGAGATTGACAACTTAACATTGCATAAATATAGTTGCAAAGTATAAAAAACTTCTGGAAGAACCTTATGTTCATCAGGATCGAACACAGGAATGATTAAGGACAGGCGAATTCAAACCAAGAGATTAAAAGTTAATATTGGTAGCCCAAGATAGTGGGCTATGTACACATTGGTTTGCAAAGTCCATTGAACATGTGGGAGAAACAGACAAATGTAGGTTGTGTAAAACAGAACTGAAAACATTTGCACACCTTGTTGCTGGTTGTAACATACTAATGGCAGAAGGGCTGTATACTGAAAGGCATAATAATGTGGCAAGACTGTTGTACTGGGGATTATGCAACATTATAGTGTTGAATTGACTGAAAAAACACTGGAAACATGAGCCACAAAGCATAACAGAAAATTATGAAATTTACATCACATGGGTTCACCCTTTATCAACAGTTCAAAAGACAGATGCTAGAAAACTGGATATTGTGGTCCATGAAAAGAAGACAAAAGTAGCATTGATTATTGAAATCGTCACACCCAGTGACTACTGTGTCTTGCGTACAGAGAGACACAAAGTCACAAAATATCAGGATTTGCAGGCAGAAATGAGGGCAATGTAGAAGAAAGATACCCAGACAGTTCCAATAGTAGTAGAACCAATTGGTCTTCTAACAAATAATCTACAGTCGCATTTAGATACGTTACCAATACATGCAACCCCGTACGAATTGCAGGAGGAGTCATTACTAGGCACATTGTGAGTGCTGCAAAAGAGCACTTCTGACTGACGTCAAAGATTGAAACAATACTGATTTCATAAATTTTAATTGCACTTTGACTAAGGAATGGGGTTCATTCCTGTCATGGTATTAGAAACCCAAAAGTCATGAAGATATTAAAAAAGGTATGACTGGAAAGTATAACGTTTAACTGCTAAAAAGAACTTTGATGAACAGAAATTGGTGACAAAATTAACCTTACAACTTTGGTCAATATGTAATAAAAGACAATATTTTACCACTTATGTTAGACACTTAGTCTGCTATTATAGCCTGCTTACCATAATAACAATGACATAAAAGCAGCTTTGAAAACAAAACAGCGAAGAAAAAGCAAAAATCAGACCTAAATGAAGTAGTAGTTCCATTCTGCTTGCGACATTAAGAAACTATTTGATGATGATCAAGGACATTCCATAAGAAATGCTTTGAAAAATCAATGTTCCAGAAGTCGCGAAATTTTTTGCACTTCATCAAAACAAAGTAGGACACTAACTGAAAAATATTCTGAAAAGGAACTGTACATTCCAGTAAGTAAAGAAGCAGAGAAGTTGCCTCCCATCCTTTTGTGTTGTGGAAAGGAGGAATACAATCTTGTGCTATTTGTTTCTGATGAGATACTTCTACTGCCTACTTTAACAACAGATATGGAGGCTGATAGACATGCTACTCTGAAGGGAAGGGCCCCTCCTATGGCAAATGGCAGTTTCTTATGGAATGTCCCTGACCATCTTCAACATAGTACTCACATGAAGTATTACTTGGTAGTGAAAAGACAAACTTTTTCATAGTATTCACTTTTCTGGAGGCGAGAAAAACGGTCATGTATGACCAGTATTGCTTACTAATTGTATACTCACTGTAAGACCAAACCTGTGGGATCTTCTATAGTAGAAACTGATGAGAAAAGGTTATCAAATATTTTAATGGTCATGGAAAATTGTACTGAAAACTCTGTTGTCAAAGGCAGAACAGATGTACAGATGGGCGGGGACACACCTCTCAACATCTTTGCTCAAGCATTCTAGACAAGATCAAACCTAATGCTGGGAACAAAGACCAAAATCGGGGACAATTTTTAAACATTTCTCTAATTCACTTAAAAAGATAACAAAACAGAACACATTTATCATCAAAGTGCATCCTCTGAGAGAGCTTACCATTACTGTAGATGAATGACTCATCACTGTTGCAGTATTAACAACCTATGGGATAGCGTGCTATCTGATACCTGTATACACCCAGCCAGGATATCAAAGCCTGGGGCACCCTCCCCCTAACGCTGTCCATCCAATGTATGATGTCAGCCCAATGGATGGAGTGGTAAATAAAAGATGTATGGATGCGAAATACCTCAGGACTTTCCTGTCCCTGATAAACAGCTGAAGAAGAAATATAGGCAACTATATACATAAGTACAGGTAGAAAACAAAAGAACGCACCTTTACCAAACAAAAGAAAATAGAAAATGGGGAGGAAGAAAAGATGTAAAACTACAACACTGATCGGTCATACATCTACTGTGGTGTTAAGTTCTTACACAACTATACTTCCAAGATCAGTGTTGCAGTATAACAACCTATGGGAGATTCCCAAAGCTGTCTAAGAAAAAGAAGTTCTGTCTTACCATAACGTTCCATCTGTGTTGTAAATCTTTATTCATTCATTACTGTTAGGACTTCGGTTCCATCCTCAGAACCGATACAGCCATTTCCAAGCTCGCGCCAGCCAAAAACTCTCAGCTAAGACCTACCCATAATGCCCCTCTCATAGTCTCTCTAGATCGAGTTTGCCCACCCCTATATTATAGAGATGTAGAAAGCAAACTTGCTGCTGCCACCCAAGCTGAAGTAAAATGGTTGAAATTGTTAAAATCAGGTCCTTTATTAAAAAAATAAAACAAAATCTTGCTGCTGCTGTCTGGATAAGCACTTTTGGTTGTTGAACCTTTATCAAATCCTAAAGAAAAATGCAGCTTCCTTTCATTTAAAAAGAGTTTCCTACAGCTCAATCATTCAATCAGTCAATAAGGTTTTTGTGTATGGACACACCTCTCATTCAGAATGCATGTTCTATTCACTTAGTGTTAGCTAAAAGCTTGGAGTTTTTAAAGTGAAATAACACAGGATTGACACATGTGCATTATTTCTTTAGAGCCCTTCCTTTCAAGATGGGTTTGAGTTGTACAATTTCATTTAATCCAGGTTTCTGGTCCGCTCTAAGTTTCATAATCCATTTTGTTTCCTCAGTTTCGGTAGAGTTGGCCAGATACCTTCCATGTATTCTTTCTACTAGCCTGCTTACGACCATAAATTTAAAAGTGTGGTCTCCATTAACTTTAATATGACCATATAGAGCATTCGTATTTACTTGATTCCTAATGTCCTGACAATGTCTCAAGATACGCTCCTTGAACATTCTATTTGTTTTCCCTACATAGAAGGTTGGACAGCGTTGGCACTGAGAAATATAAATCAAATTTTTGCTCCTGCAATTCGCAAACCCTTTGAACTTGTATTCCTTCTTAGATGTTGGATGTATAAATAAATTATCTGTTTTAATATGTTGACATGCTTTACAAAATCCATATTTATAGGTGCCTACTTTGTTCGTGGGTGAATGTTCTGTGTCCAAGTTTCGACGATTCCCATGGCATAAGAGCCTTTTCAGACTTTTCCTATTCTTGAAGGAAAAACTGGGCGTCTCCCCCTACAATGCTCCTAAGGTTCTCATCTGAAGTCAAAACAGACCAGTTCTTTTTTATGGTCTCTAGTATGAATGCATTGTCACTGCTATATGTAAGACAAAATCTCATCTTATTTTCCTTCTTATTCTTCACATCTTCTTCCTTACTCAACCAATGGGAAAAATATGGTCTTCCTTTGCCAATTCGTAAGTCTGATGTTCTATTCATGCTTTTTATGACTTCATCTTTATTATATCCTCTTTCCATAAAGTTATCAATAAGCCTTTCCTTTTTTTTTCAAAAGCTTCATCTTTAGTGCATAGTTTTGATATACATTTCACTTGATTCTCCGCTATATTTTTAAAAATATGCTTTGAGTGCATACTGGTCCTATGGAGCATGATATTACGCCATGTTGTCTTCCTGTGCACAGACGTATCTATCCCATGTACATGATCCAATGTCAGTTGGATATCGAGGAAATTGATGGCAGTATCAGAAAAATTCAATTCAAATCTTAAAAAAGATGTGGTGTTACCCAGGAAAGACTCAAACCTTCTGAGAGAGTGTTCATCGCCTTCCCATAAAATAAAGATGTCATCAACAAAACATTTATATACAACTATGTTGTTATTCCAGCTGGGTATCCAAGCACCATTCTTCCTCCCATTGTGCCAACACTATGTTGGCATAACTGTTGGCGCATGGGGTCCCCATGTCCACTCCAGATTTCTGCCAATAATACACATTCCCATACACGAAGATATTGTTAGACAATATTTCATCTAGAAGACTACATATCAAGTTTATATTATCACTGGTCTTATATTTAAGTCCAAATTGTCTAACTGCTTCTATTCCACATTGGTTTAGTATTGATGTAAACAGGCTATTCACATCCAGAGTTGCCATTATGATACCTTCATTGGTTTTCCTCATTGTTGTGCTTTCATAAAGACATTTTAAAAAACCTTCAGAATCTTTCACAGCTGTTCTTGCAAGTGGTAGTAATCTCTTCAATTCTTCTTCCACATATATAGATATGGGTTCAGTCACCCATCCTTCTTCACTGACAATTGGCCTTAAAGGTGGATCCATCAAATTCTTGTGGACCTTGGGTAATCCATTGATGTTGGGTATCTTTGGATGCTGTGTGCAAAAATAATCATACAATTCTTTCGTGATGGTTCTGTTCATTAGCTTTTCATAGATGCCATCATTCACATTCACTATTATTTTATTAACATCTTTCTTTGATATTCTTTGATAGATTGCTATATCACTTTGCATTTCCTTCATCTTGTTGTCATATCTTACTGAATCCATCACAATTACAGCTCCTCCTTTGTCTGCTGCTTTCACCACTATGTCCCTCCTCCTTTGAAGTTCATTCAGTGCTACTCTTTCTTGATAACTTGATGTTGTCCTTTTTCTTTCAATCTGTATTGTTCTACCTCTTTTTCACAAAGCCGCATGAAAACATCTATAGTGGGATGGCTTAATGGAACAAAGGTGCTGGGTTTTTTAGTATGATTTTATTTCCATGTTCTTGTGTCTCAGTATTGCCAAGAATATTCCTTAGTGTCAGATTCCTTCCAAAACACATTATGTCTGTCATGAATTCACTCAGGGGTGATCATAAGGAGGGTATAAAACTTAACCCTTTCCTTAAAATGTTCATTTCATTCCTACTCATATGTCCAGATATATTTAATACCAGCGAATCTACAGTTTCCGTCTTTATACTTTTCTCTTTTCCACTCTCTGCTTATTGAGTGTGACTGTCGTGCATTCTTCCCTTGTAATAAAAAAGGGAGTGGATGTTATATAAGCAAATGCACTGCTCCTTCCTTAGGCCTAGTTCCATTACTTTGTTCTGATGAATTAAATACTGTAGATTCAGTAACATTATTAATAGATGCCTCATTTCTTAGATGCATGTGTGTTTCAGGATCTGGAGCTTCTGTAATCCCTTCATCTAACTCCTGAACACATTCATTCCTTCTGGCTAACTGTTTCGTATTACTGTT
The DNA here is from genome assembly GCF_019279795.1 of Protopterus annectens. Taxonomy (NCBI): domain Eukaryota; kingdom Metazoa; phylum Chordata; order Ceratodontiformes; family Protopteridae; genus Protopterus; species Protopterus annectens. The sequence goes on along the minus strand of NC_056735.1, from coordinate 1,130,642,937 downwards.
CATGATTCTGTTGTCATACACTTCAGCCTCCACTATTACTCCAGTTGTTTGCCTTATTTCATTAATCGGTTCTGAAGGTTGTTCCCTTGCTGTAGATGTCTGTTTTGTCTGTTTGTTGCTGAGAATAAGCCTTTCTGTTTCCTTGGCCATTCAAACAACTGACCCTTCCTGAGGTCATTAAAGTCTCTTGCTAATTTCGCACTTTTGACATTTTTCAATTTGGTATCATAAACCTCTAGCTTGTCTTGTAGCTCTCCCAATCTCACCAAGTCATTGTTTGAGAGTTTCATTAATTCAAGTTCTTTTTGTTTGGTATCTAACAGCCGAGTTGTTTCATCCTCTTGCGGCTTTAAGAACTCAATTATCAGCTTCATATAGTTGAAGCTGGTTTCAGTATTTATTTTTTACCATTTGGCTAATACGTCTGGATAGGTGTTGCCATATGCTGGCATACACATTACTCGCAAACCCCTTGGTATGAACTGATGGTGAAGGCAGGCCTCCATATGAAAACACTGTAACTGCAGATGCTTCACTCTATATGCAGCGTTCTCAACATCTTTAAAAATATTTTCAAACTTCTGTGAGTCAAGCGTATTTTTCAACGTATTAATATTCCCATTCTCTAAATTCAAATTAAGCAATGGAATGCTTATGTTAGTCAAGCAGACATTCACAATCTTCTTTGTTGGTATCTCCATGGCTCTAGCACTCAGCTTATTTTAAAAAATAAATAAAAACTCAGCTTGTTTCAAACTGTAAAAGCTTGGTGTGGAGTGCTCAGTGACAAGAAAAATATATAAAAAAAGATTCACTGAGCTCACTACCAAAGGCAGTACGCGTGAAACTTGGACACAGAACATTCACCCACTAACAAAGTAGGCACCTATAAATGTAGATTTTGTAAAGCATGTCAACATATTAAAACAGATACTTTATTTATACATCCAACATCTAAGAAGGAATACAGGTTCAAAGGATGTGCAAATTGCAGGAGCAAAAATGTGATTTATATTGCTCAGTGCCAACGCTGCCCAGCCTTTTATGTGGGGAAAACAAATAGAATGTTCAAGGTGTGTATCCTGAGACACTGTCAGGACATTAGGAATCAAGTAAATACGAATGCTCTATATGGTCATTTTAAAGTTAATGGAGACCACACTTTTAAATTTATGGTCGTAAGCAGGCTAGTAGAAACAATACAAGGAGGGGATCTGGCCAACTATACTGAAACTGAGGAAACAAAACGGATTATGAACATCAGAGCGGACCAGAAACCTGGATTAAATGAAATTGTACCACTCAAACCCATCTTGAAAGGAAGGGCTATAAAGAAATAATGCACATGCATCAATCCTGTGTATTTCACTTTAAAAACTCCAAGTTTTAGCTAACACTAAGTAAATAGAACATGCACTCTGAATGAGAGGTGTGTCCATACACCAAAACCTTACTGGTTGATTGAATGATTGAGCTGTAGGAAGCTCTTTTTAAATGAAAGGAAGGTGCTTTTTTCTTTAGGATTTGATAAAGGTTCAACAACCAAAAGTGCTTATCCAGACAGCAGCAGCAGGATTTTGTTTTATTTTGTTAATAAAGGAACTAATTTTAACAATTTCAACCATTTTACTTCAGCTTGGGTGGCAGCAGCAAGTTTGCTTTCTGCATTTACTTGGTTTCCAAGCATACTGCCTTTGGTAGTGAGTTCAGTGATTTTTTTTGTTTCTATATTATAGAGATAGTAAGAGAAAAGCAGTAGGAGGCTCTGTCTGAGCAAATATCCTAACCAGGAATTCCTAAAGTCCACCAGGAGTCCAGGCAGTGGGAAGGAGGGCGGGAAATAATGAATGAATAAAGATCTACAACACAGATGGAACGTTATGGTAAGACAGAACTTCTTTATCTGATGTTGTAAATCTTTATTCATTCCTTACTGTTAGGACCGAGTCCCCAGCTACTTGAGTCCTGAGTGGCCCTAAGGAAGGATATTCCTGAACACCATAGAACGAAAAGATGCTTGTCCACTGGAGGCCAAATCCAATTTGTAATGAGTGATAAACATATGAGGTCTTGCCCATGTGGCTGCTGTGCAGATATCATCCATAGAGGCTCTAGAATGAAAAGCCACAGAAGCAGCTATCGATGTAGTAGAATGAGCCTTTATTCTGGAAGGTAAGGATAGCTTATTCTGATGGTAGATAAAAGGTAATGACATTTCTAAGCCAAGAGGATACAGTCAATTTGGAGACAGGTTTACCCAATCTGGGTCCTGCAAAGCCCACAAACAACTGATCCGTTTTCCTGAAAGATTTAGTCTTGTCTAAATAACACTGAAGCTGCCTATGAACATCAAGGGTGTGCAACAGATACTCCCCTCTGTTTGAATGCTGAGGGAAGAAAACCGGCAGGTCAATAGATTGATTAATGGAAAAGCCAGAAATGACCTTGGGCAAGAAAGAAGGGTCAGTACGAAGGGATACTCTATCCCTGTGGAAGTTTAATTAAGGTCTCCTGACACTCGAGGCCTGCAACTCAGATACTCTTCTCGCTGAGGTAAGAGCTACTAGAAGTACAGTCTTCCATGATAAAAAATTTGATATCACAAGAATCAAAAGGCTTGAAAGGAGGGCCTGTTAATGATTGAAGTACCAAGGTCAGGTCCCAGGGTCCTATGGGGGGCTTGACAGGGGGTTTAACGTGTAATACTCCTTTCAAAAAGGTTTTGCACAGGTGGTGTGATATAACAGAAGAATTATTAAATCCATTATGAAAACGCGATAGCTGCTAAATGTATAGTGATTGTCGATGCTGAGGCTCCTACAAGTATAACAGTCGTCAGGTATTGTAGGATCTTTTGAATAGGCATAGAGAAAGGATCTAAGTTCTGATCTTTGGCCCAAACAGAGAACCTAGACCATTTACTAGAATACATTTTCCTGGTGGAAGGTTTGTGTGAAGTCAGAAGAATTTCATGAACGGGCGATGAGATATCAGGCAGCCTGGCAATCAATGGAAGTGGAGGAACCAAGCTGTGAGCTTGAGGCTGTGGAGATTGAGGTGAATCAGTCCTTGAGGATGAGATAGCAGACTTTGGGAATGATCCAGGATCCATGGGCTGTGAATCAGATGAGGCCATAGGAACAGGAACCAGACTTGACGGGGTCAATAAGGGGTAATGAGGGTCACTTTGCTTCTCAACCTTTGAATTTTGGGAGGAATTTCGGGATGAGGGGAAATGGGGGAAAGGCATACAGTGGACCCAGGGGCCAATCGTGCATTATAGCGTCCCTCTGGGGTTCCCCCTGAGGTGGGATCAGGGCAAAGTAGCTTCTGCATTTGTTGTTTAAGGGGGAAGCAAACAGATCTCAGCAAGGCTTGCCCCTGCGGCGGAAAATCCAATCCGCTATTACAGGATTGAGGGATAACTCACGAGGCATCAGGATGTTCCTGCTCAGATTGTCCACAATAAGGTTGGAACTCCTGGGAATGTCGTGATATAAGAAAGCAGTTGGAAGCTATCGCCCAGTGCCAAATCCTCATGGCTTCCTGACACAGGGGGGTAAGACCTAGTTCTGCCTTGCTTGTTGATATACCAGACGTCTGACATGTTGTCTGAATGAATTGCAATAGTCCCAGAAGGGAGGGATGTATGGAATGCTTGCAACGCTAACCGAACTGCCCTCAGTTTCAGGACATTTATGTGCAAATTGGCCTCCATGGGGGACCAGGTGCCTTGGACCGTCTTTTCCTGGAAATGCCCCCCCCCCACACCCTAACAGGAAAGCATCCGTGGTCACCGTGGCTGTGGGCTGGGGGAGACCTAATAGTTGACACCAAAGATTTGATTCTGACTTTATCCACCATAGCATTTCTTCCTTGCAAAGGTTTTTGTAAGACGTATCATGTGGTAGAGTGGATGAGTTAAGATCGACCATTGTAAAGAAAGAAGACACTATAGTATTCTCATGTGCAACCTCGCCAGTGGTACTAGAGTAATGGCAGCTGCCATGGAGCCTAAGAGTTACAGTACAAGGCATGCTGGTACAAAGGTCTGTGGAAGAAGGGCTTAGATTTGGTGTCTTATTTTCGAAAGCCTGTGAGGAGGGAGGGAAGCTTGACAGGATGTTGTGTCAGAAACTGCTCCAATGAATTCCACTGTTTTTGTTGAGGACATTTGAGATTTGTCCTTGTTGACTGTAATCCCCAAGCGGAGAGTGAGGCCTTGAGTGTAAGAGAGGCTGTGGATTAGAAGAATCCTGGTTGGGGTGGTAAGGAGCCAATCGTCTGGATACGGAAACACCTGGAATCCTTGTAGTCGAAGATGAGCTACTACAACTGCCATACATTTCGTGAACACTCATTGGGCTGTCGAGAGACCGAATGGCAGTGCCCGGAAATGGTACTGATTGGCTCTCAGCTGGAAGCTGAGAAAAGTACAGTTTTGTACCTACCATAAATGTAGATGTTCGAGTGTACACCCTGCTGCAGTCATCACACTTGGGTTATCCTGTCGTTAGGTGGTCCCGCAGTCGGCTGGAATTCCAAAGTCTTGGTCCGGCGTCAGTTGTTGTCACTTCTTTCCTGATGTCAGTGCGCCAGGGGTATATATATTGCAACCAACGCCATTTTCTTCAGTTTTTCTTGCCCCAGATGTCAGGTGCCCTCAAAAAGGTGTCAGTAATTAGTACCAAATTGAGTAAATTTTGCAAAAACACAAAATCCCTCCAGCTATAAGCAAATACATCAGGAAGGTATTGTAGAGATTTTTGCCAGTTAGTTCAGAGGGGATGGAGGGAGGGTAACCTGGACTGCAGCAGGGTGTACACTCGAACATCTACATTTATGGTAGGTACAAAACTGTACTATGTTCATCGTGTTACCCTGCTGCAGTCCTCACACTTGGGTTGAATCCCAAAGCTAAGGATGGGTGGAGGAATCATAGAGGGTTATTGGAGGCTAGAAGGCCCTGCAGAACTGCAGTGGCAAAGCCAGCTCTAGTCTTAGAGTAAAGTGGTAAGTGATAGTGTTTGGTAAAGGTGTGTACTGAACTCCAAGTTGCAGCTTCCAAAATCTCCTTGGTTGGAACCCCCCTAAGGAAGGCTGTAGATGTAGCTGTTGCCCTGGTAGAGTGGAGCCTAATGGTAACAGGAACTGGTTTTCCATGATGGGTATAGCAAAACCGAATGCAGATTTGGAAATGGTTTGTTTTGATATAGCCTTCCCTTGTGAAGCTGTAGCATAGGATACAAAGAGCTGGTCAGATTTTCTGAAAACCTTAGTCTTATCCAAGTAGTAACGAAGTTGCCTGTGAATGTCCAAGGAATGCAGGAGTCTTTCTCCTTTGTTCTGTGGATTTGGGAAGAAGGTGGGTAAGTGGATGGTTTGATTTAAAGCCACACTGGAAACCACCTTAGGCATGAAGGAAGGATTAGTTCGTAGAGAAACTCTGTCTTGATGGAAAATGAGGAAAGGTTCCACTGCCATTAGTGCCTGTAGCTCTGAGACTCTTCTAGCTGAAATTATTGCTAGCAGCAGGGCAGTCTTCCATGATAGAAACTGTAGATCTGCAGAGAAAGCTGGTTCAAAGGGAGGTAGCGTAAGTTTTTCCAGAACAAAATCGAGGCCCCATGTTGGTGTAGGTGCTCTCCTGGGGGGTCTAATGTTTTTTGCCTCTCTGAGGAACTGTCTTAGAAGTGGATGCGAAAATAAGGGTGGATCCGTATTGTAGTGGGCTGAAATAGCTGATGCATGGATTTTAATGGAAGAAAAAGAAAGTCTTTTGTGCAACATCTCAGTTAAGTACTGTAGAATCTGAGGCATGTGAGGCTGAAGTGTGTCTTGGTCTTTAGCTTGGTTCCAGGCACAAAACCTTTTCCATTTGTCTGAATAGGCCTTCCTGGTTCCGGGCCTCCTAGCTTCCAGAATAACATCCATAACGGCTTGGGAAAGAGGAGCTGGCTGGATGCTTAGGTGATTTGCCATGTAGCCAGATTTAAGGTTTTGAGCTGGCTGTGAAGAATCTGATTGTTTTGCTGTGTGAGCAAATGGGCAATTTGTGGTAAAATCCAAGGTGGGCCCTGGGCCATATTCCTCAAAAGTGGGTACCAGTGCTGGCGTGGCCAGTCTGGGGCTATGAGTATCAGTCATGGTCTCTTCTTTCTGACTTTCAAAAGCACCTTTGTGAGGAGAGGCAATGGAGGGAAGGCATATACTGTCAGGTTTTCCCAAATTAATGAGAGTGCGTCCACTTTCCAAGCTTGGTGGTGCAGTGTCCTTGTACAAAATTTTGTTAGTTGATAGTTTTGAGGACTGGCAAACAGGTCTATGTCTGGAAGGCCCCATTTTTGAGTTATCATTGCAAATACTTGTGGATCCAGTTTCCACTCGTGGGGATCCATGATGTTTCTGCTGAGGTCGTCTGCCAATGTGTTCTTTTTTCCTGGCAGGAATTGAGCTTGTAACTGAACTTGGTAAGCCAGAGCTGTGTTCCACAAGGTCATTGCTTGCCTGCATAGAGGGTAGGAGTGTGTACCCCCTTGTTTATGTACCGCGTTACTGTGGTGCTGTCCGTCCTTATTGTAAGTTGCCTGCTTGTAATAGATTCTTGAAGGATGTCAGAGCATTCTGTACAGCTAGCATCTCTTTCCATCTCCTGTTGTAGGCAGGGAATGAGAGATATCATAGTGTCCAAGCTGTGGCTGTGTTGAGACCATATGCTTTTTAGGTACCACTGTAATTTCCTCATATGCAGCTTTGCAAATGGTATTAGTAGTATGCAAGATGCCATGAAGCCCAAGGCCTGCAGAATTTTTCTTGCAGGTAGTTGGGTCTTTGTTGCCATTGTTTTGAAATATTGAGTCAGTTGTAGTTGTTTGTCTGGCATCAGATAAGCCTTCTGGGCCATTGTATTCAAGCTGGCACCCAGGAATGGCATATTTTGTGAGGGTACTAGTTTTGATTTCTTTTCGTTTACTGTGTACCCTAGGCAACTTAGAAGATGTTTTACAAAAGCCAGATGTTGTAAGAGGATGTCCTTGCTTTCTGCTTGGATGAGGCAGTCATCCAGGTATGGGTATATTTGAATTCCTCTTTGTCTGCAGTATGCAATTACTGGTGCCAGGCATTTTGTGAAGACCCTGGGCGCAGTAGATAATCCAAAGGGCAGTGCAGAGAATTGGTAATGGGTTGAACCTGCAATGAAACGGAGGTATCTTCTGCAACTTTGTCTGATAGGGACATGCAGGTATGCCTCCTTGAGGTCCAACGTTACTAGCCATGCTTTCTTGCCCAACATGGGAAGAAGCTGCTGTAGTGTTAGCATCTTGAATTTGGGTACTTGTAAGAAGGTGTTTAGAATTGAAAGGTCCAGAATTGGTCTCCAGGCATTGTCCTTTCTGGGAACTAGAAAGAGTCTTGAGTAAAATCCTAGGCCTGGCTCTCGAGTAGGTACCAGTTGAATGGCTCTCATGTCCATGAGAGCTGTAATTTGTTTTTGTGCCTCTACCCATTGATTTTGTGGCAGGTTTGGCATTCCTCTTTTCATTGGCAAGGTGTGAAAATGGAATCTGTATCCTCGTGAAATTATGTCTAGGACCCATTTTTCCTTTGTGACAATGTGCCAGTTGTCTGAAAAAAGTGCGAGTTTTCCTCCCAAGGGGGCTGCCAAGAGAGTGTTGCTTGGCCAGATGAGGTGCAAGTCATTGAGTTGGCCTTCTGGTAGGTTGGGACTTGTCTTCTCCTCCCTTCTGTGTTGCAGTGCCCCATTGTCAAGGTTTGTACTGGGCTTGTGGTTGTCCTCTGCCTCTTGGACGTCTGTATTTACCCCACTGTGGTCTGCCAGTAGCTGGAAAGGACCAATTTTTTGTTGGCCAATTTCTGCTGAAGCGAGGGGGCTGTACCTGTAGGAAATCTTTGACTGTCTGCATAGATTTTGCCTTATCCTCCATTTTCTTTAAGACTTCTTCTGCTTTAACTCCAAAAAGAACATCCTGCTGTAAGGGAGCATCTAGAAGCTTTGCTTTAACATGATCAGGCAGTTTGTTCCTTTAACCAAGCATGTCTACGTATAACAGACACAAAGGCAGAAAACAAACAAACTAAATAAGCAAAATAACCAAGACAGGCTACTCCAGGCACGAAAAAATCCAAACTTTAATTCTTTCTTCAGTATGAAGAAGGAAGGTCATTGAACCTTCCGAAAGCGCTAACCAATTAAAGTTTGGATTTTTTCGTGCCTGGAGTAGCCTGCCTTGGTTATTTTGTTTATTTACTACATATAACAGACCCAGTGACAGCTGCTCTGCAGGAGGCCTCCAGAGAATCAAACCCACATTGTAAGCTGTGTTTGCCCACATGTTCAGTTGCATGCAACAGATCCTGCATTTCTTTCAATTCAGACTGTTGAGGGAGAGTGGTGATTCTTTGCTTTAACTGTGAGATTAGAAATTGCTGATACTTAAGCATATGAAATTGGCAATTTAGTGCCCTCATAGCTAGAGTGGCTGAGGTGTAAACCTTTTTCCCCCATTTGTCTAGTGCTCTGGAATCCCTTTCAGAGGGTACAGGATTTTTAGCCATAGAAGCCTTAGCCCCTTTGGGACCCTGGGAGATTGTCTCTGGGTCAGCAACAGGACTTTTATATAGAAATTTATGGGAATCAGGCACTCTGTAGTATCTGTCAGGCTTGGCTGGAGCAGGTGGTAGAGAGTCTGGGTTCAAACTGGATTCTAAGTAAACATCATCCACAATGTCTAACATGAGTGGGATGGCAAGTGGTCTGTGCTGGGGGAGTAAAAGAAACTCTCTGAGCCTTTTCTTCGAGTCAGAATAGTCCAGACCTGCCCAGTGGAAATGTTCCCTCATAGTGAGTAAAGTTTCCCCAAAGGAATAGTCTTCAGGAGGAGAAGCTGAGGGAATGGAATCCTCAGCATCAGAATCTTCATAAGGAGAGAAGGAGTAATCTTGGTCTTCAGAAGAGGCTGAAGAAATGGACAGTTGTTCAGAGGATGCATAATCTTCCTCTTGTCTAGACCTTTTGTCAGGAGGAGGCTGGGAACCCCTGATTAAAGATATCAAATCTTCAGCCATTTTGAGCATCTGTTTCTTAGGCATGGGGCCTTGAACAGGGGACTGAAAAGCAGTCCTTTTAGATTTAATAGGAGTCTTCATCTTAGGATACGTTTTAATGGTAAGCGTCGTCGGTCTGAAAACGCCTTCAGAAACCGAAGGTGTTTCAGCAGCACCGGCATCTTTATCAGCAAAGTCGTCGGTAGGGCCTGAACAAAATGGTTGCGTCGGCCTGGTACATTCCGTCAAAATTCCGAAGCGGTCTCGGGTTCCAAATCTGCGGTAGTCAGGGGCTGCGTCGGAGCCTCACTGAGGACCGGCGAACCGGAGACCGGACCAGCCAAGGCCTCGGAATCTGGCTTAGGCCTGGGCTGTCTGTCCTTATCCTTGTGTTTTTTGTGCACGCCGGTAGTCAGTTGCTCCGACGGCATACTGTAATTAAATTTTCTACTGAAGTAGTGTCATGTGAAATCAAACTGTCTTTTAATAGTACGTTTATTAAACCTAGCACAAAAATGACAACTAGTGACGTCGTGGTCTGGGCCTAGGCAAGGTATGCAATAAGAATGAAAATCCTTATGAGGTATTTGCTTCCCACAAGAAATACAATTGTTAACCTTTTCTGACATTGGTCTGAGGCAAGAAAAGTTTCCCCAACGGGGTTCTTAGCTTTATAGAAGACTTCGGTCTGAAATTCGAATTTGAAAATCTCAGGAGTCGGCCGACCAGCACTTGCGAACTGCTTCTGCTTCGGGCACCGCTTGGCAAGAAAGACTGAAGAAAATGGCGTTGGTTGCAATACATATACCCCTGGCACACTGACGTCAGGGAAGAAGCGACAGCAACCGACGCCAGACCAAGACTTTGGAATTCCGGCCGACTGCGGGACCGCCTAACAACAGGATAACCCAATTGTGATGACTGCAGCAGGGTAGCACGATGAACATTCTCCGGGAACAGTGATCCATCTTTATGTGGTAATACACGTCCTGGAGATCTATAGAGCGCATCCAGTTGTCTCTCCCTAGAAAGAGGAGAATGGACTGTACCGTGACGATCCTGAATTTTTGAATTTGATAAATTTGTTCAATAGGCTGAGGTCCAGGATTGGTCTTCAGTTCCCTGTCTTTTTCGGCACTAAAAAGAACCTTGAGTAAAACCCGGATCCTCTCTTTTCTGGTGGGACTGGTTGGATGACTCTTTTTCTTGGCAGCTTTTCTATTTCTAAGGCTGCTACCTCCCTCTGATTGGGTGGTACATCAGGGATTCGTTTGACTGGTCTGGGAGTTAAATCAAAAGGTATCTGGGTAGCCTCTGGATATTATTCTCTGCACCCAAACAATGGCAGTAGTAAGTTGCCAGGCTGGTAGGTGCAGAGAAAAACGACCCCTGACTGCTTCCAGAGGAAAGCAATCGGGCCGCTGCTCAGGAGCGCTGGTAGGGTCATCCGGAGAAAGAATCTCCAGTGCCCTGGTTACGCGGAATCCCTCTACCCCATAAAGGGGCATCTTCGAGATGAGTTGCCCCGTCTGCCCCGGGGGGATTGCTCACCACGAGTGTCACAGAAGGATCCTTGGGATTTCTTGAATCACAATTTTCCTTCCCCTCTGGTTTCTGGAGTAGGACCTCTGGGGTGTGGAAAAACGTATGCCCACAGCAGACAACGTCTTTCAGTCTTTCTTACTTCGTGCTAGTGTGTCTTGTACTTTGGGACCAAAAAGTGCAGATTTGTCGACAGGTGCATTGACAATGGAAGATTTAAAGGGGTCTGTGAAATCACACAAATGCATCCAAGTATGATGTCTCATGACAATGCCTGATGCGGCAGTTCGAGCTGCCTGCTCGGTGGTGTGAGATATCAAACGCATCGAGGAGTTCGAGATAGCTTCAAGGGTAGCTAGCTGCGAGACGTGTCACGCACCTCATCAGGCAGTACCCCTGCCAAAGAGGAAGACATTTCAGAGATTAGGTCTCTTTGGACTGAGTGAAGTGTGCCAGATAGTTCAGCGACCGAATGGCAAAGGTTGCTGAAGCATAGGTCCACTTCCCTACTCTGTCCTTGGCCTGAGACTCTCTGTTCAGAGGATGGACAGTGGAACTATCTTCTACCAGTTCCCTCTTGGTGGCCGCCGCCACGACCATGGAATCAACCATTAACTGCTTGGACCAGTTGGGCTGGTCTTCAGGGGTGGATAGAATTTTGTCCAGCCTCCGGGGGACAGGTTCTACCTTGCCCGGGGCCTTCCAGGCACACTGCACGATCAGCTTAATAAGCTCATCTGCAGGTGTGCTCACCCAGGAAGTAGATGCTGGGCACGGAAGGCCTGCAAGAACACCGGTTCCTCAGAAGAAGGGTTAGAGGACTTCCAGTCTCCCCGCAGCTTGAGGATTTCGACAATGTCTCCAAATGAGACGTCATCTGGGGGAGACAGTGGGGACCATTCTCCCTCATCGCAATCCGTGTCTTCAATGAGAGATTCCTCAGGGGAATCAAGGTGCTTCCTCTTGCACCGTTTCTTCTGGGGTGACTCCCCAGTGGGATCTTCTGAGGAGGACTCTGGAGAAAGGGTTCCCTTCAAAGGGAGGTCTTGCAGCTCCCCTGCCCAGTATCCTGAAGTAGGGGGTTGGGACAGCTGTATGCTAGAGGGGCGTTCTGGCACCAATGTCATTGATGCTGACTGTGAGCCTGCAGAGGCAAGAACCCTCTCCATCATCTGGAAAGCAGGCCTGCCCAAGGAGGGATGGGAGTCCGGAACAGAGAAGGACAACCTCGGAACCGGGGTCACACCCCGCCCTGAGGAGCCCACCTCCAGGTGAGGAGCTCAGAGAGGACTACTAGAAGCTGTCAGAGCCATGGACATTGATGGCGCCAGCGAAAAAATAGGCATCGGGCTAGGTATCAAGGTGCCGACAGTCTAAACACTGCTCCAAGAATGCAGTGGCTCCAACGGAATGGATGCAGCAAGGGTGGTCGGTGCCGACAGGGAAAACTCCGCAGTCGGGGCTGAGACAGTATGCACAGGGGTGGACATCGGTACCAAGATCTCCGGGGCCTGGGTAGAGGCCGGATGAGGATGAACAGGTGAATATGCTGTAAAGAGTTCCGAGCCAAAGGGGACGGAAGGTCTAACTGGGGTGGGCAATCCCCTAGCTGCCAGAAGCTGGTCCACAACCCGCACCACATTTTGTTCAGAAAGACTCCTGGTGGATCTATAGAAGGCTGCTGAAGGAGAATCAGGTCTTTCAAGAAAGGGGCTAAACTGATGCCACAAAAAGGGATCATACGTTGGAGAGTATCTGGTTCTTGGGAGATGTTCGACTTTAGGAACCGAGGTCATAGTCTGTAGAGCCGAATAAGCTATCAGCACCATGGCCGGGGATGGTGCCGAAGCAGGTATGGTTGTAAAAGCCAGTGTCAGAACCAAGGACTGCACCAAAGATGATGGTGCCGAAGCTGGAACTGAAATAGGAGTCAACGTCAGAGACGGCAGTGAGGGAGAAGTCACAGGGCCTAGTGCCGAAGAGGTCTGCGACAAGGGCGCCGGATAAGCACGGAGCTGACTCAGTTCCATAACTGACAGAGATGCAGGAACCGAGTGACTCCATTTTTCCTTGTGTTTTTTGGTCTTAGGAGGCGGTGAGACCTCCGACCCACAGAGAGCCTCCGAAAAAGGTGTTTTGATTAAACCTTTCAGAATTAGCTTGTTTTTGCGCACTGCTACAGTGCAATTGCTAAAACTAGAACAAATATCACAAGCAGCATTTATATGGTCCATGCCCAAACAGTAAATGCATCGAGTATGGCCGTCTGAGTTGGGCATCTTACGTCCACACTTGTCAGATTGTTTAAACCCCAACCTAACTTTGTCTGACATATACAGGCAACAAAGGGCTATCCTAAAGGAAATAACAAAAGGGGAAAGAAAGGGAGAGAATACCAACGATGGTATTTAAAAATACCACAAGTGGTAAAGGAAGACCTACTAAAGGCAGGAGAGAGGGACAGTACTAACAATGGTAGATATTTAACTACCAAAGGTAAAGGGTAAGAAATAGAATTGCGGACAACTGCAAACTGGGTGCTATAATAGAGTTTCTGGCCGACATGCAGATCCTCCAGAAGGGCCTAAATGAGACTGATGCATGGTGTCAAAGCCATGGTCTCAAGCTAAATGCAAAAAAATGCACAGTAATCCCCTTTGGAAAAAACAAAGCACCCGCAAACTACAACATAGGAGGTAATCCCCTGAAATCTGAAGAAGAAATAGGGGATCTAGGGACCCAAGTAGACAGTCAGCTTTCCTTTGATAACCATGTTGCCAAAGTGGTTAGAAAATCCTTCTATGTGACCCATCTGATCAAGAAAGGGTTTGCATCAAGATCTAAGGATGTAATGGTGCCCCTCTACTCTTCCCTCATCAGACTCATTATTGAGTACAATTCACCAATTGGAATGTACCTGGCTAGACATCTCCAGCAGCTGGAGAGACCACAGAGGTACCTAACCAAGATGATTACTGGCCTCAAACAGTTGTCCAATGCAGCATGACTGAAAAAGCTAAGACTGTTCTCTGTTGCATACCGCTTTCTCAGAGGCGATCTCTGTCTAACGTACAGAGACATGTCCAACCCAGAATTGTTGAACATGCTCCATCTTAGCAAAACCAAATCTACTCGAGCTACACACTCTAGGGATATAAACCTCAACACAACAATGAATAGAACATGCTGGAGGGATAGATTCCCTTCGCAGAGACTTCCCTTACTATGGAACAGGGTCCCGATCTACATAAGACAGAGCCCCTCACTATTACCCTTCAAGAGGAACCTTGATGAGTGGATGGGTAACAGAAAGTTCACACCGGGGATCACACCAACACCACTACTACATAGGGGCCAAGGGTACTAGCTGCTAGTACAAGGGTCTAGGGAACTACTAAAGGGGCGGTGAATACCGCACAATGTGGCTGGGCCAATATATGCCTTCGGGCAGATAGCCCAGTACCAACCTATGAACCTATAGAAGCAGGTTATAGGCAATAGGAAGAAAAGGTGAAACTGACTAAAAAACGACAAAGGTTTAAGAGAAACTACACAAAAAACACCAATTTCCACTTAGCTTTGAGAGAGAGATGCTGGGCACGTCTGACAAGGAACAAGGCAAACGAGATCTGGTAAGACTATGAGAAGGGCATTATGGGTAGGTCTTAGCTGAGAGTTTTTGACTGGCGCGAGCTTGGAAACGTCCTTGTCAGTTCTGAGGACGGAACCAAAGTCCTAACTGTAAGGAATGAATAAAGATTTACAGCATCAGATGATAGTGTTATGAACAGGGTTATGGCCCAAAAGACCTAGCAAAACTGAACAAGCAAAATCTGCTCTATTCTTAGCAAAAACATCAGTCTTGCAATGTTTAGTGAAAGTATGAACAGAAGACAAAGTGGCTGCTTCAAGAATAGACTGAAGGAAACCCCTGAAGATGCAGCAGCTCTAGTGGACTGGGCCTTAACTGGACCCAGAAGCTATTCACAATGGAAACAGTAACAGAAAAAGACAGCCTTGGAAATCAGTTAGAAATAGTTTGCTTTGAAACAGCAGCATCCATGTTTTTTCCTTGAAAATGACAAAAAGCTGCTCAGACTTCCTGATATTCTTGCTTTTTGCCTAAACAGAACCTGAGCTGCATATGAATATCCAGGGAACATAGGATCCTTTCCCCAAATTCTGAGGGGAAGAAAAAAATGTAGGTAAGTTAATTATTTTATTCAGGGATAGTTCAATAACTACTTTGGCATAAAAAAATGATTAGTACGAAGGGCAACCCTAGCCTTATGACAGATGAGAAGAGGAATAACCATCAAGGCTTGAAAATCTGAAACCCCCTCTTAGCACAAGTCAAAGCCACTAATGTTACAGTTTTTCCAAGTGCAAAACATAAAAGTACAGGTAGTAGGGCTCAAAAGAGAGTAAGGTAACCTTTTCCAGAACATGGTTCAAATCCCAAGAAAAAGAGAGCACCTTTCTTTCTAGTCTAATATGAAGAATGCCTCTCTAAATCTGTTCCACCTCAAATCAAGAAGCTAGTGATGGGTCCAAAGGGAGATGAGCAGAAATGGCCGACAGATGAGCTTTAAGAAAAAAATTGCCAAATCAGAATTTTGAAATTTGCACAAATAAACCAGAAGATTAGGAATACTAATCTCAAAATGGGCCTTATTCTGTCTACAGTGCCAAAGAGGGGATATTTTCCATTTGGAGAAATAAGATTTTCTAATATATGATTTTCTAGCCTTCTATAAAACCATAAGCAGGTTTTCATAGAACTGATCAAAAAAACAACAAAATGAAACCAGAAACCCACAAAATTGGCTTTAAAACACTCTCTGCCGTCTCGGCATAAACTGCATTCTAGGAGTACATATCTTAAAAAATCAACCACGTTTTATATACACCAATAATTAACATTTTAAACAATCAATTAAATAATTAAAAAATAAACCTCTTATAGTAACACTTGCCAATTAAAATCAACATTCATTCCCTTAGGAAACAAAGTGTCAAACTTTAATATATACACAGCTTCTTTAAAAATAAGAAACAAAGTGTCAAAATTTAATATATACACAGCTTCTTTAAAAATAAGTTTGTTTTTACTAATACCCTCACCCAAATGATTATAATCAACGTTTTCCAAAATAGTAGCTTGTAAGCCTTGTACTGAGCTACCATGTGCTTCCAAAACTGTGGTGCCACCGAACTTTACTCTTTCTATGCTTGAACATATTCATGATATAGAAAATAAGAAAGAACAAAGTTCGGTGGCACATTTTTTGGAAGCACATGGTAGCTCAGTACAGGGCTTACAAGCTACTATTTTGGAAAAAGTTGATTATAATCATTTGGGTGAGGGTATTAGTAAAAACAAACTTTTTAAAGAAGATGTGTATATATATTAAAGTTTGCACTGTTTCCAAAGGGAATGAATGTTTAATTTAATTGGCAAGTGTTATTATAAGAGGTTTATTTTTTAATTTTTCAATTGATCGATTGTTTAAAATGTTAATTATTAGTGTATATAAAACATTGTTGATTTTTTAAGATATGCACTCCTAGAAGGCAGTTTATGCTGAGACGTCAGATAGTGTATTAAAGCCAATTTTTGTGGGTTTCTGGTTTCGTTTTGTTGTTTTTGCTATTATTACTTTCAGTGTTTTTATTTTTTTGTGGTTGGTGTTTCACAGAACTGGTGCCTAAACTGAATTAAAACTGTCAAAGAGTCTGATTCAAAGTCTCTAGGCTTGGGTGAATTGAGGAGCCTTTATTCTGTGAAAGTAAGTCCATCCTGTGAGGTAAATTGTGAATATTGCTCCTGGCCACAGGAAGTAGAAGGGGGAACCAGTTCTGTCTGGGCCAAACGGGAGTCACCAACAAGATTTTTGGTTTACATACTTAAAATATTTCAAGCACAGGCATTAATACCCTTCTAGCCTGCTGATATACCAAAACAGTTCTTCTCATAATAAGTGTCCCAGCTGTTCTTAAAAATATCTACACTACTGCTTGCATTAATGTAATTTGGTAGTCTGTTCCATGCATCAGCTACTCAGAGAACCAATTAGTACACGTCTTATTCCTACAGTATCTTCTACATAGTTTGTATAATGATTCTCTACTACTTTTTGATAACCCCAAACATTCCCAGAGGTAGCTGTCTCTAAATGTCCTACATACTGGAATAAGGTCTCCTCTTAAATATATATACATGAGACATTGTACAAGTTCAGATATTTTAATCTTTCATAACAACTAAAATTTTCACATCTATGGATGCCCTTTCTTCTGTATTCTTTCCACTTTACTCATGCTTGTTTTTTTTTACAAGGTTTCCTGAGTTATTCCGTACTCAAGTTTGGGTCTAATGTAACTTACAAACAATGACTTCATCACTTCTAATTTCCTAGACTATTTATTTACATACATTTGTTTACTGGGAGAGTCCAACTGGATTAATGTCCATTTTCAGCGGAGGCCTGGGGAGAAAAGCTCCAGCATACAATTAGTCACACAAACAAAAGATACAGCTAGTCAAACAAAGATACACTACTTATAAGACATATTACTTGTCATATACAACAGAGTAGAAAAATATGTTAGTTCATAGCTTTAGTCATAACTGAATTTGTAGAGGATATGTTTTCCAAGTGACAATGTTTACTTATAAAAAGACTGGAGGACGTGGACAAAGATTCATGGGAAGGAGAATAGTCTATTGTGCTAAAAAGACATGCCTTAAGGTGTTGCTTTTTAAAGTTAGGAGCTAGAGAGGGATATAGTAAAAGAGGGAGTACAAGATCACCCAGGGTTAGCACAGGCGCATATCCAGTGGGATCTGAAATAAAGTTTGAGTTTTTTCTTGAATTTAACCAATGACAATTTCCGAGTTAGATCTGGTGGCAAGTGGTTCCAGGTTTTGGTAAAGTAGCTGGGGAAGAGGGAGTCGCCTGCTGAGTTGCGGGATTTTGTACTCTTGAGTAGTAGTTTTTCAGTGGATCTGAGTGGCCGTGCACTAGTGTGGGGATTTAGTAAAGATTTGAGAGAGCAGGTACCTTATCAGGGTGTTAAAGCACTTTATGAGCTGTATTAAGTTGGTTGTATAGAAGGAGATTAGGGAATTCAAGCCAGTTGAGTAGTTTGAGGTTTTCACAGTGATGTGTATGAAATTTAGAGTTGCTGGCAAAACAGGCTATATGACTGCAACAGAGTGAAAGTTTGTTTAGTTCAGCCTTAGCCAACATGGTAAGTATAGGGGATGTATACATAAGTGTTGACAGGAGGTGGGAGCGGGCAATAGTGGATCTAGTTTCTTGGGTTAAGTTTAGTTTACATTTTTTATGGTTTGGCTTACATGGAGGTCGAATTTTAGATGGTTATCTATGTGCACCCCTAGCAGTTTTGTGTGGGTATCTGGAGTGATAATAGTTCCATTGTTAGAAATCACAGTAAAGGTTGTGGGAAGGGACCGCCGGGTTGGGGTGAATAGTAATAATTTGTTTTTTTTTTTTTGGGATTCAAGATGAGTTGGTGGTTGGAAAGCCAGTTTTCAATGGCATTAAATGTTGTTTGGGTTATGGTTTGGAGTTTGAGTGGGGTGTAGGGTGTACAAATCAAAGTGGAGTCGTTGGCATACTGAATGCAGGTGGCATTGGGGACTGCTGTGAGGAGGTCATTTATAAAGATAGAAAAAAGTAGTAGTTCCAGGACAGAGCCCTGTGGAACCCTAAGAGTAACTGGGAGTAGGGAGGACAGGTTGTTTTTTTTTGCAAAGTATGGCCTGACTTCTACCCAGTAAGTAGTTTTGGAACCACTGAATGGCCAGCTGATTAAGGGACAGATTTTCCAGTGTGTGGATAATTTGATGGTTGTTAACAATTTTAAAAGCCTTGGAGAGGTCAAGAAAGAGGGCTAATGCGGGGGCAGAGCTTAGATGGCCAACAGAGCAGTGAATTTTGAGAGCTCCATAAACTAGTATAATATAGGAAATTTTTATTATTTTCAAGTTTAAAACGTCAGAAATCTATAGATAAACTATTAAACTACATAAATATCAATTTTGGTGGAGATATACAAAACATTTACTGTCAAGTAACTTGGAGATATATTGAGTCACTGAATATGAACCACTCAAGGAATTCTCATCCAGATGCTGCTTTGAGAAAAGAACTGTAATTGATGACATCTAACTTATAGGAACTATCTTTTAAGATGGATGGCTTTAAAAATTACTTGGAAAATCTCAAATTAAATTCTCAAAAACAGGCTGATACTCTTAAGGAACTATTACAGCAACACCATACAAAAATAAATATAGAGATTTTTCTAAATGACATTGAAGGGAGACTCAAAGAGGAAGAATTCCAAAAAGAATTTCTGCTTAAACAGAATACATGGCTGTGTAACAAAATAGATGACTTAGAAAACTGGGAAAGGAGAAACAACATAAGGATCTTTGGTCTGCCTGAAAACACTGAAGGAGAAGCCATTATTTCATTCTTAACAACCTGAATTCCTGAATTTTTAGACTTGAGAGAGAGACTTTCATTTGGAACTGAAGGAGCGCATAGAGCACTGAGGAAACCTACTTCTAACTCAACAAATACTCCACCTAGATCCATAGTTATAAAATTTCTTTAATTTCTGGACAAGGAACTAATATTAAAATCTGCTTGGAGAAAATAACCCTTAAAATATAATCAAAGCCTGATAAGGTTTGACAATGATTATTTTTCCAGAATACTAGAACAAAAGAAACAAGTCTGTCCAATAATAAAACTGTTGAAACAAAACATTACAGCACAGCTGGCCTTTCCAGGCAAGATAAAAATACCTTTTGCCAAGGAAATAAGAACCTTTAATGACTTAGAAGAAGCTACTATATTTATCAAAAACAACAACATAGTGTCTATTCCAGAAGAAATGGAATGGATGGCCCCTACTCTTAAAAGAATAAAAGAAACAAATCCTTGGACTGATGCTAGAAAGAAGAAACAAAAACAATGATACCAAGATAGCTGTCCCAAAAAAATAACTCTTACAACTACATCTCTCAAAGTATCAACTGATATGGTACATCACTTGTCATCTGTTTTTATTAAAAAAAAAAAAAAAAAAAAAAAAAAAAAGGGAGGGTTTCTTAAACAACCGAGAAACAGTAATGACTTATTCAGAATGTCCAAAGAGTCCACTAATTCTTCACAAACAAAGGTAGGTCAAAATGGGTTACTATTTACATTATATATAAGCCAAACAAAGCAACATATAATACCCTACACTTGAACTCAATGAATACTTATCTTGTTCATTTTTCATTGTTTTTACTTATAATAATTTAAGTAATTAACTAATTCAACAAGGTACCCGCGGTGGTGGTACTGCGGTAGCGTTGTTGCCTCACAGTAAGACGCTGTCCGGTTCGATTCTCAGCTAGAGCATCTTCTGTGTGGAGACATGCGTGAATAAGGGTCTTCGTTGAAGGTTGTGCGTCAGGGCTGGTAACCCGTCACGTAAAAATCAACTACCAATCATTAGCGGACCAGAGTTCCGCTGTGGCGACCCCTAACCGGGAAAAACCAAAAGACACAACAACTAATTCAACAAGGTGCCATTCATCAGAGTTCAGACTCAAATGTAACAAATTAACATCATATATAATAGCAGTAACAATAGAGTGTTTTGAAAAAAAATGCTGTCATGGAGACTAATGCCTTCTTCAGTTAAAGTATGATTTAGAAGTGTCATGTATATCCTGGTTAAATAATAGTAGCAAGCTCTTAGTACAAATGTCATCATTATTCTGTCTAAATATCATTAATATCAATTATTGCAGGTATCATAGCTTTGCGTGCTGTTTGATTAAGCTTGACATGGTGTGTGTGGCAGGTATCACAGCTATGAGTGCTGTTTGATCAATCCTGATATTGTGTGTGGAAGCAGCTGTGTCTGGTAGCTAGTACAAATGTCATTATTATTCTGTCTAAACATAGTTAATATCAATTATGGCAGGTATCATAGCTTCGAGTGTTGTTTGATTAAGCCTGACAGTGTGTGTGGATGCAACTGTGTCTGGCAGGTGCTGTATGGTACCATTTTTACCTCTGGGAAGCTGTGGGTTGCGGCTTGTGATTGAGGTTTACTGATGCTCCCAGGTTACTATGGTAAAGGAGACAGAGTGACGATAATGCTTAACGGTTCTGAGGAGCATCCAAGATGATTCTCAGCAATGAAGTTTTTGGTTTTAAATAAATAAATAAATAAATATATATATATATATATATATATATATATATATATATATATAAAATAAAAGAGCTGTTTTAAATCACATGTACACATACTGGTGGCCTCCCAACACTTCGTTTAGTTCATTAAGTTGATTCTTGATACAAAAAAAAAATAAATAAATAAGCACAATTTTATATTTAAAATGTATTTTGGTCCAAACACATTAAGGACTTACATAAGAGTGGAAGTCTGAGTTATTGTGAAAGACTAAGAGCACTTGGTCTTGTGCAGTACCCTTTGCAGTGGTTGGGGAGGTGAGCTTGCATGGATGTGTTGAGCATATGGGGACAGCTGATTCTAGGGGTGTTTGGGGTTGCCGGGAAGTGCTAGAGAGTCATCAGATTTCCTTCGTGGAAATATCTGTGGGAATGGAAGGTGTGTTGAGTGGTTCACTGGCAGAGTGGCCACTTCATGGAACAGGCTGGTAAAAAGGAACAGGACAAATATTGGTTTGGATATTTTAAGAACAGCCTGGAAACACACAACGTGAACTAGTGAATGGTACTCTGGAAAAACTGGATGGGCATTGTTGCCTGTGCTTGAAGTACTGATATGTGTGTATGTAAGGATGGAAATATACTTATAACAAATAAGAAACTAGAAGGGTCTCATAATTTAAAGTCTATGGACTGTATAAACATGCTTGGAAAGAGCTAATAATAAGAATAAGCATTACAGTTTGTGATCTCTCAAATAACCAAGCAACAGCCAAAAAAAAAAACACACAATAGTTATGTAATGTATGATTTTAGTAAATCTAGACATAAAATATATAATAGTCATATAAGATAAAGCAGTCTGCTGAATTTAGATATTAAAGACAGGATTTAATAACATGGGCTTGTGTATAATAACATTACTGTCTCAACTTGTCATAAATGCCGTACGCCAGGGGTTCCCAAAATGTGCACCACTGCTTCCTCAAAGTGGTACCATGAACTAATAAGTTTAGCTGCAAAATAAACCGCGGTTTGCGGTTTATTTTGCAGCTAGGCTTATTAGTTTGTGGCGAACTAAGTCTAGACCTACATTGTAGCTTTTTAGCAGAACTGGCATCAAGTATAGCAGCGATCCCCAACCACTAGGCTGAGGACCAGTAGCGGGCCGTGGGGCACTTGGAACTGGGCCGTCAGGTAAGTGAATGCCTGTATGAGTGCGTGTGTGTGTGTGTGTCTGTCTGCATGTGTGAGTGAATGCGTGCATGAAAGCAAAATAGTCTGTGTGCGTGTGACAGAGATCGGGAGAGTGGGAGTGATATGTGAATGAATGCAGGTATAAATGAGGAAGTGTGTGTGTGTGTGTGTGTGTGTGTGTGTGTGTGTGTGTGTGTGTGTGTGTGTGTGTGTGTGTGTGTGTGTGAGTGTGAGTGTGAATAATTGAAGGTATGAATGAGGAAGTGGCTGCGTTTGTGTATGTGTGAGATCGGGAGAGCGAGAGCAATGTGTGAATGAATGCAGGTATGAATGAGGAAGTGACTGTGTGTGTGTATGTGTGAAATCGGAAGAGTGAGAAGGATATATGAATGAATGCATAAGTGGGTCTGTGGCATGGGGGTGTGAGATCGGGAGAGTGAGAGCAATGTATGAATGAATGCATAAGTGGGTCTGTGGTGTGTGGGTGTGACAGACAGCGAGTGATATGTGAATGAATGCAGGTATGAATGAGGAAGTGACTGTGGGTGTGTGATTGGGAGAGTAAGAGTGATGTGTGAGAGAATGCAGGTATGAATGAGGGAGTGACTATGACTGTGTGAAAGATAGGAAAAGAGTGAGAGCGATGTGTGTGAGTGAATGTGTGTATGAATGCAAAACAGACTGTGTGTGTGTGTGTGTATGTGTGTGTGTTGTGTGTAAGTGTGTGTTGTGTGTGTGTATGTGTATCTCGGGGGGAGAGAGTAAAGAGTGAATGATCCCTGGCAGCAGCAATGAGGTCTGTGTAAGTCTGGACCATACCACTGGACACATACCTCTCCACCCTCCTAGATCAAGAAATCTGGACAAAGCCAAAAATAGTGGGGGTACAAAGGCACAAAAAAGGGACACTTAAGTACTGCTCTCACAAACTTAGAAAGTTGATAGAAATGCAGGTTTTGCATTAGCATGAATTTTCTGAAGGGTATGAAGTATGAAACTCAGCTGTCATTATTTTCTGACTTCAACCTAAATGATCTGCCAGTGATTTGCCAGAAAAAAAATTTATGAGAAAAAGACCAAAAATAAGAGGCAAAAATCTGGACATTCTGCAAAAATCCATACAGTTGAGAGGTATGCTGGACACAGCCAAATAATAGGGACAGATTTTAAATATTGCTCTTATAAACTTAAAGTTAATAAGGTTGCCATTAGGTTTGCTTTACCTCTCAACCATAGTAGATCAATGTTATGCTGTTAAGCAGAATGTACACTTTTTTGGGTAATTGTCTTTTTATTGTACTTCTGAGCTTTTCTCCCCAGGTCTCCTAGTCCAGTCGGGCAGCCTCATTAAACAAATGTCAAATAAATAAATTAAATATACACTTTATACGCGGGGGGGGGGGGGCTTGGGAAAACCTGGATTCAGCAAGGGAGCCGAGAATCAAAAAAGTTTGAGAGCCACTGCACTACACTGAACATCAAGGGGAAGCATGATGATTTTCTTATATAAGTAAATATGCATAACAAGTCATGTAATTGCTTTAACTTGAATTGTAGTTTTTGTAATTCATCTTGACCATATATAACATTTAAGCAGTTACCAAGATAACTAATGTTTTATACATGACATCAAACTGACAAAGTTGTTCAAGTGAAACAATAGAAGCCAGAACTTGAAATGTCACAGAATGTAACAATCATATTCTGAACAAATAGTATTAAATTGACAATAGACAGTTTAATAACATTGGATTGTGTATAATACCATTACTGTTTTAACTTGTCATAAATGACATACACTATATTGAACATTAAGGGGAAGCATGATGATTTTCCGATGTAGGTAAATGTGCATAACAAGTCATACAATTGCTTTAACTTGAATTGTGGTTTTGTAACCCATCTTGACCATACATAATACTTAAGCTGTTACCAAGGTAACTAATGTTTTATACTAGACATCAAACTGACAAAGTTGTTCAAGAAAAACAACAGAAGCCTGAACTAGGAATGTCACAGAATGTAACAATCACATTCTGAACAAATAGTATTAAATTGACAATATTCACTCAGTTTAACCTTTGCTGATTATACAGAATAGAATGTTGCCATTTAAATCTAAAAACTTTCAGTATATACCATAAAGTGGCAATTTATGAATATGGAAAGGGAACTTGTAATCATTAATCACAATAAGTGAATTTGTTGTTTTTAATTTCACTCATTTTATAATAAGAAATGACAGATATGAAAACCCTTATGTGTAGGAAATGGAGGGAAAGGGATGCACTGATGATTAAAATGCACTAACTTTAATCAATGTTCACATAAAACAAACTTGATCCTTTCAGTAAGTTAGCAACAAACAAAGTGATTACTGAAATGCTGGCAAACAATGAAATATAACTTCTGATATATCCAGTAAAATACACTGTATTATAAACATTTGGTATAAATATTATCACCATCTATTTATATTAAGTAATACGTTTTGAAAGACTTCATCAATAAGAGGGAATATGTTAAATAACAGTGTGCTATAATCTTTTACTAAGGTTTTATATATGATACATCCTACTTTACTATGATTAAATTGCTTGTCATCTATCTTTCATGTAAATATTAATTGCTTATACAATAAGTAAACATTTATATTGTATTAGAATTATGTCTAATCTACAATAGTACTATATATGTTCAAAATAACATAAATATTGCTTATTTCTACTACAAATATTCTCCATATGATAATTCAATTTATGAAGCTCAGATGTTCTGGATTGTCAAGGTATGAGTGATAATCTGAAGGACTTAGGTTTATCCATCAGATTAGGAATGATTTTCATTCCATGGCTAGTGCAGATCTTAGTTCTGTTAACATTTATTAATTTACATTTATTTTACAAAACATGTTTAGTACGCCTGACCAAAACATTAATTTATTGGTAAACACTCAAAGTATAAAACTGATGACTTCCTTTGAAAGCTCAAACATATACTTTATAGTTATCAGAGGAAAATGTTTAATAGTCACAATAAAACAAAAAATACATAGTCTAAACCTAAGACGGATTTAACTTTATCTTTAAATACCAATGGCTTAAATAATCCTAGCAAGAGATCAAATCTACTGAAGTATTTAAAACTGAACAAAGCACAAATTGTCTTCCTTCAAGAAACTCATTTCAAAACAAATGACGATTACAAATGGATCCTATGGAATATATGATATCGGCACAATCCACTTATAAGACAAAGACAAAAAGGGTAACAATTTTACGGAAAACAAATGTGATTAACCCAGAAATCATTTATAGGTATGAAAATAAAGAAAGCCTTATGGCATTAGTAATAGTTAAATATAACAACAGAATATGGACCCTAGTCAATCTATACTGGTTCCCAGGCACTGGAACAGGAACTGTTAAAAAAAACACTTGGATTTCATTTCCAATAATTATAAAGACAACTTAATATTAGGAGGAGATTTTAACTGTATATTTGATATTTCTGAAACTACAAATAAAATACTGCTGCATACATCTGCTGTTTCAAAAGCTTTGAAGAAGTGGGTAGAATCATTTCATCTTGTAGATAAGTTCAAAATTAAAGAAGATAAATCTTTGTTGTTTTCCCATCAGGATCACAGATTTGGTACCCAAACTAGAATAGATAAAATATTTGCTGCCCATGACTTACACTCTAAAATCATTCATTCCTCAAATCACTCCCTGTCCATTTTCAGAACACAATTCATTGACCCTAAAACTTCAAAATGGGTACAAACTATTAATCTTTAACTCCAGAATTCCAGCATATATAACTAAAATGAAAGAGTTCAAATCATGGTTATTATCTGAATTACAGTTCTACTTAGATATTAAATACACCACAGAGATAAATAAAATAATGATATGGGACTCATTAAAAGCTTACATATATGATAAAACCCTAACTTGGTATAAAAAAAATCAGAGAATGGGACTCTGAATTATTAGATCTACAATCCAACCTTCTGTCAGTAAAAGCTGAAAAAAAATCAAAATCACTTGGTGATGAAAAAAAGTAGAAGTATTAAACAATAAATAAAATGAAATTCAAACACATGAAACTAGGTTAGCTGTAGAAAAACTAAAAATTAATACCTTGGCCACTTCTCCCAAATATCTACATAATTTATCCACAAGAATCAAAATACAATCAAAAGCTAATAACATTAAAAGCATCTTCCATGAAAAGGGAAAAATGTCTCGGATATAGGTGACATTCTTGATGCCTACAGAAATCACTATATGGAACACTTACAAAAAGAAAATATATATATCGATCAATTAAAGCTAGATGAAAAATGTTATAATATAAAAAAAATACCAGAAAAATTTAAACTAGATCTGCAAGCACCCATATCTTACAAAGAAATTACAGATACAATAAAAGGGGGTAAAAATAATAAAGCTCCAGGTATAGATGGCATAATTATGGAAATAAATAAACTTTTTCCTTCAAAGATACTATTCCTCCTCCATAAAACTCTATTAGAAATTCAGTCACAAGCTTTAATACCACCCTCTTGGAGATGTTCCTTAATCATACCAATCCTAAAGGAAAACAAATCCTCAAACGTCTGTACCTCATATAGACCTATATCATTATTAAATAATGACTATAAGATATTTATGACAACATTAACTAACAGAATGAAAATACCACTGTCCAAAACAATAAATAATGATCAAACTGGATTTATATATCATAGACACACACGACAATATTAAAAGGATAATTTCTCTTATAGATTATGTTAATAAAGAAAATAAACACTCATAATTGACTTAGACATAGAGAAAGTCTTTGATTCCCTAAATTGGGACTGTTTATTCAAAATCCTAATGCTATTTGAATTTCCTGCATCTTTTGTTCATCTCCTAAAGAATATATATATATATATATATATATATATATATATATATATATATGTACACACACACACACACACACACACACACACACACACACACACACACACAATTTAGCGTATGTCAAGTTAGGTCCTTTTACCTCTGAATCTATGCTTACAACAAAAGGCACTAAAACAAGGATGTCCCATGTCCCCGATTCTATTTGCGCTGGCTAATGTAATACTGGCAGATTCAATTCACAACAATATAAAAATCAAAGGACTAGATGTTTATGAACAATACAATTCTAAAGTAATGCTACTTGTTGATGACATATTACTAACATTATTTAATACAAAAGAGACATTAGAAACATTAGATATATTAATTGACCAATTTCACATGACTTCAGGACTCCATTTCAATACATCAAAATCAATTTTTTTATTTTTAAATAAAAAGAACGAACTGCAGACTAAGGGGAAATCACATCGTAGGGAAACAAGAATCTACCTTAAAATATCTAGGAATTGAGTTATGCAAGGATAACAATGAATTAGTCCCAACAAACTACAATAACATCATCAATACAATTAAAATCTCTGTAGAAAAATGGAACAAAATAATATTAACATTTGAAGATAAACTTAAGTTAATAAAAATGTTTTTACTGCCCAAGATCCTATATATAGCCTTGGCAATACAAACTGTTACCAGAAAGTAATATACTTAATAAAAATAAATTCATGCCTAATAACATTTTTATGGTTTCCCAAAAGAAACAGAATAGCTTTAATATATCATATCAGACCATGGAAACAGGGAGGATTAAACTTTCCTGATATAGAAACATATATAAAAGCATCAATATCTAAAACGATCTCAGATTAGATAAGTCCAAATTACTCTACAAATTGGAAAGAATTACTAACTGTAATATCAATAATTGAATTTGATTTACAAAAAAATTTCAAACAGATAAAAGCAATTTGCCATGGCACATATTATGTATTAGTATGCAATATAACATAACTAAACCCACTAAAACTTGTATGATTAATTATTACATTGACTCATTTAGGAAAATTATTAATGCAAATATAGATTTAAAAATCTGGTTTGATCTTTTAACATCATTTATAGTGACAAATAACTTTCCACATAAAATATATAGAGAAATTATTAATTCCTGGGAACAGAAAGGATTTGTTTGTCGGCTCCAACGTATCAAAGAACTAAAAGTTTTAGATATGCAAGTAATAAAAACAACATACAAAAATTCACAACAGGACTGGCTAACTTACAGAGTATTCGGTCATATTCTCAAGATTTAACTAGAATAATTAACAACTCATTTAAAGAAATACCTAAATTTACGAAATACATATATGAAATCATACATAATGACTGACATGGGAAACAGTATTTCAACATTTTAGAAAATATTGATAAACTATAAAACATCCAAAACCTCATACTGGAAATATATAACAAAAGGACATTCAATACAGTTAACTGAAGATATTAAAACAAATATCTTATAATCGATAAAATATACATCCTTTACACAATACTGGGAAGGTTTTAATAGAAATGCTTGCACAGAGCATTCTTAACCCCAGATAGAATCAGTAAAATTAGTTCTTCCACAAAAGGAATGTGTTGGAGATGTGAGCAAGTACACAATGCAGATTGGAACCACATTTTCTTTGCTTGTGTTAAAATTAAGCCGTTTTGGAATGGTATTAATAACTTTCTACAAGCTTTATTTTATTTAATTAATCATTTTATTTAACTAAAGCTCTTGTATTACTAAATGTGAGCAAAGATCCTCATTTGAACAGGTCAAACATGTATCTAGTATAGACTATACTTGCAATTTCAAGGAAGTGTATAACAAGAAGATGGAATACAAACACAATACTAACTTTGGAAGAATTCTACAGCCTACTGAAGACCACAGCATTATTGGAAATTAAAATTAAAGAACTAAGAATTTATCCAAAGCCATTTATCAACAACCCTTGGGGGAAAGTAATTAAACAATAATTAATCAGACACCCTGATAATGGATTGGACATACTTATAAAGTAATTGCATACATTGATATATGTTATAGTGTCAGGCTAATGTAAATAGTGTACACAGTTATTTAAGATGTTAAGTATAAATACTACGGAATTCATTCAAATGTATTTGAAAAAGAAAAAAAAAAGAGGGTTAATGACAATTGACCATTATTCCTGTTATTGTTACTAGTATTGGTGAATGAGAAGAGTGCAGTTGTGCTATGATGGGGCCTAAATCCATTGTGTGAGACAGCTAGTAGTTTGTTATGGGTAAGAAAGTGCATTAGCTGACTGTGAATGCACTTTTCTAAGATTTTGGCTAGTGGGGACAGTATAGCGATTGGCCTGTAGTTGGACATTTTGGTAGAACTCCCCCCCCCCTTTATGTTATGGTATCACATGTGATAACTTCCAAATGGAGGGCATGGTACATTATTTGATGTATCTACTGATTAAGATGGATATAGGTAGGGCTATGGCAGCTGAAGCTATTTGCAGATATGTGGTGGGGAGGAGATCTACAGCTAGTGTGGTGGGTTTTAGTTTGGTAAAACGTTTCCTGACATAGCTGGTTGAGATAGGGTTGAAGCTAAAGGATAGTTTACTACGGGGTGCTAGAGGGTGGTTATTTGTTAAATGGAGTTATGCTGGTTGGCTAGGGCCTGGACTGTTTCTGTAAAAAAGGTGTTAAAGCTGTTGGCTATACATGTTGGTTGTGAGCCTTGGCATGTTGATGGGGTATGGGTGGTGGGTCTACTTGGGAGGAGACATTTTTTAATACCTGACCAAATGTTTTGTGGGTTGTTTTGATTATTTTGAAGAAAGTGATAGAAATACTCATTTTTGTCTCTCAAGATGGTCTTTTTTGTGTCATTTTTGAGTTGGTGGTACAGTAGGTGATCTGGTGGTTCTCCATTGTGATCAGGCTTTATTCCTTGTTTTAATTTTAGTTATGGTATTTTTACTCAACCATGGGGCTAGATCCTGTTTAACTCTAGTGGTCCTAGATGGTGTGTGAGAGTCTAGAATTGTGAGAAATGTGGTATTAAAGTAAAAGACAGCATTTTCAAGGGGAAGGTGATGTAGTATGGACCAACTGCACAGCTTTAGTTCATCCTGAAATAGCTTAGGGTTGAAGTATTTGGTAGTTGTAATAGTTTTATAGATGGGGAGATGGGCATATTTGGATTTGTCTTTTATAATAAAGGTGGGCATATGATCTCTTAATTGATCAGGTAGTACTCCAGATGAGTATGCAGAGCTGTGATTATTGATGAGTATCCAGTCAAGGATACTTTTCCTTTTTGAGTATTTGTCTATTCTGGTGGGAGATGTAATTAGTTGGGGGAATCCATACAGGTTGATGCGAGTGGAAAGTTTGTGAGAGGAGAAGGTGGACCAATCTATATTAAAATCCCCAAGAATAATAGATTCCTGAGGGTGGTTGTTAGAGAGCCATTGTAATAGACTCTCTAGAGTTTCTATGTTGTCCCCCAGGGGAATGTAAGAAAAGATAATGTTTATGGATTTATTGCTATTAATTCTTAGCTTAGCTACTAGGACTTCTGCACTGTTGAATGGAGGAGGTCGTAGATTTGCTATGGTAATGTTTAAGGGTTTTTTATAGATAACGGCTACCCCACTTCCTTTTTTTGGTAGGTCTATCAAGCCTAAGTATATTATAACCTGGGGGCAGTATTTCACTGTCTGATGTATTGGGGTTTAGCCAAGTTTCAGTGATGCCAAGTATATCAGGGGAATTTGTTGCCATAAGGGCATGAGCACTGCGGAGTTTTTTATGCTTCTAGTGCTTATGTGCATTGCTTTTAATGAACCAGTGGGTTGAGAAATAATCTGACTGTTAGTGGGACGGTTGGAAATGCTATTAGAGTTCTGAAGTGAAGAAGGGCCAGGGTTAGGGTGAATATCACCACCCAGCAGGAGATTATTTTTGAGGTTAGCAATGAGTTTGGATAGTTTAATGGCTAGATTTTGATAGTATTTGGATTTGGATGATGATTCATTAGTTTTAGTTATAGAGGAGGGACTACATATTGGGTAGTGGACATTAGTCCAAGGTGGGAAGCTATAGTTTGGACTACTTGGAAGAGGGACTGCAGTTTGACTATTAGGACTTTGGCAGTCTGAGAGCAATTTAGTTTCATAAGAGGTTAGGTGATATAGTCCTACCAGCAGAGGGAGAAGATGAGTGGGAGGAGTATGAGAGTAACAGGATGGAGTCATGGCAGAATGTGTAAATAATTGTAGAGAGCAGTTTTGTAGGAGGTGTCTTAGTACTTGGAGCAGAGTTGAATTAATAATCTCTCTATGTTCTGGATAGGTTAATGAAAACGGGGGTGGAGCTTAGGATGTTTAAATGTAAAGGTAGTGGGGTGGGTGGGAATAGGGGGTAGGCTAGGGTGTGCAGCAAGCCCGAGCGGAACAGGGCTAAACAAAACAAAATTTATGGGGCTAAACCAAACAACAAGATTTATTAGAATCAACAAGTATTTTGTAAGTACTCAGCTCAACACTTTTCTTTATACTTCAATGTTCATACTTCACCAATTCTGCTATAAAATCTAGGCTTAATCACTGTTTGCTAAGCTGCCTTTGTTTTACTGGAACCCAATTATTTACAGATATTTATGCTATACTACAGGGATGCTAGGAGTATACCCATGCAGCGGACCCGAGGAAGTGCTGTCTACGACAAACTGTGGTATTGTAGACAAGCACCTTGTTTGCTGTTAAAGTGGGAGTTTAGACTCCATGGTTGCCGCAGTGTTTTCCTTTCAAATAATCAACTTGTTGGGTTGGCAGCCTTTCTGGTTCGGGGCGGAAGATAGAGCCCTACAATGCGAAGGGTAAAGTCTTAAAACAACAGGAATATCATATCAAGATCTATTGTCCACTTCTACCATACTAGTTAAACAACTACAATAAGTCAGTGATACAGGTGGATCAATAGCAACAGCTTTTGTAATTTGAATGCACTTATCTTCCTACTGAATGTTACTGGCTACAGGCTACACAAAGTACAGTTTTGTACCTACCATAAATGTAGATGTTTGAGTGCTAATACAGCTGCAGTCCTTACATATGGGGTTCTCCTGCCGTCAGGCGGGTCCTCGGTCGGCCGAATTCCAAAGTCTAGGTCCGGCGTCGGTTGTTGTCGCCTTCTTCCCTGATGTCAGAGCGACAGGGGTATATAAGACATGGCCAACGCCATTTTCTTCAGTCTTTTTTGCCGCGTGGTGCCCGAAGCAGAAGCAGTTCGCAAGTGCCGGTCGGCCAGCTCCTGAAATTACGAAAATTTGGAAACCGAAGTCTTCTTTAAAGCTAAGTACCCCGTTGAGGAAACTTTTCTTGCCTCAGACCGATGTCAGACAAAGTTAACAATTGTATTTCTTGTGGGAAGCAAATACCGCATAAGGATTCCCTCTGCATACCTTGTTTAGGCCCAGACCACGACGTCTCGGGCTGTCGCTTTTGTGCTACCTTTAATAAATGCACTATTAAGCGTCGGGCGGAGTTTGCCCAGCACTTTTTCGGTAAAGCTTTTAACTATAAAATGTCGGAGACTCCGACTACCGTTTTGTCCAAAAAATGCAAGGACAAAGACCGACACGCGAGGCCTGCGGTCTCAACCGACACCATGCCAAGACCGGCTACACGTGGTCCGGTTCTCAGTGAGGCATGATGCTCAGGGAAGATTACCCAGATCTTGTTTGTAGATACCATAACAAAGAATTTTACAGCAGCAAATAACTATCACACAAAGGAGACCAAGAAGGGAGTCAGAGACATAGAATCCAAACTTTATGAAAACCGCTTGATTCTCCAGGAGCAAAGGTGGGGGAAGGAGTGTGGGATGCAAGAATGAAGGCGAGATGGACAACAATCATGGAATGTTATGGTGAGTACATAACTTCTTAATGTTATGTTATCCAATCTCACCTTCATTCTTGCTGGTTGGGACAGCGTCCCCAACACCTTCTTTCTTGGGTGGCTCAATGGAGAAAAATCTTCAGAACAGTATACCCAAAAGCGGCCCTATTCCTGGAGGTCAAATCGACTTTGTAATGTGTGATAAAGTTATGAGGCTTGACCCATGTTGCTGCTGTACAAATGGAATCCATAGGTTGCCTCTGTTGAAAGGCATATGAGGTAGATATAGCTCTTGTGGAGTGGCCTTTCACCTTCCCAAGAAGTTCTCTGTTGTGAGCTCTATACATGCACATTATACAGTCTGTAAGCCATTTGGAAAGTGTGACTTTTGATACAGATGCTCCTTTCTTTTTGTCTGAAAAAGATACACACAACTGGTCTGATTTTCTGAAGTCTTTTGTTCTATGCAGGTAGAAACGCAACTTTCTATGCACGTCTGACTGGTGTAATTTATACTCTGCCTTGTTGCCACAATGGATTGATTTAAATTGGCTTCTGAACATACTTTTGGTAAAAAGGAAGGGTTGGTTCATAAGGAAACTCTGTCTTTGTGAAAGATCAAGTAAGGGGGGCATATTGACAAAGCTTGAAGTTCAGACACCCATATAGGAGATGTAATAGCCACCAATAGTGCCGTCTTCCAAGATAAAAAAAAAAAAAAAAAACATGTCACAAGAGGACATGGGTTCAAAAGGAGGGAGAATCAGCATAGATAAAACAAAATTTAGGTCCCATGGGTTCCTTAACTGGGGGCCTCAGTAAAAAAAGTACCCTTCAAGAGAGCCTTACAAAGTCTGTGGGACATGCTTCTTAGACCCATTTCCCCGATATGATAGTTAGATATAGCAGCTAATTGAACTCTAATAGTAGCTGCTGCCACTCCTTCATTAAAAAGCTTAGTTAGGAAGTTCAACAGGAAAACCTTTTCCACTTACCAGAATACAAACTTTCTGGTTGACGCCTTATGAGACAAAATCAAAATATGTTCTACTGCAGGGAAAATGTCAGGATGCCTGGCTAATTGTAGAACTGGAGCAGCCAAGCTGTCAATTTGAGTATTTGAATGGATTAATGGAGAGACCCTGATGGATGGGTCAGGAGTTCCGAAACTGGGTCTAGAATCCACAGTTCCTCCAGAAGATGGGGCCATAGAAAGAGGAAACAAATCTGACGAGGCCAGTATGGATGAATAAGTATTAATCTGCTTCTCAAAGTTGTGGCTTTCTGCAGGGGTTTCATTATCAAGAGAAAAAGGAGGAAAGGCAAAGAGGAGACCTGGGGACCAATCGTGTACAACTGCATCTCTTGGTGACTCCCCCAAAGAGGGGATCAGGGTAAAGTAGCTGCTGCATTTGGCATTCATGGATGTGGCAAAAAGATCATAGCAAGGCTGGCCCCACTTGTGGAAAATCTCTTCAGCAACTTCCCATTTCAGGCATCACTCCTGAGGCATCAGAATAGCTCTGCTGAGTTTGTCTGCTATCACGCTGGACCTCCCTGGGATGTGCATTGATACTAGAAAGCAATGGGAAGCAAATGTCCATTGCCATACTCTCTGGGCCTCGCTACATAGGGAGTAGGACTTGGTCTCTTCTTGTTTGTCTATATACCACACCACCGACATGTTGTCTGAATTGCAATTGTCCCTAGGGGAAGAGAGTTCTGAAATGCTTGCAATGCCAACACCACCGCTCTCATCTCTAGGACACTGATATGCAAGTGGTACTTGTTTTCCTGCAAAACACCTTGGACAGTCTTACCCAGATAATACCCCCCTCACCCTATCTGGGAAGCATCTGTGGTCACTCTGGCTACAGGTTGGGGAAGGGACAACTAGTTGACCTAAGGTCACTTGTGTGGAGTGAAGCCACCAGTGCAGGTCCTTCTTGCAGGATTCTGTTATGATGATTTTGTGAGACATGGACAGTTCCTGCATGGACCACTGGGTGAATAACAGCCACTGAAGGATCCTCATGTGTAAGCGAGCTAAAGGTACCAAGATTATTGCTGCCGCCATGATGCCCAAGACTGTCAAAACAACCTTTGCCTGTAATTTCTTCTTGTATAAGAGGTTCCTTACCTGAAACCGTAAAGTTTGAATCCTCTCGGGGGAAAGTTTGGCCAACATTTCCTCTTGTATTCAAGTCTGCCCCTATAAATACGATATGCTGTGATGGCAACAAGGCTGATTTTTCAAAGTTTATTGTGATGCCTGGTTGGGAGCAAAGGTGAATAGTGCCGTATCTTGCTGTTGTTAGTAGATGCTTGGTGGTGGCGGTTAGGAGCCAATCGTCTAAATATGGAAACACCCGGAATCCTAGATGTCTCAAGTGAGCCGTAACTACTGCCAGGCATTTGGTGAACACTCTGGGGACTGTAGTGAGACCAAAGGGCAGAGCTCGAAACTGGTAATGACTGGCTTCCAGCCGAAAGCGCAAGTGTCTCCTGGATCACCTGTCCATTTTTATGTGGTAGTACACATCCTGGAGGTGTATAGAGCACATCTAATCATCTTTCCTTAGAAAGGGGAGTATTGACTGCAGTGTCACCATCTGGAACATCGACTTCCTGAGGTACTTCTTCAGTCTGCTGCGGTCCAAAATGGGTCTCCAGTCCCCTGTCTTCTTTGGAACTAAAAAGAACCTTGAGTAAGTTCCAGATCCAATTTGGTCTGTGGGGACATTTTGGATGACTCTTTTCTAGCAACTTCTGAATTTCTAGGGTTGCATGATCCCTTTGACTGGGTGGAACATCTGGGATTGATTTTCATTCCAAATGAGGGGAGGGAAATGGTATGTAATAACCTCTGGATATTATTGTTTGTACCCATTTGTTTCTTGTGATGTATAGCCAGGTGTTTGGGTACAACAATAAGAGACCCCCGACTGCCTCTAGAGGTGGACAGATGGGCCTCCTCTCAGGAGCATTGAAAGGGTTTACCAAGGAAGATATCCTTGTCACCCTGGTTCTGTGGATTCCCTCTGCTACAAGGTTAGAGTCTTCCATTGCTACTTCCCTCTCTGTCCCTGGGGGAAGAATCACCACATGCATCTGGGAAAGTTCTCTGGGATTTATAAAACTAAATTCCCCCCTGACCTTTGGTGTAAGGTCTGGTAAGAAGGAAGGAAACGGACTTCCATGGCAGAGAGAGTCTTTCCCTCTTGTTCGCACTTGGTCAGGGTGTCCAACTTTTGGCCCAAATAAGGATGAGTCGTCGCAAGGGGCATTAATAAAGGAAGACAAAGGGCTCCATGAAATTGCATAAGCACCTCCAGGAATGTCTCCCTTAAGGCAATTCCTGTACCCACTGCCCTACTCGTTCCATCGGCTGCATAGGAAATAAGCCGCATGGAGGAGTTCACGATGGAATTTAAGGTAGAGAGCTGGGAGGTGACCTTGTCAGAGACCCCTGGAGAAGCAGAACCTTGGAGGGCATCTCCTAGCTCCTTCAGGAGGTCCCCCTGAAGCCTAGTGAAGTGGGTTAGACAGTTCAGCAACCGAAAGGCAAAGGACGCTGAAGGAAAGGTATGCTTTCCATACCTGTCAATTGTCTGAGGCTCTATTTGGTGGATGGACAGAT
Organism: Protopterus annectens; assembly: GCF_019279795.1. NCBI lineage: Eukaryota > Metazoa > Chordata > Ceratodontiformes > Protopteridae > Protopterus > Protopterus annectens. Next base: position 1,130,606,402 of record NC_056735.1, on the reverse strand, counting down.
GAGGATGTCTCAGACAATTCCTTCTTAGTGGCCGCTGTCGTCACCATAGCATCTACCGGGACACCGTTAGTCAGAAAATCCCTATCAGAGGGTGCAGTAATGAACCTATTTGTCCTCTTAGGAACAGGCTCTACTGAATCTGGAGAGCTCCACGCCTTTCAACTGTCTGCATTCAGTAGCTGGTCGAAAGGTGGAATCATCCAAGTGGTGGAGGGGCGAGTCCCGAAAGCCTCCAGGTACACAGACTCATCCTTAGAAGGGTTAATGGGCTTCCAGCCACCTCTCTGTTTAAGGATCTCTAGGATGTCTGCAAAGGAGACATCCTCAGACGGTGACCATGGGGACCCTTCTGACTCATCGAGGTCTGTGTCTCAAGTGATGGACTCCTCAGGGGAGTCTAGATGTTTCCTCTTACATAATCTCTTCCGAGGGACCTCCTCAGAGGGGTACTCAGGAGAGGTTTCAGAAAAGACAGGTTCGCCCAGTGGGATGTCCTGGGATTTTGGGTCTCCATGCCCGGGAGGAGCGATGGCAATGAGACAGATGGTGGCACTCTGGGGGGAAGAGTACTAGGATCTGAGAGTGGAGCCATCTGAGGTGATAGCACTCTTGTGACCTCAAAAGCACCATGGCCCCACTCCAAGGAAGCTCCCAGCTCTGAGGAACCAGAAGAACCCCCCCCCCCGAACCAAGGCGGTAGATGCTGAAGCCCCGAGAGGTAGATTTGGTTCAGACAGCTGTCCAACTCGAGTCTCCTCCCTGGACCCAATGGGGGAGCATCAGCTCCTAGACCCCTCAAAATCTGATGGAACCAAGGAGGTCGGAGCGGTAGTTGGCACCAAAGAAACTGGAGCAGGTCTCGGCACCAATGGTCCTACTACGATCAGATTCATGCACTCTGGCTCTAAAACCACAGAATGGGTCAGAGGAGGAATCGACAAAGGGGAAGTGTTCTTGGTCAGCCATGAATCCTCTTGGGTTGGAGGTGACAGAATCTTGGCCAGCACGGGCATCTGTAAAAGCTTCGACCACCCGCTCTACATTTTTGTCTGAAAGGCTCCTGGAGGACCGAGAGGACAGGGTCAATGAATTGACAGATTGAAGTAATGGAGAATGTAATACTGAAGAGACCAGTTACAGAACTAGGGACCAACTCTGAAGATGAAATTCTATCGGCTCCGAAGTCACTGTAGGAGCCGAAGACCTAGCTTTCTTGGGCCCAAAAGCCTTCAGTCCATAGATGACTCTTTTGCATGCTTTTTAGACGGTTCCGAAGCTGGTGCCGTGGAAGAAGACATTTTGGAGGATTTCAACGAGGAGACTGATGGAAGGATTTAGAAGTATCCTGATTCCCTTATAGAGCCTCAGTAAAAAGTATCTTTAATAAGCCCCCAACAATTAGCTTATTCTTTCTCTCCATGAAGACTCTGGAGCTGAAAGCATGACAGAAAGAACATGACTCTGGCAAATGGACAGCACCCAAACAATACACACAATTGGTGTGTCCATCTGTCAAGGACATCTTCTAACTGCATTGGTCACACTTCTTAAAGCCAGAAGGCTTTGATTCCTTAGTATCCTTAGACATAGTTTACAAGTTTACTTAGACAAGTAAGCCAAACACTAAAGATAACTCTATGAAAAAGCAGAAGAAAAAAACACAAGTTATTTTTTTCTATAGAACACTAACAAGCAGCGAAAGAAACTGAAATCAAGGGGGGTATTAACAAGCGGAGAAGTCTCTAAGTTAAACGACAAACTCCTCACAGGAAAAGGGAAGGGGGAAGAAAAGGAAAGCCCTCTAAATTAACTGGGCAGAAGGGAGCCCTCTAACAAACAGACTACCCAACAATATAGGGGTAGTAACAGAAAAACTAGTCTGACAGAAAAAGGAACCCAAAAAACTGTCTAAATCAAACAAGTTTGGGACTGGGGTAGAGAAAAACAGAAAACAGGCCTAGCGGTACATGACGGCCAATAAAAACAGTACCAGCACAACAAAGAAAAAGAAAAATTAGCTAACTAACAATTTAACAAGTCAAAAAACTGCAATCTACCAAATTCTTCTGAAAGAACACAAGAAATACAATAAAAGTAAGAAAATGTTTCCACTTAGCCTAGAGGAAGCACTCTATCTTGCTTAGTGGCAACCAAGATCTGGGTAATCTTCCCCAAACATCATGGAATAGGGTATAGCCAAGAGATGGTAGAAGCTCTCGAGCTTTTGTATAAGGCCGAGATGAAACCGATTCTTGGTTCCAAACTCAACCAGCAAAAATGAAGGCGAGATTGGACAACATAACATCAGTAATTTCTTTAGGAATACAGACAATGCCTAGGATGTTCTGTTCCCTGGTAGGTTCTTTGATAATCTGAAGCAATTGTTCCTGAACATAAGTTGTGAATAACTTCCTTACTACTGTTGGTGAATCAATATTATTCCAGTCTGTTTCTGGTAAATTTATGTCCTCAGCCACTATTATTCTTCCCTCTTGTCTTACAAGCAATAGTTTGTCTTTCTTTATCTTCATAAGTACTTTTGAAATCAAAGGACATGGAAGAAAAACATAAAGGAATCTCCTTTTTTTAGGGAAAAGGTCATGGCAGCCATTCTCTATGCCTGACAGAATGGTAGTCAGAAATAAAACAGTCTGATCAGTCAGTTCAGTATGGAGGCAAAAAGATCTATGTGGAGTACCCCATCAAATGACGATATCTAGAAAGACCTATCTGTTCAACATTCATTTGTGATGCCCTGCTCTGGATCTGCAGAAAAGGTTGCTTCCATCTTTCTCCCTGATGGTATATACAGAACCTGGAGAAAAAGTCTGTGTTGAAATTTACCAAGCTATCACAGTCAATCTGCAGAGGCAGTAAGACTTGCTGCTCCCTGCCTGCTGATAAACAACAGAACTGTGGTGTTGTCTCTAAAGGCCCGAACTGGACCTGGAGTCCAAAGGAGATGCACAGACTGAAGAGTTAAATTAAATGCCTTTGCCTCTCTTACACTGATGTGGTCTTTTCTTTCCTTGCAAGGAAAATACCATGAATCGTAATGTCTTTGGAATAAGCACCTCATACCAGATCTGATGCATCTGAGAACAGATCTCGGCAAGGAGAAAGAAACAGAAGAGCCATTCCTAGACTGAGTGAAATATGTTTTTTTTCCTACCAAGAAAACTCATTTTTGATGAAGGGCAGAAAAGGAATTTTGTTGGTTAATGGATGGCAATGCTGAATCCAAACAGACGTCAGATATCGCTACTTTCATCACATGGAGTCTGGCAAAAGGAATGTTAGGAATCATTGATGCGATATAGCCCAAAGTTCTGAGGATTGCCCTTGCAGTTGTCTTATCCAAATATAGAGGGTTCTGAACGTAATCCATCAGGAAAATTAATGTTATCTTCTGGAAGAAGAACTGTCACTGAGAAGGTGTTGACCCTGCTGCCCAGGAAAATCTGATCCTGGGATGGAATTAAGCAAGATTTATTCAGGTTTAGTGTGAATCCCAACTTTCCCAAATGGCCCATTACAAAATGCAAATGAGTCGGAAGAAGCTCTTGGGTATGACTCTGAATGAAAGGATCATCTAGATAAGGAAATATATGAATAGCTTGAAGTCCGCAAAAAGCAATGACAGGAGCTAGGCAGAATGTGTATACCCTTGAGGTAGTAGAAAGACCAAAGGGTAAAGCAGAAAACTGAAAGCGATAAGACGACACACAAAAATTTAACAATTTTCTGAAATGTGAATGAACAGGAATATGAAGATAAAAATGCTTTAAATCTACAGTCACCATGCAAGTCTGAGGAAAAATCATTCAATTCACATTCTGAATGATCAGCATCTTGACACTTGGGACTTTCTGGAAAGTGTTGTAGAATGAGAGATCCAAAATAATTTCCAATAACCAGAAACATTCATGTATAAATGCATGTGATGAGGAACCAGTTCTATTGTATCCATGAAAAAAGTCTCAAAATAAAACAAATCTGACTTTTAGGAGGCTGAGGAGTTCCTGAACAACTAGGGAGAGCCTTCCAAAGAGACCAGTTGGCATAATAACTAACTGCTTCCCATGCACACAGTACAAGGTTTGATTATGACCTCTGGCCAATGCCTGTATGGAGTTTGCATGTACTCACCATGTCACTGTTGGGTCCCTCTCATTTCTCAAAAAACATACTAAGTGCTTCCACCTCAAATTCACCCAAGAATGGAGTAGTGCGCAGTAATACAGACTCTATAGGGGTAAGACTTGTAGAGATCAACTGCTATGGGCATCAACTGTGGTGTGCAGTATCCTCAAGACAGGAGAACCGGGATTACAGACTGCACAAAGTGTCAGGGCTAGCCACACAACGGTGTAAACATTGCTGCTAGGTAAGTCAGTTGTGTTGACTAATGCCAACAAAAATGGGCATGGGTATTTGCTGGAGACAAATGGTTTATCATGACCTATGCCAGGGACCCATGCCAACAGTGACAGGTGAGTATGTGCTCTTATTGGCCAGTGTGTTCCTGCCATAAAGCCAAGCAGCTCTGAGTCAATAAACTACTGACTGGCTGGCTGTGCAGTGCCCAGCATGAGCTACCTGGAACATCACTGCTGAGGAAAAAAAAACAATCTACGTAAAACCAATCACCCTGTTGGAAGTAAAACTAATCAACTTGCCAAACATGAACTATGAATTGCAGCACTCAGTGCAGATTTACTGACAGGACTCAGCTTGGAAGTGGATGACATGATGGTAAGGAGGAGGCTGTGTATTCAGGATCCAAGATGGAAGGGCAGTGCGGCTTAGCCACTTGGACTGGGATCCAGACTGCATACCTCTCAACTGTACAGATTTGTGCCTCATATTTTTGGTTCATTTTTCATAAAATTGTGGTTCTCTCTCAAATTAAAGGCAAAACATTAAACATTCAAGCTAGAAAATAATGACAGACATTTGAGTTTCAGACTTCAAGCCCTTCAGAAAATTCATGCTAATGCAGAACCTGTTATTCTATCAATGTTCTAAGTTTGTAAGAGCAATCTTTAAAAATTGTCCCTATTTTTTGGGATTTGTACCACTTTTATTTATGGCTTTGTCCAGATTTCTTGCTCTAAGAGGTTGAGATGTATGATCCAGAGTCTACTACTCGGCAGGAGGACAGATCAGAAACAGTGTGGGAATTGGGTTTAGGACAGGCTTCAGAAGACAGTGAGGGATGTAATCAAAAATGATGAACGATGACAAATTCAAGGCAATCAAACTCCAGTGGAAGGATATGACACTATTGATAACCTCAGTCTATGCCCCACAGCAGGACTGTGACAGTGAAGAAAAGACTACATTCAGATAGCAGTTGCAAAATCTACTAAAAGCAGGATGTGAATTAGTGTTGATAATGGTTGATCTGAATGGACATATCGGGACAGACAAAGAACAGTTGTGTAAACTTACCATAAATGTAGATGTTCAAATGTATTCACTGTTGCAGTCATCGCACTTGGGTTATCCTGCCAGGGGTAGCCCTCAGTCGGCCCAAACACCAGAATCTTAATATTTCTGCATCGGTTGCTATCACTCCAGGATGGACGTCAGGTCGTCAGTGGTATAAAAACAGACAGCTGACGCCATTACATCAGTTTTTCTTGCTCCAACTGTCAGGAGCCCCCAGAGGGGAGCTAAGTTATGGTGGAAAAACACCACCAGTAGAAAGTAAATACCAATAGCACTGTAAGGGTGAGGAAGAGCAAGAGAGAGAGAGAGACAAGGGGGCTGGAGGGTGGAAAACCAGGACTGCAACAGTGAATACACTCGAACATCTACATTTATGGCAAGTGTACACAACTGTACTATGTTCTTCGTGTTTCACTGTTCCAGTCATCACACTTGGGTTGACTCCCAAAGCTGAGGATTGGGTGGAGGCAGTCAAGAGGAGTTGGGGCTGGCTAGAATTCCCTGCAGGACTGTGGCTGCAAAGCCTGTCCTGGATTTTGAAAAGATAGGTAGGTGGTAATGCTTGGTGAAGGTAAAAACAGAACTCCATGTTGCAGCTTCCAGGATGCCCCCGGTAGGGACTCCTCTGAGAAAGGCTGTAGAGGTTCAAGTTGCCCTAGTTGAATGTGTTCTGATCCCCAGTGGGGGTGGTTTCCCATGGTGTTTGTAACAGAAATGAATGCAGTGTGCTATCCATTTGGAGATGGTTTGTTTTGATATGGCTTTGCTCTCTGCCCCTGGTGCAAAGCTGACTAGCAACTGGTCAGATTTCCTTACTTTTTTTGGAAGATTGGTAGTCAGATGGTTTACCAAAGCCATTTCGGAATACGGAGATTGAGAGTGAAAGTATTTAGCTACAATAAGGGCCCAATGGTGAATAGTTTGGCCATTGAACAAAGCACAAAATCGGCAATGAGGGACATCGTGGTCTGGGCCTAAACAGGTGATGCAGTAAGAACAGAAATCTCAGTATGGTATTTGCTTTCCACAGGCAAGACAATTGTTAACTTTTTCTGACATCAGTTAGAGCAAGAAAAAAGGATCGCCAATAGGGTACTTAGCTTTAGAAGACTTAAACTTCAATTTCGGAAATTAAAAACTCAGGTAGCGGCCAACCGGCACTCGTGCAAACTGCTTCTGCTTCGGGCTCCTCGGCAAGAAAGACTGATGTAATGATGTCAACTGCCTGTTTTAATACCACTGATGACCTGACGTCAGTCCTGGAGTGATAGCAACCAACGCAGAAATACTAAGCCTCTGGTATTCGGGCTGACTGAGGGTTACCCCTGGCAGGATAACGCAAGTGTGATGACTGCAACAGTGAAACACGAAGAACATCAGGATATGAGGACTGCAACATGAATAAAGAAGGACAGGCTATTCTAGACTTTTGTCTGGCAAATGACTTGATGGTGGCCAACACATGGTTTGGCAAGAAAGAGACAGTCACAAGATCACAAACAAGAGTGGATGACATGCAACTCAGGTAGACTACTTCTTAGAAAGGAAATGGCACTGGGGTAGAATCAGCAATAGCAAAATCACTCCCAGTGGAACAGTTTGCCCACAGCAGAAACCACTGATTAAACAATTGGCTGCAAGCAGTGGTCAGAGAAAGCTCTAAGGTCAACAGAGACCAAGCTGAAGACCTGGCAGTTGACTGGAGAGAAAGCACAAAAGTTCAAGGAATTACTCAGGGCTCTAGCACCTAAAGAAGCAGATCTGGGTGTAGTTGAAGAAGAATGGTTGCACCTCAAAATGGCATCTGTGAGGACTATGGAACAGATGTGCATCTGAGCCAGATCTGGAAATAAAGTAAATAAGGAAAGCCGGTGGTGGAATGCAGAAGTCCAAAAATTCATCAAAAGAAAGGAGGAGTACAGGAAAAAGTGGGAGATAGAAAAGATAGACCAAGCCAAGAAAGAATACTGGTTGGCAAAGAGACTAAGACAGGAACTGCAACAGCAAAGGACAAGGCATCAGTCTACCAGCTTCTGGAAAGTGACCTGATAAATTGCACAAAGAAAGTATCAGGTTGCAATGCAAGACAGAAAGATAAAGAAGACCATCATCGGGCACGCTTTATAAGGGATGCCAGCAGCAATTCTCTCACCAGTCCAGAAGACATCAAAGGCAGATGGAAGGAGTACTTCCATTAGCTTCTGAATGAAGAATCCCTAGAGAAGCTGTACTGCCCCAGACAAAGCCTATGATGAAGGAAGATGAGGAGCTAGAATTAGATGAAGTAAGAATAGTACAGAGGAAAATGAAGTCAGGGAAACCAGTAACCTCAGATGAGGTTACAGCAAATATGCTCAAAATGTTGGGTGAAACAGAGGAGAAATGGCTCCTAATGGTACTTCATAGCAGTATGGAGAGAGAGGTGTATCATAGGTGACTGGCAAACAAGCATATTAGTGCCAATGTGCAAGAACATAGGGGACATCCACAACTGTGGGCAGTACAGAGATATCCAATTCCTGTCACACTGCATGAAAGTTCTGGGCAGGGTGACTGATAAATGAATATGCAGAGTGACAGAAAGTAAGTTAGGAGATTAGCAATTCAGATTCAGATCAGGATGCAGCACAGTTCACCCGATGCTTGCAGTGAAACAGATAATGGAGAAAAAGCTAGAGATGAGGAAAGAATCCAACTGGACATTGCTATACTTGGAGAAAGTATATAACAAGGTCCCAAGAAAGCTTATTTGGGCAGTCCTGCAGTGGTTCAAAGTCCCAGAAAAGTACAGTTGTGTACACTTGCCACAAATGTAGATGTTCCAGTGTATTCACTGTTGCGGTCCTCACATTTGGGTTATCTGCCTGCAGGTAGCCCTCAGTCGGCCTGAATACCAGAGTCTTGGGATTTCTGCTTCAGATGCTGTCACTTCTTCCATGACATCAGGTCGTCAGGGGTATAAAACATGCAGCCGATGCCACTACATCAGTTTTTCTTGCCCCAGATGTCAGGAGCCCCCAAAATAGGAAGCATTTACATGGTATGTAACACCCCCAGCAAAAAACAAATACCAATGATATAACACATGCCAAACAAACAAGATAGGTAGAAGTACAGAGAAGTCAAGGGGGCTGGAGGGAGGATAACCAGGACCGCAACAGTGAATACACTTGAACATCTACATTTATGGTAAGTGCACACAACTGTACTATGTTCTTCATGTTTCACTGTTGCAGTCATCACATTTGGGTTGATTCCCAAAGCTGAGGATGGGAGGAGATAGTTAAGAAGCATTAGGGCTGGCAATCAGGCCCTGTAAGACTGCTGTGACAAATCCAGCTCTGGATTTAGAAAAGATAGGTAAGTGATAATGCTTGGTGAAAGTGGGTACAGAGTTCCAGGTTGCAGCTTCCAGGATGTCCCTGGGAGGGACTCCCCTGAGAAAAGCTGTAGAGGTTGATGTAGCTCCAGTGGAATGTGTTCTGATCCCCTGTGGGACAGGTTTCCCATGGTGTCTGTAGAAGAAATGGATGCAGTGTGCTATCCATTTAAAAATGGTTTGCTTTGAAATGGCCTTGCCCTCTGCCCCTGCAGCAAAGCTGACTAGCAGCTGGTCAGATTTTATGAAAGGCTTAGTCCTGTCCAGATAGAACCCAAGCTGCCTGTGCACATCCAGGGAGTGCAGGATCCTTTATTTTGAGGATTAGGGAAAAAAGTTGGCAAATTAATGGACTGGTTTAAAGCCACACTGGATACCACCTTGGGCATAAATGAAGGGTTGGTCCTGAGGGAAACCCTGTCCGCATGGAAGATAAGTTCCACAGCCATAAGGGCCTGCAATTTCGACACTCTTCTTGCTGAGGTGATGGCTAGAAGTAGAGCCATTTTCATGAGAGGAATTTTAACTCTGCTGTAGCAGCAGGTTCAAAGGGCAGAAGCGTGAGCTTTTCCAATACAAAGTTAAGGTCCCAGGCTGGAGTGGGAGCTCTCCTGAGGGGCTCTTAGATTTTCTGCTCCTATCAGGAACTGTTTGACCAGTGGATGAGAGAAGAGGGGTGGTGCAGTGCTATAATGAGCTGAGATGGCAGAAGCATGAATCTTAACTGAAGAGAAGGATAGGCCTTTGTGGAGTATTTCTGTTAAGTAACCTAGTATATGGGGTAAGCTGGGCACAGTTGTGTCCATTCCCTGAGAGTGGCCCCAGGAACAGTATCTTTTCCACTTTTCCGAATAGGATTTTCTAGTACTAGGCCTCCCTGCCTCCAGAATGGCATCCAGCACCTGCTTACTGAAGGTTGCTGGTGATGAGATCAGGGAATGAGCCAGGATGCTAGGTTCAGGGTCTGCAGCTGAGGGTGCAAAATCTGGCCCTCCTGCTGGGACGGCAGACAAGGGGTCTGAGGCAGGTGCCATGGTGGCACTACTGTCATACTGTGCAAAAGAGGGTACCAGTGCTGGCGTGGCCAGTCTGGTGCAATCAAGATTGTCCTTGGCTTGTCCTGTTTGATCTTTAGTAGAACCATCGAGAGGAGGGGCAGAGAGGGAAAGGTATAGATTGAGAGGCTTTCCCAGGTAAAGGACAGAGCATCCACTTTCCAAGCTTGATTTTGGGGAGTTCTGGTGCAGTATTTGTTCAAATGATAGTTCTGAGGGGGAGCAAAGAGGTCCACCTCTGGTCCCCCCCCCACCTGTCCTTCAAAAGCTTGAATATTTTGGGTTCCAGTTTCCACTCGTGTGGGTCCATGAGATTTCTGCTTAAGTCGTCTGCCAGTGAATTTAGTTTGCCTGGCAGGAATTGAGCTTGCAGGTGCACTTGGCTGCTCAAGGCTGTGTTCCACAGAGCCATGGCTAATCTGCAGAGTGGGTAGGAATGGGTTTCCCCCTGCTTGTTTATGTACCACATAACTGGGTATTGTCTGTCTTTACCAATAGTTGTCCTGGAAGAATAAGGCCGTTGAAGGCTGTCAGAGCATTCTGTACAGCTAACATTTCTTTTTCATTGATGTGCAGGTGCATTTGCTTTGGGCTCCATTTGCCTTGAATGTATTGTCCTGCCATGTGAGCCCCCCATGCATAGTCTGATGTGTCTGTTAGGGTTTGGGCATCAGGGGGTTGAGTGAAAGGGAGTCCCTTGTTGTGGTAGCAGGCCTTTGCCCACCAAAGGAACTCTGTCCTTAGGCAAGGAATGATAGGAATCATTGTTTCCAGGTCCTGAGAATGTTGACACCGGAGACTTTTTAAGTACCACTGAAGTTTCCTCATATGTAGTCTTGCATATGGAATTAGTAGAATGCAAGAGGCCATGAACCCTAAGTCTTGCAGTATGTTTCTGGCAGATAGCTGGGTTTTGGTGGCCAGTAGATTGAAGTAGTTTGTCAAATAACTTTGTTTTTCTGGAGTGAGGAATGCCATCTGGGAAGCGGTGTTCAAGCTTGCTCCCAGGAATACAATCTATTGGCTGGGTATCAGATGTGATTTCTTTTCGTTGATGGTGTACCCCAGTGAAGTTAGAAGTCTCTTTACAAATGTAAGGCGGTGTAGCAGCAATTCCTGTCCGCCTGAATCAGGCAATCGTCCAAGTATGGGTAAATTTGAATTGTTCTCTGCCTGCAACATGCAATGGCTGGAGATAGGCATTTTGTGAATACCCTGGGCGCAGTAGATAAGCCAAAGGGAAGTGCAGAGAACTGAAAGTGCATAGAACCTGCTCTGAAACGTAGGTATTTCCTGCAAGATTCCCTTACGGGGATGTGCAGATAAGCTTCTTTTAAGTCTAGGGTTGCTAGCCAGGAGTCTTTGGCTAGCATAGAAAGCAGCTGTTGGAGAGTAAGCATTTTGAATTTTGGAACCACCAAAAAGGTGTTGAGAATAGACAGCTCCAGGATAGGACGCCAAGAGTTTTCTTTTATGGGTACCAGAAACAGTCTGGAATAAAAGACTTGCCCTCCCTGTTCTGCTGGGACAGGTTGAATAGCCTTGACACTGAGTAAAGAAAATACTTGCTTTTGGGTCTCTGCTCACTGTTTTGAGGGGAGGTCTGGTCATCCGCTTGGGGGTGGGAGTGATTGGAAGTGGAATCTGCATCCTTGGGAAACAATGTTTAAGACCCATTTGTCCTGGGTAATGTACTCTCAGTTTTTGGCATGCAGGGAAAGTTTCCCTCCTAAAGGTGCAAGTACCTGGGCAAGGCTTGGAAGGGTTACGGATAAGTTATCGAGAGATTTTATCATAGGATGGCGGTTTACTACTCCCTGTTTTGGAGGTGGGAGCACCCCATTGCTTAGATCTGTGCACTCCCTGAGACTGTAGTCTTGGTGGTTTGCTGCCCCTGGATTTGGGCTGAGAAGGTCTGGGAGGGACTGGAAAAGACCAGTTTTTAGAAGGCCTATGCCTACTGAATCTAGGTGGCTGTACTTGTAAGAAATATTTAACAGTTTCCATAGATTTAGCTTTTTCCTCCATCCTTTTGAGGACTTCTTCTGCTTTATTGCCAAATAGGCGCTCTTGGTTTAATGATGCATCTAGTAATTTTGCTTTGCCATGGTCTGGCAAGGTTTGTTCCTTAAGTCAAGCATGCCTTCTAAGAATAGACCCAGTGACAGCAGCCCTGCAAGATGCTTCTAAGGCATCAAAACCACATTGCAAAGTACGTTTACCAACTTGGTTAGCAAAATGCATTAACTCTTGTAAATCTTTATGTTCTGCACAATCAGGAATCAACATCATTTCTGTTTAATTAGTTCCATGATATGTTGCTGATTGTTAGAAAAATATGTATTAACATATGTGTGCAATGCTTATTTTAATAAGGGAAGATTGAACACATTTTTATTCTATATGCAGCATTAGTTTTATTTGAGACTGCAAATGTGCTTTTCTGAAATTATGCTTTCTGACACTGCAAGATGCACTCTGACCTAGTTTGCTAGCACAGCAAAATACATGTTTATGCCTTGGAAATGTACTGGAAAGCAGGTGATTTTCTGATAGGTCAGGAAATTAAAAGGAGAATAATAATAATTTCTGTAGATCCATTCATTATAGACAATAAGCTCTGTTCGAGTTGATGAAAAAGTGCACAAGCTGCAAGATAGTTAGATATAAAGAACAATAAACTGCTCCAGAAATCTGTACTTGCATTGTGCTTAAATTAGCCATAGTACCTTGATTGTAACATCACATAGTAAGAAAGTTATAATTGACCAGTGGTCATCAAGGCCATCCTGTTTACTGAAAAATCTTTTTCAAAACTTTGAAGAGTCAGCTAAAAGTATGGGAAATATCTATAAAATAACAGAATTGTGAATTGGTGATCTGCTGCATCAGTCGTAGTGGACAATGTCTTGAAAGAAAGGTATAATAACTGTGACACTTCCTGATTTAGCCAGACAAACTCTGTAACTGCATTTTTTGTCTCCTTGTGCAAGAATAGTTACCTGAACTGAACCTTATGCTTTTTGGTCTTTTTAAAGTATTTTTCTCCAACATTTGTTGGTCCTTCGTAAGCCGGAAACCCTCGTTTAGCCTGGGATCAGATGGGCCAGGTGGCATGAAACTGCGCAGGGAAGATACCAACCGGATCTTCTTCATTGAAAGACCTCCGACTGAATTGTCATGGAAAAGAGGCCAGCCACTTTTCTGATCTACGACTGAAGGCGGGTTCCATTTGAACAGTGAGTGACCAATCGCTGAGGCTCAGGTAAGGTGAATCTACTTTTTTCTGTTTTAGATCAGGGACTTGATTGTATTTGTTCTGTAATAATTTTTAAAATTCAGGGACAGAAATATTGCTATCTTGTCATAGATCAGGGAAACAGAATAAGTAGGCAGGTAGTCTGAAGAGACTGTAAACACTTGGTGGTACCACATTAAAAACAAAAGGGTTACGTAACATTTGAAAGGTTAGAACAAAATGGGTAATACGTGCACAAAAACAAGAAGACCCCAAAGCCCACCGTTAACCGAAGACGCAAAATATATGCAATCAGAGCGCGCCGACAACATTAAATATTATACTAAATGGGTTAATAAATATGAATTTGATGGGAAACTAGAAAGATCCTCTCTTATCAAACTTATTAGACAGTTAAAAAACGATTCCAAAGGTCGGGTTAAAAAACAGCGTAAACTAGGAGTTCCTTGGGCACACAGGTGGATTGAGGAAGCAAACCGAAGAGAACAAAAGAATAAAAATTCAACAGCAATGTTTCTAGACAAAGAGGATAATAACTTGGTTATAGCATCAGCCCCTCCGCCCACTCCAGTTTCGGTTCCCTTACCAGTTCCCTTACCGGAATATGAAGCAAAAGAACAAACTGACCCACCTCTGCGATATCCAGTTGTTCCTATAAAGCCACTACCGTTTGTTAGAGATCCCATCGAGACTAGGTCTCGAACACGTAATTTAAAAGGGGATATTGAATTATATCAAATGAATGGAAATTCACGGGCTATGAGTGAAGAAGAAATATGCCCACTCATAAAAGTACCACATACTCAGGCAGGACAAGAAGGGCAGAACCCAACTCTCTTAGCATACAGACCGTGGACACCGGAAGACGTCCGGAAAGCCACAGAGGGAATCCCCCATCCAAAAGTTAATTTTAGAAAGTTCTTCGAAGACTTACAGGGCATGAGATTAAGTTATCACTTAAATGGAGAAGAAGTAGAAAAAGTAGACAAATAGTAGGTCCAGATTGGCACATGATCAGTGGCAACTGGAATCCCCGTGACTCTGCACTTAGACCCCTCCCACATGGCAGCGCAGAACTAGACAACAGAGTGAAAGGTCTGACAGACCGAATTTCTGATAAATGGAAGCCTAGGGCAGACTGGACTTGCATTAATCAATGCATCCAACAAGAAAGTGAAACTGTTGATAGATATTTTTCCAGATTATTGGAATGCTTTAACAATCACTGTGGAATGCAAGTGCCTGAAGATCAGACACAAGATTCCCCATATGAGCAACAGTTAAAGAATGCATTTATTTTTGAAAGGCAGTATTGCACCTATAAGTAGTTTTATTACTAAACATATGGTAGACCATCGTACAAGCAGATTACAATCACTGCTTGAATATGCTAGACATGCAGAGAGGCATTTTAACAACAAAAAGAAAAAGAAAGCCCAAGTATTTGCTGTAGAAGATGGAGAAGTTTATTTAGTACAGTACGGACAAAAGGGCAAAAAGAATGCCCAGGGAAATAAACAATCTGATCAGCGATCAGAGGACTTTGAAGGGAGAAAGAAAAGAGGTGAGTGCTTCAAATGCGGGGAAAAAAGGACACATGGCAAGGGATTGCAGGAAAAATAAGAAAGCAGCAGTGAAAGACAAAAACGATGAGGGTGAGGACTGACTATATGAAAGTCAGGAATCACTAGATAGGAATAATAGAGAAAAGATAAATGACAATGTGATAGAAGCAGCAGAGAATGTGATAATAGAGGAAGTGCAGGAAGCTACCGATAGTGAAGAAAATGAAATATTAGACTTAGCCTTACTGAGCTTAGAGCTCTATTTGGCTGACACAAAACCAGAAGTGACGCTCCTGGTAGAAGGGAGGGAAGTCAAATTATTGTGTGATTCAGGGGCATCACGGACCCTGGTACACCCCTCCAAACTACCAGAAAATTCAGAATCACATGACTTTATACTTGTAAAAGCAGCTAATGGACAGCTGTATCGGGAGCCTCTCTCCCATAACATTACAATAACAGATCCTGTTTCAGGATTAACCCAGAAAAGCAAAAATGTTGTTTCTGCAAAATGCCCAGTGAACCTTTTGGGCAGAGATCTTATGCAACTATTAGGCATAGCAGTAGTTCCAACCATGCAGGGTATGGAAGCACAGCGACAGACCAATACTTTTGCAGTGCAAACGGAAGGTGAGACATTTTACTGGTACAGCCAGGACTTAGTTACAACCAGCCCTGGAGCAGTGACTGAAGAGTTAATGAATGTAGCTATCAGTAAGTTCCCCTCCCTTTGCATTGACATACAACACCTGTTGCACTGTACTCTGTATTATTGTAATACACCAGGACATGACAAAGAATACGAACAAGAACTGTTTAAAAATCATGCAAACAGATTAGTACTGTGTAATTTGTACTGGGACATGAAAGGGAACAGTGTAGTTAGCTGTTCATTACCCCAGGAGTTCTTTTCACTTTACAAATCAAATCTAATACCGCATGTTAGTTTAAATAAAGAGGAATATTTAAAATGGATAGACCTAGGAGAAAAAGTCACAAAATGGGAAAAACAGACGGAATCAGAACTGTCAGAACAGGGAATACAAAAACAGAAACTGAACTGGATAACACAAACACATCCAGCTGTACACTTGCAGTCCAGCAAAGACAGCTGAGAAACCCTCTTATTAGAAGAGGAAGAAAAAGCTTTGTTAAGACATACCAGAAACTCTCTGGTCAACAGGAAAATCAGACGTAGGACTAATTCGCACAGCAGGACCAGTTACTATCATGCCAAAATCAGCATTTAGACCACAAAAGAGACAGTACCCCTTGAGAAAAGATGCAGGGGCAGGTATTAAACCTATCATAGCAGCTTTACTTAAGAAGGGAATACTGGTGGAATCCCCCGATTCACCATGTAACATACCCTTATTCCCAGTTAGAAAAGCAAACTGAGAATGGCGTATGGTCCAAGATTTACAAGCTGTAAATGACGCAGTAATACCAAGAGCACCTACAGTGCCAGATCCACATACCTTGTTGAATGATTTAAAACCTCAACAGAAGTATTTTTCTGTAGCAGATATCAGCAATGCATTCTTTTCGATACCAATACACCCTGACAGCCAGTATTGGTTTGCATTTACATTTCAGGGGAAACGGTATACATATACGCGACTACCACAGGGATATAGTGAAAGTCCAACAATATTCTCACAAGAAATGGCAAGTAATCTAGCGGGATTTATCCCACCAAAAGGTAGTCAAATTTTACTTTATGTTGATGACATCCTGCTGGCTGCCCCTACCCAGCAAGATTGTAAGGAAGATACTATTGCATTATTAAAATTCTTATCAGTAGAAGGACACAAAGTAAGCAAAAATAAATTGCAACTTTGGAGAAAACAAGTGAAATACCTTGGATATGTAATATCCAAAGATGGCAGAACACTACACGAGGACAGAAAAGTAGCGATTTTACAAGTGCCAAAACCCACAACCAAGAAGGAAATGATGTCCTTCCTGGGTACGACTAATTTCTGTCGGAGATGGATCCCAAACTATGCTTTGGAATCTGCACCTTTAACCGACCTGATTTTTAAGAAACCTATGGCAGCACAAGATTTAATACAATGGACACCAGAAGCAGAATTAACTTTCTGCAAGCTAAAACAATTAATAGCATCATCATTAGATTTAGGATTACCAAATTATCACAAACGTTTTTTCCAAACTGTAGATTGCAAGCAAGGTTATATGACATCAGTATTGACAACAGCATGGGGACAAGCAACGCCCCATTGCTTATTATTCATCACAACTGAACCCAGTGGCGAGGTCTCTACCCCACTGTGTACAAGCAGTAGTTGCAGCTGCAGTGGCAGTGCAGGCTTCGGCCTCAGTAGTGTTATTCCACCCTCTCACATTGAGAGTGCCTCATGCAGTCGCAATCATTTTACTGCAAGAAAAAATAGCATATCTTTCCCCTGCTAGGTATCTTTCTTGTACGATTATATTGCTGAGCCAACCTCACATGACAATTGAACGATGTACTACTTTGGATCCGTCTACCTTGCTCCCGACTCCTGTGGATGGCACACCCCATAACTGCCTGCAGGTAATTGAGCAAAAGACACTGCCTAGAAAAGACCTCATGGATGTTCCCTTGGATAATGCCGAGGTGATATATTATGTGGATGGCTCATGCAAAAGGAGTCCTACAGGACAGAACCTAACAGGTTATGCAGTAGTTTCTGACACTGAGATTGTAGAAGCGAAACCTTTAACCTCTACCACATAACTTATCTGCACAAGCAGCAGAGTTGATTGCCTTGACATGGGCATGTACCTTAGCAAAGGGTAAAAGCGTAAACATTTTTACAGACAGCCAGTATGCTTTTTCTACTGTACATGTTTTTGCACAACAGTGGAAGAATCGAGGAATGGTAACATCTACTGGCAAACCGATTAACCATGCACAGTTTATTTTAGATTTGTTAGATTCTATTCAGTTGCCTCAGAAAGTAGCTATTTGTAAATGCATAGCTCATACAAAACAACAAGATAGGATTTCAAAAGGCAATGCGAGAGCTGACACAGCTGCAAAGCAAGCAGCCTCAGAAGCATTTCTTTTAAACGAGGAATTACAACCTTCTGAGATTTTAGACTTAGAAATGTTGAAAACAATGCAGACACTTACTACACAGGCTGAAAAACAAAGATGGAAAAGACGAGGAGCAATTCCCAAGGAAGGGCTGTACATCTCCAAAGAGGGAAAACCAATATTACCGTCTAATTTATTTAGATATGCAGCTTTGTTGAGCCATGGGCAGAGCCATGTCTCAACAGGGGGGATGGTACAGTTAGTGAATCGGGTGTTCGCTATGTATGGGTTTTCAAACTACACTAAAAAATTTTGCCTGTCATGTCACACTTGTAATAAACATCATGCACAAGGGGCATTAAAGCCCAAGCAAGGGAGTTTCCCTACACCACTGTATCCGTTTCATACCATCTGTATAGATTTCACAGAATTGAACAAATGTGAAAACAAAAAGTACTGCCTTGTCATTGTGGATATGTTCTCCAAATGGGTGGAGGCCTTTCCGACTAGTAAACCAGATGCAGCCACTGTTGCAAAAACCCTAGTTAAAGAGATTATTCCTAGATTTGGCATACCGGAAAGATCTACAGTGACAATGGTACACATTTCGTTAACCAAACTATACAACAGCTAAGTCAGTATTTTGGGATTTCTTTGAAACATCACTGTGCATATCACCCTCAATCTGCAGGGTTGGTAGAAAGGCACAATGGAGGTTTAAAGAATAAACTTAGGAAACTTATAACAGAAACACAGAAGAATTGGGTGTACTGTTTGCCCCCGGCACTGCTGAGCATGAGAACTGTTTCGAATGCAAAAGAACTGACACCTTTTGAAAAGATTTTCGGAAGAGCTTATTATATACCTCAGTGGAAACCTCTCATGCCTGCAGACCAGGAAGCAGATTGGACACTTGCAGACTACATGAGGAATATGCTAAATAACAAACATCTTTTACAGTTTAATTCTGTTTCAGATAAAGACCAAACTAACACCTCCGAAGTAGCAGTAGCCCCAAGCACTTGGGTCTGGGTGAAGACAATCAAAAAGAAGAATTGGACGACACCAAAGTGGGAAGGTCCGTATCAAGTACTGCTGAACATGCCCACAGCAGTCAAGATTGCGGAAAGATCATCTTGGATTCATTTGACACACTGTAAACTAGTCAAAAACTTTGAACTTGACAAAACTCTTGTTAACATACAGCGGCAATAAAAATGTCGGCAAGACCTAGAGACAATAGGAATACTGAACGATTTCAGCAGTATATTCAGCAATGTTGCATAATCATCTTAATAACTGCATTAGTGACAATGTTCTTTTTGCTGTGGCCTTTCTTTTCTTTAGCCACACCAGCTATACTGAATAAACGTGATTCAACATTTATAGACTGGCATCCGAACTTTAACACTTACCAAGCAATTAAATATGTGTATGCTGAGACTTTTAACGTTTCAAATTGTTAGATTTGCACAGCTATACCAACAGCATACGGGAGATTATTGATGGCTGCTGTCCCCCTAGGGGTCAATGAGACCTGGGAAAACTTGATTTTTGAGACTACACCTGTGAAATCTAGAGACAAAATTGCATTATTTCTGCCTGTTACACAAACAGGAATCATATGCTTTTTTAAGAATGACACCATTCAAGTAGGTTGGAGTAGATGTAATGTTATTATCTCTTATAAATGTTATATTAAACCTAAAAATGCTAAAAATACAGAAACAATTTGTGATGCAGATTATGACTCATACTTTGAGTCCTTACATAAAACTGTCAGTGATATACAACATAATCCTATTCTTTTAAACCAACTGACTATTACAGATAAGAAAATGTTTCATGCAGGGAAGGTGTATATCAATACTAAGGTAGAAAACTGTTATTTCATATGTGGGAAAAGGCATACAAATGGTTGCCTGAGAATTGGTCTGGCAGTTGTTTTTTGGGTTACCTGGTCCTGGCCATACGACACACTACAGCTTTGCCTCATGGGAGAATTTGAAATGTCAGAGATGTCGCGAAGAAACCTGAAAATCTAATCAAGAAACCTGAAAATCCAGTGGGACAAATCGTAGCAGGCTGGAGGAACCATAACTCCGTGAAAGACAAAAGTAAACTGGCACACATGGACTTGAGTGACACTATCATATCCTGGGCTGGCATAGCCCCTGCATATGGTGCAGTTAAAACAATTTGGGAACTGAGAAAGCTATCCAAACTTCTCGAGGTCATGAGCAATGCAACTTTTTCTGCTCTTGAATTAATGACTGATGAACTGAATGCAACGAGAACTGTGGTGCTTCAAAATCGCATGGCTCTTGACTTCACCCTAGTGGCGAGAGGTGGTACGTGCGCTTTAATCAAAGACGAGTGCTGTTCATTCATTCCTGACAATAAGCACGAAATTAATGACCATTTGGAAGTGATCCAACAAGTGTCAGACATGACCAGGCCAGGCCCAAACCCACTGATGGACTTTTTTTAGATTTTGTTTGGGGGGTGGGGTTCCATCCTAATTGCCATTTATGTGGGATTACTATTGTTAGGAGCATGCATTTGCTGTGGAATTCCCTGCATGAAAAAAGTAATCAAAGATTTTATAGACATGTCAGTTTCTGAGACTTTGTATCAAAGTACTGAAATTGAAGAACTGTTGAAAAAGGAAACACTTTCATAAGTTTAAACTGAATGACTCTCTTAGCTGCAAATCCTCAAAGGAAGAGGTTAGGAGTAGAAAACAAACTGTTTATGCTTCTGAAATAGAATAAAAAGTATTAACAGGGGGGGAAATGTTAGAAAAATATGTATTAACATATGTGTGCAATGCTTATTTTAATAAGGGAAGATTTAACACATTTTTATTCTATATGCAGCATTAGTTTTATTTGAGACTGCAAATGTGCTTTTCTGAAATTATGCTTTCCGACACTGCAAGATGCACACTGACCTAGTTTGTTAGCACAGCAAAATACATGTTCATGCCTTGGAAATGTACTGGAAAGCAGGTGATTTTCTGCTAGGTCAGGAAATTAAAAGGAGAATAATAATATTTTCTGTAGATCCATTCATTATAGACAATAAGCTCTGTTCGAGTTGATGAAAAAGTGCACAAGCTGCAAGATAGTTAGATATAAAGAACAATAAACTGCTTCAGAAATCTGTACTTGCATTGTGCTTAAATTAGCCATAGTACCTAGACTTGTAACATCACATAGTAAGAAAGGTATAATTGACCAGTGGTCATCAAGGCCATCCTGTTTACTGAAAAATCTTTTTCAAAACTTTGAAGAGTCGGCTAGAAGTATGGGAAATATCTATAAAATAACAGAATTGTGAACTGGTGATCTGCTACGTCAGTCGTAGTGGGCAATGTCGTGAAAGAAAGGTATAATAACTGTGACACTTCCTGATTTAGCCAGACAAACTCTGTAACTGCATTTTTTGTCTCCTCACGCAAGAATAAAGTTACCTGAACTCAACCTTATGCTTTTGGTCTTTTTAAAGTATTTTTCTCTAACACTGATACTTTAACATATGAAACTGGCAATTTAAAGCCCTGATGGCAAGAGTAGCAAAGGTGTAAACCTTCTTACCCCATCTGTCTAAACCCTAGAATCCCTGTCTGAAGCGGTAGGATTTTTGGCCATCATAGCCTTAATGCCTTTAGGTCCCTGGGAAATGGTCTCTGGATCCGCAGTAGGATTCTTAAAGAGGAATTTGTGGGAGTCAGGTACTCTATAGTATCCGTCAGGTTTCTTGGGAGCTGGAGGCAAAGTATCAGGGGTAAGGCTGGATTCCAAGAAGACATCTACAATTTCCAGAGCAGGAGGTATAGCTAGAGGCTTGTGCTGAGGCAAGTTTAAAAATTCCCTGAGTCTCTTTTTGGACTGAGAGTAGTCCTAGCTCTCCAGCGGAAATGCTCCCTAAGGGTATGCAGGGTTTCACCAAAAGAAAAATCTTCTGGTGGGGAAGCAGAGGGAATGGAATCCTCTGCATCAGAATCCTCATAGGTAGATAAGGGTATGTCCTGGTAATCAGAAGGGTCAGAGTTATCAGACTCATGGTCTGAAGAATCAGAAGGAAATTCAGTTCTTGGACTTTTTGAGGGGGAGGGCTGACTTCCCCTAATTAAAGTAATAAGGTCTTCTGCCATTCAAAGCATTTGCTTTTGTGGCATGTCGGCCTGAGAATGTGCTTTGATAGTCGGTTTCCTAGGTGCAGTGCAAACTCTAGGCCTGAGAAATTTAGTATTCTAGGTTTGAAACAAAGTCGTTTGTTTAATATGAAAATCAGAAGGTCTGAATAAACCCTCAGAAGCTGGTGCCTGCACAGCAGCTCCGTACCCATCCAAGGTAGAGACATCTGCAGGTTCCATAGTCGAAGAAGTATCTTGCGACATACCGGACTCCGAATGGGTCTCAGTAGAGGCCTGAGAATCTGTAGAAGTGGGTATCATGGGCTACGAAAGTGCCTCAGAGTACTGGCGGACTGGCGATTAGCTTAACGGTAGCGTTGTCGGCAGTTTTGGACCTATGCGGTCTGTCTTGGTAGTCGGATGGCTTATCGAAGCCAATTCAGAATACGGAGCTTGACAGCGAAAGAATTTAGCGACAAAAATAGCCCGACGAGGAATAGTTCAGGCGTTGAACAAGGCACAAAACCGACAGCGAGGGACACCGTGGTCTGGGCCTAAACAGGTGACACAGTAAGAATGAAAATCTCTGTGAGGTATTTGCTTTCCACAGGCAAGACAATTATTATTTTTTTCTGACATTGGTTAAAGCAAGAAAAAAGGATCCCCAAAGGGGTACTTATCCTTCAGAAGACTTCAGGTCTGAAACTTGAAAAGTGAAAATTTCAGGAGATGGCCGACCGGCACTTGCAAACTGCTTCTGCTTCGGGCACCGCACAGCAAGAAAGACTGATGTAATGGCATCGGCTGCATGCTTTATACCACTGACAACCTGAGGTCATTGAAGAAGCGACCACATCCGATGCAGAAATCCCATGACTCTGGTATTCAGGCCAACTGAGGGCTACCTGCAGGCAGATAACCCAAATGTGATGACTGCAACAGTGAAACACGAAGAACATCATTGGTAGAATTAGTACAGATTACATACAAGGACTTAATGGCAAAAGTCTAAACAGTATTTGGATTCATAGATGGATTTCCAGCTGGAGTTGGTGTTCATCAGGGTTCAGCTCTGAGCCTACTGCTGTTCATAGTGGTGATGGACTACATAAGCAAACGGATGAGAGGGAACAGATCAACAAAGTTGCTGTATGTAGACAATATGGCATTACAAGCAAACCTTCAGCAAAGGATAGGGGTATGGAATGCAAAACTGTAGGCACATTGGATGAAAATTAATACAATAAGACAGTTGCAATGACAGCAAATGGGGGAAATCAGAAGGAGCTGAGAAATGAGACAGAAAGAAAAATACTGCAACAGATCAACACCTTCAAGTATCTGGGAGGGTGGGTGAGAAGAAAGAAAGTCTTAATGCAGAGGTCAAAGTTAGAATTAGAGGGCTGTAGCTAACTCGCCAAAGAATGTCAAAGAAGCTGAAAAGTAAGGTGTATAAAACAGTTGTATGATAAGTGCTACTGTATGGTCTAGAAACCTGGGCAGTAAAGGCAGCTCAGTTTGGGAAGATGGAGATGAAGTGCTTGAGATGGGTGGTATGATTCATACTGAGAGACAGACAAAGAAATGAGGACATAAGAGTAGAAGCCAAAGTAGCTGCAATTGCAGAGTAGGTCAAAGAGAACAGATTATGCTGGTTTGAGCACATATGTAGAAAAACAGAAGGCAATCTGGTGAAGAGCAACTGTAACAGACAGGAAGAAGGTAAGAAAAAATGAGGGTAATTAAGCAATGAGGGTGGAGTAATTGTATGAAATAAATCCAGTAACATTCAGGCATGACTATTGAATAAGGTATTGAATTGAGATAGATGGGGACAGTTGATACAACAACCTGACCACCATGTAGAAAATAGGAAATAAGAGGTGGGGGAGGATAATGATGAAAGGATAGCCTTTCAAGAAATGTTGTATCCTCCCCTCAATGATGGATAGAACTCATTTGTCTGAAATTATCTATCAAACTGGCAGAAAGGGATTGAGAGACAGGGAGTGAGTGAGTGAGACAGCCTTAAAGATAAAGGTACTTGAGATAAGCTGAGGTAGGCAGAATGTGGAAGAGGAAGCAGCTAGTCATAAGGCAGGTGATTTATCCTGAAAGAAAGGCTTGGAACCTTTGGAACTCTGTTGAGATTTTTCCAGAAACCTTGTTAACTGAGGTCGCTTAACCTGAGAAGATTTTAGATCCTTAAGCAGAAAAAGGACCCACTTTGGAAAGATTAGTTCTCGAAATTTAGGCAAAGGAGAAAAATATATGTTTTATATTCTACATGACCTTGCTTCTCCTACACAATTTGAAAAGTTCTGCAGCCCCAGGCTTAACATCCAATTTAGCCTTGAAAAGCTTAGGCAACGGCTGAGGTCCAAGCCATGAAAGCTTACAAAGAACTAAACCTGTGGCTGCAGCCCTAGAAGAAGCATCTGAAGCATCATAACTACACTTAACAGAATGTCTAGCCACTTGAGAAACATAATTAATCACAGTCAGTGTAAAACAAATTCGCTTATGAATCAAAGTCAAAAAGCCTCTTACTCAAGTTACCCAGAAGAGACAAAAGTTACCCAACCCTAAGGGTTTGGTCATTTATATCTCTAAAAGCAAAAGTGGCAAAACTATGTACTTTTTGCCATATCTATCAATGAGTCTACTATCTTTATCTGCTGTACACAAATCATTAAAGGAAAACACAAGCTTACAAAGCTTCTCAGTGAAAACAGTAATCACTGAAGGATCAGAAAAAGGATTCTCGTATAGGAACTTAACCAAATCTGGCACCTTGTAAACTCTGTCAGGCTTCTTACTAGCTGGAGGCTGACAGTACTCTGAATTAGGGAAAGCAGAGGAGAAGGTATCAAACAAGGCTTCTAAAACAGGGGAATGGCTGAAGGCTTAGCACAACCATTTCCAGCAGAGCAAAATATCTTGTTTAGACAGTAGGCAACTGAGAACACTCTCACTTAAAAATATGCACCATTTTGACAATGGTGTCACCAAAGGAGAGCTCATCCACAGGGAATCAGGAGATAATGCATCTTCTTCAGTATTAGAAGAATGAATTAGGGAAGAATATGCCAAAGAATCATCCCCATCTGAATCATACTCTTCATCCTTAGATTCCTCCCTATGCCTTTTAAGGAGAGAAGATGAAGAAAGAGGAGAGGTAGCAGTAGAAGAAATACAAGAAGGCAATTTTAGAGACCTAGTGGTCTTAAAAAGACACTGTGTAAAATCCTGCCACTCATGCTGAGGATCTCACACAGACAGAGAAGAAACTGTGCTTAATCTTCTGTTTCTTTTTGGATTTGACATCTCTCCTCAACAAGCAAAGTATCAGGAGCTTCTTCCCCAACTAAGAATTGAGATATTCTGTGAGCTCCCTCCCATACAATAAGACGTGGTTTCCCTTTCTTGGCCAAAGCGGACTGGGTGGATGTGACAGGTGTGCAAGAAGGCTCCACTACAATGGCCTCAATGGAATAGATAATGGAAGTAGAAGCAACAGCAGAGTAAGCTGGATGGTCCGAGGTCTAATGAAGGGACATGATGAAAGTATCTGGCTTCCTGGCAGAAGTCGCCAATCAAAGCTTCTTTGACTTTGCCAGTGTTGTAGGGATGTCAGCTGTCGAAGACCTGGATGTCATCTTATCCTTATCAAGGGCGTTAAGTTTCTGGTTCTCAAGATAATTTTCAAAGAAGACAGATGGCTATATAAAGTCAGGCACAACTGCCTGACAGATAAAGCAATCCCTACAATTGTGTTCAGCTCCCACACAAAGACAACATTCAGCATGCTGATCTCTAAGGTATCCGACTCTTACAATCATTTCTCTCTCTTTGATTACATGTACAAAGCTTATAAAATACAAAATAGAGAAAGAAAAAGGTCCCCAATGGGCTACTTATCCACCCAGCTGCAAATGAAGAGGCATTAATCATATAGCTAACAAACCAATGTTCAGGTCTTGGCTGACAGCAAGAAAGATCTGAGGTATTTTGCACCCATGCATCCTTACCACTGTTTCAGATGGGCTGAGGTCATACTTCAGACACACGGCATTAAGGAAGGGCACCTAGGCTTTGTTATACTGGCCAGACATAGGACTATCTTTGAGAGGATATCACATAGGTTGTCAATGCTGCAACAGTCATCATGGAAGACATCACTAAGCATGAAACTTTACTGATTAGAAGTACTGACGGACTGCAATCCTCAATGATTTGACAGAAAATCAAAAATTTTGCAAGGGACAGGGCAAAAATACGAGGCAACATGAGGAAAAGTTGAGAAGCATGGCAGAGCAGCAGCACAGACCTCCTAAAAACAGTCATTACCCAAGTCATTACAGAGCCATGAGCATCTCTGACAAACAGAACTTATCCACTGTGGAATACAATCGGGATACAAAGTTTTAGTTTCACAAGAAAGATGGGTAGCACACACATGAATATCATCTAAAGCATACACTGGTGCCACTGTCTTGCAGACTGCATCAATACCACTGTTCCTGATAATTAACATACCATGCCCTGAGGATTGTGCACAACAGCTTTTACACAGAAATTTCATATGAGAGATGGCCTACTGGGCACCTGAGATGATATCATCTATATGTGATAGGTCAGATGTGCCAAGTAAGCAAGTGATTTACTGCAATCATTGAGAATAATCATAGAGAATAGTGCATGGTTAGCATTGTTGTCTCACAGCAAGAGGTTCTCCCGTTCGATTCTCGGCTTGAGCGCCTTCTGTGTGGAGTGTGCATGTTCTCCCTGCTTTTGAGTGACACCAAAGACATGCAGGTAGGTGCGTGCGTGAATGGGTGTGCCTTCTTTGAAGATTGGGTGTTGGGCTGGCAACTTGACACCATAAAAATTCACTGCCAATCATGAGCGGACCGGAGTTCCACTGTGGTGACCCCAACCGGGAAAAGACAATTAGTGCAATTCAGGGAAATGCAATACATATATGGGGAAGGGAAGGCAGTACTCTTAGAGGTGAAGGTCCTTCAGACTATAATGGACAGCCAAGATGCCAAATAATCCACTCACCGAGAAACTCTTTCCTTTGGGTATGGTAAATCCTATCTGCCTTCTGACAGACAAAATGCCTTCAAACTGAAATAAAGCAGTCTTTCTTACATCAGTGATAAAGTCACCCATAGCACAGACTCCACAGTTTCCAGAAGGTAAACAGTCCGGTCCAGCATACATCTTCACACATTTGTGTTTCAAATTCATGACGGTTCTTATATGTTGGAAAGGTCTCAAGAGAAAAGGCCTCTAAAGTCAGTTAAGATTTACTATAGGACTGTTTATCAGTAAAAAAAAGAAGACATTTATTACATGTTTAAGGCATAGGATACAGGAGGGGTTCTTTCTACATCTACTTCCAGAATGACAGTCATCAAAAATATGTTGGAATTTTGCACAGGTTTGGTAAGATTAGGAACATAGCCTGCATACAAGCTGGGGAAATCAGGAAAAAGGAAGGAAATTTACTATGATGAAAAAAAAATCCACAAGCTGTTACAGTGTACCACAGGTGCTGGAGTCATAAAACAAAAATAAATAAAACAAAGTTCTTTCCTGTCCATTTTCAACAACAACTTTGATCTACAGAAGAGAAACAGAAAAAGTACCCCCAAGACTGCCCCCCCCCATTCTACTGTTTGACAGGTGCAGCTCCTAAATGCATTCTCTCATACATGGGTTCTCTCAAATCATCTACGGTAACACCCCAATTATTCTCCTTAGAGAAAATAGACAATTATTAACCATGAGATGGGTAAGGCCAACCTATAACCAAATGAGACAGGTTATTTTGAGCACAAAAAGGGAAACTGGCTAGGCTTAAAATGGACTGCTAGGGCAGCTGGTATTGTACTTATCTATGAACCTATAATAGGATGGCTCAACTGAGCAAGTGAATAAAATACAAGAAGTCCAAATAGAATCTGTATCAGGTCACTTTGGAACAAAGGCAGAAGAGAGCAGCAAGGGGACCAGAGTTGGAAACTCTGATAGCATGCAACTGTCTTGGTATTCAAATTCAATCTTAAGACTTGACAAGAGATCCTGAAACAGAAACTAGAGCAGGCATTTGTGATGACATTCACAACGAGGTATTCACTGTTCTGCCCAAGAAGGTTTTTAGCATGTTAGAATTACACAAGAGATCATTTACTACAAAAAGTACAGTCGTGTAAAATCTTACCATAACAGTAGATGTTTTTCTCTTCACTGCTGCAGTATTCAGAACTGAAGGAATCTCCTGCCAAGGATAGCCCAATGTAAGGCCAGTATACCGCAGTCTTTAGTACTTACAGGTGCCATATGTCACACATATGTTCCCCACACAAGGCATAGAGCATAAACAGGACATAAAGATGCACACACACTCAGAAGAGAAAAAGCCACAGCAGGAACAAAATGTCCTGTGGGACAAGGGACAACATTTGCATCCAGAAGGAAACAAGGGAGAAAAGCCCGTCGGCCAGAACAACAAGAAAAAACATGCTAGAGCAGAGGGGGCAGGAGGGAGGGAGTGAATACAGCAAGAGTGAAGAGAAGGACATCTTCTGTTATGGTATGATTTTACACAACTGTACTATGGCCTTCCATATCATTGCTGCAGTACAAAAGCTCAAGAGGAATCCTGGGAGAAGGATGGCATGGAAGAGCCAGCCAGAAACCCATGGGGGACAGTCCTAGCCCTGGAAATAACATCCAACTTGCAATGCTTACTTAAGGTATGAATAGAAGACCACGTAGCAAGCTCAATGATGGAATTGGTATCCAGCCCCTTGAAAAAAGCACCAGAGGAGGCAACAGCACTAGTAGAATGAGCATTTACTGATGAGGAAAGCTTTTATCATGAAATGAATAACAAAAATAAATGGCCTCAGAAATCTAGGAAGAGACTGTTTACTTAGAAACAGCCAAACCCAAAGACCTGGGAGGAAAGGAAACAAAAAGCTGCTCAGATTTGCAAACAACTTCAGTTTTAACCAAATAATGTCTGAGGTGTCTAGGCAAATCCAAGGTGTGAAGATCCCTCTCACTGTTAGACTGTGGAGAAGGAAAAAAAAGGAAGGAAGATGAATAGACTGATTAATGGACAACTCATTGATCATCTTGGGCATAAAAGAAGGATTAATGTGAAAAAATACCCTGTCTGTGGAAAACCAATAAAGGAGGAACGGCCATAAGAGCCTGAAGTTTTTCATCTGGAGCCTGGCCACAGGGAACATAGGAATAATGGAAGTCATGAACCTGAGGACTCTGAGAAAGTCCCTGGCCATGACTGAAGCCAGAGGGAGAAGAAACAGGAAAAAAGGCAGTAAGAGACAGGGCCTTGGAGTCAGGCAGAGATGCCAACATGGGGACGGACTGAAGCCTGCAACCATGGAAAATGTGATCCTGAGAAGGTTTTACAGCCGATTTCTGGAAGTGTATGTTGAACCCTATACTCTACAACAGGGAAATAGTAAACCAGAGACTCTGTAGTAGAGCATCGGGAGAAGGAAGCTTGAATGAACAGATCCATCTGTATAAGGAACGATCTGAACTTCTCTCATCCTCCGAAATGCAATGACAGGAGACAGGCATTTGGTGAATACCCTTGGGGCAGTAGAGAGGCCAAAGGGCAAAGCAGAAAACTGAAAATGTAAAGAAGAAACTGAGAAACATAAACATTTCCTGAAAAGGGGATGAATGGGGATATGAAGATAGGCATGTTTGAGATCCAGAGAGACCAGAAAGGCCTGGGTAGAAGAAGGGAGAAATAGTCTGAAGAGACAACATTCGAAAGAAAGGAATCTTGAGGAAAGTGTTGAGCTGGGAATGATCCAGAGCTGGTCTATAAATGCCCTGCTTTCTGGGAACAAAGAACATTCTGGAATAAAAACCCCTTTCTACCTGGGCAGGAAGTATGGCCTGAATGGTGCCCAGGACCAAAAGAGAATGAAGCATCTCTGGAAAAAGAGGCCATTGCTCCTGAGGAGGTTGAGGGATGCCCAAAAGGGAGGAAAAGACTTCCGAACCATGAAATATCCCTGGTAGATAATGGACAGAACCCAAGTGTCTGCTGTGATAAGGTGATAAGGTAACCTGGCTGAAAAAAAAAGGGAAAGCAAACTGTCAAATGGAACCTGGCTTATCTTGAAAAACACGTTTCTAGAAAGTAGGGGTTTGAGTGGACTTAGCAGGAGGAACACATTTAGAATTAAAAGTTACATCCTTCTTACCATAACTCAAAGCATCTTGTGTTGTCCATTTTCATTCTTCCCCAACATATGGGTTTGGATACAATCTTCAGATCCAACTCAGCCGCTTATTCCAGGCTTAGGATCCAGCTCTCATGCTCCTCCCTCTACCCATAATGCTCTGTTGCATCCCCAAAGTCTTAGCTCAAAGGTACTGCCCTATCTCTATAGTAAAACAGAGACAGGAATAGTCTGATAGAAGGGTAGGGCTCAAACCTGTAAAGTACAGTTGTGTACACTTACCATAAATGTAGATGTTCAAGTGTATTCACTGTTGCAGTCATTACATTTGGGTAATCTGCTGGTAGGTTGCTCTCAGCTGGCCTGATTAACAAAGTCTTGGGTCCTGTGTCGGTTGCTGTCCCTTCTTCCATGACGTCAGGTCGTCAGGGGTATAAAACATGCAGCCGACTCCATTACATCATTTTTTCCTGCCCCAGTTGTCAGGTGCCCCCTAAATGGGGAGCAAATAAAATTAAAAACACAAAATATACCTCCAACCAAAAGCAAATACACCCAAAAGGCTTTTAAGCATAGTAAAAGAAAGTAGAGGTATAGTCAGAGAAAAACAGGGGGCTGGAGGGAGGGTAACCAGGACTGCAACAGTGAATACACTCGAACATCTACATTTATGGTAAGTGTACCCAACCGTACTATGTTCTTAGTGTTTCACTGTTGCAGTCATTACATTTGGGTAGATTCCCAAAGCTATGGTTGGGAGGAGGAATTTATACAGCATTAGGACCAGCTATAAGGCCCTGCAAGACAGCAGTGGCAAAGCCAGCTCTGGATTTAGAGAAAATTGGTAAATGATAATGCTTGTTGAAAGTATGTACAGAACCTCCAGGTAGCGGCTTCTAGAATATCCCTGGTAGGAACACCTCTGAGAAAGGCTGCAGAAATAGATGCAGCCCTGGTGGAGTGAGATCTGATTCCCTGGGGGATAGGTTTTCCATGGTGCTTATAGCAGAAATGAATGCAATGGCTTATCCATTTAGAAATGGTTTGTTTTGAAATAGCCTTTACCTCTGCCCCTGCAGCAAATGCTACCAGTAATTGTTCAGATTTTCTTAGAGATTTTGTCCTGTTTAAGTAGAATCTTAGTTGTCTGTGTACATCCAATGAATGCAGAATCCGCTCACCTTTGTTCTGTGGATTGTGGAAGAAAGTTGGCAGATGAATGGTCTGATTGAGGGCCAGACTAGATGCCACTTTCGGCATAAAGGACCAATCCGTCCTGAGAGCCACCATGTCTGGGTAAAAAAATAATTAAAGGCTCCACTGCCATAAGAGCCTGTAGTTCTGAAATCCTAGCTGAAGTAACTGCTAAAAGAAAAGCTGTTTTCCAAAAGAGAAATTTTAGGTCTGCAGTAGCAGCTGGCTCAAAAGGAGGTAGAGCGAGTTTTTCCAAAACAAAATTGAGGTCCCATGCAGGAGTTGGTGCTCTCCTGGGAGGTCTTAAATTTTTGGCCCCTCTGAGGTACTGCTTTAGCAGAGGATGAGAAAAGAGGGGAGGCTCTGTGTTGTAATGAGCTGAAATGGCAGAGGCATGAATTTTTATGGAAGAAAAAGATAGGCCATTGTGAAGCATCTCAGTTAAGTATTGCAGAATCTGAGGAATATTGGGCATTGCTGTGCTTATTCCTTGTGCGTGGTTCCAGGCACAGAATCTTTTCCATTTGTCAGCATATGATTTTCTAGTACTAGGCCTTCTATCCTCCAAAATGACATCCATCACAGGTTTTCTGAGAGATGTAACTGGTGGAATTAGTTGATTAGTCATGCTGCAGGATTCAGAGTTTGGAGATGAGTGTGCAGAATTTGATAGTTCTGCTGAGACAGTAGGTGAGGTGTCTGAGGCAGGTACCACGAAGGAAGGTGCGACATATTGCGCAGGAGCGGGTACCAGGGTTGGCGAGGCCAGTATGGAGCAATCAGAATCATTTTTGGTTTTTCCTGTCTAACTTTTAGTAAGACCTTGGAGAGCAAAGGCAGAGGGGGAAAGGCATAGACTGATAGGTTTTTCCAGCTGAAGGTTAGGGCATCCACTTTCCAAGCTTTTTTGTGATTAATTCTTGTGCAGAATTTGTCCAACTGATAGTTTTGGGATGAGGCAAAAAGATTTATGTCTGGGCTCCCCCATTTGCGTGTCAACATGCTGAAGATTTGTGGATCCAGTTTCCATTTGTGTGGATCCATAAGATTTCTGCTTAGTACGTCTGCCAGAGTATTTTGCTTTCCTGGCAGGAATTGAGCCTGTAGATGTATATGATAAGTCAAGGCTGTGTCCCACAATGCCATGGCTAGTCTGCAAAGGGGGTAGGAATGGGTACCCCCCTGCTTGTTTATGTACCACATGACTGTGGTGTTGTCTGTCTTTATCAGTAGTTGTCCTGGATGACGATAATCCTTGAAGGCTGTCAGAGCATTCTGTACAGCTATCATCTCTTTCTGATTGATATGTAGGTGCATTTGATTTGGGCTCCATTGACCCTGAATGCATCTCCCTGCCAGATGCGCCCCCCCCCCCCCCAAGCATAATCTGATGCTTCTGTAGTCAGGGTTTGGGTGGCAGGGGGTGGAATGAATGACAGCCCCTTGTTTTGGTGGCAGGCCTCTGCCCACCATAGGAACTCTAGTTGCAGGCAAGGAATGATAGGAATCATTGTTTCCAGGCTGTGACAATGTTGACTCCATAAGTTTTTTAGGTACCAGTGAAGTTTCCTCATATGCAGTCTTGCATATGGAATTAGAAGAATGTAGGAGGCCATGAAGCCCAAAGCCTGAAGAATTTGTCTTGCAGACAGCTGGGTTTTTGTGGCCACCTGTTTGAAGTAAGTAATCAATTGAATTTGTTTTTCTGGCGTAAGGTAAGTCATCTGGGCAGTTGTATTCAAGCTTGCACCCAGGAATGTAATTATTTGAGAGGGTACCAATTGTGATTTCTTTTTGTTTATGGTGTACTCTAGACAAGTTAGAATCCTTTTTACAAACGCCAGATGTTTTAGAAGAGTGTCCTTGTTTTCTGCCTGAATTAGATAATCATCCAGGTATGGATAAATTTGAATATTTCTTTGCCTGCAAAATGCAATTACTGGTGCCAGGCACTTTGTGAAGACCCTGGGCGCAGCAGGTAAGCCAAAGGACAGTGCAGAGAACTGGTAATGCAAATAGCCTGCTTTGAAGCAGAGGTAAGTCTAGAGTTACCAACCAGGCATCTTTGCCTAGCATAAGAGTCAGCATCTTGAATTTTGGAATGTCCAGACATGTATTTAGAATAGATAAGTCCAGAATTGGATGCCATGATTTGTCTTTTCTGGGTACCTGGAAAAGTCTTGAATAAAAACCTTGTCCCTTTTCCTTTTCTGGTACTGGTTGAATAGCCCCTATATTCATGAGGGACATAACTTGTTTCTGGGCCTCTGCCCACTGATTTGGAGGCAGATCTGGCCATCTGTTTGGGATTGGCAATGTGTGAAAATGAAATCTGTATCCCTGGGATACTATATTTAAAACCCATTTGTCCTTGGTGATCAGTTGTCAATTTCGTGCATGAAGGGACAGTTTTCCCCCCAAAGGGACGGCCAAAAGATAAGTGCTTGGTGATTGCAGTGGAAAGTCATTGAGACTGCTTACCGTAGGAAGATGCCTTGTTACTTCCAGATTTGGAAGTGGAGGCACCCCATTGCTTTGTTCAATAAGTTCCTTGTGACTGAAACCTGGAGCCTTTGTAATGTCTGAGTTTAACCTGAGTGGCTCTAGTGGGTACTGGAAAGGACCAGTTCTTAGTAGGCCAGAGCCTACTGAACCTGGGTGGCTGCACTTGTAGGAAATCTTTCACAGTTTGCACAGATTTAGCTTTGTCTTCCATCTTTTTCAAAACTTCTTCAGCCTTATTACCAGACTGTCCTGTTGCAAAGGAGCATCCAGCAATTTTGCTTTAACATGCTCAGACAGATTTTGCTCCTTAAGCCAAGCATGCCTTCTTACCACAGATCCAGTTACAGCAGCCCTGCAAGAGGCCTCCAAGGAATCAAAACCACATTGCAAAGTATGTTTCCAACTTGTTCAGCTGAATGCAATAAATCCTGCAACTCTATTTTCCACACAGTCAGAAATCATAATTTTCTGCTTAAGTAAACCCATGACATGCTGTTGATGTTTAAGCATATGAAATTGATGGTTTAAAGCCCTGATTGCCAAGGTTGCAGACATGTAAACCTTCTTACCCCATCTATCAAGCACCCTGGAATCTCTATCAGAAGGGGGTAGGATTTTTAAAAGGAAAGTCTTTACGTCCTTGGGACCCTGAGAAATGGTTTCAGGGTCAGCAGTAGGGTTTTTAAAAAGGAATTTGTGGGAGTCAGGAACCCTGTAGTATCTGTCTGCCTTACTAGGAGCCGGAGGCAGGGAATCAGGAGCCATACTGGACTCTGAGAAAACATCAACAATGTCTAGAACAGGAGGTATAGCCAAAGGCCTATGCTGAGGAAGAAGAAGAAAATCCCTAAGTCTCTTTTTAGATTCTGAGAAATCCTGACTCTCCCAGTGAAAGTGTTCCCTTAAGGTATGCAAAGCATCTCCAAAAGAAAAATCCTCAGGAGGAGAAGCAGAAGGGATGGAATCTTCTGCATCAGAGTCCTCATAAGTGGGAACAGATAATTCCTGATCAGAAGAGGAATCAGAAGAAATAGAAACCTGATCTGAAGATTCATAGTCAGTGCCTTGCCTAGACCTCTTAGCAGGAGGGGGATGGGTACCCCTGATCAAGGTAATTAAATTCTCAGCCATTTTGATCATTTGTTTTT
The DNA here is from genome assembly GCF_019279795.1 of Protopterus annectens. Lineage (NCBI taxonomy): Eukaryota > Metazoa > Chordata > Ceratodontiformes > Protopteridae > Protopterus > Protopterus annectens. The sequence goes on along the minus strand of NC_056735.1, from coordinate 1,130,571,413 downwards.
AGGCATTGGGGCCTGTACACGGGGCCCAAGCGTCATTTTTTTAGACACAGTAGTTGTTTTTGGCCTTAGTTTTGAAGATGGCATTGGTTTAATATACAAATCTTTAGGTCTGAAAACACTCTGAGAAGCCGGTGCCTGCTCAGAGGCTCCGGACCCATCTAAGGTAGAGACATTTGCGGGTTCAATACTTAAAATATCTCGTGGCATACCGGACTCAGTAGAGGCCTGGGAATTAAAAGTAGCGGGTATCGGGCTGCGAAAGCGCCTCACTGAGTACCGGCGAACCGGCGACTGGCTTAGGAGAAGCTTCGTCGTCTGTTTAGGACCTTGACGGTCTGTCTCTGTCTTTTTCTTTACGTTTTTTAGGTATTCCGGTAGTCGGATTGCTAACAGATGACATTTCTGGATAGTTAAATCTTGATCCAAAATATTTAGAAGCAAAAATATACCGACGCTTAATAGTGCATTGATTAAATTTAGCACAGAACCGACAGCAAGGCATGTTGTGATCAGAGCCTAAGCAAGGAATACAGTACAAATGAAAATCTTTATGAGGTATTTGCTTCCCACAAGTAATACAATTATTAACTTTTACTGAAATCGGTAAGGAGCAAGAAAAAGTTTCCCCAATGGGGTACTTCGCTTTTAGTTGAAAACTTCGGTTCTGAAACTCGAAAACGAAAATTTCTGGAGTCGGCCGACCGGCACTTGCAAACTGCTTCTGCTTCAGGCACTGCGCGGCAAGAAAGACTGATGTAATAGCATCGGCTGCATGTTTTATACCCCTGATGACCTGACGTCATGGAAGAAGGGACAGCAACAGACACAGGACCCAAGACTTTGTTAATCAGGCCGACTGAGGGCAACCTGCCAGCAGATTACCCAAATGTAATGACTGCAACAGTGAAACACGAAGAACATCAGAGAAATGTAGATTTTGTAAAACAGAATTGGAAACAGTTGCACATCTTGTTGCTGGTTGTGACATACTAATGTCAGAAGGACTGCATACTGAAAGGCATAATAATGTGGCAAGACTGTTGCACTGGGGATTGTGCAAACATTGTAAAATTGAAATAGCTGAAAAACAATGGAAACATGAGCCACAAAACATCATAGAAAATGATGCAGTCTAAGTCACATGGGATCATCCATTACCAACATTTCAAAAGACAGATGCGAGAAAACCAGATGTAGTGGAAAAGAAGACAAAAGTAGCATTGATTATTGAAATTGCTATACCCAGTGACTACAGTGTCTTGCATACTGTGAGACACAAAGTCATAAAATATCATTTGCAGGCAGAAACTAGAGCAATGTGGAAGAAAGATATCCAGACAGTTCCAATACTAGCAGGAGTAATGGGTCTTATAAAAAAGAATCTACAGTCCTATTTAGATATGCAACCAATACATGCAACTCCATATGAATTGCAGGAGGAATCATTACTGGGCACATTGCAGCTGCTACGAAGAGCACTTCTGGCTGACATCAAAGACTGAAACAATACTAATTTCATGAACTATAATCATACTTTGACTTAGGAAAGGGGTCCATTCCTGTCATGGTATTACAAACCCAAAAGATTTGGAGAAATAAAATTATTCTGGAGAACAGCCAAACCAAAGGTGGCTCTGTTTCGAGAAATACAATCCAATTTGTAATGAGTAACAAAAATATCAGCACTGGAATGTGTAGCTGCAGCATAAATGCTGTCATTAGATGTTCTGGACAAAAACACAGATGGTGCAGCTATGGATCCAGTTGAATGAGCATTGGAGGTTTAGATAATGTCATGCCTTTTTGAGAATAAATCCAGGAAACACAGTTGGTAATTCATTTTGCTTGAGTGACTTTGGATACTGGATATCCTAGTCTTTTTGGAGAAAAGGAAACAAATAGTTGGTCTACTTTTCTGAATTGCCTTGCCCTATAAAGATAAAAACATAATTGTCTGTGTACATCAAAAAGATGCAATATGTACTCTCCTTTATTGGAAAAGTTTGGAAATAAAATTGGTAAGTGGATGGACTGGTTAATGTTCTTCTCATAAGCCACTTTATGTAAAAAGGAAGGGTTAGCCCATAAGGAAACCCTATCCTTATTAAAACTTATGTAAGGAGCTTTTGAAGCGAGAGCCTGGAGTTCAGATGTTCTCTTTACAGATATGATAGCTACCATGAAAACTGTTTTCCATGATAGACACTTTAGATCAGATTTAGCTGAAGGCACAATAGGTTTCCGAGTTAGGCCTTGTAGTACAACTGTCAGATCCCAAGGTCATGAGTGATCTTTTATTGGAGACCTTAGAAGAAAAATTCCTTCCATGAAAGCTTTACATAGTTTAGACAATGCCAGGGAAATATGTCTGTTCCCTATCTGAAAATTAGAAATAACTGCCAGTTGAAATTTAACTGTAGAGAAACTTGCTACTTCCTCAAAAAGCATTGTCAAGAATTCAAGAATCATAGAGCTTGGGGCAGAAAAGGGATTGATATCTTCATTCAAAACCCAAAGGGGGAATCTTTTCCATTTGCCTTTTGTATACTTTTTTTGGTAGATTCTTTTTGAGAAGCCAAAGTAATATATACAAGGGAAGAAAGCTTGGGCTGTCTATTACTGCATGTGGAGAAACCATGCTGTTAGTCTTAGGGCTCGAATGTTGGGATATTGGATCCCCGATGGGTGTGATAGGAGATCCAGAATTTTCTCCTGTATCCATGGAAGATAACAAAGGTGAGACTGTAGGAAGGGGAACCATACTTGCTGAGCCCAGAAGGTGGCAATGAGGATTACTGCGCTCTTCAGCCTGGTTGCTTTCTGTAAACATTTGGGAATCAGGGGAAGAGGAGAGGTAAGCATATAGGAGACACGAGGGCCAAGCGTGAACTAGAGCATCTTTCAGCGACTCCCCCTGACAGGGATCAGAGCCAAGTACCTACTGCACTTGTTGTTGAAGGGAGTGGAAAATAGGTCACAACAAGGTCAGCCACAATGTTGGAAGATCATCTCCAACACAGATTGATTAACAGGCTACTTATGGGGCATCAAAATGGATCTGCTTAGTTTGTCTGCTAGCATGTTGGTTTTCCCCAGAATGTGCTTCGTAATTAGAAAGCAATCTGACGAGACTGTCCATTCCGATACTTTCATGGCCTCTCTGCAAAGGGGATAAGATCAAGTTCCTCCTTGTTTGCTGATGTACCAGACTACAGACATGTTGTCAGTCTGAAATGCAACAGTCACCAATGGGAGAGCATCTCCAAATATCTGCAATCCTAATAGGACTGCTCTCATCTCTAGGTCATTGATATGCATTATGGTCTCTTGGGGGGTGGACCACCTTGGGTTTCCTCCCAGGAAATGCACCCCCAACCCCATATGAGATGCATCCATGGTCACTGTGGCGCAGAGGCTGGTAGAACAAAGGGTCTGCCTAAATGTAGATAGTCTGATTGTATCCACCACTGGATGTTTTGTTTGCAAACTGGGGTAAGCCTGACTGGAAAGAACAGTGGTTGACACAGAATGGCCCATTGTAATGCTGCTAAAGTCCACTGTAGAACCCACATAAAGAAGCATGCCAAAGGAAGCAGCATGATGGGCACTACTGTAGAACCTAATGGCTGAAGTACTGACCTTGCTGGAGGAGCTGCATGAGCAAGGTGAAAATGGACCAGACTCCTTACAGTGGAAATACAATGAGGAGGTAAAGAGGCTATCTGTTTTGTTGTGTCTAGAGCAGCACCAATGAACTCCAGGCTTTGGACTGGTGTTAGGTTTGACTTTGCATGATTTACAGTTATGCCCAAAGAATTGCAAATCTGGAGCAAACAGCCCCTGGCATGTAGAAGCAGATGCTTTGGGGGGGGGGGGCAGTGAGTAGCCAGTTGTCTAGATATGGAAACATCTGGAATCCCTTTAGTCTCAAATGAACAGCCACTTTACCTGCCATGCATTTGGTAAACACCCTGGGCTCTGTGGTGAGGCCAAAGGATAGGGCTTTGAATTGATAATGACTGACTCCCAGCCAGAGGCAAAGATGTCTTCTGGATCGCCTGTCTATTTTGATATGATAGTACACACTGTGAAGATCTATACAGCACATCCAATTGTCCTTGTGTAGAAAGGGTAGAATGGACTGGAGTATGATCTATACAGCACATCCAATTGTCCTTGTGTAGAAAGGGTAGAATGGACTGGAGTATGACCATTCAGAACCTTGTTTTTTTACATATTGATTTAAATTGCTTAGATCCAAAATGGGTCTGAGGTCCCCTGTTTTTTTGGCACTAAAAAGAAGAGTGAATAAGTTTGAAATCCTATCTGGTCTGGAGGGACCTTTTGGATGTCTCTTATGTCTAAGCAGCTTTTGGATTTCTTATGCTGCTGCCTTCCTCTGACTAGGTGAAGCATCCAAAGTTTCTTCCTTTTGCAAGACAGAAGAGGGGAAAATGGTATGCAATAACCCCATGGGTATTATGCTTAGCACCCATGTATTTTGTGTTACACTTGCCCAGCGGTCTGGGTGCAAACACAAACAACACTCAACTGCCTCCAGAGTTGGACTGTTGGATAGCACCTTCAGGAGCGCTGAAAGGGCCTATCCAAAAAAGAACCACTAAAGCCCTGATTCTGCAGACCACTTCTGCCTCTAGGGCGACGTCTACCACTGAAATTTCCTCCTCTGTCTCTGAAAGAATTGTCACAGTGTGGATCTTGGAAACTTCCCTGAGATTTCTGGAACCACATCTTTTTGCAGCCTCTCGGGTTCCTAGAAAAGGTTTGGTCAGGTGTAGAAAACTTGATTCCTACCAGTAGACAGTGTCTTTCCATCTTGTTCACTGTGGGTAAGCATCTCTTTTAGTGGAAGTGCCATCAAATGGGGCATTAATAAAAGAAGTCTTAAAGGGTTCTGCAAAGTCACATCCAGGCATGTCTCCTTATGGCAATACCTGAACTGGCTGCTCATGAGGTGTCTTCAGCTGTGTCAGAGATCAACCTCATCAAACCATTGGGTCTGGACAAAAGACTGGCCAGGTAAGAGGATGTCTGCTTGAAAGTCTCAGAAGACATGGACTCGGAGAGCTCTTTGGTCAAATCTCTCTGAAGCCAAGTAAAATGTGCCAGGTAATTTAGTGACCTCACAGCAAATGTTGCAGAGGCAAAAACTCACTTTCCAAACCTGTCCAATGCTCTAGACTCCCTGTTAGGCGGATGGACAGCAGATCTCTGTTCCACTAGCTCTTTCTTGGTGTGCCACCACCATAGCATCAACTGGGAACCCCTTGCTTCAGTGTGGTCTGTCGGTCAAGGGTGTCAAAAACTTGTTGGGTCTTTTAGGAATGGATTTGACAGAATCCAGTTCCTTCCAAGCCTGACAGGCAACTAAATCCATAAATTCATCCACCGGGGAGGGGGGTAACCCCAGACGTAGATGGGCCAGAATCAAAAACCTCCAAAAACACTGATTCTTCTGGTGAGGGGTTTTGCGAAGACCAGCCACCTTTCTCTTTCAGGATCTCTAGAATGTCTCCAAAGGAGATATCATCTGGTAGTGCTCTAGGGGACCCCTCCCTATCAAAATCGGTATCCTCTGTGACAAACTCCAACAGGGAGTCAATGTGTCGCCTTTTACATGCCCTCTTCAAATGTTCCTCCTGTGTGAGATGTTCATGCGAGATGTCACAAAAGAGGGGAAGTTCCTCTAATGGAACTGGCTAGACACTTACTGGTTCTGGCTGTACCAGTGGAATAGACCTGAGTGACTTGGAGCTATGAACTGATGGGGGAAAGGAAGTAGGATCTGAGGCATGAGAGGGCAGTTCTCTGTGGAGAGAAAATGCTCCTTCTACCACTTCGAAGGTCGACAGATCTGGGGAGATCCTGACCCTTCTCCTCTGACCTGACATTCCTGATGAAGGCAGGTCTAGACCTCCCTTGGATCTGTGCCTTGGAGGTGGAACCAGATCAAAAATGTCCAGGGCCAAGGATCTGACAGGAAGGGATGGATCTGACAAAGCCAGAGATGAGCCTTTCCCCTCGGTTCCAATGCCAACACTTCAGCTCTGAGACCCATTCTGATCTGATGGTATCACAGCAGAACTAGCCAAGGATATAGATGGGAGTACAGAAAGAAGTTTTCTTTGGATACAACACCACACCTCTAGGGAATCTCAGATCTTGGGGCTCCAAACCCACAGGATGGATCAGAGAAGAAGAGAAAACAGCTTTAGAAGTTGTTGGCACACTCACAGATCTGGCAGGGGACAGAGCTGGTTAAGACCGGCATCTGGATCTGACTTCTGAGAAACTTTTGCATCATCCTATCCACGTCCTCTTCTGATGTGCTCCTTCAGGACCTACAGGAAGAAGTGGAAGGAGGCCTAGAGTGCTTCTTGGGGGTTTGAAGCAACCTTAAAGGCGGTGTAGGTGATACTGGCTTGCTAGTGTACTCAGGAATAGTACTCCTACAGGCAGAACCCTGTTTAGGATCAGAGGATTTCATTGCTGGACTAATCATGATTACAGTGGTTGAAGCCTTATAATCTGAAGTCTTCGGATCCAAATGACAAGTCTTAGGATCTGACAGTGCTGGATCCAATAAATTTCCTTGTCTTTATTGGAGGTTCCGAGGAAGACCTGGGGGACTTCGGAAGGGAGCAGTTCCAATTCTCAGAAGGAGCAGACTTGCTGTGTTTGGAGGGGGTTTGAGCCCCTGAAGTAGAAGCGCAACATAGAAGACCTCTTAGGATCAGTTTATTATGTTTATCCACTAAAGCCCTAGGGTTGAAAGTGGAGTATATTTTACATGCTGTTTCTAGATGCTCAGTCCCTAAACAATACAAGCACTCTTTGTGGACATCTCAATTCAGAATGTCCACAAGAAGTGCACTTTTTGAAACCTGTGCATTTTTCCAACATAACTGTGAAGAAACCCACGCTGTCTGAAGACAAAGAGTTTACACTCACTGTCAAATACAGAAATACACACAGAGTAAAAAAGAAGTTATGTACTTACCATAACGTTCCATGTGAGTTGTTCTTTTCGCCTTCATTCTTACTAAAGACTTAGCTAGCCAATCCTCAGCTCCGAGTTGGCCAAATTGCAAAGCTCGAGGTCTCTAACAACTTGTAGCCGAAACTCTATCCTATCATGCACTTCTACCTTCCCCAGATCTTGTTTGCTACCAACTAGTGCTAAATCTATATCAGATTCTGAAAGGAAATCATATACACAAGTTGTGAGAGGAAACTCCTCAGAAGAACCAAAACCAAACAGAGCCTCTTTCGAACGTCCAGACATTGGAAGGGGGTAGGTGGGGGGGGGAGGGGGTCGTAAGAATGAAGGCAAGAAGAACAACTCGCATGGAACGTTATGTTAAGTACATAACTTCTTTATGTGAACTTGTTCAATCTCGCCTTCATTCTTACTGATGGGTAGCGTCCCCAGCACTACAATCTTGGGTGGCTCACGGGAGTACCTGTCTAAGGACAGCAGAACCAAATGAAGCCCTGTCCCTAGAGGCCTTGTCTACTTTGCAGTGAGTTATGAAGGTATGTGGCCTAGACCATGTGGCAGCTAAACAAATAGAATCAATGGGTAGTCTGGCCAAAAAGGCTATGGAAGTAGAAACTGCTCTGGTTGAATGAGCCTTGATTTTGTTCTCTAATGAAATGTCTGCAGTGTGATATATAAAGGATACGCAGTTAGAAAGCCATTTAGATATGGTAAGATTTAGATACTGCTGCACCTTTCTTGGAATCTGTGAAGGAGACAAACAACTGATCAGCTCTTCTATGGTCTTTTGTCCTGTCTAAATAGAAACAAAGTTGTCTATTGACGTCAAGCTTGTGAAGTATATATTCCAACTGATTAGTGTGACTGGGAAAGAAAACATATAATTCAATTGCCTGATTAAGGGTGTATTCTGAACAAATTCTGGGTAAGAAAGAAGGATTCATCCTGAGGGAAACTCTATCTTTGTGGAATATCAAATATGGGTGCTTAACTGAAAGGGCTTGCAACTCCGAAACTCTGCGTGCGGATGTAATGGCCACCAAGAAAATGGTCTTCCATGAAAGATATTTCAGGTCACAGGAAGAAGCAAGTTCAAAGAGTGGAAGAATAATCTTGGATAGGACTAAATTCAGATTCCACGGAGAGACAGGTGATCCAGTTGGTGGTCTTAGATGTATAGTACCCTTCAAAAAAGCCTTTGCCATCTTGTGGGATATAATACTGTTTCCTGATTCACCTATATGGAAATTGGACATAGCAGCCAGTTGTACCCAAATGGTTGCTGCTGCAGCTCCTTCATTGAACAGTTTAGTCAGAAACTCTAAGATATCTGATATGGAGGTCAGAAAAGGATCAATGTTATTCTGATGAGCCCAGATTGAAAACTTCTTCCACTTTCTGAGGTATAGTTTCCTGGTTGAAGATTTAAGTGAGGACAAAAGAATATGCTGAGCTTCCTCTGATAAATTTTGGAATCTGGCTATTCTGGGAATTGGAGCAGCCAAGCTGTCAGTTTGATGGGCTGAAGTGAAGGGTGAAGAGCTCCTGACGAGTGGGTCAGAAGATCCAGCACTGGGTCCAGGATCCAAGGTTCTTCTACTAGATGAGGCTTCAGAAAGGGGAACCAGATTTGATGGGGCCAATATGGGGCTATTAAGATAAGTGTCCTGCCCAGAAAACTGGCTTTCTGCAAAACTTTGGGAATCAGGGAAAAGGGAGGGAAGGAGTAAAGGAGTCCCAGGGGCCAATCATGTACCCCTCAGGGACTGTCTCTGTTGAGGGATCAGGGCAAAGTAGTTGCTGCATTTAGTGTTTTTGGGAGTCGCAAAGAGGTCACAGCAAGGCTGGCCCCATCTGCGGAAAATTATTTCCGCTAATTTGTTTTTGAGGGACCACTCATGAGGCAAAAGAATTGCCCTGCTGAGTTTGTCCACTATCACACTGGATTTTCCCAGGATATGCATTGCTATCAGAAAGCACTGGGTGGACTCTGTCCATTTCCATACTCTTAGAGCCTCTTGACATAGGGAATAAGATCTGGTTCCACCCTGTTTATATACCAGACTACAGACATGTTTGTCTGACTGGATTGCAATTGTGACCAGAGGAAGAGAGTCTTGAAAGAACTGCAATGCTAAGAGAACCACTCTCATCGCTAGGATGTTTATATGCAAATGAGCCTTGTGTACCTGCCATGTACCTTGGGTGTCTGTCCCTGATAATGCTCCCCCACCCAATCAGGGAAGTGTCTGTGGTCACCGTTGCAACTGGAGCCGTAAGGACAAAGGGAAGTCCATTGGTCACTGATTCGGACATTAGCCACCACAGAAGATCCTCCTTGCAAGAGTTGGTTATCAGAACTGGGTGATTCATTGGCAAGTCCTGAAAATTCCATTGTGTGAATAGCAGCCACTGAAGAAAGCGCATGTGAGATCTCGCCAGAGGAATTGTAATGATAGCTGCTGCCATGGTGCCCAACAGCCTGAGAATCTGTGATGCTGGTGCTTTGTGTTTTGAAAGTAGATCCATAATTTGTCGTAGTAGGATAAGCAATCTTTCTGAAGGAAGTCTTAAGGACATGTTGACTGTGTCTACGTCTGCTCCTATAAATACTGTATGCTGCAATGGCAATAAAGTAGACTTTTCTGAATTTATTGTGATGCCCAGTTGAAAGCAGAGATCTAAGGCAATGTCCTTCGCCTAAATAAGCTGATGCCTGGTGGGTGCGGTGAGGAGCCAGTCTTCCAAATATGGAAGCACCCAGATTCCTTGAGATCTCAAGTGGGCCATGACCACTGCCATATATTTGGTGAACACTCTGGGGGCTGTAGTGAGACCAAAGGACAGGGCCCAAAACTGGAAATGACTGGCTCCCAGCCTGAAGCGCGGGTGATCCCTGGATGGCCTGGCCATTTTGATGCGGCAGCATGCATCCTGAAAATCTATTGAGCACATCCAATTGACTTAGCCTACGAACGGGAGTATAGACTGAAGCATGACCATCTGGAACTTTGACTTTTCTACATACTTGTCGAGTCTGATGAGGTCCAAAATTGGTCTCCAGCCCCCTGTTTTCTTTGGCATTAAAAAGAATCTTGAGTAAGTTCTGGATCCTTGCTGGTCTGCCGGGACTGGTTGGATGACTCTTATCTAATAGTTTTTGAACCTCTGCTATTGCTACATCCTATAGACTGGGTGGAACATCTGGGATTCCTCTTGTTGGTCTGGGGTGGAAATGAAAGGGGATTAAATAGCCACTGGATATGCCATTTTGTACCCATCTGTCTTTTGTAATTTTGAGCCAGGCACATAAACATCCCCTGACTGCCTGCAGAGCAGGACAATCGGGCCTCCTTTCAGGAGTGCTGGTGGGGCTTCTCAAGGTACTGATCCCTGTCGCCCTGGTTCTGCGGATCCCCCCTGCCGCATGGGCATCTTGCCCCCTCTTCTGCTCCTGGAGGAGGCTTCACCTCGTGAGTTCGAAACGGCTCCTTGGGCTTTGCGGAAGCACATTTTCCCTCCCCGTTGAGGGTAAGGTCTAGTAGGGGTGGAAAAACAGACTCCTTTGGGAGACAGAGTCTTTCCGTCTTGCTCACATCTGGTGAGGGTCTCTTTAACTTTTGGTCCGAAAAGAGAAGAACCATCAAATGGGGTGTTCACAAAAGACGACTTGAAAGGTTCGCAAAAGAACATAAGCGCATCCAGGAATGTCTCCGAAGAGCTATTCCTGTACCTGCTGCCTTACTCGTCCTATCAGCTGCGTATGATACGAGGTGCATGGAAAAGTTAACGATAGAATTAAGAGTAGCAAGCTGAGACGTCACTTTGTCCTCCACTCTATCGGTTATTGCACCCTGGAGAGTATCTCCTAGCTCTTTCAGGAGATCTCTTTGAAGCCTTGTGAAGTGGGTTAGACAGTTCAAAGGCCGAAAAGCAAAGGTCGTAGAACTGAACATGCGCGTGTCATATCTGTCTATAATCCTAGATTCCCTATTAGGAGGATGGACAGATGTAGAGGTCTTCAACATCTCTTTCTAAGTGGCTGCCGCACCCACCATGGCATCAACAGGAATTGGTTTGGATAAAAAGGATTTATCATGAGGTGCTGAGATGTATTTGTTGAGCCTTCTAAGAACGAGCTCCATAGTATCTGGTGACTCCTACACCCTTTGAGATATAAAGTCCATCAACTCATCGAAGGGCAGAGAAACCCAAGAGGTGGACGGTCGAGACCCAAAAGCCTTCAGGAGCACTGATTAACTAGGGTTAAGGGGCTGCCAGTCACCCCTCTGCTTAAGGATCTCCAGGATATCTGCAAAGGAGAAATCCTCAGAGGGGGACTTTGAGGACCCTTCCGATTCCTCCAAATCAATGTCAGATGTGATGGATTCCTGAGGGGAATCTAAATGTCTCCTCTTACATAACCTCTTCTGAGGAACCTCTTCAGTGGGAACTTCTGGGGAGGTCTCAAAAGAGCCGGGTTCCCCCAATGGGGATTCCTGAGGCTCTGGATCCCGATGCTTACAGTGGGTCTGCAGTGACGGAGAAGATTCCGGCACTTTATGGGAGGAGGTGGCCATTTCAGAGGTTGTGACTGTCCGGGGGGGACAAAATCCTCCTCATAGCATCGAAGGCACCACGGCTTCCATGCGAGGAAGCACCTGGGTCCGAAGACACTGATGACTCCCTCCCACACCAAAACTGCAGGCTCTGAGCCAGAGGTGGGAGCCGAGCTCATCTGCGCCGAGGCCCCAAGGGGAAGAGTCAGAACTGATGCATCGGTTCTACTCCCCTCCCTGGAGCCAACGGGAGAGTGTCGGCTCCCACAGTCCACCGCCAGAGCAGTAGACATCAGGGTTGTCATTGCCGACAGGTCCAAAGTGAGTGTCGGAACAGACAGTTCTACAATCAACTGAACGGCTCCCTCTGGCTCCGATGTCTTCGTTTGAGTCAGAAGAGCAGCAGAAATTAAAGACGATGACTTTGTCGGCTCCAAAACTGCCTGAGTCTTAGCCGACAGAATTTTAGCCAGCGCTAGATTCTGTAGCAGTCTCCGTACCACATGATCCACATCCGAATCTGAAAGTATGGAAGCTTGAGAGGAAGGTAAGGAAGGAGCCGGTGAGCCCAGATTCAGAAATCTTAAGGTCGGAGAGACCGGTTCCAAAACTTGAGACCGGCTCCTACAAACTACCTGCACAGATGGCTTTGAGGACTGTGGAACCAAGACAGGAACCTTTTTAGAAATCTTCGGAACTGAAGAGCCCTTCGGATCTGAACTTGCAGCAGATGAAGTAGAAGATGACGGTTTTGAAGATGACGATTATGGTTTTCCCGGAGAAGCAGTATCCAAGTCTGACTGAAAGGCAGACTTGATAAGACCATGTTCAACCAGTTTCCTCTCTGCCAAAATCCTGGCACTGAACCCATGGCAAATTGAACAAACGTCCTAGAGATGTACCTCTCCCAAACAGTAAACACAGGTGGTGTGGCCATCTGTGACGGACATTTTCTGGTTGCATTTAGGGCACTTTTTAAATCCTGACTTAGCTTTTTCAGACATTATGAAATATCTAATCTCATAGCGAACTCACTGAAATATATCCCAATGAAAAAGTAATAACCACTAATAGTTCGACCAATTTAAAATGCAAAAGAAATTATAAATAACTAAAGAAAGCCAACTCGGCTATACAGGATAGGGAGCCTCTTGCAAAAGAAATTAAGCCTAACCGGCTACAGTTAGAAATAACGAAGGAAAGCCTAACTCGGCTATATGGGATAGGGAAGAAAACCTAAAGAGGCACCAACAGGGCCTAATGACAGAAACGAGAACACAAGTTCTTTAAATTTTCCTCACAACAAGCACAATAAACTAGCACAATAATATAAATAAGGATAGCCTATCCTTAGCTGAATACAATGAGTGTTTTCCCAGAGAAAAGTACAAAAAAACCACACTTATCTGACAAAAATACGGCCTAAGCTGTAGAAGACGCATGCTCTGTTGCAGCGGCAAACTAGATCTGGGGAAGGTAGACGTGCATGACGGGATAGGGTTTCGGCCTCGAGCTGTTAAGAGACCTCGAGCTTTGCAATTTGGCCGACTCAAAGCTGATGATCGGCTCCGAACCCATCATTTTTTTTTTTTTTTTTTTACAGAAACTAGAAAAGTTCTGCTACCAACTATGGTAAGCAAGAAATACCCTAAATTATGGATGAATAGGAATACCATGTACAGTAATCAGATACTAAATAAAGTATTAGAAAGAAGAAGAGAAAGAAACACCATAGCTCCAGAGGATAGTATACTGCAAAAGTAAATCAACATAGGAAAGAATACAAATACAAGTTTTGTAACTCAGGAAACCAATAATCACCCAAGAGCTTGGAAAAAGTACAGTTTTGTACCTACCATAAATGTGCTGCAGTCATTACACTTGGGTTATCCTGCTGTCAGGCGGTCCCGCAGTTGGCCAGAGTTCTAAAGTCTTGGTCTGGCGTCGGTTGCTGTCGTTTCTTCCCTGACGTCAGTGTGCCAGGGGTATACAAGATGCATCCGACGCCATTTTCTTTAGTTTTTCTTGCCCCAGATGTCAGGTGCCCCCAAGTAGGTAGGCAATATATATTGCTAATAAAAATATACATATAAAATAAGAACAATACCTTCAGTTACAAGCAAATACACCACAAAGGTTGTATAGGATAGAAAAGTACAGGCAAGTCCTGTTAGTTCAGAGGGGATGGAGGGAGGGTAATCTGGACTGCAGCAGTGTGAACACTCGAACATCTACATTTATGGTAGGTACAAAACTGTACTATGTTCATCGTGTTACACTGCTGCAGTCATTACACTTCGGTAGAATCCCAAAGATAAGGTTGGGTGGCTGGTCTATACGGAGTTAGGATTGGCTATGAGGCCCTGCAGAACTGCAGTGGCAAATCCTGCTCTGGATTTAGAGTAAAGAGGCAGGTGGTAATGCTTGGTAAAGGTGTGCACTGAACTCCAAGTTGCAGCCTCCAAAATTTCCTTGGTAGGTACTCCTCTGAGAAAGGCTGTTGAAGTGGCTGTTGCCCTGGTGGAATGTGGCCTAATGTTATCTGGGACTGATTTTCCATGCTGTGTGTAGCAGTAATGAATACAGTGTCCTATCCATTTGGATATAGTCTGCTTTGAGATAGCCTTGCCCTGTGATCCTGCAGCATATGCTACAAACTTTTGCTCAGTTTTCCTGAAAGCTTTTTGTTTTGTCCAAGAAGAAGCGTAGCTGCCTGTGTATGTCCAAAGAATGCAGAAGTTTCTCCCCTTTATTCTGGGGGTTAGAATAAAAAGTTGGCAAATGGATGGTTTGGTTAAGAGACACACTCGATACCACCTTTGGCATAAAGGTAGGGTTTGTCCTTAAAGAAACCCTGTCCTGATGAAAAATTATAAACGGTTCCACTACCATTAATGCCTGTAGCTCTGAGACTCTTCGTGCTGAAGTTACTGCCAGCAGCAGAGCTGTTTTCCATGATAAAAATTTTAGATTGGCTGTATTGGCTGGCTCAAAAGGAGGCAAGGTCAGTTTTTCCAAAACTAAACTGAGGTCCCAAGTTGCTGTTGGTGCTCTTCGGGGCGGTCTTATGTTTTTAGCCCCTCTGAGGTACTGCTTTAGCAAGGGATGAGAGAATAAAGGAGGATCCATGTTGTAATGTGCTGAAATTGCAGAGGCGTGGATCTTAATTGATGAGAAGGATAGGCCTCTGTCCAACATCTCAGTTAAGTATTGTAAAATCTGAGGAATGTTTGGAACAAGAGGGTCAAGGCTTTGAGCCTGGTTCCAGGCGCAGAATTTCTTCCATTTTTCTGAGTAAGCTTTCCTGGTGCTAGGCCTCCTGGCCTCCAAAATGACATCCATAACAGCTTTAGAGAGAGGTGTTGCCTGTTTGACTAATGAATCTGCCATGCAGCCAGGTTTAGGGTTTTGAGCTGACCGTGCAGGATCTGATTGTTTTGCTGCGTCAGTAGGTGTGGAATTTGAGGCAAAATCCAAGGTGGGCCTTGAGCTAAGTTCCTTAAGATAGGGTACCAGTGCTGGCGTGGCCAGTCTGGAGCAATCGGGATCATCTGTGGTTTTTCTTGTCTGGCTTTTAGGAGTACCTTTGAAAGGAGAGGCAACGGCAGGAAGGCATAAACTTTTAGGTTTTTCCAGCTGAACAAAAGAGCATCCACTTTCCATGCTTGTTTGTGATAAGTCCTTGTGCAGAATTTTTGTAGTTGGCAATTCAGTGGGGAGGCAAAAAGATCTATGTCTGGGCATCCCCATTTTTGCGTTACCATGCTGAAGTTTTGTGGATTCAATTTCCATTCGTGAGGGTCCATGATATTTCTGCTTAGATCATCTGCCAGAGTATTTTTCTTTCCTGGCATGAATTGTGCTTGCAAGTGAACTTGATACGTTAGAGCTGTGTTCCACAAGGCCATGGCTTGTCTGCATAGGGGATAAGAATGAGTGCCCCCTTGCTTATGTACCACATTACTGTGGTGTTGTCTGTCTTTAATAATAGTTGTCCTGGATGCAGAAGGTCCTTGAAAGCTGTTAGGGCATTTTGAACAGCCAACATCTCTTTTTGATTGATATGAAGATGCATCTGGTCTGTGGTCCACTTGCCCTGAATGCATTTTCCTGCCATGTGTGCTCCCCAGGCATAGTCCAAAGCATCTGTTGTTAGAGTCTGCCTGGCTGTGGGTAGGGTAAAAGGGTGAACCTTGTTTAGGTGACATGCCTGTGTCCACCATCGAAACTCCTGTTGTAGGCAGGGAATCATTGGTATTACTGCTTCTAAACTGTGAGAGTGCTGAGTCCAAACACTTTTTAGGTACAATTGTAATTTCCTCATATGCAGTCTGGCATATAGTATTAGTAGTATGCAGGATGCCATGAATCCCAGGGCCTGCAGAATTTTTCTTGCAGGGAGATGGGACTTTTTGCCAGTAATTGAAAATATTGAGTTAGTTGAACTTGTTTGTCTGGCGTGAGGTAAGCCATCTGGGCCGTTGTATTTAAGCTGGCACCCAGGAATATAATCTGTTGTGAGGGCACTAGTTTTGACTTATTTTTGTTTACTGTGTACCCTAGAGAAATTAGCAACCTTTTTACAAACACCAGATGCTGTAGAAGAATGTCCTTTGTCTCTGCTTGAATGAGGCAGTCGTCCAGGTATGGATATATTTGTATTCCTTTTTGTCTGCAAAATGCAATTACTGGTGCCAGGCACTTTGTGAAGACCCTGGGGGCAGTAGATAAGCCAAAGGGCAGTGCAGAGAATTGGTAGTGCATTGTACCAGCTTTGAATCTGAGGTATCTTCTGCGATTTTGTCTGATAGGGACATGCAGGTATGCCTCTTTGAGGTCCAGAGTAACAAACCAAGCCTTCTTGCCCAGCATGGGTAGAAGCTGCTGAAATGTCAACATTTTGAATTTCGGAATATCCAGGTAAGTATTTAGAATTAAAAGGTCTATTATGGGCCTCCAGGCCTTGTCCTTTCCGAGGACCAGGAAGAGTAAAATCCTTGTCCTTGTTCCTGTTGTGGTACTTTTTGAATAGCTCTCATGTCCATGAGGGCTGAAATTTGTTTTTGTGCCTCTGTTCACTGATTTTGTGGCAGGTCTGGCATTCCTTTTAGCCTTGGTAAAGTATGAAAGTGGAACCTGTAACCTTGAGAGACAATATTCAGAACCCATTTGTCTTGGGTGATTGTTTGCCAGTTTTGAGAAAAAAGTGCTAGTGTTCTCCCCAAGGGGGCTTCCAAAAGGGAAGTGCTTGGCGTACGAAGGGGAAAGTCATTGTGACTGTTTCCTGTAAGGTTGAGACCTGTCCTCACCTCCTTTTGGGGTTGAGGTGCCCCACTGTCATTGTCTGTTTGAACCTTGGGGTTGAGATCTGCCTCTTGGGCGTCTGTATCTGCCTCTCTTTGGCCTGTCTGACACTGGAAAGGACCAATTTTTTGTTGGCCAATGTCTGCTAAATCGAGGTGGCTGTACCTGTAAGAAATCCTTGACTGTTTGCATAGATTTAGCTTTATCCTCCATTTTCTTTAACACCTCTTCTGCCTTAACACCAAACAAGGTATCATGCTGTAAAGGAGCATCCAATAATTTTGCCTTAACATGATCAGGTAAACTCTGTTCTTTTAACCAAACATGTCTTCGAATCACAGAACCTTTAACTGCGGCTCTACAAGAAGCCTCTAAAGAATCAAAACTACGTTGCAGAGTATGTTTTCCCACCTGTTCATGTGCATGCAATAAATCCTGCATTTCTTTGCAATCAGGAGCTTCTGAGCTTGCAAGCATTTTCTGTTTTAACTGAGCCATTAAATATTGTTGGCACTTAAGCATGTGAAACTGGCAATTTAAAGCCCTTACTGCTAAAGTTGCAGAAGTGTATACTTTCTTCCCCCATCTATCCAGAGCTCTGGAATCTCTGTCAGAGGGTACTGGATTTTTTGCAATGGAAGCCTTAACCCCTTTTGGACCCTGGGAAATAGTTTCTGGATCAGCAGAAGGGTTTTTATAAAGAAACTTTTGAGAGTTAGGGACTCTATAATACCTATCTGGCTTGGCTGGTGCAGGGGGCAAAGAATCAGGAGATAAGCTGGATTCGGAGAACACATCATCCACAATATCTAGCACAGGCAGAATAGCCAGGGGCCTGTGCTGAGGCAATACAAGGAAATCTCTGAGCCTTTTCTTGGATTCTGAGTAATCCTGGCTTTCCCAATGGAAATGCTCCATCATGGTATGTAAAGTTTCCCCAAAAGAATAATCCTCAGGAGGAGAGGCTGAAGGAATAGATTCTTCAGCATCAGAGTCCTCATAGGGGGGTAGAGAGCATCCCTGGTCTGAAGAGGAATAAGAGGAAATGGAAACCTGATCAGAGGAATCACAGTCTGTATCCTGCCTAGGCCTTTTCTCAGGAGGGGGATGGGAACCCCTGATTAGAGTAATGAGGTCTTCGGCCATTTTAAGCATCTGTTTCTTAGGCATGGAGGACTGTCCAGGAGAATGCTGTGCTTGCTTCTTTGTCTTTAATGGTACTTTTGTCTTGGCTGTTGCTTTAATGGTAAGTTGTGAAGGTCTGAAAACACCCTCAGAAGCCAATGCCTGCTCAGCGGCTCCGGACCCATCTGAGGGATTCGTTTCTGTAGGCCCAATATCTTGAGTTCCCAGAGGCCTAGTTGTCTCCATGTGGGAGTCAGAGGCGGCCTGTGGCCTTGAGGTAGTGGGTGTTAGGGGCTGCGAAAGCACCTCACTGAGAACCGGCGACTGGCCTAGAAGACGTTTCGTCGTCGGTTTTTGACCTCGGATGCCTGTCTTTATCCTTGTCTTTGCATTTTTTCGGTTTTGCGGTCGTCAGTTGATCCGACGGCATAGTATAATTGAACCTTCGCCCAAAGTAGTGCAAAGCGAAATCAAAACATCTTTTTAAAGTGCATTTGTTAAACCTAGCACAAAACCGACAACTGGTGACGTCGTGATCAGGGCCTAGGCATGGAATACATTAAGAGTGGAAGTCCTTATGAGGTATTTGCTTCCCACAAGAAATACAATTATTAACTTTTTCTGACATCGGTCTGAGGCAAGAAAAAAGTTTCCCCAATGTGGTACTTAGCTTTATTAAAGACTTCGGATCTGAAATTCGACTTCGAAAATCTCAGGAGTCGGCTGACCGGCACTTGCGAACTGCTTCTGCTTCGGGCACTGCGCGGCAAGAAAGACTGAAGAAAATGGGGTTGGATGCATCTTCTATACCCCTGGCGCACTGACGTCAGGAAAGAAGTGACAGCAGCCGACGCCGAACCAAGATTTTGGAACTCTGGCCGACTGTGGGAACACCAGACGGCAGGATAACCCAAGTGTAATGACTGCAGCAGTGTAACACGATGAACATCCTGCAACTGCTCCCAATCATGGCAAATGACATCTGAGGCTTTGGGGGTGCAACAGAATAATATGGCTAGAGTTAAGAGCTTGACCACCGGATGGCAAGTCAAATCAGAGGATCGGATCTGATCCCATACATAGAGGAAGAATGAAAAGGACAATATCAGATTGCTTTTTCCCTTTAGGTGGAGGGCAAGATTGCCTGTGAACAAAAGCAGTTTTAGAGGGGTAATTCCTCTGAAACTTAGAAAGGGGAGAAACAAAAATATATTTCAACTCCTGCAAGGCTTTTCCCTTATCCTGAAGAGACTTAAAAATTTCATCAGTAGCAGCACTACCAAAAAGATTTTTATTATCCGAAAGAAGCATCCAACTGTTTGGCCTTAACTCATTAACCCCGACTTTCGTCTCATGGCGCCTCTGTGCTTAACACCGAGCATGCTGTGAGACGGTAATAATTACATGCTGTTACATCTGAGTGCATTCTCTCAGCGTAAGTAACTTTGCAGGCATATTACAGCTCCACTGTTGAAAATTAAGTTGAAAAAGTAACTGAACTTTGTCAGCTACCTTGTCAATTTAAGTTTCAGCATGGAGTTTTACGGTCTTCATATTTGACTTTTATTAGAAAATCGGCTTGCAACACAGCCTGTAATTGTGTGTCAACAGCAAGCCGATTTAGTATGCGATTCATCCAGTAACTGTTGCAGCCAATGACAGTAACCTCTTGCATAACACCTCCCCCCCACTCTTTTCTGTCCAAATAGTGCCCTACAGTAGATATTTCCTTTCTTTTTCTGGATTCTGTGGAATTATCTACTGTATCCCTCTTTATTGTGCCATTTGGGTACCATCAAAAATCTGCAACGGAGATCCCAGTGTGTTCTTGGCAAAACCCTGACTTCAGCGGACAAGTCCTCATTACGGTAAGATAGCTTATTTCAATCAGCAGCTAAATTGTGCAGGTTGAAAATTTGTAATGAACCAGCTTTCTTGCTTAGTGGTTGAGATGTGTCCAAAAAAGAAAAGGGACCACTAATTATTACTCCACCCTCCACAATGCATTCAGTGTTGAAAACAATCACGGGTTGTACTCCTTGAATTTTGCCTGTACTGAATGTTATACTCGTTCTGGTTTTGTAGCATGTCACTTTAAAATTACTGCATGCTTTGACCCTTATGCTGTCTGTCAAGAAGTTTGATTTGCTGAGGGGCAGTTACAACACAAGAGCATCTGTAAGTAAAAGTACGAGCAGTTGTAAATAGTGAGACAGCAAGCAAAGGGCACACAGTTGTTAGGTGTGTGCGTGAGCGGAGAGTAGGTTATGTAAAACTGCATGAGGGAAAGTTTGTTTTATTGTTTGTCGTTTGTGAAATCGCTGGTGTCTTTTCAAATCAGGGAATAGACAACAGGTGAGATTAGCGTTTTTCTCCTCATTAGCATTACAGATTAGTGTTGACCCTCTTCTCTGACTTTGTGCGATCCTGAAGTTCGTACCTGTGCGGTTTAGCTTTTCTGACCGGCAATGGTTTAGTGTAAAAGCATGGTGAATGCAGTACTCTGCACAGGTTTCAGAAATCTAAATTGCCAATCTACAAGACCACATTGGCCGATACCCAACATAAATCTTTCCCGTGTGTCATTCTGCATGAGCTATGCTATGCATCTGCCCATGTTTTCTCACAAAATACAGGAATCAATATAGTCTTAGCCTTCTGATCAACTTGGTTGAAACATAGAACAAATGTACTGGCTGTAATGTAGTCTGGGGTTAACATGTTGTGGAGATGTGTACTGCAAAAATGAAACAAAGCTAAAATGAGTTATTTTCAGGCCAGCGATGCTGATTTGCTGATTCTTGAGCACTTGGTGTTCAGATGGGTACTGTTCATAAAATAATGCTGTCACCATGTTTGTTTTAGCTGGGGATATGCATGTACACAGTGATGTGTGTGTCAGTTTTTTTTTTATTTTTTTAATTTTTAAATTCTGATTTCCAAGGTATTAGCTTATTAACTTGTCTTACAGGGTTTGAGATACCGTTCCATTTTTTAGAGAAACTGTTTGAGGACATAGACTAACTAGCTTTGTTTTTTGATTTGAATATGGCAGGTTGTGATTTCTCTACAAGTCCTATTTGGGAAGTAGGGATGAATGATATGTGCTAACCTTCAGCATTTTTCTGATGGTTTAGTCTGTGAGTTGTAAGTACTTGTTAGGTTGTGAGTGCATGAGGTTGTCCTGGCCAGTTTATTTGCCTGTGTAAGCTGTACAAGGCTAGTTTGCAGGAGCTTTGCCAAATTTGCATAACTCTGCTCAACTATTAAAGACATAGTCTAATTGCTGAGTACTGGAGAGGTACATGATTAGCAAATTTCAGTCGTTCACCTATGACCGGTGTCTGTAGCGTAATTTGCTGTGGTAAAATGTGCTAGAGTGTGTGAACATGCAAGATATCATGGTGTTTAGACGTTATTATAGCAAAATAAATACCGTGAATAGAAAATGCAATAGGTATAACTTACAACCAAATGCATTAAACACAGTGACATCTGCTATAGCTTTTAAATATTAATTCAGCAACCATAATATGAAAAAATAAGAATTGTAAAGTTTTAATAAATGAGCAGTGTTTAGCAATTTTACAAGTAGGTGTAATGTTTTTGTTGGGTCAGAGCTGAAATTTTCAGCAGTTTGGTACTGCAAAGCATTTGTGACTAACGAAATATGCAAAGGAAGTGAATTTCCTAAAGGAGCCCACCAAATTCATTTTTCAAATATACACAAAGAAGTGTAAAATTATACTGCTAATAAACTGCTGATGATTTAGAAAATATATGAAGATGTTAATGTATGAGGTAACCCTCAAAGCTGAACTGTGATGTGTCCAGTGTTTGCAGGTTGCCTATGTCCTCATTTATTACGTCCATGATGATCATTGTGGGATTCAGGTTGGAGGAAGGGCTCAATATCTATGTGATATACTATTTTACTGAATTACGCAGGTCTTCTCCTTACTGATGATAATGAGTTTCTGTTACATAGGTGGGAGGAAGGGCTCAGTAATAAGTGTCATACTATTTGTACTGAGTAAGTCAGTAACCATCCTGCAATACTTCTGTTGTTCTTCTTTTATGAGGCATGTGTAGAGTTTAGATGACAGGAAGGGCTTAGCAAAACAGAACTTGATCCCTTAGGTCCATTGCTGAATGGAGACATGTAAAGAGAAAAGGCATAGTTAAGGAAGACTGCTGACACTGAAAGATGTCGCAAGACTGTAGTGGTATCAGCTGTCTCAGTGGGTAGCCAAGCACAGCTATTGGACAGATCAGATGGCCTTGCCAGCCACTGAAGTCCCATGCCTGTCCTGGGTTCATTAGTGGAGTGGCAGTTCTTACCTTGCTTTTTCTCTTCTAAATCATTTAGATTTATAATTCTTTTCTGACACTACTTGGAGTTAGACTACTTTTTATCATGAAGTTTTGTTTATAGCTATATTCTCTTCTTCTAAATAATTCTGTGCAATGTAATCCACTGTCATTAAAGTTAGTTTGTCTTAAACCTACTGAGCTGTTCTGAGGGTGGGTTGAAGTGGATAATTTTACAAATAAATAGGTTGGCATGACTATTTCAGTGGGTACAAAGTCTTGAATCAGAACTGTATA
Organism: Protopterus annectens; assembly: GCF_019279795.1. Classification (NCBI taxonomy): domain Eukaryota; kingdom Metazoa; phylum Chordata; order Ceratodontiformes; family Protopteridae; genus Protopterus; species Protopterus annectens. Next base: position 1,130,548,796 of record NC_056735.1, on the reverse strand, counting down.
GACTTTCAGTACAGCAAAAAGTAGGATAACACCTCATTGACCTATTTGACCTGTAGTGCTTGTAAGAATTATCAGATTTCTCTCTGTGTTGAGCATTATCATAGTTGTATTATTTTCTTAGCGTTTACACTGACCTACTTATAGCTGTTGAATTATCTGAGAAGAACATAAAAAGCAAATGCTTATTTAATTTTTGATTGGTTTGCCTTGTAATGAAGAAGGGCTGCGACTTACATTTTTTGTTGTGTATTAACCGGTTTGTATACTGAGAAGAAGTTAAACCATATTACGTCATTAGATGAAAGATATCTTGTCTGATTTATGATTAGATTATTGCTCTTTTTTATTATTTTGCTTTAAAGTGTCAGTGATGTTGTTTTTGGGCTGGTTGCTAAGAAAATCACAGCCAGAAATTATCCCAGAGGGTTTGCACGAGAGGTGGATGATGAAACAATTATCTACTTCTACAAAGATGGCATCTGAGGTAGGCACTAGGTCCTATTTCATGTAATTTGGAAGTGACATAGATGCAACGTTACCTTATTCAACTGATGCCAGAGTTGACTTTGGTAGATTTTATTTGTCGTCAGATGTGCTTGTTTAGTTTTAGAAGGCTTTTATCTTGCTGGGTGCTGCACCTCCTACTTTTGCCCATGATTTCTTCCTTGTGTTACACAGCCTATTGATGTTGTGATTCCACCAAGGGTGGCCGTTTTTTTTTTTTTTTTTTGTGGCTGTTGCGTTGCATGGTCAGTGTTACCAATAATACATGGGTTTCGTGGGTCATACGAGTCTTCCAAATGATTCGGAGTGCCAATTTTCAAACCAATGCTATGCTGAAAACGAGCATAAAGTTTTTTTTTTTTTTTTGCATCTGAATGTTGGCATTGCTCGACCAGATATTTTGGACAATATTTCTGCCTTTTGTACTTCTGTGTTATTGTAACTAGAGGGCTGGTTAGGTGAGAACATGAATTACTACTTTTTGGATTAATTTATCAGCCAGAAATGTTTGACATTTTTGGCTTCGCTTATTGCATTTCTGATTATACTCAGTAGTTGCTAGAGTGAGATAAAGGTTATTATTTGCTTGTGAAGGGAGTGTATGTGTAATGTACAATACCTGTAAGTACTGATGGCTTTAGTACTCTGGATGGATATTGGGCTATCTTTGGGAGGATATCCCTTAGGTTATGAATACTACAATACTGAAGGGACGGACATCTACTGTTATGATAACATCTAACACAACTGTACTTTCTGTGGTGCCATGGCCTAATTCCCTTATTATGAATACCTCTTTGTGTCTCCCTTGGGAAGTATCCACTGACATACTGAGTCTAACCAATTGCTTGGGAAGTGAAATGCACATCAGAGTACTTGACCACAGCATTTTGTGATGTACACAAACAATTGTAATATAACTCATTCCTCATTGCTTGGTATCATGCTAACATATAGGTGGGAGGATGAGCTCAGTAATAACTGTTATACTATTTTTACTCATTAAGTGAATCACAATGTCCTTGTCCTAACAGACTATAATGACTATGTGTAACATAACAGCTGCAGAACTTAATATAATGAATGCCTACTCAACAGGCAATTATCACCTGTGTCTGAGCTCGCATAACTTTGCAAGTCATTAGCTCATTAGCACAGTGCAGTTACAATATAGAACTGAGTCATTAGCACTTTTCAGGCAAAACTGTCAGCAGCTGTCACTGTTACTCACATAACTAGAAGTCGTTATCACATTTGAATGCACAACTCATGTTTGGCTTTTTTTCCACTTGGAGTCATTGCAATACACCCACCCTCCACACCATTTTCATTTATGTCATTCTGTCATATGTCAGAGGGCCTCACCCTTTTTCCGTGTACATGTGCCCTTTCTGTGCCCCCTTGTCAGCTACCGGCCAAGCCCTTCAGCACCAAGGCTAGGAAGGTCCCTCTTCCATCTTTTTTGCCAGCTGCTCTTGTGTTGGTGGATGCATCGTGGGGGGCATACCCAGCCACCATTGATCTTGTGATCCACCTGGATCGCAGTTGGGAACTTGGAGACTCTTCAACTTAGTCCCATAGTACTGCTGTCCTAGGTAAGCATGGCCTTGGGGGTGCCACTGTGATGCAATGTTTCCCTCCGGGAAAGGACACATGCAAAAAGACACAGCCTGGGTCAGTCTTGGTCTTTTCACATGTTGTCTTGGTGTAGCTCTCCACTCAGTCTCCCTCCTTTCAGGTGTAGTCAATGTATGTAGGTGAGGGTAGTAAATGTATGAAGGTCAGGGCAGCAATTAGTGAGTAACTTCAGTCCCTCATCCCTTAGGTCCATTGCTGAATGGGCACATGTAAAGAGAAAAGGCAGAGGTAAGGCAGACTGCTGACAGTGAAGGTGGTCATGAGACAATAGTGGTATCAGCAGTCTGAGTGGGCAGCCAGCACAGCTATGGGACACTTCAGATAACCAACATCTGGAGCCCCATGCCTGTCCTTGGCATATTAGTGGAGCGGCAGTCCTTACCCTGCTTTATCTCTTTACATGTGCCCTTTCTGTGCCCCCTTGTGAGTCATTGTGTGTAATTTGGTGTTTTCACAGGTAATAGGTATATAACTCTGAAGTGTCATCACCACTTATGTACCTAATGCAAAGAATACTGCCTCTGTGGATAGGATGGAAGATTTGGATGGGCTAACCAGGTAATGCATATGATATACACGTATATATATATATATATATATATATATATATATGTACATCTGTCAAATATCAGTAGTAATCTGTGTGCATTTTCTTTCCTCTGCAGGTTTGTCCACCTTCTGACACCAATATGGCTTCACGACCAGGAGAATGACAAGTTAGAGTGTGGGTATGTGGCCATTCCTACATTCACTGGGCTGCCGGCCATGCCTCCGAAACTGAAAACTGGTACAACTTGAGCTTCCCCACATCCAATGTGAAGGTATACTGGATTGCAAGAAGAAGTATGCATTTGAGCGGACTACTACAGTTGATGGAAGAGAAGTGTTTCAAGGCTCTCTATTCGTCCCCACCAGCCAATCAGAAAAACAGCTTACTCTACCAATTCAGGCATATCCAAAGGGCAGTTTCCAGTGTACTCTCCAGTCCAACTGGTGAATCTGGGCATTTTGAGGCAATGTTACAACTGCCTCATGTACACAGACAACCCTCTCCTCCTACCACCAAACACTAATATATGCGAGAGATGCAATTATACAGCCAAACTATAGGCAAAGCTCTCTCAACCCAAGACTGGAACTGACAGTCAAGAGGAGAAGGGTAATACTTGCAACACACCACCAGTCTCACATAGACCTAATAAACCAACACCGGCAAGTAACACACATGAATACATGAAAACATACTCGGAGGCTCTAAATAAAAATCTGCAAAAGCAACAGAGATCTCCAAAGCAGACATCCAAGCAACCTTCACACCCCATCACCAACCATGAAACACATACTTCACATAATCAGTGTGCCACGCAATCAGAGCCCTTAATGCAAAATAACATACCCAACACACTAGTAATAGGTGATTCTACAGTCAGGCATACTGATGTCCCACTAACTAGGCTGGACAAGGAGAAGGTTACAGTTAACTGCCTGTCAGGTGCCAGGATCCGCCACATAACACAAGCACTCAGGTCACTCCAGAACAAGTACAAATACAACTCTGTCATTGTCCATTGTTGGTGTAAATGACCTGAGACGTACCTCCCTGGACTACATGAAGAGAGACATGGAAGAGCTCTCTGATCATGTAGCCCAGGCCGGTATGACCCTGACCCTGAGTAGCATCCTGCCCTCACCAAGAATGATGCCACAGTATAAAGAAAAAATGATCAATTTCAACAATTGGCTAAGTTTCTGGTGTCATTCAAAGGGGATCCAGTATCTGTCCACCTGGGATGACATGCTCGACAAGCCACGTTGCTTCGCAAGAGATGGCTTACACCTGTCACCCTTAGGCTTTCGAATACTGGCCAAGGCTCTTGCCACCCCCATAGTGCCTTTTTTAGGCAAGGCTCAAAAGACAAACCCACCACCATAAATAGCACAAGTAACCAAAAACTGAGGGTAATGCTACTCAACGCCAGAAGTCTAAACCTCAAAATGCACGCACTCGAGGCACTCCTCAGTATGGAGAACATCGACATCTGTGCAGTAACAAAAACCTGGTTTAAGGCTCCTCAGAGCACCCCAGCACTACTAGGCTATAACTCATACCATACCTTTCGGCCACAGAACCAGGACCGAAACACAAAAGGCGGGGGTGTATCCATATTCATCAAGGATACCCACACCTCCAGGTTAGTGGCGCAGCACAATGCATCAGAGATCATCCATGTACAACTAACAATGAGCAAGACTGCAATCCAAATTGTAGCTTGCTACAGATCACCCACCATGGCCCAGGACCCCCATTCCGCATTTCTGGAGACACTGGGAAATATGAAGGTCCTACCAAACACCTTAATACTGTGTGATTTCAATTACCCAAACATAAACTGGGAGAACTACTCAAGTACTAACTCCCTTGCCCAACGCTTCCTAGAATGTATAAACTCAAACACCCTGGATCAACTGGTCAACACCCCCACCAGAGGGAACAACATATTGGACCTGGTCATCACCAACATGGGCGACCAGTGTTCCACACCGGAGGACAACCCCTCGCTAGTTAGATCAGACCATAGACTAATCACTCTGGATATCCACATTCCGCCCCCACCCCCAATCAAGGAAACCACCATGAAAAACTTTTCAAAAGCAAACTTCACGTTACTTAAGACCGAGGTGAAAAGGTTCACAGCCCCCATGCTAAAGGACAATGCTGTCCAAGCTGCTGAAACCTTTACAAAGGCACTCTATGAGCATCTGCAGGAATGCATGGATTGTGCTATCCCAAGTAAAACCAAGACTCACTCCTCCAAGAAAAGGAAACCAGTCTGGTGGACCCCTGCCATAAACAAGCTATACAACAGAAGGAGGAAACTAGTACAGAAAAGAGTAAATTCCCAAGACGGAAAGACATCCCTGATCAGTGTCAGCAAGAAACTACGATCCCTCATTAAATCATCCAAGGCTAGTTTCGAAAGACAAATTGCCAATGACTCCAAAGATAACCACAAAGCGTTCTTTAGCTATGTCAAGAACCTAAGTGGAAACTCTCAGATCTGCTCTGAGTTAGTGCAGAATGGCACAAAATACACTGAACCAACTGATATTGCAAACATTCTGGCAGACAGGTTTAGTGCAAACTTCACCCCTTCTCACCCCCTAAAGGGCCCATAAGCATACCAGAAGAATGTAGGGCCCAGTCAATCACCGATGCACAGGTTAAAACAGCCCTATCCAAAGCCAAAAACACAGCTTCAATGGGACCGGACGGGGTCCCAGGCTGTGTCTTACAAGAGCTCCAAAATGAACTAACCCCTCACCTAAACACACTGTTCAAACTCAGCCTCTCTACAGGCTACATACCCATAGAGTGGCACACAGCAACAGTTATCCCGCTCCGCAAAAGTGGAGCCAAAATGGACCCCGGGAACTATCGCCCTAAAAGGGAGTGGCGAAAGCCAACACATTCTGGCTAGGCTTATAAATGCCCTTGGGCAGATAGCCTAGTACTTACCTATGAACCTATCTAACCTGAGCCCGACATTCTTGTGCTGCACATTGGAGGGAATGATGTCATCAGTCAACCACTCTGAAGGCTACGGTTTCAAATCACAGCAATTTTTGAACACCTGAAGTCTTGGTGGCCAAATTGTCATTTTGTGTGGTCTGACATAATTCCTCGACAGATATGGAAAACAGCAAACAGTCAATGGGCAGCTCACAAGGCCGGACGTTTACTGTATGGGTTCATGCATGGCTTGACGCACAGGGTCAGTGGATCTACAAGTTGCCGTGACAGCATCACCGCGGAAGATGTTCACCTGTTCAGAAGTGACGGCATTCACCTAACTGAGGAGGGCACTGCGTTGTTCTTGACCGACCTCCACAATGGTGTGAGGACAGCTATGCAAGATTGGTAACATGCAGCTTGTGAGAAGAATGGAAAACACCCATGACCAAGTAGGACCAGTATAGTAAGTAAAACTCTATTATGAAATGTGTTGTATAAAATACATTTTTCTGAGTTTGGCAAATAACTGTGGTAAGGAGCTGGTGATGTTGAGAAAGAACAACTGTTTCAGAAGAGTGCTACCACGTACAATCTAATATGTCACTGACCATCCTGCAATACTTCTTTTTTTAGTCTGCTGTTATCAGGCATGTGCAGAGTTTAGATGATGGGAAGGGCTTACTAATACAGAACTTTATCCTGAGGTCCACTGCTGAATGGACACGTAAAGAGAAAAGGCATAGATAAGGCAGACTGCTGATACTGAAAGAGGTTGTGAGACTGCAGTGTTATCGGCTGTCTGAGTGGGTAGCCAAGCACAGCTATCGGACAGATGAGATGGCCTTGCCTGCCACTGAGGTCCCATGCCTGTCCTGGGTTCATTAGTGGAGTGGCAGTCCTTACCTTGCTTTTTCTCGTTACAAGTACCCATTCAGCAGTATGTTGGCTACACCAAGATTGTGTACATTTACAATCATGTGTGTCTACATGGTAAAACAACTGCTTCTGAAGACTGTACACATGTACAGGTATCAGTTTTGTTAGGACTCAGGTTATGGGAATTATAATTTTTTTCATATTTTGATAAATAACTTTGCAAGGAAGCATGTCACTGTGCCAAGTAATACCTCATTTTGAAGACAGTAGTGATAGTTCCAACATGGTAAAAGACTTGTGCCTGCATGTTGTACACATGTGCAGATATCAAAGTTTGTTTTGGACTTAGGTTATGGAAATTATGATTTTTTTTTTCATATTTTGGTAAATAACTTTGCAAAGGAGCATCTCAATGTGCCAAGTAACATCTCATTTTGAAGACAGTATTGCTGGTTCCAACATGGTAAAAGAATTTTGCCTGCATATTGCACACATTTTGAAGACAGTATTGCTGGTTCCAACATGGTAAACAAATTGTGCCTGTATGTTGTATGCATGTGCAGATATCAGTTTGTTTCTGACTTAGGTTATGGAAATTATGATTTTTTTTTCATATTTTGGTAAATAACTTTGCAAGGGAGCATCTGAATATGCCAAGTAACACCTCATTTTGAAGACAGTATTGCTGGTTCCAACATGGTAAAATAATTTTGCCTGTATATTGCACACATGTGCAGACATCAAAGTTTGTTTTGGACTTAGGTTATGGAAATTATGATTCTTTTCATATTTTGGTAAATAACTTTGCAAGGGAGCATGTCAGTGTGCCAAGTAATACCTCATTTTGAAGACAGTGTTACTGCTTATAATATGGCAAAAGAACTGTGTCTGTGCACTATACACACATACAGCTATCACAGCTTGTTTAGTCTTGTTCACAGATAAAGATTCTAGTTGTCTACTGATGTACTATGTTCTTCATCTGTAAATATGTTGTAAGTAATTGCTATGTTATATTGTTAATCACTATGTAATCCAATGTAACTACTGTCTGTTTATTTTAACTGTGTAGCTTTTCTCCCTGGGCCTCTGTTGAAAATGGACCTACGTCCAGTCGGACACTCCCGGTCAACAAATGTAAATAAATAAATAAAATAAATTGTAAGATTATGAAAATTATACATTTCCAATACTTCTCATTATTACGCCCATATCTTTCCAAGGGAGCACAGTGATCACACAAATGATGCATCATTTTGAAGCTGACATTCAAACGCACAACTTCTACACTGATATGTAGGCTCTGTCTGTTACAGGTGATGAGATATTATGCTTTGTTTATTTATCAATTATGAGAAATATTATATTAATCATATTTCTGTGAATATCTCCATAAAGGAGCATCACACAGTAATGGTTAAGGTATCATTTTAAAGCTGACATTCTTACTAACAAATGAAATACAAATTGTATGGGTCTACATAGTACACTGACCAAGATATTGTGCTTTGCGTCTCCAAAAAGGTAAAAAATATGCACAATATCAACATTCTTTGCCAAATACTTAATAATGACTTTGATGTGCACTATCAACATTTACACTGTTGGAAAGGGCAGTGTCTGCTGAACAACTTTTGCGTTTACATTTTTAGTCTAGCTCTTATAGTTAAAGAGTTATGAACATTTGTTTTCTGTATGGTACTAGAAATGGATTTTCTGAAAATGAGCTCAGGCTGCACTGTTGTTCCTATGGTGGAAATAAGCAGGCAACATTTTCTGAGCTGCTCCGGAGTGAATGAGTTAATGTCATCAGGCTTTGCCTCAAAAAGAACCAATGGCAGCAGCCCTGGAGAAAGCGTTAACTGCATCAAAGCTGCATTTGACAGCGTGGCGACCCATTATAGAATACAACACCTCATTTGGTATGTACCTCTCAAGACATCTGCAACAACTAGAAAGGCCTCAGAAATACCTCACTAAAAGAATCACAGGCCTAAAGCAGATGCCCTACGCTGATCGACTTAAAAAACTCCAGCTATACTCTGTCGCATATCGTCTACTCAGAGGCGATCTCTGTTTAACATACAAGGCCATGTCAAACCCAGAGCTGTTGGACATGCTACACTTAAAGAAATCCCAATCCCTCAGAGCTACATGCTCCAGGGATCTAAACCTTGTCATCACAATAAACAAAACATGCTGGATGGATAGGTTCCTGACCCAGAGACTCCCCAGACTCTGGAATAGATTGCCCATACATGTCAAGCAGAGTGCCTCTTTGGACCTCTTCAAGAGGAACCTTGACGATTGGATGGGAGAAAGGAAATTCACCCCAGGGATCACATCAGTCGCCCTGCTAGACAGGGGTCCAGGAAAGTAAATAATGTGGGAAGAAATAGCCAGGGAATTGTTATGGCTAGGCTTGTATAGGCCCTAGGGCTGATAGCCTAGTACCAACCTATGAACCTATGAACTTGAGAGGTAGAGCCCAACACGGAAAGGGCAGAAGTAATCTCCTCAGAGTCAGGAAGGTCAGAATCCACTCTGGAAGCCTGAAAAAGGAGGGGTCAAAATGTACCTGATCATATTAGTCTGGCAGTTGATGCAATATAAACCTTTTTGCTGAGCCTCTCCAAGGCCCTACTATCCTTCTCTAAAGGAAGCAACTTGATAGAGGGCAACAGCTGGAAGGGCTTGTCAGAAGAAATGAACAGAAGGATCAAAAGAAAGGCATTTATAAGGAAAATTACATTCATCAGGCACCTTGTAAAATTTATCACTTTTCTTGGGAGCAGGAGACTGAGAATCAGGAAAGTACAGTTGTGTACACTTATCTTAAATGTAGATGTTTGAGTGTATTCACTGTTGCAGTCATCAGATTTGGGTTATCCTGCCAGGGGTAGCCCTCAGTCGGCCCGAATACCAGAGGCTTAGTATTTCTGCGTCAGTTGCTGTCGCTCCAGGACTGACGTCAGGTCGTCAGTGGTATAAAATCAGGCAGCCGATGCCATTACATCAGTTTTTCTTGCCCTAACTTTCAGGAGCCCCCCAATAGGAAGCTAGCTTATGGTGGAAGAATGCCACCAGTAGAAAGTAAATACCAAAAATCCCTGTAAGGAGAGACGGGAAGTGAGAGAGAGAGAGAGAGAGAGAGAGAGAGAGAGAAGGGGGATGGAGGGAGGGAAACCAGGACTGCAACAGTGAACACACTTGAACATCTACATTTATGGTCAGTGTACACAACTGTACTATGTTCTTCATGTTTCACTGTTGTAGTCATCACATTTGGGTTGATTCCCAAAGCTGAAGAAAAGGGTAGAGGCAGTCAAGAAGACTGTGGGCTGGCTAGGATACCCTGCAAGACTGTGGTGGCAAAGCCTACCCTGGATTTGGAGAAGATAGGCAGGTGGTAATGCTTGGTGAAGGTATGAACAGATGTCCATGTTGCAGCCTCCAGGATGTCCCTGGTGGGGATGCCTCTGAGAAAGGCTGCAGAGGTGGAGGTTGCTCTGAGAGAATGTGTCCTGACCCCCTTTGGGGGGGGGGGGTTCTCATGCTGTCTGTCGCAGTAATGGATGCAGTGTGCTATCCATTTGGAGATTGTTTGGATGCGGCCTTGCCTTCTGCTCCTGCTGCGAAGCTGACTAGCAATTGATCAGTCTTTCTGAAAGATTTTGTCCTGTCTAGACAGAATCTGTGCTGTCTGTGCACATCCACAGAGTGGAAAATGATGAAGGGACTCTACAGCCACAAGTGCTTGTAGCTCTGATACTCTTCTAGCTGACGTGATGGCCAGAAGCAAGGCTGTTTTCCAACACTGAAGCTGCAGGTTTAAAGGGGGTAGGGTGAGCTTTTCCAACACAAAGTTAAGGTCTCAAGATGGGGTAGGAGCTCTTCTGGGTGGCCTTAAGTTGTAAGCCCCTCTTAGGAACTGTTTGATGAGAGGGTGTGAGAAGAGAGGAGGCTCTGTGCTGTAATGAGCAGAGATGGCAGAGGCATGAATTTTAGTAGAAGAGAAGGATAGACCCCTGTGTAGTAGGTCTGCTAGGTAATCCAGGATGAGAGGTAGGGAGGGCTGTGCCGTTCCGGCTCTGTAAGTCTGGATCCAGGTGCAAAACATTTTCTACTCGTCAGCATACGATTTCCTAGTGCTGGGGCGTCTGGCCTCACGTATAACATCTAGGACTTGTTTGCTTAGGCTGGCAACTTGAGGAGTGGTCAGGGAATAAAGTCAGGCTGCCAGGTTGAGGGTCTGCAATTGGGGATGCATGAATTCTCCATTCTCCTGGGTCAGGAGTGTCTGAGGTAGGTGCCATGGTGGTAGGGGTGACAGGCTGCACAGCAGTAGGTACCAGTGCTGGCATGGCCAGTCTGGGACAATCAGGATGGTCCTCTGTTTTTCCTCCCTTATTTTGAACAGTACCCATGATATGAGTGGTAGAGGGGGGAATGCATAGACCGAGAGGTTTACCCACTGGAAGGATAGAGCATCCACTTTCCAGGCCTTGCTGTGAGGTTCCCTGGTGCAGAATATTCTGAGCTGATGATTGGAGTGGGAGGCAAAGAGGTCAACCTTCGGGGTGCCCCATTTCTGGGTTACAAGGGTGAAGGTTCTGTGGTCTAGCTGCCACTTGTGTGGGTCTAAGCAGGTTTCTACTTAAGTTGTCTGCCAGAGATTAGAGAGCCTGGCAGGAATTGTGCTAGCAGGTGTAGTTGCATGGCAGAGGCCGTGTGCCAAATGGTCATGGCGAGCTTGCAGAGAAGATAAGAGTGAGTCCCTCCCTTCTTGTTGATATGCCACATCACTGTGGTGTTGTCTGTTTTGAACATTAGGGGCCCTGGGGAGAGTAGGGTTCTGAAGGCTGTCAGGGCGCTCTGAACTGCTAACAACTCTTTTTGGCTGATGTGCAGATGTATTTGATTTGGGCTCCAGTGGCCGTGAATGCACCTGCCGTCCAGGTGTACACCCCAGGCATAGTCTGATGCAACTGTGGTGAGGGTCTGGGCGGCGTGGGGTTGTGAGAAGGGACGTCCCTTGTTGTGGTTGCAAGCTGCTGCCCACCAAAGAAAATCTTTCCTTAGACAAGGTATCATTGGTATGAGAGTTTCCAGGTCTTGAGAGTGTTGACACCAAAGGCTTTTTAGGTACCACTGTAGTTTCCTCATATGCAGTCTAGCATATGGAATGAGTAAGATGCAGGAAGACATGAACCCTAGAACTTGCAGGATTTTCCTTGCGGTTAACTGGGTTCTGGTGGCTAGTTCAGAGAAGTAGCCTGTCGAGTAGGCTTGTTTTTATGGAGTAAGGAATGCCATCTGGGATGCTGTGTCCAGGCTTGCTCCCAGGAATACAATTTTATGTGTGTGGACTAGTTTTGATTTATTTTCGTTGATAGTATACCCCAGGGAGGTCAGTAGGTCCTTTACAAAAGTCAGGTGCTGTAACAGCTTTTTTTGACTGTCTGCCTGAATCAGGCAATCGTCTTAAGTATGGGTAAGTTGAATATTTCTTTGTCTGCAAAAAGCAATGGCGGGAGCCAGGCATTTTGTGAAAACTCTGGGAGTAGTAGATAAGCCAAAGGGAAGTGCAGAGAACTGAAAGTGCATAGATCCTGGCCTAAAACGTAGGTATTTCCTGCATGATTCCCTGATTGGGATGTGTAGGTAGGCCTCTTTTAGGTCTAGGGTGGCTAACCAAGCATCCTTGGAAAGCAATGGTAGAAGCTGCTGGAGGGTTAGCATTTTGAACTTTGGTATCACCAGAAAGGTGTCTACAGTAGATAGATCGAGGATGGGGCGTCATGTGCTCTCTTTTCTGGGTACCAGGAAGAGTCTGGAGTAGAAATCTTGGCCTATCTGTTCTGCGGGAACATGCTGTATTGCCCTCATGGAGAGCAGGGAAAGGACTTGCTTTCTGGCCTCTGCCCACTGGTTTGGAGGAAGATCTGGGAACACTTTTGGGGTTGGCGGAGTGTGGAAATAAAATTTGTATCCCTGGGACGCGGGTCTACTTCACGATGTCAAAAGCCGACAATATCGAAGCTGATATTGTCGGCACCACAACATCGAAAGCGGAGAACATCGTGCAGGTAAACGGAAATCTCCATAGTGGGAGATTTCCGTTTACCTCAATGTAGTGCTGTCTCGGAGTTGGAATATTTAAGTAGGGGGGTTGTGGGGGAATAAGGGGGGCTTGTCCCCTTGCCTACGCTAGTTAGTTTTTATTTTTTTTTAAACGTTATTCGATGTTTTACTACATCGATCACTAGAGGTTGACCTTTGGTGATTCGATGTAGTAAGATTTCAATAACGTGATATAGATGCTGGGACACTATGTTGAGGACCCATCGGTCATTGATAATAGTGGCCCAGTTGCTTGCGTGGAAGGAGAGTTTTCCTCCTAGGGGCACAAGCGGGTGGGTAGAGGTAAGGGGTGGAGGTGTAAAGTCACTGAGTTCTTACCACAAGGGGGTGGCTTTGCACCCCGTTTTTGAAGAGGTGGAACTCCATTGCTTAGACCTCTGTATTCCTTGGGGGGTCTGCTTCCCCTGGATCTGGGCTGAGCTGGCCTGGAGGGGGCAGGAAAGGACTAGTGCTTGGAGAGGCAATGCCTACTGAACCTCAGAGGCTGGACCTGTAAGAAGTCTTTAACTGTCTGCATAGATTTAGCTTTTTCTTCCATCTTTTTCAAGACCTCTTCTGCCTTGGTGCCAAATAAATTGTCTTTGTTCAAGGGTGCATCCAATAATTTGGCATGGTCTGGCAAGGTCTGTTCTTTAAGCCAAGCATGCCTTCTAAGGACAAAACCAGTGACTGCTGCCCTACAAGATGCATCTAGGGCGTCGGAGCCACATTGCAAGGTGATCTTAGTTACCTGACTTGCAGAATGCATTAGCTCTTATAATTCTTTATTTTCTGCACAAGCAAGAAAGGAAAATATTTTTTGTTTGAGGAGTTCCATGGTAACAATTTAATGCTCTAATAGCAAGAGTAGCAGAAGTGTATACTTTTTTACTCCATCTGTCTAAAGCTCGGGAATCCCTATCTGAGGGGGTAGGATTCTTAGCTGAAGTTGCTTTAATTCCTTTAGGGCCTTGAGCGATGACCTCTGAGTCAGCAGTAGGATTTTTGAAAATAAATTTGTGAGAGTCAGGGACTCTGTAATACCGGTCAGATTTCCTGGGAGCAGGAGGAAGGGTTTCAGGAGTCAAACTGGATTCCATAAAAATATCATCCACAACATCCAGGACAGAAGAAATGGCCAAAGGTCTGTGCTGTGGTAAATTTGAGAATTCCCTGAGTCTCTTTTTTGACTGCAGATAGTCTTGAGATTCCCATTGGACATGCTCTCAAAGTATGAAGAGTTTCCCCAAATGAAAAATCCTCAGGTGGAGTGGCAGAAGGATTGGATTCCTCTGCATTAGAATCCTCAATAAGCAGAGAGGGGTTGCATATCTTCATATTCAGATGCATCAGAGTCATCGGACTCCTGTTCAGATAAAGCTACTGGGGACAAGTCTCTTTTTCTTTTGGAAGGAGTAGCCTGGTTTCCCCTAATAAGCATAATAAGGTCTTCTGCCATTTTAAGCATTTGAGATTGAGGCAAGGAAGCAGATGCCTGAGCTTTGGTCGTTGGTTTTTTGGGTGTAGTTCATACCCTGGGCCTTAGCAACTTGGTAGTTTTAGAAAGAACTGAATATACAAAAGAAGTCATCGGTCTGTGCCGAGTATCGGTAGTGGGAAGTACTTCCTCAGAAGCCGGTGCCTGCTCAGCAGCTCTGGACTCATCCAAGGTAGAGACATCCGCAGGATCCTTAGTCGAAGAAGAGTCTCACTGCATACCGGACTCTGAAAGGGCCTCGGTAGCGGCCTGTGAATCCACAGAAGTGGGCATCAGGGGTTGCGAAAGTGCCTCACTAAGGACTGGAGAATGGACGATTAGCTTAACAGAAGCATCGGCGGTTTTGGACATGTGCGGTCTCTGTCTTCATCCTTATGTTTTTTCAGAAGATTGGTAGTCGGATGGCTTACCAAAGTCATATTGGAATTTGAGGATTGAGAACAAAAATATCTAGCTACAATAAGGGCCCGATGATGTATAGTTCTGGCATTGAAGAAAGCACAAAAGTGACAGCGGGGGACGTCGTGGTCTGGGCCTAAACAGGTGACGCAGTAAGAATGAAGTCTCGGTATGGTATTTGCTTTCCACAAGCTAGACAATTGTTAACTTTGTCTGACATCGGTTAGAGCAAGAAAAAAGGATCCCCAATGGGGTACTTGGCTTTAGAAGCCTTCAACTTCAATTCGGAAATGAAAACTCAGGTAGCGGCCAACCGACACTCGTGTAAACTGCTTCTGCTTTGGGCTTCTTGGCAAGAAAGACTGATGTAATGGCGTCAGCTGCCTGATTTTATACCACTGACTACATGACATCAGTCCTGGAGCGACAGCAACCGACACAGAAATACTAAGCCCCTGGTATTCGGGCTGACTGAGGGCTACCCCTGGCCAGATAACCCAAATGTGGTGACTGCAACAATGAAAGACGAAGAACATCAACAGAAGCTGCTGAAAAGGTATACATGAGGGCAGCCAGAACAGCTAAAGGCTTAGGAGACTCCATCTGGAGGAGATCATAATACCTTTTTTGAATATCAGAGATTTGAGAACAATCCCACTTAAATTCCATCATGTGGGTAACAATATCCCCAAAGGAGGGTTCCTCCAAAGGGGAATCTGGACTAATAGAATCATCTTCCTATGAACCATAGTCCAAGACAGGAGAGATTTGAGAACAATAAGCCAGGGAATCTTCCCCAGAATCCAGATCCTCATCTGAAGAGTCTAATTCCCAGGGTCTTTTAAGATGAGTGGAAGACCAGGGAGGGGCAGGCACAGACACCATTTGAGGAGGCTTTAAAGCCGTTAAAGCATTAAATAACCCCTAAGTAAAATTTTGCTATTCATGTTGGGGATCATTAATTACAGGAAAATATGCTTGATGTTCCATTTCTTTTTCTGTGGGTCATCCACTCAAAAAACCCTTGGAAGGTCAAAATCCTGGTGACATTCACTAAGCATAGTAAGGATCTTTCCCCAACTAAGATCTGTGGAATCTCCCATGGTACTTCAGATATAATCATTCTTGGTTCCTCCTTAATGTCAGCAGCAGATGTTTGTAAAGCTTCAGTGGACATGCGAGAAGCCAGATCCATGTCAGCTTCCGACAGGGTTGAGGCAGAAGAATCTCAGGCAACCGCATGATGATCTTCTGGGCTTTAATTAGCCTCAAGACAGATGTCCAGGGAAGGGGGGAAAGAAGCCATATCAGACCTAAGGTTTTTTTGCTTTTTTTTTGGCAGCTGGCTGACACTCAGACAGGAATACTCTGCCATAGCACCTTGAACCAAAAACCTAAGACATTGGTTTTAAAAGTAAACAGATAAAGAGGACAGATGACTACGCAGGGCCATGGGGACAAAAGCCTGGAAGACAGAACACTGTGTATGGTCACTGGAAGCACCTAAACAGAAAAGACACTGGTCATGACAATCTTTATGGGGAATCTGCTTACCGCACTGACACTTCTCCTTTTCTGGACAACATGAATCCAACAGCACTAAACAGAAAGAATAAGAAAACACCCAATGGGGCAATTATCTGAAATGTGGTTTGGTAACCAGCACGGCAGAAGGGCATTCAGACTAACATTCAATGATGGCGTTTGGACTGGCAGCAAAGAAGTTGAGTGTGTGTGCTTCCAAACTGCACCTTAATGTCCTACACTTTTTTGCATGGGGAACGTACATGTGACATATGGCGCTTGTAAGTACTAAAGGCTTTGGTGTAATGGCCATATGTTGGGCTATCCTTGGCAGGAGATCCCTTCGGTTATGAATACTGTAAAAGTGATATAAAAGGGCATCCTAGATTAAAACAATGATTTTTTTCCCTTGGATCACTTACAGTCTCTTTAAAATTGCTACAACTGTAAGAAAACAGTCCACACCACTCATGGTTATTGTTTATCTAAACAGATAGCCTCCTGGGCTTCTGGTGACAATACCACAGGGTAGTGCCAATGGCCTTGAATGGTGAATGGCTCCATATGAGACAATAAAACACCAGAGACATCTTCTTCATGGATTCACAAATTAACTTTTCTTTTTAGGCAACCAATAAACATAACATGGCAGTATTACTTTTACTACAAATCTTTAATAAGCAGTAGAAAGAGCTATTGGCACAATGCTTGAAAAGAAGACAGCAAAATAGGGCAACTTCACTTACAGAGCATAACAGTACCGAAGTCCACAGTATCAAATGCAAGAGGCTATTCAAAAAACTAGAGTTCTCATCTACTTGGGTTCCTTGATGGTACTTACCTTACAGTCTTCCATAAGCTGCTGACTGGCTTCCAGCTCTCCCTTCAGTGATGCCTGCTGAACTAACTGATCTGCCTCCTAGTGGAAAAACAACCAGAAAAATGCCATTTGCATTTTTTTAAATATATAAAAAAAGTGTTTACTCTTCTAATGATTTGCTGCTAGGCAGCTCTCCATTACCATATGACAGTAACATATTCACTGAGAAGTTAAAACCATGTAATGCAAGACAGAGAAGCAGACTAATGCTACAATGATGGCAACACAATTATTATGATAAATAAAGCTACAAAATACAACCTCACCAAAGTGTAGAACATGCTGTCATGATAGCAAAAGATGGCCTTTTCTGTATTTTCTAGCATCTCAAACAGGCTATGGCTCATGTTGATGGATCAGTTTCTTCGATACCTTTCATATGCTAAGACTCAGAAATAGCACTATGATTCTGGACCTCAGATTGCCTTAATCCTCCTAGAAATACTGATTTTCTTATTACTGTCAGACCTGCTTAAGGGTATATACGGCATGAAATAACTATTTTAACGATACACAAATATTCATTATCACTAACTAAATAGGGTCTAGCATCTGAAAACCTACTCTCAAAAACATGTCCTTCTTTTGGAACCTCTGCTATGATTTTCAACGGTCGGTGCTATGCGTTTTAGTGCTCAAAGGTTTAGAGGTATGGGTTCTCCTTGTCCCTATGATGCAAAAAAAATATGACATCCCCTGTAATGCAGATGGTTTAATAAGACATGATATGGATATGTTGAATCAAAAGCCTGACAATCAAGTTCTTATTACTAATTTCTACATTTTTCTAGCCCTAACTAAATTTAATTCCAGTTTACCAACAGATTCTGATATCAAAATGCTAACAAAAGAAGTGGGACTTTTCTTAAATGCTGAAATAATCCCCAATATTATCATTAGTACTACTTACTGCTTTCTTGGAATCAGCAAGCTCCTTCTTGGCTTTTACCAGTAGTTGTTTCATTTTAGCACTGCGTTCCTCTGACTGCTCTAGAGATGATTGAAGAGAAGCTGCAGAAAATACAAATACTTGGAGTTTGAAACAGAAATTAATATGGAAGACCTGTTAAATATAAGCATTTGAGGAATACGGTGTGTGTTTTGTGTGTGGGTGTCAGTGTGTGCACGTGTGTGTGTTTTATGTGTGGGTGTGTGTGTGAGACACCTCAATTATTTGTTGTGTTTCCTTAACTTTACTCCTTCTTTCTTTGCAGTAACTTAATCCCTCAACCAGCCACAGCCTTACACTGATATGATATTAAAGCACATGCAACCACGGTTTCAAATGATAAAAGTAGGTGATTCTGAATCATTTTAGCAGTCTCTGCAAGTTAACAGATAAAAGACGTTCTGTAATTGCAGAGAAATGTCTGCTTCCAAGTAATGATGATGAAATCTGGTCATCAAACATCTTGCCATGTAACTGCTGACAAAAAAAGCTGCAAGTCTTTACAAGGACTGCTCCAGCTGCTACAAATTTATAGAAAACTTGATTTTTTTAATAGTGCTGCTGTGTCTTCTGCATATCATGCAATAGCATGGTGACACACTATGTACAAACACAGGTAAAGCTACTACAAATAGTGAGAGATAGAGGACAAACAGAATGTTGTCCTTTCATATATGTACAAAGATTCAAACACTACAGAAGCAGACTTCAACACAAATTACTGTGAGATTACACAGTACTGCAAAACAAACCATTTATTAGGGTGAGATATATACCAACTGCTACTTCTCTTATATTATATAGAAGAAATTGCCACTAATTAACATGGTATGCTGTCAACTATGCTACACAGCAAAGTTCCACTACCATCTGCTTCCACACTCTTTTACTACTGGACAAACGGTGATGGCTATTTGGTACAGTGTTAGAAGTACAGCTATGAAATGCACTCGCTATCTATTCATTCATTTTATATATATATATATATATATATATATATATATATATATATATATATATATATATATATATATATATATATATATACACATACATACTCACTAATTATTAAATGGATCCTGTTTCTAGGTAATTCTTTACTTAAGGGTTATGTTTCTCCAGTATGAAATAATTCCTCTTTATAAACCACATTACTGGCTTATAAATGGCACGTCTTTCTGCAGGTGATATTAAGACTGTTTTTTTCATTCCCGGTACCTTATCTTGGTAGTCTGGTTTTCACTCTATGGCAGTGTGCCTTATTTAATACTTAATCCCTTATTTATGCATCTCCTGGTGTCTATTTGTATCCTTCTGACAACAGAGCCAAGAGACCTTCATGTTAATCTGACCTAGCAGGGAATCTAACTATAATCCCTGGGTGTCACAGAGGGAAGAAAATCTCTGTGATACAAATGTTGCAATGCAGAAGATGGATGTTTGTAGACTGGTAACTTCCTAGTTTAAGACGTGCTAAATAATAGCTTGGATGTGGGCATGCAGTGGGTAAAGCGAGGAAGTGGCCACCACTCCTGGGATTGTATGCCTCTCAACATATCACTCACCATTGTACCAGAACTCTCATTCACAGTTCTGGTACACTCCAGGGGCATAATGTGGAAGTGACCTCTTGACCCTCCTCCCAGGAGGGAAATGCAGAAAATAATCTCATCATTCCTCTCTCAACCTCACTAAGGCTTGTCCAATGTCCAGGCTGATAATCCAGTCTTGGCTCTCTGTTTCATAATCAGGGTTTGAGCATTTTTGATTTGCAGCAAATATGGTATACTTGGTACAGAAAATAGTGATAAAAAAAGAACTAGGCTAGAGGAAGGTTGAAATACATTTCAGGTCAAACTCAGTGCATGTGTCAAAATACTGTGCAGTTGGAGGGTAGATAAGAAAGATTATTTAATGATGGGTGAGATAAAGTACAGTTTTGTACCTACCATAAATGTAGATGTTTGAGTGCTAATACAGCTGCAGTTATAACAGATGGGTTCTCCTGCCATCAGGCGGGTCCTTGGTCGGCCGAATTCCAAAGTCTAGGTCCGGCGTCGGTTGTCATCGCTTCTTCCCTGACGTCAGTGCGACAGGGGTATAAAAGAACCAGCCGACGCCATTTTCTTCAGTTTTTCTTGCCCCAGATGTCAGGTGCCCCCAGAAGGGAGGCAAAACATAAATTTATGTAGTAAAGCAAATGCAATATAATCAAAAAACAGTAGTTGCAAGCAAATACACCATAAAAGAATACCCCAATGAGGTTGTATGAGGAGGTGTTAGCCATAAGGCCTGTCCCAAGAGGGGAAGGAGGGAGGGAAACCTGGACTGCAGCTGTATTAGCACTTGAACATCTACATTTATGGTAGGTACAAAACTGTACTATGTTCATCGTGCATACAGCTGCAGTCATAACAGATGGGTAGAATCCCAAAGCTAATAAAGGGGTGGTAGGCACTAAGTGGAACTAGGTGGAGCCAGGATGCCCTGCAAGACTGCAGTGGCAAAGCCCGCTCTAGTTTTGGAGTATAATGGTAGGTGATAGTGCTTGGAGAAAGTATGTACAGAACTCCAAGTGGCTGCTTCCAAAATATCTTTGGTAAGTACCCCCCTGAGGAAGGCAGCAGAGGTAGCTGTGGCCCTTGTGGAGTGAGATCTGATGCCTGTAGGTACAGTTTTACCATGAAAAGAGTAACAAAATCGTATGCAGTGGGCTATCCATTTTGAGATTGTCTGTTTGGAAATAGGCTTCCCTTGAGCACCTGTAGCATAGGACACAAAGAGTTGCTCTGATTTTCTGAAAGGCTTTGTTCTGTCCAAATAATAACGGAGCTGTCTGTGAATGTCCAAGGAATGTAGTAGCCTCTCCCCTTTGTTTTGTGGATTAGGGTAAAACGTAGGTAAGTGGATAGCCTGATTCAAGGCTACCCTGGATACTACCTTTGGCATAAATGAAGGATTGGTTCGTAAGGAAACTCTGTCCTGATGGAAAATGATGAAAGGCTGCACAGCCATGAGGGCTTGTAGTTCCGAAACCCTGCGTGCTGAGGTGATAGCTAGAAGGAAGGCTGTTTTCCATGACAAATATTGCAGATCTGTTGAAGCAGCTGGCTCAAAAGGAGGCAGGGTTAGTTTTTCTAGAATGAAATTGAGGTCCCAAGCCGGTACTGGTTGCTTCCTTGGGGATTTTATATTCTTAGCCCCTCTGAGGAACTGTCTTAAGAGAGGGTGAGAGAATAAAGGAGGATCAGTGTTGTACTCTGCAGAAATGGTTGAGGCATGAATTTTGATGGAGGAGAATGAAAGTCCACTGCTTAGCAGCTCGGCTAGGTACTGTAGTATTTGAGGTAAATTCAGTATTCCAGGATTCTGACCCTTTTTCTCATTCCAGATACAAAACCGTTTCCATTTTGCGGAGTAGGCTTTTCTAGTAGAAGGCCTTCTGGCCTCCAAAATGACATCCTGTACCTCCTTGGAGAGTAGGGTCTGCTGTGAATTTAAGGAATTCTCCATGCGGCTAGATTGAGTGTTTTCAGCTGACTGTGAAGAGTTTTGAAGTTGTGCTGAGTCAGTAGAAGAGGCATTAGAGGCAGGATCCATGGTGGGGAATGCGTCAGGCTCCTCAGGAGTGGGTACCAGTGTTGTCTTGGCCAGTCTGGAGCAATGAGAATCATCTTTGGACTGTCTGCTCTGGCTTTTAATAGAACTTTGGCCAGCAGTGGAAGAGGTGGAAAGGCATAAACCGTCATTGTTGTCCAACTGAAAGAGAGTGCGTCCACTTTCCAGGCCTGTGGATGAAAGGTCCTTGAGCAGAATTTTGTCAATTGGTAATTTCTGTGTCTGGCCTTCCCCATGCTTGAATTATCATTGTAAAAACTTGAGGATGCAACTTCCATTTGTGTGGATCTGTCATATTTCTGCTCAGGTTGTTTGCCAGTGTGTTTTCCTTCCCTGGCAGGAATTGTGCTTGAAGTTGGATTTGAAATTCCAGAGCCGTGTTCCAAACGGACATGGCTAGTCTGCACAAGGGAAATGAATGAGTTCCTCCCTGTTTGTTTATGTACCACATCACTGTGGTGTTGTCTGTTCTTATCAATAGCTGGCCTGGATGCAGTAGGTCTTTGAAAGCCATAATAGCATTTATTACTGCTAGCATTTCCTTTTGATTGATGTGTAGGTGCTTTTCTTTTTGTGACCATTTGCCCTGAATGCACCGATCTGTCATGTGTGCCCCCAGGCGTAGTCCGAGGCATCTGTTGTGATGACTTGATTTGCTTGAGGCTTGCAGAATGGGAGACCTATGTTTCTTTGGTATGCTTGAGCCCACCACAGAAATTCCTTTTGAAGACATGGAATCAGTGGTATGATTGTTTCCAAACTGTGGCTATGTTGAGACCATAAGTTTTTTAGGTACCATTGAAGTTTCCTCATATGCAGCTTTGCACATGGGATTAGCAGAATGCAAGATGCCATAAATCCCAGAGCCTACAGGATTTTCCTTGCAGTCAGCCTGGTGAAGGTTGCCAGTTTTTTGAAGTATTGAGTTAATTGCCCTTGTTTCTCTGGCGTGAAGTAGGCCATCTGGGTGTTTGTATCCAAGCTGGCACCCAGGAAAATTATTGTTTGAGAGGGTATTAGTCTTGACTTCTTTTTGTTGACTGTGTATCCCAGAGAATTCAACAACATTATGACAAACGCCAGGTGTTTCAGAAGAGTGTGTTTGCTGTCCGCTTGGATCAGGCAGTCATCCAGATATGGGTATATTTGTATCCCTTGAAGTCTGCAGAAGGCAATTACTGATGCCAGGCATTTCGTGAACACTCTGGGCGCAGTAGATAAGCCAAAGGGCAATGCAGAAAATTGATAATTGGATGAACCTGCAAGAAATCTGAGGTATCTTCTGCAATCTTGTCTGATTGGGACATGCAGGTATGCCTCCTTGAGGTCCAGTGTCACCAGCCAAGACTCCTTGCCCAGCATGGGAAGAAGCTGCTGTAATGTAAGCATCTTGAACTTTGGTACGGGTAAATATGTGTTTAGGATGGATAGGTCCAAAATAGGTCTCCAATCTTTGCCCTTCCTTGGTACCAGGAATAGTCTTGAATAAAAACCTTGACCCTGTTCTTGTGCAGGTACCTCTTGAATAGCTTTCATGTCCATGAGATCTGAAATTTGTTTTTGTGCCTCTGCCCTTTGATTGTGTGGCAGGTTTGGCATGCCTCTCATTTTTGGAAGGGTGTGAAAGTGGAATCTGTAGGCTCTGTCTATAATGTCCAGGATCCATTAGTCTTTTGTGACAATATGCCAATTTTTCGAAAATAATGCCAGTTTTCCGCCTAAAGGTGCTGCCATTTGAGCCTTGCTTGGCATGCAAAGGGGAAAGTCATTGGGCCTGCTTTCTGAATGGCTGTGAACTATCCTCACCCCCTCTTGGGGTAGGTGTTTGCCATTGTCTGCCTCTAAATGATCCTTGAGATTGCCCTCTACCTCTCGGGTGCCTGTATCTACCTATTTGAGGTCTGTCTGTGGCTGGAAAGAACCAATTTTTTGAAGGCCAATTTCTACTATAATGTGGCGGTTGTACCTGTAGGAAATCTTTCACTGTTTGCATTGATTTTGCCTTTTCCTCCATTTTCTTTAATACCTCCTCAGCTTTAACACCAAACAATACATCTTTTTGAAGAGGTGCATCTAGTAATTTAGCTTTGACATGATCTGGTAAGGTTTGCTCTTTGAGCCAAGCATGTCTACATATGACTGATCCTGTAACAGCAGCTCTACAAGAGGCCTCTAAAGCATCAAAACCACATTGCAAGGTATGTTTACCCACTTGCTCTGCACTATGCAACAAATCCTGCAACTCCTTCAAGTCTGGTTGTTCAGGTTGTGACATTTTGCTTTTCAACTGAGATAAAAAAACTGTTGATACTTTAACATATGGAACTGACAGTTTAATGCCCTCATGGTTAAAGTGGCCGAGGTGTACACCTTTTTCCTCCACCTTTCTAACGCTCTGGAATCTCTCTCTGAAGGTAATGGATTTTTGGCAGTGGAGGCCTTAATTCCCTTGGGACCCTGTGAAATAGTTTCTGGGTCAGCCGCATGGCTTTTGTATAGGGATTGGTGTGAATCAGGAACCCGGTAATACCTGTCAGGCTTGACTGGAGCTGGAGGTAAAGAATCTGGGTTAAGGCTGGCCTCTGAATACACATCATCTAATATGTCTAAGACAGGAGGTATAGCCAGAAGCCTGTGCTGAGAGAGCAAGAGGAAATCCCTGAGCCTTTTCTTGGAGTCTGAGTACTCTTGGCCTTCCCAGTGGAAGTGTTCCCTCAAGGTATGCAAGGTTTCCCCAAAGAGTAATCCTCAGGGGGGAAGACAGAGGGAATGGACTCCTCTGCATCAGAATCTTCGAAAGGGGAGTAAGAATGTTCCTGGTCCTCAGAATGCTCTGAAGTAATGCAGGCCTGGTCCGAGGAAAGGTATTCTTCCTCCACTCTGGGTCTTTTGTCCGGGGGGGGGGGGTTGAGAACCCCTGATAAGAGTAATCAAATCCTCAGCCATTTTGAGCATCTGCTTTTTAGGTATGGGGCCTTGAGAGGGGCCCTGTGGAGCTTGTCTTTGAGAATGCATGGCTGCTTTAGATTTAGTGTAAGCCTTAATGGAAAAAGAAGAAGAAGGCCTGAAGAGACCTTGAGAGGTGGCAGGCCTGTCTGAACTCTGAGTTTCCCTGCCAAGAGTGACTTCGGTATCTGTAGTCGGGGTGTGGGCCGAAGAGCCTGCGACCTCGGGCACAGAAGACACCGCTAAAGAAGTGTCATCGGTAGTCAGGGGCTGTGTAGGCGCCTCGCTGAGAACTGGAGCACATGTAGTCAGCTTTAGCGTGGTGTCGGTAGTAGTCGCGGACCTCGTGTGTCGGTCCTTATCTTTATGTCGTTTACTCAAAATTGGAGTCTGAGTATCCGACGACATGTTGTAGTTAAACTTTTTGCCAAAATAGTGTTGGGCGAACTCCGCCCGACGCTTAATAGTGCGTCTGTTGAATGTAGCACAAAAACGACAGGCCGAGACGTCATGGTCTGGGCCTAAGCAAGGTATACAAAGGGAATGGAAATCCTTATGCGGTATTTGCTTCCCACATGAAATGCAATTATTAACTTTGTCTGACATCGGTCTGAGGCAAGAAAAGTTTCAACGGGTACTTAGCTTTCTAGAAGTCTTCGGTTGAAAAATATTCGTAATCTCAGGAGCTGGCCGACTGGCACTTGCAAACTGCTTCTGCTTCGGGCACAGCGCGGCAAGAAAGACTGAAGAAAATGGCATCGGCTGGTTCTTTTATACCCCTGTCGCACTGACGTCAGGGAAGAAGCGACGACAACCGCCGCCGGACCTAGACTTTGGAATTCGGCCGACCGAGGACCCGCCTGACGGTAGGAGAACCCATCTGTTATGACTGCAGCTGTATGCACGATGAACATAAAAAAATGAAAGGAACATTGGAACTGTTATACAAGATGATTACCTGTTAAGAGTCATTCTGAGAAGACAGAGTAGTCGTTTGGGGACACTACAATGCACGGTGAAAGGCATAAGCAGTGGGAAATAAAATTCTTTATTTATAAAATGAAGTATTGAGATCACATGTGGAGCAATGCACAGAGTTCTGAAAAACACATCTACAGAAATGACAACAGATAGGGACAAAGGAAGCAAGAATGGTAAGAGTTGACACTCCAGGAAAGTGGAAAAGGTAGTGATAAAAACTTCCAAACACCATCACTCAGAAGACAGCACAAAAAGAGGCAACATAATGACATGAAGGTAAAAGACAACTCATTTATGAAATATGAAAGAGTAGTTTTCTCAATGAAGATGATGAATTAAAAGCGATGCCAGACTTCAGCTTCAGGAATAGACAGGATAGACAAAACAAGTCAAGTGGGAGGTGGGATATTACAGCAAAGAACTACTTTTTATCTATAGAACTTCTTAAATATGTTAAGACAACTAAGTGGTCCTTGTATGCAAACAGTTTATATGCTTCATGAAACTATAACAGACAAAGCTTGCATACTATGTCAAAATGCTAGACCATCAGCCATTTTGTGCAGCAAGCTAAGCAAAATAAAGATAATACATCAAGTATGTTGATTATGTTCCAAAACAGAGAGAAAAATAACCTTGCTATAGCAGTGACGAAACATGAAATCCCAGCTATTACAAGCTTATTATTGAGAGGCTGTTACACATAAGCTCTGTGACTGTACTTAACCACGGAACTGCTCAGAAAAGTGTCTAATAGCTTTAAAGGTTGTAACACACCTCAAGCAGCCACAGAAATGTCAACCAGAAGAGGAGTGCACCCCACATGTCAATGATTTTCAGGGATACTTGTCAGTTAGCGCAGAGAATTCAGCTTATGAGCTGCTTCCTGTATAGCCCAGGGTTTGACTCCTTTTGCCTACTGTGTGACTTTGAGTAAGTCACCTAACCAGACAGTCCTCTGGGACAATTGAGAAACTGGGACAGGCTCTTCAACAGTCTCTCACTGCATGCCTAATAACTATGAACCTATTACTTTGGCTCAGACTTTTGCTCTGTCCCGCCTAAAAGTATTGAATTTATGATGCAGCAGCAACGATCATAGTGAACAAATCATGCTGAACATTACAATTGAAAGACTTGTTACACTTTAGAAAATGCATATTAAAACAGATCCTGTTATCATATCAGTGTTCCAACAGAATACTTAACAATATTTAAAAAGTATTCCTTCATATGTGGACTTTCAAGTTACATTTGGCTTTTTCTCTAATTCTTAAGGTTGCTGTTGTCTTTCGGCTTTTCCCGGTTAGGGGTCGTCACAGTGGAACTCCGGTCCACTAATGATTGGCAGTAGATTTTCACGAATGCCAAGGTGCCAGCTCGACGTCCAAACTTCAATGAAGGCACGCCCTTTTACACATGTCTTTCGAATACCCACCCAACCGCAGGGAGGACATGCAGACTCCACACAGAAGGCACTCCCTGCACTCCAACCAAGACTTGAACGGGAGAATCTCTTGCTGTGAGGCAACAACGCTACCGCTGCACCACCGCAGAAGTCAGAGGAATTATTTTCAATATAAATATTTATTTATATTAATAATTATGCCTTGATAAAGAGAGGAATTATTCAGTATATATTTCTCAGAGGTACTAACTGGTCAGACTTTAGATTGGCTTTAGTCCTGTGTAAGTAGAAACGTAGCTGTCTATGCCCATCTAAAAAATACAATTTATATTCAACCCTGGTCTGAATACTTGGTTTGTAACGTATCAATTCTCACTCCTAGGTAGTCTAAGACCTGAACAGGATCTAGAGAAGACTTGGATATTTTGACTGCAATGTCCAGCAAGTCTGCCAATTTCAGGTCTCTGGCCTGACAAAGTAGATGCCTGGTGGGAGCAGCAGTGAGCCAATCGTCCAGGTATGGGTAGACCTGTATCCCCTGAAGTTCAGTTGAGCCGCTACTACTGCCATGACTCTGGTGAACACCCTGGGGACTGTGGTGAGACCGAAGGGTAGGGCTTAGAATTGATAGTGACTGGCCCCTAGCCGAAAGCGGAGGAACCTCCAGGAGCATCTGTGCATTCTGATTTGGTAGTACGCATCCAGGAGATCTACTGAGCACATCCAGTCGTTCTCCTTCAGGTAAGGCAGGATAGATTGTAGAGTGAACGTCCGGAACTTCTGTCTGGCAACTGACAGATTTAGAGTAGAAAGGTCCAGGACAGGCCTTAGGTCTCCCATCTGTTTTGGCACCAAAAAGAACCTGGAATAGATGCCTGATCTGGACTGATCTGGGGGAATGGGCTGGACAACTTGTTTCCCTAGCAGCTTTTTTATTTCGAGTGCTGCTGCCTCCCTTTGTGCGAGTGGAACATCCAGGAGTTGTTTTGGGGGAATGGGAGGATTCAGAAAGGGGATGGCATAACCTCTGGATATAATCTGACGCACTCAACAGTCTGATGACATGGACTCCCATGCCATCAGGTGCATAGAAAGGCAACCCCCGACTGCCTCCAGAGTAGAGCAGTCGGGCAACCCCTCAGGCCTGCTGCGCAGGCCTGTCCGACAATGGTTCTCGAGACCCAAAATTTCAGGGACCCCCCCCCGCCTCTGGGCCGGCGTCTGTCCTGGCCTCCTCTGCCTTTAGAGGAAGGGGAGTCCTGAGTGTCCCGGGAATACTGAGACTTCCGGAATCACATCTTCTTTTGCCCCCTCTGATTCCTGGAAAAGG
The DNA here is from genome assembly GCF_019279795.1 of Protopterus annectens. Classification (NCBI taxonomy): domain Eukaryota; kingdom Metazoa; phylum Chordata; order Ceratodontiformes; family Protopteridae; genus Protopterus; species Protopterus annectens. Next base: position 1,130,520,608 of record NC_056735.1, on the reverse strand, counting down.
ATCTTTGGGGGGGTTAAAGAAGCACATCCTGACGGTATACAGTGTCTTCCCATCCTTCTAACTCTGGACCAACGTCTCACAAACCGTCTTTCCAATCAAGGAAGAACCATCATAAGGGGCATTCGCAAAAGACGCCTTAAAGGGTTCCGTGAATTGACAAAGCCTAAGCCAGGCGTGTCACCTCATGGCAATGCAGGACCCGACAGCCCCTGATGCTCCTTCAGCAGCATGTGAAAGGAGGTGCATGGATGTATTTAGTAACTGCTTTGAGAGTGGCCATTCATGCGGAGAATGTGCATTTATCCTCTGGTGACATGGACTCTGGGGGCGACTGAGTGAACTTCTTAACCAGGTCTTGCTGTAGTCTAGTTATGTGGGGCAAATAATTCAGCGCCCTTACAGAAAAGGTAGCTGAAGCATATATCCGCTTTCCCAGATGATCCATCGTCCTGGAATCTCGGTTGGGGATGGACCACAGAACTTTCCTGGGCTAGTTCTTTCTTAGTGGCAGCCGCTACCACCATGACGTTCACTGGGGACCCCTTGTTCCAACTTGGTCTGTCTACTGAAGGGCTCAAGATTTTATCGGAGCACCTGGGGTTTGGCTCCACGGAGTCTGGCTCCTTCCATGCCCTGATGGTAATAAGGTCCACCAACGGATCTGCGGGGGTGGACACCCAGGAGGTAGACGGGCCAGTCTCGAAGGCCTCCAGGAACACTGACTTGTCCGAGGAAGGTTTGGGGGCGAACCAACCCCACCCCCCCGCTGGTGCAGGATTTCCATGATGTCTCTGAAGGAGACATTGTCAGGGGGTGATCTGGGGGAACCTTCCCCTTCATCCAAATCTGTATGCTCAGTGAGGGACTCTGGAGAGAGTCTAGGTGCCTCCTTTTGCAGGTTTGCTTGTGAGGAATCTCTTCGGTGGGACTCTCTGGAGAGGGCTCGCAAACTACCTGTGGTTCCCCGAGGGAAACCATCTGGGGCAAATGGAGCACGGGCTGTCCCTGCACGGGCAAAATGGCTGAAGACGCACCCAAAGGTGAGGGAGTCAGGGCGGAATCCAATGAGATGGTCAGGGGCCTCGATCCCCTGGAGAGAACCCTTTCCACTAAGTTGAAAACAGAGGGAGAGCGAGCCTCCTGAGAAACTGGCAAGGAAGTTGCTCTCCCTGGATCCAGCGTGGGGATCGGAGCTGAGCCCGATGGAGCCGAGATATCGAGGGGTAGGCCTTGATCCAACAGTGTCAGAGCCAAAGGAGAAAGACCTACTCCATTGGATCCGACGCCCAGGTTTCGGCTCCAAGAGCCGCTCGGGTCTGAGTCAGTCAGATCCGACATGCTCAAGGTAATGGCCGGTGTCAAGGTACATGGTAACATCGGTGCTGACCCCCTGACTCTGGGGCATCTTGGATCCTAGAACTCCGATACCAGGGATCGGAATGGAGAAGGAGATATCGGGGCAAAAAAGGGAAGGGAACCCCCTCCAAAGGGAGAGGGGGCTGAAAAGACCCCCATCTGAATCTGGGTACGAATAAATCTTCGCATCATTTTGTCCATGTTTGCTTCAGATAAACTTCTGGTTGACTGCAACAAGGCCACAGATGCCGACCAGGAGGGTCGGTATGTGGAGGCCCTAGAAAGTGGTCTAAGCTCTTTTGGCTCCGGCAAAAATCTCGGCGATCGGAGCCAAGGAGAAGCTGGCCTGAAAAAAGCTGGCTGTTTAATAGGAGGACCCACCAGATTTGACCGGTCCGGGGATTTCTTCCTCCCTTTGTCTCTCTCTCTCTCTGCTCCTCTCTTTTTTTGACTCCCTATCCACAGGCCTCTGTCCAGGAGGTTGAGTCCCAGCCTGGGAGTGAGGGGAAGAGTCAATGGCAGAAGTAGCAGGGGCAGTCATGGCCATGACCACAAGAGAAGAATAACAGACATCCACCTCCGTAGCAGGGAGAAGTCCCTTGAGGATCAATTTTGCCCTATGATCCTTTAGGGCCCTGGGGTTGAACCCCGCACAAATAGGGTAGTCCAAGGAAAGATGTGCTGCCACCAAACACACAGTGTGGCCATCCGCTGGAGACAACTTATGGCCACACCCTGTGCACTTTCTGAAGACTAGCTTGGCCTGCTTATCTTCCATGCCAACAAGAAGGTACGATGTACCAAAAACTTTAAACTACCCGACCCCAACACTCACACTCAACTTACTCGCAAGGAGGGGGAAGGGAGATAAGGCCTGTCTACCTACAACACAGAATAGACTTTTTTTTTTTTTATGGGAAATGCGGCGAGAAACGAAGGGGAGGGAAGGCAAATGACAGAAGAAACCTACCTACACTTACAGCAACTCTAACACCCACAAAAAGCAGAAAAAAGTGTCTATCATGCCTGGAGCTCTAGACTACACTGCTTGGCAAAGCCGCGGCAAACGAGATCTGAGGGAAAGAAGGAGATGGAGGGGTATTATGGATAAGGGGAGGAGCTTGGAGCTCAGATCAGATGCCGGTGAAGATGCAATCTCAGATCTGGTCTGGATCCAACACCCACAGGTTGATGATCAAATGAAGTCAACTACTTCAGATCTGAGTATTTTCCTTGAAGAGGGGTCCTCCTGCATCACACAAACCTCTAATTGAGAAAGCACCTATGTCAAAGGCTTACCAGTACCCACCCCAGGGAGACTCTGGAATTAGGGCAACTTTTGAAAGATTGGGGAGGTGGACTAGCTGTACATCTAACAATCCTATGCTCCACAAGTTTTCTCCCACCAAACGTATCTTAAGATCAAAAAAAAGAGTCACTCAATAGTAAACTCTTAAGAAACAGATTATTTTACCTCTTTTGTAGCATTATGGTCCCAAATCCCTTGCTAATATCACACTAGACATGTAAATGCTCAGTCCTCAGACAAACGAAGTATAAGATGCGTTTGCCCTGGTAGGAGGACTGTACTCAAAATGCAAGCACTTCATAAAATATGAGGTCTTATCTTTATGTATAGGGAGAAGTCATATGGGAACAAAGCAAGATAACGCAAACCCATAGGAAGCATCAACTGAATGATATAGGAAGCATCAACTGAATGATAGGCCAGTGCAAGTAGCAAGTGCAGCAAATTTACAAATGGAGCTGGCAGAAGTCAAAAGTGGAACAAAGGCTTAATCAGGAAGATAACACACACGAACATGGGGAGACAAATACCTGGGTAGTTTAAGCAAGAATAAGAGCATGAGCATGGAAGACAGTTTAAAAAAAAAGAGGTAAAGAATGTACATTTTGCCTCAGTCTTCACAAAGAAAAGGGATGGAAAAGTGATACACTGGGAGGGCAGACTGCAAAGAGCATTTGGACAAACACTAGTATGAAGAGGAAATTGTCTGCCTAAGGGAGAATGATGGACCCATTTCAGAGTTCTCAAGAAATCAGGCCACTGTGCTGTCTGATCCCCTAATGAAGATGTTCAGTAGATAACTGGTTAATACAGAAGTGCCTAATTTGCAAAAGTGGTACCCATATACATCTGAGAGAGCAGGAACAGTCTGGGCAACTACAGGTCTTTTAGCTTGACAACAGAGAAAAATTATGGAAAGATTTATTTTTTTTAACAAGAAACATCTTTATTAAATTATCATGTACAACATAAACAATCATACATTTATGTAAATGAAGACAAACCATAGTGGCATAACTTTAGTTGCAAACATTATACATCACTTATAATCTATCCAGTCACTGTCAGTCAAACATTACACAGCTCTTTCAGATCCTGCTTTCTTTTAATCTCATACCTCCTCTGCATGTATTGTTCCCACAGTTGCCATTTTTTTCTGTGTATTTGCTCCTACCATTTTCTAAAGAGCCCATTTTTTCAATTGTTTTACCATAATCATTACTTCTAGTACTGTTGCTTTAGACTTTGATTTCCATTTTCTAGCAATTGCTTTTTGGCAGCTACCATAATTAGACTCGGCAAGGCCTCAAAAAAAGTTCAAAAGACTGAAAATTAAAATATCTAAAATTGAAAATATCAAAAATATTTTTAATGTAGGGGGCAAACCCCCCTGCACCCCTCATGTGGGGGGCTGCACCATTCACACCTCCTGCTAATGATATATTTCAACTCCAAGATCGCACAAAACTGGAGAAAGGTCAAATTCCATTTTCAACATTTTGAATTTTAGATATTTTGATTTTCTGTCTTTTGAGCTTTCGATATTCTGAAGGGGATCCCTTACTAGGTTTAGGCAATTCTGATTCAGTATCATAGCTAATTTCCTTAGTAATACTAATTTGCTCACCCAGTATTTCTGATACAGTAGTCTGCAGGGAATTTTAAAGTTTGCCAACTCATTACACTCCCAGAAAATATGTTCCCAATTACCACTTTCTTCCCCATCACACTTCCAACATTTGCATCTACCTTAGGAAAAATTCTTTGGAGTCTACTCGGGGTATAAAAATACCGATGTAAACATTTCCAAATAAAGATCCTAAATCTTCTAGACTTTGTTGCATATTTGGGAGACGTACATATATCAATCCACTGTTTCTTCGCAAATTGCTTATCCAATCTCAATTCCCAATCCTTTCTACCCTCCTATTTTATAGTTATAATTCAATATTTTATATTCTCTACTAATTATTCCTTTTTTAACAGTAGCTTCTGTTATAGATTCTACTAAAAACTCTACCAGTGTGGGTCTTTTGCTTAGGATCACCCTATTTCTTTCTCTTTCCCTATACTCTGATATCAATCTCTAGCCTGCAGTCCAAATAAATTCTTGGCCTCTTCCCATTCTATTATGTTTCCCACTCTATTTTATTGCTCCCAATACCTTGGCTCGTTTGTCAGTTTTCTCCCATAAATTCCAACCCCTCCCCACCTATTGTCTGTATCTCCCCGCCTACTGTCTGTATCCCTAATTGCAGTCTTTCCTAGTTGGAGAATCTCCTTTAGCCATTCCTGTGTGTGTTGATAAGCATATATATATATATATATATATATATATATATATATATATATATATATATATATATATATATATTATATATAGAGGAGCCCTAACTGTGTAGCTCTGAAATACCCCTTCAAATTGGGTAATCCCAACCACCTTGCTTTGTTGGAAGAATCAGCTTATCCCACTTGATGCTTGCCATCTTCCCCTCCCAGATCAAATCCTTCAGCTCTTTGCTAGTTGCTATCCACAACTTCTCCTCTGAGTGATAAAAATATGCCTGACCTGTGTATAAAACTAAAGGGACTAAAAACTTTTTAACTACTTGCATCTTGCTATTCATATCCATAAAACAGAGCTTTCCAATTTTTGTATTATCTTTTTAGTCTCTTCCCACATATCCTTAGCTGTCACACCAGAATCGTTTTTAATTCATACTTTATCAGGGCCCACAAAAACAGATATTGCTGAACCAATTTGTGTGCGGGTACATAATTTATGGCTATTGCCTTTGTTTCAGCTTCATTAATTTTGTATCCCAAAAAGATTTGAGACAGTCTCAAAATGTTCCACAACACTGAAATGTTCTTTTCTGATTTTATCAGGTATAAATATCATCATCTGCAAACAGCTGTCTTTTCTTGACTACCATACCAATTATATGCTTGAATTTCCGAGTCCCTTATTTTCTTTGCCAGTGGTTCTTAACATAATGCAAACAACAAACGGGAAAGAGGACACCCCATGCCAGGTTAATCATGGACAGAATGTTGACAGAAAAACTGTCTCCTTTCCTACAGGATAACACTCTCGGCAGCAGCCAATCTAGAAACATCACCATAAAGAGCAGTAAGACAAACCTAAGTTTTATGACTGGGTTACAGTAGAACTTGACAGGAGTGAAATGGAAAACATGGTCTACCTGGACTGCAAGGCCAAGGCTAAGGGGGCAGGACTGGGAGTAAGAAAGAATGGCTGTGGTGGCAGAGGCAATAACAACTGGGGAAGTGACTAGTGGAGTAAGGAAAATGTTGGTTCGGGGTTCAGTATTTTTCAATGTGTTTAATTCAATCATATCAACAGGACCAAACATTTTGTTGTCAATGCAAAGACAGGTAAAACAGTGCAGGATAAGTGTGGGTGGGGACAAATTGGATAGGAAAGACTTTAGAAGGGACCAAGCAGGCAGAAAGACAACTGTTGAGCATCTGTGCAGATCAATAATTGTTGCGTATTCTGTCTACAATTCATAGTACCAGCTAGAGGAGTCAATATAACATCAGAGTAGGGAAAGGCTCGAGACATTCATCACTGGGAGCACAGTCAGAGGGCACTGGTAACAGAGTAGGGATTCTCTCTTGAGAGTTAACTACTAACAGAAGAGTGAAAGGGCAATGGTAATAGTGAAGAGAATGCTGAAGTGCACCTTGAAGAGAAAAAGACCCCAGAAGCAAAGACAATGGCCTTGCCATGCCTTGAACACTGTATGATGTTCTTAGCAACTGTACAATGACATGGACACCAGGCTGACAGGCTGACAGAAAGAAAGTAGATTAAAGTAATCAGAAAGCTGTAAGGGAATGAGAAGTTCTTTTACTGGAGTTGAAAACAGATGAGGTTGCATAACACTGGTGCAAAAAATTATGCTAGTAAAACATGAAGAGGTCACTTTGAAAGAGAAGACTGGGGGAGGTGTGCGTGACACCATTCTGTAGTTACCAGCAGTTACATGACACATTACAGAATAAAACCTAACCAAAAAACAACTGAAAGAAAAACAGCCCACTGAAAGTTCATAACATCAAAATCAACAAAGCCGAATGCAATCCCCTCAAAAAAAAAAAACATCAACTTCTTTATGAAACCCCAAACACTGCAACAGCCAAGACAAAACTGATGATTAAATGCCCAAACTAAATTCTACTGCTTTCAAAAAGTCCAAAGCAGAGTAATGGGCATGGCTGGAAAAAATATTCAAAACATTAACTACCCATTTCAAATGAGGTCTCTTCTCAGAAGTAGAAACACCAAAACCAGCACAGATTCAACCTCTGTTATCATCAATTCTGTTCTGCTCCATAATTAACACTTCCATTAGAATATCAGATCCTCAATTCAAGCAAACACTGTAATCTACAATGTCATGCCTCGATTAAATTTTGTGTACAAGGAAAATCCAAACTCAGCAAATCCTCTACATTCTCAAGTCGGGGGGGGGGGGGGGGCAAAGGTTTAAAAAGAGTTGTCTTCACTGTACATGGATAAAATGCTCATAAACAACCCAATACATATGTCTCTTAAAAGTGTTCAACCAAAGTGGTGCATTCTTCGGGAAATGGCTCTTTCAACTTAGGAAACGCAGCTGAAACCTCAGAGACATGCAGAAAGGGAACGTACATACGCAAAGCTGTTGGCTCAAAGTCAGACAACGTGAAAGAGCAAGAGCAGTTAAATTAAAACCATCTAAACATTCCAAAGCACTTGCAAAACACATTCTACTTGTTCAATGATTTTACTCACATAACAGTGAACACAAATGGTATACATCAACCTCAGCCACTCAACTTAGCAATACAATACTCTGGAAATGAACTGTTTACGCAATTGTAGAGCACAAAGAAATGCGTCAGCTACCATCCACAATGATGCAGTATAAACATCCAGTGAATTCTGCGTAGTTGTAAATAACAGAACTATTACATTAATAGTAGCATCATACAACTTCTTAGTTAGGAAATCATCACACTTCAATTTCCAGTTACAGCCATCTAAATCAGATATACCCAAAACAGGAAATACATCTTTCTGAGCCTTCCTCAGTATACGAGACATGGTCCTCAAAGACTGACTAAAAAAAAACAACTCCTCCCTCAGCTGACGTACTAGCACAGCTTCAACAACTACTGAAGGCAGACTGTGAGACAAAGCAGCACACTCTGTCTCAAATTCACAACAACAGAACACTTTTCCACATATCAAATACTGGGACTATGATCTGGTATTCGGACTGGCCGAGTGCTACCCTGGCAGCGATAACACAAATATGATGACTGCAACAGTGAAACACGAAGAACATCACTTTTCCACATATCAAATACTGGGACTATGATTATGCGCTGTTGACTCCAGTAATTCAAGCCCAGTCAATATAAAGTGCATAACTGCTAGTCATCCCCAGTACCACTTCTCCTGCAATACTTCTCAAGAAAGTACAAGTTACTGTTCATCTCTAGTAACCTCCTCCCCTTTGGGATGATACAGAACCATAATACTGTTCTAACAATCCTGGTACCACTACAACCTTACCGATAGCAAAACAAGGAGTATACTGAACCCCACTAAGGCAATGTCTTTTAAATCCGCCACTCAAACACCAGGACTACAGCATATCAAACTAATTCTTGCCCACAACACCTTACTGTCAAATATCCACAACAATTTTGAATTGCAACCTCTGGGAAAGAACAGTTTTTTCATCTTTCTTTTTTGATAACATTGCAGACTACAACAATTTTTAGACAGACATCCATTTGTTGCCACATGGTGCTCCTGTACAGACTATTCTTGAAATCTGCAGAAGTACTTTTTTTAAGACAGAAGACTGCACACTCGTGGAGGTCTACCAGAACAGGAGGTAAATATGGAATTTACATATGTGTTCAAAATGGTATGGGACAGGTACAGATAAGATGAGTAGGAAGATACAGATGGGGATGGGGTGGAATGTGAAATACACCTGAAAGGCAGACTATGCACAACACATGTCTCCTTCTGTCAGCAAGTCATGTAATGTGCCACTTCTGAGGGTATATGGAAATTGCCTCTGTTCAAAGATCTGCACCTGATCTGGTTACATGAATGAGTGACAAGTGAAATCACTGGGGAAAACTGACAGATGTAGCTTACCTGGACTGCAATAAAATCCCTGATGCCATCTTGCAGAGGATGTTGTTAGACAGGATAAAAAAAGGAATGTGAAAAAAGAAAAAAAATAAACAAATGGGCTGGGATAAAGAGGGAAAAGTACAAAAAAGGAGGAGGCTGTTAGTGGCACGCTGTGAACATCCAGTTCTGAGCCCTGTACTACTTAATGCAGATGCACTTGACACAACTGAGAATAAAGAACAGGATACATTTCTTTGGACACTATAAAATAAGGAGAACCATGAAGGCTGGAGAGGTCAGACTTGAAAACTGACTGCAGAAATTAGCAGCACAGACTGCCAAAAAGAAACTACGTTTTTAATAACAATGTCCAGTGAATGGTTCAGACAGAATATAAGGGTCTGCAACTCAAACCTTCAGTCATCTGGCTAGTAAAAACAACCAGTCATGATCAACACTGACAGGGTGAACCAGTAGGAAAATGCCAGAAACACAGCAGCCAAAGCAAAATGAATGGTGAGCTGTAAGGCAAAGGATGAAACTCCAGTGCAGAATGGTTACCTTTGTCCAAGAGAATGGTGAGACCTGAGCTGCAGTTCTGTGTCCTGGTCTGCAGATCTTATGGGGGCAAAGACTAGCAAAATGATAAGTCTGCTGGAGAAGTAGCACATGAAGACATGCTTCATAGCAACTAGGAAAGGAAAGATGTATGTAACACTGGCACACAAGACTAGAGAGAATTACAAAAGAACTCAAGTGAGATGGAAGGACAGGAGGAGAAAAGGGTCACAATTTTTAGCTAGAAGGGATCAAACTTGAGTGAGGAAATGAGATTTTTTTCATGGTAACTGTAGTGTACAAAATGAACAAGTTCCCACAGCGAGTGGTTTACAGCAGTTTTACTAAGGCAACTATGGGTTGCCAGATGGCTTACAGACAGAACTCACACGGTAAGAACAGCGGGCTCCAGGTCCTACTCTAAACCAGTCACAAGTGGCGTCCTGCAAGGCTCGGTCCTGGGACCCCTACTGTTCAGCATATACTTCTCAGAAGTACAGACAAACACAGGAGGACTATGGCTAGCCAAGTTCACCGATGACTGCAAACTGTGAGCCATAATTGTCTCTCCGGCTGACACGGATATCCTCCAAAAGGGCCTTACTAAGACGGACACCTGGTGTCAAAGTCATGGCATCAAGCTAAATGCCAAAAAATGCATAGTCATCCCATTTGGGAAAAACAAAACACCCACGAATTACCACATAGGTGGCAGCCCACTTAATACAGAAGAGGTAATAAGAGATCTGGGGACCCAGGTAGATAGTAATCTCTCCTTTGACAATCATATTTGCCAAAGTAGTTATGAAATCCTTCTATGTGGCCCATCTAATTACTAAAGGGTTTGCATCTAGAAATAAAGAGGTTATAGTACCCCTCTACTCGTCACTCATTAGACCCATCAAAGAGTACAATGCCCCATTTGGGATGTACCTCACAAGACACTTCCAACAGCTGGAAAGACCACAAACATACCTCACTAAGAGGATTACTGGCCTCAAGCATATGTCCTAAGCAGCCCGACAGAAAAAACTCCGGCTGTACTCAGTTGCCTATCGCTTACTCACAGGTGATCTCTGCCTGACTTACAAAGCCATGACCAACTCAGAATTGATGGACATGCTCCACCTAAAGAAATCCAAGTCACTGCGAGCCACTCGCTCTAGTGAGCTAAACCTCACCACAACAATAAATAGAACTCCTTACTCCTCTTATTTATAATTTCAACAAGATGCCTCTGGCTAATCTAACCAAGCTAACACTTGTAGTTATACTTTCAACTGTCCTCACCTCTACCTACCTTCTCACCTCCTTTGAAAAACTGTACTATTACCATTTTAACCACTCTCTAAAACAAACAGCAATTCACACTCATATACCCTCTAATAGTCATACTAATATAACTTACATTCCCATCTACCTACTACCTAAATACCATAGACTCTCCCACATTAAACACAATAAACCCACAACAAAGAAAGTGAAAATTCAAACTAACCTCAGGTATAATTCAGTAATAAAAATAAATAATCCCTCCTTAAAAGACGGTGACATCCACCCCAACCCTGGCCGTACCAACCCCATTACCCTAACAACCCACCCCAAACTCAATAACCCTTTCCTAATAGGGCATCTAAATATCCAAAGCATTAATAGTAAAGTAGCCCACCTCCATGCCCTTCTAGATATTCACTCCTTTGACATTTTCTGCCTCACTGAAACTTGGTTGAAACCAGAGACTAAAGACAATGAAATCATTCCCCAAGGTTATAATACAGTGAGACAAGATCGAACAAAACACAAAGGGGGTGGAGTAGCAGTTCTATTAAAAGATGGACTTCACATCTCCACCTTACCATATAATCCAACCCAGGATAGTAACGCAGAAGTCCTCATCACCAAACTTCAAATCAACTCAAACAAATCTTTATACATTATCTGTATTTACCTACCACCCAGAAATAATATCACTACAATAGAAGCTATACTAAGCTGGGTGTCTTTAACTTACCCCCAAGAAACAATAATACTAGGTGACTTTAATACTGACTGGAAAGGTGTCATCGCTGAAAATCCTACCTCTCATATTAACCTCCATGGCTTTAGCCAAACTATCACCTCCACAACCAGAATTAAAAAAAACAAATAAAAAAAGAGAGCACCATAGACTGGATACTTATAAACAGACAGAAACAATCTTACAAGGTAGGAACGCTGACAGACGATGTAAGTGATCATATTTTGACCTACATCATAAGAGAAAAAAATGATCTTCCCAACCTCCCCGCCTTTAGGATAGCACATTCCACCAAATACTTTAACTCAGAATTATTTCAAAATTAACTTAGTGCCTGTGACTGGAACCCTTTAAAAACCCTACCACTTGAAGAGGCTGTAAAGTATCTTAACTCTAAATTCTTATCTATCCTGGATAGGCATGCACCTAAACGGTCCATCAGAATGAAGTCTAACCCAGCCCCATGGCTTTCGAAAGAAACCAGACATCAAATTTTGCTTAGGAACAAAGCTTGGGCTAAGTGGAGAGCTAACAGAAATATCTCTGATCAACTAAATTTTAGGCAGCTGAGAAATAGTACAAAAAAGGCAATACTTACAGATAAAAAGAACTACTACTGTAAACTGTAACAAACTCACCAAAATAATCCCCAGAAGTTCTGGTCTAGTAACAATAAACTCCTTTCCCCAGGGCACTCTCGAACCCCCACCCCACTTGATGCCGATCCAAATACCCCACATCAAACTGCCAATACCTTCAGTTCTTTCTTCACTGAGACCATACAATCACTAGCTAGTCAACTAATCCCAGACAACTCAAGCCTTCCCACCACCATACCAGGCACTCTACCTCATTCAAACTGCAACCCATCTCTACTACTCTCATCTATAAATGCATCCAAAAACTCAAGCCTTGTACTCCTTCTGCCGACCAGCTACCGTCACAATATCTCCAAAAAGCAGCCAAAGTAATTGCCTACCCTATATCCATCCTTATAAAAAAGACAATTAAGGAGGGAACCATTCCAGACATTTGGAAAATCTCCCACATTACCCCCCTGCACAAAGGTGGGAACTCAAATGACTACTCTAACTATCGGCCAATAGCTCTCTTATCACCCTTAGCAGAAATTATGTAAAAATGCATTCACCAACAACTTTTACATAATTTATCTCAACATAACATAATAGCAAACTGCCAACATGGCTTTAGGCCATCACACAGTACCACAACTGCCCTTTTATCCTTTACAGATACCATCAATAGAAACTGCAATAAAAACATCCTCTCATCTGCACTCTTTATTGACCTCTCAAAAGCTTTCGACATGGTAAACCACACCCTTCTAATGAATATTCTTGAATCCCTTTCCTTTGACTCTCAGGCCGTTAAATGGATCATATCCTACCTTAGCAACAGGCAGTTCTCTGGGAAAATCAAATTCCATCCTTTCTGCCAGTCACCCTTGGAGTCCCTCAGGGCTCTATTCTTGGACCACTTCTTTTCTCATTATTTATCAATGACCTCCATGTAGCAATTCCTCAAGCCACCTGCATTCAATATGCAGATGATTCTACGCTAGTATGCTCAGCTTACTCCCCATCAAAACTACATTCTCTTACTCAAAATGTTTTTAACATTGTAGAAACATGGTTTACAAAACGCTGCCTCCTTCTTAATGCCAAAAAAACAAGCTCCTTCTCTTTACTCCCACTACTAAGTCCTCCCCCATATATTTCTCAGTCACTTCCAATAATGGCACTATTATATTCCCTGACTCTACCACTAAACTGTTAGGAATTACCATCGATAATAACCTTACATTTGATTACCATATAAATAACACCAATAAAACTGTCAACAGAAAAATAGGCTCCTTATATAGAATCAAACCTTTCCTAAAGTACAGTTGTGTACCTACCATAAATGTAGATGTTCGAGTGTATTCACTGTTGCAGTCATTACTCTTGGGTTATCCTGCTGGCAGGCGACCCGCGGTTGGCCAGAATTCCAAAGTCTGGGTCCGGCGTCGGCTGCTGTCGCCTCTTCCCTGACGTCAGTGCGCCAGGGGTAAAAAAGATGCAGCCGACGCCATTTTCTTCAGTTTTTCTTGCCCCAGATGTCAGGTGCCCCCAAAATAGGCTAAAAGTATTATGCCAATAATTATGCATGCAGTAAACAAACATTTCCTTCATCTACAAGCAAATACACCACATAGATTGTATAAGATAGAGAAGTATAAGTAAGTCCCAGCAAAGAGGGGGATGGAGGGTGGGTAACCTGGACTGCAACAGTGAATACACTCAAACAGCTACATTTATGGTAGGTACACAACTGTACTATGTTCGTGTTTCACTGTTGCAGTCATTACTCTTGGGTTGAATCCCAAAGCTAAGACTGGGTGGCTGGTCCTATAGAGGATTAGGAGAGGCTATAAGGCCTTGCAAAACTGCAGTGGCGAAGCCTGCTCTGGATTTAGAGTAGAGAGGTAAATGGTAGTGCTTTGTAAAAGTGTGCACTGAACTCCAAGTTGCAGCCTCTAAAATGTCTTTGGTTGGTACTCCTCTGAGAAAGGCTGCTGAAGTGGCTCCTGCCCTGGTAGAGTGAGGTCTAATGGCCTTGGGCACTGATTTGCCATGTTGTGAGTAGCAGAAACGAATGCAGTGGCCTATCCATTTTGAAATAGTCTGTTTTGAGATAGGCTTTCCTTGAGATGCTGCAGCATATGCCACTAGAAGTTGCTCAGTTTTTCTGAAAGTTTTAGTTCTGTCCAAGTAGAAGCGTAGTTGTCTGTGTATGTCCAAAGAATGCAGAAGTCTCTCACCCTTATTCTGTGGGTTTGGATAAAAGGTAGATAGATGAATAGTTTGGTTGAGGGCCACAATGGACACTACCTTAGGCATAAATGTAAGGTTCGTTCTTAGAGAAACCCTGTCTGGGTGGAAAATGATGAAAGGTTCCACAGCAATGAGTGCCTGTAACTCTGAAATTCGTCTTGCAGATGTTATTGCTAGGAACAGAGCTGTTTTCCAAGATAAAAACTTTATATCAGCTGTATTGGCTGGCTTAAAAGGTGGCAGTGTGAGTTTTTCCAAGACATAATTGGAGGTCTCATGCAGGTGTTGGGGCTCTCCTGGGAGGTCTTATGTTTTTGGCCCCTCTGAGGTACTGCCTATAAGGCATTGATAAATGGATGGAGAAAAAATAGGAGGTTCCATATTGTAATGAGCTGGAATGGCTGAGGCATGAATTTTAATTGATGAAAAGGATAGGCCTTTGTTCAGCATCTCAGTTAGGTATTGTAAAATCTGAGGAATATTTGGTACAGATGTGTCAAATCCTTGTGCCTGGTTCCAAGCACAGAATCTTTTCCATTTGTCTGCATAAGATTTTCTGGTACTGGGCCTCCTGGCCTCCAAAATAACATCCATCACTGCTTTAGAGAGAGGAGTGTTTTGAATGGTTACATTATCTGCCATGCTGCCAGATTTAGGGTCCTGAGTTGGCTGTGCAGAATCTGATTGTTTCGCTGGGTCAGTAAGTGAGGGATAAGAGGCAGTGTCCAGGCTGGGCCTTGAGACAAATGTTTTAGGACTGGGTACCAGTGCTGGCGTGGCCAGTCTGGGGCAATCAGGATCATTCTTGGATTCTCTTGTCTAACCTTTAGGAGTGCCTTGGGGAGGAGAGGCAGAGGAGGAAAGGCATATACTGTTAGACTTTTCCAGCTGAATGATAGAGCATCCACTTTCCATGCTTGCTTGTGATAAGTCCTTGTGCAGAAGTTTTGTAGTTGGCAGTTGTGAGGGGAGGCAAATAGATCTATGTCTGGGCATCCCCATTCCTTTGTTATCATGCTGAAGACTAGTGGATCCAGTTTCCATTCGTGGGGATCCGTAAGGTTTCTGCTTAGTTCGTCTGCCAGAGTATTGTTCTTTCCTGGCAGGAATTGTGCTTGCAGGTGTACTTGATAAGTCAATGCTGGGTTCCATAAAGTCATGGCTTGTCTGCAGAGGGGGTAGGAATGTGTGCCTCCCTGCTTGTTTATGTACCACATGACTGTAGTATTGTCCGTCCTTATCAGTAGTTGTCCTGGATGGAGTAAATCCTTGAAGGCTGTCAGGGCATTCTGAACAGCTAGCATCTCTTTTTGATTGATATGTAGATGCATTTGGCTTGTGGGCCATGTGTCCTGAATACATTTTCCTGCCAATGTGTGCTCTCCAGGCATAGTCTGATGCATCTGTTATTATTGTCTGCCTGGCTGTGGGTAGAGTGAAAGGCTGTCCCTTGTTGAGGTGACAGGCATGAGCCCACCATCGAAACTCGTGTTGCAGGCAAGGAATGAGGGTAATTAATGCTTCCAGGTTTTGACAATGTTGAGTCCAGACACTTTTTTAGGTACCACTGAAGTTTCCTCATATGCAGTCTGGCATATGGAATTAGCAGTATGCAGGATGCCATGAAGCCCAAAGCCTGCAGAATTTTTCTTGCACATAACTGGGTTTTTGTTGCCAACATTTTGAAGTAAGAAGTTAGTTGTCTTTGTTTGTCTGGTGTGAGATAAGCCATATGGGCAGTTGTATTTAAGCTTGCACCCAGAAATATTATCTATTGAGAGGGTACTAGTTTTGATTTCTTTTAGTTTATTGTGTACCCTAAGCAAATTAATAATCTTTTTACGAACGCCAGATGCTTTAGTAGAGTGAGTAGAGCTATGAATCTGAGGTATCTTCTGCAAGATTGTCTGATTGGTATATGCAGGTATGCCTCTTTTAAGTCCAAAGTTACTAGCCAAGCCTTTTTGCCCAGCATAGGCAGAAGCTGCTAAAGAGTTAACATTTTGAATTTTGGAACATCCAGAAACATGTTTAGAACAGAGAGGTCCAGTATTAGTCTCCAGGTTTTGTCCTTTCTGGGGACTAAGAAAAGTCTTGAGTAAAATCCTTGTCCCTGCTCTTGCTGTAGTACTTGCTGAATGGCCCTGATTTACATAAGGCTCAAAACTTGTTTTTGTGCCTCTGTCCATTGATTGTGTGGCAGGTTTGGCATACCTTTTGCCTTTGGCAGGATGTGAAAGTGGAACCTGTAGCCCTGGGACACTATATTCAATACCCATTTGTCCTGGGTGATCATATGCCAATTTTGAGAGAAAAGTGCTAGTTTACCCCCTAAGCGGGCTGCAAGATGGTAAGTGCTTGGTGCTGGCAGAGGCAAGTCATTGGGACTCTTTCCTGTATGGCTGTGTTTTGTCTTCTCCAGTTTTGGAGGTAGAAGCACCCCACTGTTTTGGCCTGTATGAGCCCTGGGGCTGGGATCTGCCACTGGGGCATCTTTATCTGCCTCTGTGTGGCCTGTCCGACACTGTAAAGGTCCAATTCTTTGTAGGCCCATTCCTGCTAAATTTTGGTGGCTGAACCTGTAAGAAATCCTTTACTGTTTTTATAGATTTCGCTTTGTCCTCCATTTTCTTCAAAACCTCCTCTGCTTTAACACCAAATAAAGTATCATGCTGTAATGGAGCATCTAGTAATTTTGCTTTAACATGATCAGGCAGACTTTGTTCCTTTAACCAAGCGTGCCTCCTAATGACAGAACCCGTAACTGCGGCCCTGCAGAAGGCCTCCAGAGAATCAAAACCACATTGCAATGTATGTTTTCCCACTTATTCAGTTGCATGCAATAAATCCTGTATTTTCTTATTTTATGTACAATCAGAATAAGTCAACATTTTCTGTTTCAACAGTGACATTAAGTATTGCTGATATTTAATCATATGAAATTGACAATTTAAAGCCCTCAAAGCCAAAGTAGCAGAAGTGTAAACCTATTTTCCCCATCTGTCTAAGTGCCCTTGAGTTCCTGTCACAAGGAACAGCGTTTTTAGCAGTAGTGGCCTTAACCCCCTTGGGGCCCTGAGAAATAGTTTCTGGGTCAGCAGTAGGGTTTTTATAAAGAAATTTATGAGAATCAGGAACCCTGTAATATCTGTCTGGATTAACAGGAGCTGGAGGTAAGGAATCTAGAGAAAGGCCGGACTCTGAGAATACATCATCTACAATGTCTAGCACAGGGGGAATAGCAAGAGGCCTGTGCTGAGGAAGTAAAAGAAAATCTCTGAGCCTTTTCTTTGATTCTGAATAATGTTGGCTCTGCCAGTGGAAGTGTTTCTTCATGTTATGCAGGGTTTCCCCAAAAGAAAAATCCTCAGGAGGAGAGGCTGAAGGAATGGATTCTTCAGCATCAGAATCCTCATAGGGAGGAAGAGCGTATTCCTGTACAGAAGAGGAGTCAGAGGAAATGGAAACCTGATCTGAAAAGTCATAGTCTGTCTCTTGCCTAGGCCTTTTGTTAGGAGGGGGATGGGAACCCCTGATCAAGGTAATAAGGTCTTTGGCCATTTTGAGCATCTGTTTTTTAGGCATGGAAGTCTGTTCTGAAGAATGCTGTACTTGTTTCTTTGTCTTTAAAGCTGCTGTAGTCTTTGCTTTTGAAGCTGAAGAAGGCTTTACATATAACTGTGTAGGTCTAAAAACACCCTCAGAAGCTGATGCCAGCTCAGCGGCTCTGGACCCATCTGAGGGAAAGATTTCCGAGTGTCCAATACCTTGAGTATCCAGAGGCCTAGCTGGCTCCATGTGGGAGTCGTCAGCGGCCTGTGGGTCTGAGGTAGTGGGTGTCAAAGGCTGTGAAAGCGCCTCACGGTGAACCAGCGACTGGCCTAGCGGAAGCCTTGGATCTTGGTTTTGGATCTCGGATGCCTGTCCTCCTTTTTTTCCCTCGCGTTTTTTATAAATTCCGGTCGTCTGCTGTTCTGATGGCATTATATAATTAAATCTTCGGCCAAAGTAATGAAAGGCAAAATTGTACTGACGCTTAATAGTGCGTTGGTTATATCTAGCACAAAACCGGCAGCTAGCAACGTCGTGGTCAGGGCCTAGGCAAGGAATACAGTAAGAATGAAAATCCTTATGAGGTATTTGCTTCCCATGAGAAATACAATTGTTAACTTTTTCTGACATCGGTCTGGAGCAAGAAAATGTTTCCCCAACGGGGTACTTCACTTTAATGAAGACTTCGGATATGAAATTCGATTTTGAAAATCTCAGGAGTCGGCCGACCGGCACTTGCGAACTGCTTTTGCTTCGGGCACCGTGCGACAAGAAAGACTGAAGAAAATGGTGTTGGCTGCATCTTTTATACCCCTGGTGCACTGACGTCAGGGAGGAGGCGACAGCAACAGACGCTGGACCAGGACTTTGGAATTCAAGCCGACTGCGGGTAGCCTGCTAGCAGGATAACCCAAGTGTAATGACTGCAACAGTGAAACACGATGAACATCCAAAATTGCTCACTCCCATCTAACCTCAACTCTTCTGTATGCCTCACCTATATATACTAACCTAAAGAAAAATAATCTTAATAAACTAGCAACTTCCTATAATAACATAGCCAGATTTGCCACTGGCAATCCCTTTAGAACACACCACTGTCTGAATCTTTGGCAGCTAGACTAGCTTGAATTCCAAAACCATCTAATTATCTCCCAACTCACCATTGCCCACAAGATATTTTACCAACCCAACACCACCCCTATACTCTCCAATCTCTTAATTCCCTATAAAAATCTGAATTCTCCACGTTCTTCTAGCAAACTCCTCGCTAGCATAACCAAGTCTAACAACATGGCTGGTGACTCTCTGTTTACTAACACAGTGGGTAAAAACTGGAACCAGCTACCCAATGAACTAACTCAACTCTCTTCCTTGCCTCTCTTTAAACAAAAAGTCAAAAAACACCTCAAAATGCACTGGTTATGCCCTTGTAGAAACCCCGACTAACCACCCACTTTCAAATAAACTTACTAACATTTTAAAGCTAATTCATGCAAGCAAGGCTGTTACTGTTTGAACTCTAATCAACATACTGCTGAAATCTTTCTACTTTTGATGTGTAAAATTCCTTATGAATCGTACTGTGCTACATTTTTTATTGTCACTTTTTCAAGTGTAAATATCTTCAGTATGTTATTATTACTTATTGTACTTTTTTAAATCCTTGTATTTACCATGTAACAACATTTTTAATTTTTTTTATTTTGCTGGAGCTTTTCTCCCCGGACCTCTACTGAAAATGGAAATTTATCAGCTAGACTAGCCCAGTTAACAAATGTAAAATAAAATAAATAAATAAACATGCTGGAGGGATAGATTCCTGTCACAGAGACTCCCCATGCTTTGGAACAAAATTCCAAATTACATCAGGCAGTGCCCCTCACTGACACTCTTCAAGAGAAACCTTGATGAGTGGATGGGTAACAAAAAAATACACCCCTGGGATCACTTCATTGGCTCTGCTTGACAGAGGATCAGTTAATTAATCAATGGGGTGGCGAAAGCCAACACACTCTGGCTAGGCTTATAAATGCCCTCGGGCAGATAACCTAGTACCTACCTACCTATGAACCTATAAGACTCTTAGGAGGGTTTTGGAAAGTTCATGTTGAGGCAATAGAAGAGTAGAATGTCAGCTGCAGGATGTGATCAGCAACAGCCAAGTAGGTCAGAAAGACAATGCCCACTGTGGACAAAGTGCACACGTATGTTTCCCAGTTTAGCCCTGGGAGAAAATCTATGGCAGTAAAAAAACATACTTTTCTCTCCTTTCTGCACTGCAGGGTTTCACTAATGGCCTGATTAAGTTATCAAAAATGAGAATGTCCTACAATTAGAAGTCTATTATTTCCTTTTATCACTACATAACATTATAATATTCTTCAGTTGCATTCCACTGTATCTGTAAATCTCATTTACTTTCACCTGCAATTGGTCACTTTGGATCAGTGCACTACCCAGTACATACAAAATTGCTAAAAGAAACAACAGCTTAGGAGGAGAATTTTATATATATATATATATATATATATATATATATATATATATATATATATATAGACACAAGTGTCTGTGTCTATGCATGTACAGACAGGTTCATAGCTGTATACCAGCCAACAACAGGGGCCTTTTAAAGCCTACCGTGCATCCTGAATGTACCTGACAAGTTTTAGTACCCTTAAGATTATTCTAAGGGGTATAAGTAAGCTCCGGTTTCGGTGGTCAAGCATTTACAGGCGGTCTCTGACACAGACAGCAGACTAGGGGGAGACTTTTGAGGCTGCCCATCCAATTATCTATATTTATCTTGAAAGTGGTCAGGATGCCACCACTTTAATGTACAACACTTTCAAGAAAAAGGGCTGGACTACACAACAATGGGAAATAAAGTATTGTTGCATAAAATCTTACCATAACTTTAGATGTCCTTCTCTTCTATATGCTGCTGTATTCATAACACAAGGGAGTCCGCCCCTGGTCGACTCTCATACATACAGCCATTTCACAAAAGATAGATGCTGCACCTAGGGTGCTTGTGACAGCCCACGTCCGTCTCTGTGGACGTCAGCCATAAACAAAAGTTTGGTACAAAACGGCCACCAGCAGGCACTCTCCTCAGAACTGAATGTTGCCAAAATCAGCGACTACAGAGTGGGTACTCAGGAGTCAGGCAAGTGCAAGGTGGAAGCAGGGTGGGAAACTATACAGCAGCATATAAAAGAGAAGAACATCTAAAATTATGATGAGATTTTGCACAACAATACTATGTCCTTCTATTCATATGCTGTTGTATTCGTAACACAAGGGAGACTGTAAAAGCTCCTGTATTAAGAATTGGGAGGAGGAACAGAAGCATTTTCTACAAACTCATGCAGGATGGCTCTTGTAAACCCTGCTCTGGCCCTAGAAACAATGTCCAACTTGTAGTGTTTGGTAAAGGTATGGACAGAGGACCATGTAACTGTTTCTAAAATGGCAGCTGTATCCAAGCCCTTGAAAAAGGCTCCAGAGGAGGATACTGCCCCTAGTGGAGTGTGACTTTATTGGGAAGAGAAGTCTTCTGTCATGGGTAGCATAGCAAAAGGTGATCCTTTTAGATACTCAAGAGGATATGGTTTGCTTGGAAAAAGGGTGTCCCTGGGCTCTTGGATGAAAAGACACAAAGAGCCTGTTTGATTTACGGATGGGTTTGGTCTTGGCCAGATAATATCCAAGTTGTCTGTGAACATCTAAGGTATGTAGAATCTTTTCAGCTGGGTTTTGGGGTGAAGGAAAGAATGTGGGTAAACAGACAGCCTGATTCAAGGACAGCTCATTGACCACTTTAGGCATAAAGGTAGGACTGGTATGCAAACACATCCTGTCTTTGTGGAAAACAGTAAAAGGATGGGAGGCCATAAGGACTTGCAGTTCTGAGACCCTTCTGGCTGAAGTAATGGCCACCAAGAATATAACTTTCCATGTACAATGTTGAAAAGAACAGTCTTTGGTTGGCTCGAAGGGTGGCAGTGTCAATTTCTCCAGTACAAAGTTAAGATCCCAAGGAAGCAGACTAGGCTTCCTTGGTGGTCTGAGGTGCAGAACCCCTTTTAGGAAAAGTTTAACTTCCAGCCTAGAAGCCAAAGGAGGGGTGAGAGGCAGACATGCTGAGATGGCAGATAAATGGGTCTTGACAGAGAAATACAATAGTCCAGACTTAATCAATTCACACAGGTAGGACAGGACCACTAGGGGTTCTACTACCTTTTTGATACCAGGCAGAAAATCTCTTCCAATTTGAAAGGTATGATTTTCTGGTATTTGGTTTTCTGGCCTCCTGCAAAACCTGAAGTATGCCCTCTGGGTGAAGGTGTCTGAGGTGAATCAATGCCCTGTCACCCACAGTGTAAGGCTGAGAGTGGACAGTTGTGGGGGCATGACTGCTGCCCTCTCCTGTGTGAGCAGGTCCATCTGTTGGGGTAACTTGTGGTCATTGCCCTTGGCTAGATGTAGTAGTTGGGGAAACCAGTGCTGCTTTGGCCAATAGAGAGTCACCAACAAGATTTGAGGCTGTTTTTTCTGAAGTTTCAGCAATCTTTTTTGTATGAGAGGGAAGGGGGAGAATGCATAAGCGTACATCCTCTTCCAAGGGAATAAGAGAGCATCCACCCTCCATGCTTTGGGGTGTGGTACCCCGGAGCAGAAGGTTGGAAGCTGTCTGTTCATGGGGAGGCAAACAGATCCACATCTGGTTTACACCATCAATGGACCAGGTCCAGGAACACATCCCTGTTTACCATCCATTTGTGAGATAGAGTCATGGTTCTGCTTACAGTATCTGCCGTCACATTGTCTGCTGAGGGAATGTAGACAGCTTGGATGTTGACTTGTCTGTCTAGGGTGATTTCCCATGCCTGCTGGGCTAACCTGCACAGGAGGTAGGACCTTGTCCCCCCGTTTGTTGATGTACCACAACACCATAATACTGTCTGTGTATCACCTCAGTGTGCCTGGTAGGAGGTGATCCTTGAAAATGTGTAGGGCTAATATCAGGGCTCTCATTTCCTTGATACTGATGTGCTCTTATGTTCAGTGAGGGTCCGTAGGTTTCTCACTCTCCATTCCCCAAGGTTGCCCCCCCCCCCAACCTGCATCTGAAGTGTCTGTGAAGAGCTCCTGTTTGGGGGTTAGGGGCAGGTCTGGGTTGACATTTATCTGGGCTATCCACCAGTTCAGTTCCCTAGAACGTCATGACAGCATTGGGACCATGAACTCCAGAGGGTGCAGATGTTGTTTCCAGACTGTTCTCAAATACCACTGGAATTTCTCATGTGAAGTTTTGCTAGGGAAACCATGGGGATGGTGGAGGCCATGAATCCCAGGAGGCTGAGAAACTCCCTGGCTGACAGGGCTTTTAGAGGGAATAGTTCCTTGAAGTAACTAGTGAGAGAGACAATTTTTTTCTGGAGGCAAACAGGCCATCATTTATTCTGTTGGGATCCTGCACCCCAGGAACACATGATCCTAAGAAGGAATAGGAGATGATTTTTTGAGATTTAAAGTGAATCCCAGATTCTCAAGAGGGAAAGGGTGAAGTCTAGATGTTGTAGAGGCATAGGAACTGACAGGGCCTGGATCAGGATATTGTCTAGGTAGGGGAAAAGTTGGTTACCCTTTGTCCTGGCAAAGGCTATATTCTTGGGGCCGTAGAGGGACCAAATGGCAAAGCACAGAACTGATAGCATGTAGAACCCACTGAAAAGCAGAAACAGTTCCTGAAGAGGGGATGGACTGGGATGTCTAAGTGGGTGTCTTATATCTAAGGACACTAAAAAGGCCTGGGGTAGGATCAGGGGAAGAAGTGTAGGAAGAGTGAACATCTGAAAGGAGGGAAGTTGAAGGAAGGTGTTGAGGTGGGACAAGTCCAGGATTGGTCTCCATGGACCTTCTTTCCTGGGAACTAGGAACACCCTGGAGTAAAATCCCTTTCCTCTTGCATGTGGAGGGACTTGAAGGGACTTCTTAAATGGTCCCTTGATCTAGCAGCTCCTGAAGAACTGATGAGAAGGAAGGCAGTTTTTCTCGATGGAGGTTGAGGAATGCCTTTGGGAGTAGGTCTGGTCTCCCATCTCATGAAGTATCCCTGTTTTATTATAGAGAGGAGGACCGAAGAGTCCTGGGTAACCTGATTGCAAGTTAGTAGGGGGAGAGAGAGACAGATGCATAGAAAGTGGGGTGCTTGGGTCCAGTGCCTGGTAGTCACAGGCTACCAGGCTTACCCTGAAAATGCTGTCTGATAGCAGGAATAGAGGGAGCAGACCTGGCTGAGGTCTGTTTCCTGGAGTCTTTTTTGCTTTGGCTGGCAACTGTCTGGCTGGCCTTCTTACAAAGGAGGTTTTGGTAGGATAGTTCCTTTGGTAGCGTGGGATCGGAGAGACAAAAATGTGTCTTAGATACTGTAGCTCCTTGCCCTTTGCTTGGAGGGCCTTAAAAAGGTCAACAGCTGCTGAACCAAATAAATATTTATTGTCTAGGGTTGTGTTCAAGAGTTCAGACTTGATCTCATCAGGGAGAGGCTGCAACCTAAGCCAGGAGTATCTCCTAATGACAGACCCTGAAGCAGCAGCCCTAGATCAAGCCTCAACTGCATCATAACTACACTTAACAGACTGCTTGGTCACCTGAGTGCAGGAATTCAACAGGGTAGATATTTTAGCCTTGCCTGAGGAGTCAGGGAGGTCCCCTGGTTGTTTTGTCACATCAGCTAGCAGAGACTGGAAATATTTGGCCATGTTGGTTTGGTAGTTAATTGCTCTTACTGCTAGGGTAGTGTAGAGCTTTTTCCCTAGGCATTCCACTAACCTGCTTTCCTTGTCAGAGGACAGGAGGGAGGTGGAAGGGAGTAGCTTAGCAGTTTTGTCTGTAGCCACAGCAATGACTGAAGGGTCTGCAGAGGGTGATTTATACAGGGATCTAGCATCCTCAGGGACCTTATAAAACCTGTCTGGGCATTAGGGTGCCACTGGTTGTGAATTGGGTTTTTTGGAGGCAGCTAGGAATGCATCCAAGAAGACAGGATGCACTGGAGGTACAGCAGACGGGTTGGGAGACTCCAAATACAAGAGGTTATAATATCTCCTCTAGTTTTCTGAGACCTGACTGCTGTCCCACTTGAAGAATTCTTTCATATGGGAAATGGTTTCCCTGAAGGTGAAATCTTCTTCTGGAGAATCAGTGCCATTGGACTACTCCTCTGGGGATGTGTACCCCAGAGGAGAAGCAATTTGTGAGGTGTAGGTGAGAGATTCATCCTCTGATGAATCTTCTTCTTCAGCTGAGACATCAGGAGCAAGTTTACCTTTGGGGGTAGATGCCAAAGAGGCATGGGCCGGGGTAGGGGCCTGGCGTAAGGCTAAGGAAGCATTCAAAAGGCCTTGGGTGAAGGCCTGCCAGTCAGGAAGTTGGTCAGATGCCGCAGGTGTCGGTGGAGGAGCAAGATGGTTTTTTGCTTCCTCTTTTTATGGGACTCCGAGGTCAAGGTATCGGACATACGGTGAAGAGTGGAAAGGCCGGATGCCAGATGGCACTCCACAATATCAGAGCCGACATCCTTGCGAATTACAATTTGCGAGACCCCACGCAGACCATCGGATATGATGAGCCTAGGTTCCCCCTCGGCGACTGATATGGACTCCTGCGATTCCCCTTGGGACTTGCCCTCTGCTTCTTTAACGGCTTCCACCTGGGTACCCGCCAATGAAATGCCCAAGGATTCCAGCTCGGACTCTGGGCCTTCACCAGCCTTGAGAGGTACGGCTGGAAGGGAGGGCGCAGCAGTTGGTTCGGGCCTAGACCTTTTGGCCTTTTTGTCTGGTGGCTCATCCAAGGGGCCTGACATTGGATCCATTGCTTTAGCCAAATGCTTTAGACATTGGTTGTCTAAATAAAGTTTTAAGGCAGCTAAACAACTGCTGAGGGTTTTGTGAACAAAGGCCTGACAAATACGTGGTCTTGTTCCTGGCTTAAGCAAAACAGGTGGAGCTCATGTGGATGTTTATGTGGAATTTGCCTTCCACACCTACACTTGCCTCTTCTACTTGACATGAAACCCGCAGTAGCAAAGGATAATTAAACCCCCCTATGGGGTACTTACCTGAAGTCGGATAAGATGAATGTGTCACATGGGATCACTTTTCCTAAGCAGCGACAACCGGAGCTGGCAGTCACACAGGCGGCAGAAAAGTTCTGAGGAGGGTGTGTGCCGACGTTCGTTTTGTACCCGACATTTATGGCCGACGTCCACAGAGAGAGATGCAGGACGTCACAAACCACCTAACGGTAGCATCTATCTTTTGTAAATTGGCCATACGTATGACAGTCGACCAGGGACAGACTCCCTTGTGTGTTTTGGATACAGCAGCATATGAATAGAAGGACATCTAACATGCTGAGGTTCAGCACACCTGTATACCCCCAGTACAAGGATGCCTGAACTGGCCCTTGAGGGACATCACTCCCAGTTATGTTTGTACCAGGAATTTGGAAATGGCAGAATATAGTAGAATACCATTCCACTAGTTATGGCAAATGTCTTAAAATATGAGCATGCACAACAAAGCTTTTTTCTGAAGAAGGAAGTTCATGGTCTACTCTAGCTAACAATTTTTCCACTCCAGTAGCACACTGAAATTAAGATTCTCGACTGTTTGCAAAGGAAAACATACACTTGGCTAAGTTCTGTTTCGGTTTACAACCTGAAGTAGTGAAATAAAGGAAATGAAGAATAAATGGTTGGCTCTCTTTCTTAGCTAGTGATGACAGCACACTGTTGTCAGGGAGGATGCTGCACCAGATGAATAACGTCCTGTTTTACCAGGAAGATCCATCTGTAGGTACACAGAAGTTGTAGAAAAAATTGTGCCAACAGTGCCTTATAAAAGGTCTATGTATTCACTGCAGCAATGGCTGTGAGCAGTGCTGATGAGATTCAAAACATTAAATATTTACAACAGTTTAGAAAGAGTAAAAGTGGAATGGGGCATTGGAATTCCAAGACCTCAAAAATTAACCAAGTAATACTAAAATTTAAAGAACAATGGAGTATTCTTATTATATCGTTTTAATACAGTGATTTATTGTAACAACTACAACTGAATGTGACGAAAAATAATACTCTTCAATACTGAGCACTCACAGCAGATGATAACTGACAGCATCAGTAACACCTTTGGTCTTGTTCATTTAACTGGAAGTCAATTTGTTGAAAGACCATTTCTTCTGGTTTGCTGCCATTCCGAAGGGGTGCAACACTAGAGTTAGTGTATTTAAGTAACTGGGGGTGGGGGCATGGGCATGCTTCCTCCTATAACAAAATTCACAGATGTATCACTTTGTACATTACAAATTTCATCTTTCTGACAAGTTGGCTTCAAATACGACCACATCTCAACAAGCCAATGTCAGGTATACTACTTGATATTTTTACTCACAGACTTCTTCTTGCAAGGTTGTTTGCTTTTGTTTCTGTATCTTAAGCTCTTCAACAAGCTCAACAATTTTCCCATCTTTTTCTGCTACTTTCTGGTTCAGTTCCTTAACCAGGCGTTCATAGTCTGCCATTTCCATATCCATCAGTGTGCTTTTTTGAGCATCCTGTACAGTAAAATAAATATTAAATTACAATAGTATATGAGAACATAGTACAGAAAATAAACTGGCTAAAGCAATCAGTTCTGATCTTTTATGTCTACCTTGCATATATCACCACTACATTCGGATGTCTGCACTTTACACCCTCATCAATGTACAAGTCTAGCAATTTCCCAAAGATTAAGAAGGGTACCAATAATTAGTGATAAATGAATAATATGCTGAAGTGAGACAAACACACTACAAGCTTTAATAAACCGAGTCAATTCCTCAGATGAATGTGAGCTATAATCTGGAAGTCTGTTTAGCCACCCAGCTGACACTGAATACTAAGAGGAAAAAGAAACAGGTGGCACGAAATATGTTTAAGTATACACTTCAGGAAGAAGATCATTAAAAGACTAAGGATGAAAGCTGGAAACAAAACGACTATTTAAGTAAAGGGTTAACAGGTTTGTAATGGTTAAAAGTAAAAAGAATACACAAAACAGATAAAAATAATGGATTAGTTCACTAAAATTAGATAAGCATTTTTATTCCAAATACATTACAATGGAACTGCTTCAGACAACTAAACTATTAACTTTCATTTTCTTAAAAGGGGTCACCTACATCAGCTGCAGGTAAGATGCTCAGCAAGAAAGCCAAAATCTTTTTTTTTTTTTTTTTGAACCAGAAAGGTCCGTCACCCTCTTCAGCCTAAAACAAAAAAGTTCCTACACTTAAAGCACTTAAGAGCTAAGCATCATCTATTTTTTATTTTATTTCATTTGTCTGCCTCCCTCCCAATACGATGACATGCAAAATATCACCGCATAACATCAGTCACAACTTCCTCTATGGGCACAAGGTACAGATGCTGCAAGAGTGCAAACCATTCAGAACTGAATGTCAATATGGCAGTGAATTGCTGAAGGGAAACACTTTGCTTTGAAACGAAAATCTCTTTTTTCTTTTCTTTTTTTAAGTTAGACCTTTTGGTTTTGGTAAGAAAGAAAGTTTTGGCTGAGGCCAATGTGGGTTGCAGGTATTTTGCCCACAATATTTTCAGAGTATTCCACTCCAAAGCATTAAAATAAATCTGGCCAGTGTACCTCTCATTCTTCAAGTTGCAAATTGAAAATCATCCCCCTTTACTATTACCACATAGGTTATCTAAAACACAAAATTCAAATTTGGTGAAATTGCTGGAAGTTTCCTCTTGCTTAAAAAGGGCACAGCTGCTATCTTTTTCAGTAACCCTGAAATGTTCAAATATATGTCCTCTTTCTCAACATCCTAGAGATTTTGCCAGAGTAAAAATAAAGGCAAAACCTAAACCTGGCTAGGTAGGTAGCCTTATTACAAATTCAGGTAAATCTACCACTGGCAAGGTCCAACACACAGCAGCTGTTGGTGATCTACCTGCACTGCTTACACATTCCACAAGTATTCGCACCTTTAGCCTTGTCAGTAACTGCAACCCTCATTATCTTTCTGCTTGTCTCACAATAGCTCTTTACATTTCTTGCTTTTTTAGAAACATATTTATGTTCATTACCCAAAGCCCTTATCAGGTCTTTATTACTTCTGATACTACAACAAAATAAATGATTTTTCTATGTTTATCTCAGTGTTACAGTCAACTGCACAAATTAAACTTGGTTCTCTAGAAAAAATATTTTTCTCCATTTTCAAGTCTTTCATACATATGGTTACAAATATCAACTTTAGTAACTGCTGCAAAATCGACCAGCCCTTTCATTTTTCCCTGTCAAACATTTATTTGACTACCACAAACAAAAAGCTCTTCACGTTTAATGACAAACATTTTCATCAGAGGTAAGCTTAGAAATCCTGACAATTTGCCCTTCGCATGCATGTTTTAATATGCCAGAAACTGCATATTATAATAGGATAAACACTTATTTATGCTCACCTGCTACTTGTGCATTTCTGTCAAAGGCTGTCGCCTTCTCTCAAGGACCTCTCATGGCTTCTAATAATATATTAATCTCAACGTACTGTACCTTACTGTGAACTACATTCACATTTCTGCTGGCTAAAACCCACAGCTATTTCTGGCTTTCTTTTGCTTTTTTTAATAATGTTTATAAACAGAAAAATGTCTACTATATTTCCTACTTCTATTTTTACTTCTTTGCCTGTTAGTATTGCACATTTTAATCTCCTTGGGAGGGTGGCCTAATGGTTAAGGTGTTTGCCTTACAAACACAAGATGCAGGGTTTGATTCTCACAAGGGATAACTGGCTAGGCTTAAAGTGGCTTGCAAGGGCAGTTAGATAAGTACTAATCTATGAACCTATAATCCTTCATGTGCTGCTCTGTACTATTTCCCATTGACTTCTGCTTTATATATTCCTTATGCTTTGTAAAAGTGATGAGGTATACTCTCAATGCTTTGTAAAGAATACCCATCTATAATCTTACCATAACAATAGATGTCCTTCTCTTCTATGTTGCAGTACTCTTAACATATGGGCTGTGTTCCTCCCTATGACCAGACGTCCAACCAGTATACAGAAGCTTTGCTACTGCTAGTACGTGGGATGTCACACATCTGCTCTGCCAAGGTCAGTCATAGAAGGACATCCACACGTACCATCCTCAGAACAAGGATGCCCCATGAGGAACAAAAGTCCTAAGGAAAACAATATGTCATCCAGGGAAGTGACAAGTTGCAGGGGGAAGGCGGGATAGACAGAACACTGCAACATAGAAGAGAAGGACATCTATGGTTATGGTAAGATTTTACACAACTATTCTATGTCCTTCTATTCAGTGTTGCAGTATTCTTAACATATGGGAGAGTTCCATACATGGTTGGAACCTTGGGAGGTGGAAGAAGTAGAGAAAGGCTGCAAGAAAGAATTCTTCACAAAACCATGGAGAATAGCCCTAGCAAATCCTGCTCTGGACCTAGAAATAGTGTCCAACTTGTAATGTTTGGTACAGGTGTGCACAGAGGACCAAATAGCAGCCTCCAAAATGAAATTAGTATCCAGACTCTTAAAGAAAGCCCCTGAAGAAGCCACAGATCTAGTGGAATGGGATCTGACAGCAGTAGACAGGGACTTACCATGGAAATCATAACAAAATACAATAGCCTTAGAAATCTAAGATGAAATTGTTTGTTTAGAGACGGGTAAACCCACAGCTCTGGGATGAAAGGACACAAAAAGCTGATCTAACTTCTTGGTAGATTTTACTTGGACAAGATTAAAGCTAAGTTGCCTATGTACATCTCGAGTATGCAAAGTTTTTTTCACTAGATGACTGAAGAGAAGGGAAAAGGTTAGGCAATTGGATAGACTGATTAAGGGATAAGTATTTCACTACTTTAGGCATGAAAGAAGGGCTGGTTCACAAGGAAACCCTATCCTTGTGGAAAACCAAGAAAGGTGGAGATGTCAAAGCCTGAATCGCAGAGACCCTTCTAGCAGAAGTCAAGGCAACCAGAAGCACAGTTTTCCAAGTGCAAAACATCAGAGAAGCAGAATCTGCGGGTTCAAAGGGAGGTACTGTTAGCTTCTCTAAGATATAACTGAGGTCCCAAGGAGGAGGAACTGGTTTCCGTGGAGGCTTAATATGTAGGATGCTTTTAAGAAAAAGCTTAACCTCCAATTTGCCGGCTAAAGGAGGTGATAATGGCAGACAAGCAGAAAGAGCAGAACAATGGACTTTCAGTGAGGAATATGATAAGCCACTTTTAAGTAGTTCACACAGCTAAGACAGTACTACTGGAATGTCCACAGAAAATTAATCTAGATTTCTATTAAAGCACCAGATAGAAAATCTTCTCCATTTGGAAATAAGATTTTCTAGTATTGGGTTTCCTGGCCTCCTGCAAAACCCCAAGCATGTCCTGTAAGTAAATCTGCCTGAAAGGGATCAGAAGCTGAACACCCACAATGTCAGCTGTAATGTTGACAGGTGTGGATAAAGCAGTGATCCCTTGTCCTGTGTGAGTAAATCCACCTGGTGAGACAACTTGTAGTGATGGCCCTTGGCTAGTTGCAGAAGAAAAGGGAACCAATGCTGTCTTGGCCAAAAGGGGGTCACAAACAAGATTTTCGGTTTGTCCTGCTTAATCATCAGCATGACTTTCATAATGAGAGGGAAGAGGGGGAATGCATAAAGAAATATCCCCCTCCATGAGAAAGAAAGGGCGTCCAATTTCCATGCCAGAAGGTGTGGGACCCTGGCACAAAAGAGAGGAAGTTGTCTGTTTTGAGGGGTGGCAAATAGGTCCAGATGTGGAATACCCAAATGGCAAACTAAGTCCAGAAACACACCCCTGTGAAGCATCCATTCGTGGGGTTGTGTCAAGGACCTGCTTAATGCGGCTGCCACAGAATTTTGAGCAGAGGAAAAGTAAACAGCATGAAGAGTGACCTTGTACTGAATTGCTGGTTCTCATGCCATGATAGTTAACCTGCACAGAAGGGAAGATTTGGTTCCCCACTGCTTGTTTATGTACCACAGGACAGTGGTGTCATCTGTAAAGATCTTCAGAGGACCTGGTTGGAAGAGGTGATGGAAAGTCTGCAATGGACCTTCCTGGAAGCAAAGGTTGCCCCCCAGCCTGTGTCTGTAGCATCTGCGAAAAGCTGTTGAGAAGGCTTGGGCAAAAGAACAGGAAGGGCTGGATTCAGAGAAAGCAGCTGAATCCAGCAGAGAACCTCTGTTTTCAGGCAGGGAAGTAGAGGAATCTGAACCTCTAGCGGGTGTGCATACTGGGTCCAGGATGTCTTTAGAAACCACTGAAATTTTCTCATGTGAAACTTTTAAAAGGGCAACATGAGAATTGTGGTAGTCATTAATCCAAGATGTCTTAGGAATTCCTGGGCCAAGATGGAAGGAAGAGTCAGAAGTGTCCCCATGAAGCAAGGGAGAGACTGAACCTTGTCTGATGGGAGAGATGCACCATCAAGTCTGTCCTGAACCTGCATCCCAAGAAGATGCAATCCTGAGAGGGAGTCGAGCTGGATTTTTTTGAAAATTATTATGAACCCAAGGCTTTGAAGGAGATGAATGGTTTTCTTAAGATTTTGAGACAAGTGATCTGAATTGCTTGCCAAGAAAAGAAGGTAATCCAGATATGGATAAACTTGAACTCCCTTGACCCTCAAGAGACAGGGGCCAAGCACTTTGTGAACACCCTTGGGGCAGTGAAAAGACCAAAAGCCAAGCCAGAGAACCGCAAGTGCAAAGAACCCACAAAGAAATGTAAACACTTCCTGTACTGAGGATAGATGGGGAAATGCAAATAAGCATCCTGGAGATCCAAGGAAGCCATGAAAGACTGAGGTGAAATCAGGGGGAAGAGTGTCTGTAGGGACAGCATCCAGAAAGAAGGCAATTGTAGGAAAGTGTTTAAGTGGAAGAGGTCTAGGATTGGTCTTCAAGGGTAACCCTTTCTTGAAATCAAAAACATTCTTGAGTAAAACCCCTTGCCTCTCTGATCCAGAGGTACAGCTTGAACAGTGCCTTGAGACATCAGGTTGAGAAAGAAGCTGTGGAAACAGGTGCATCTCACTGGAGGGGGGTGGGGGCTGAGGAATTCCCATGAATGGAGGGAGAATTTTCCAAGTCACAAAATAACCTTTTAGGATAATGGATAGGACCCAGGAGTCCTGAGTGATCTTTGCCCAGGCTGGAAAAGAAAGAGAGAGGTGAAGAGAAAGAGGTCTATCACTTGGAATGAAAAGTTGGTTATCACATAGAACTGGACCTGACCTGAAAGGACTGCTGTGAAATGGGAACTGAATATGTTTTGGACTGAGGGGGAAGTGGAAGCAGAAGAGGAATGAGCAGGTCTCCTAACAAATGAGGTTTTGACAGAGAAGTTTCTATGAAATGTTGGGACTGGTGAAACAAACAGGTGTTTCAAGTCTTGAAGCTCCATCCCTTTTTCTTGCAGAGCCTTAAACAAGTCTGCAGCTGCTGGACCAAAAAGGGCAGACTTATCCAAAGGAGCATCTAGTCATTTTGCCTTAATATCATCAGGTAATGATTGAAGTCTAAGCCATGAATACATCCTAAGCAAAGAAGCAGAAGCAGCAGCTCTAGATGATGCTTCAAAAGCATCCTAGCTGCACTTAATGGAATGTCTAGCTACATGAGAGGATGCAGCCAAAAGTGACAAGACCTGTGTTTTAACTGCAGAGTCTTGTGAAGAATTCAGAGCCTGTGAAGCTTGAGAAAGCAAAGCCAAGGAATACCTGGACATGTGTGTCTGGTAATTAATAGCTCTGACAGCTAAAGCAGAAGAGGTATATACCTTTTTACCCAATCTCTCAAGAATTTTGCTCACTTTATCAGATGGTAGAAGTTTGGTAGAAGGAAATAAATGGGAAGACTTACCAGAAGCTATGGAGACCACAGCTGGATCAGCAGAGGGACACTTCTAGAGAAACTTGCAGTCACCTGGTACTTTTTAAAATCTGTCTGACCTTATGGGAAGAGGGGCCTATGAATCTGGAGTTTTAGAGGAGGCAGCGAATGCATACAAGAAAGCTGGAAGGACAGGAGGAACTGCAGAGGGAGAGGGGAACCTTCATCTGTTGAGATCATACTACAGCTTCTGTTCTCCAGAAATGTGGGAACAATCACATTTGAAGAACTCCCCCATTTTATTAATAGTCTCCCCAAAAGAAATTTCCTCCTGAGAGGAATCCCCTCCATTAGATTCCTCCTCAGGGGATTCATATTCTACAGGTGAAGTAATTTGGGTGGAATATGCAAGTGAATCCTCATAACAGGAAGAATCCTCAGAATCAGAATCAAGACCTGAGACTCAGCAGCCTATACAGGAGATTAAGTGAAAGAAGGCAGAGAGAGAGAAAAAGAAGAAGGAGGCTTCAAGGCCATCAAGGCCTTAATCAGAT
This sequence comes from Protopterus annectens, assembly GCF_019279795.1. NCBI lineage: Eukaryota > Metazoa > Chordata > Ceratodontiformes > Protopteridae > Protopterus > Protopterus annectens. The sequence continues at coordinate 1,130,486,289 of NC_056735.1, read as the reverse complement.
CTTGGGAAAAGGTATCCTAATGAGACTGAGGAGAAGAAGAGATGTTGGGATGTTTAGTCTTCTGTTTCTTCTTCACATGTCTTTCTGTGTGACGCGACAAGGAAGAAGAACCCGATGTAGGCTTAGTGTTCGGAGTAGTCAAGGAAGGAACCCTACTTGCAACAGCAGGGATGGTGCACAGTCTTCCAGCACAACAAGCTGTGGTTCCCCCATATTGCCCAAACTGGACGTCTGCTTAGCCTCAGATGTGGATCCAATCCCTTGGAGGCTTCGGCAGAGCTACCCACTGAAGCAGCGGACCCGACCTCCAACCGTACCAACGGGTCCTTACCGACCTCAAGGGATACGTCTGAGGTAGAAAGAGCAGAGGAAGATGATTCAAGTTTTTGCTTGCTCACCTTCCTCTTCAAACTGGGTTTGGCCGAAGGACCCCTGGAACCCTCCATAATGTCTTTCACCAGACGTTTAAGCCGCTGATTTTTGAGATAAAGATTTAGAGCCAAAAGCCAGCTATGCAAAGTCTTAGACACAAAGGCCTGACAGATAGGACAGGATCAATCATCATGACTAGGCCCTAAACAAAAAAGACAGAGGTCGGGGCTATCTTTACGTGTTATCTATCTTCAACACCGACACTTGCCCTTCCTGGATGACATGAACAAAAAAACAAATGGCAGTAGCAAGAAAATAAATCCTCAATGGGGCACTTATCTGAAGCTGGCAGTAACACGCATGAAATCCGACTACAGACCGTACGTAGGAGTCAACCTTCTGAATGGCAGCAGAAAACTTCTGAGGATGGTACATGCAGACGTCCTTTTATGGCTGATGTTGTCAGAACAGACGTGTGATGTCCCACGTACTGGCAGTGACTAAAAGCTTTTGTATACTGGCCGGACGTCAGGCAGAACACAACCCATATGTTAATACTACAACATCGAATAGAAGGACATTTAACCATGATGCATTTGTACTGACAATTTTGTTGTGTAATGGTCTTTGAACAATGTTTCCATACCCTCAACTCTGTACTCTAATCTCTGTACAACATGAAGCTTTTCTTCCCTGGTCTCCACTGAAAAAAGGCCTTTTTTTGCACACCTGGACCAACCTGGTAAACAAATGCAAATAAAATACATACGAAAATGTGTATTTAACCACTCAAGGCTGTGTTTCAACTCATCTTAAAACTTAAGCAGTACCATTCAAATACTCAAGGAACAACTGTAAGCTGCTTGCCATAAATAAATGGGTCATCAATAAAAAAGCATATAATATAATATGTGCCTGTCAAACCTTGAATGACAGAGAGATAATCATACTTCTAAGCAGCCATGACTATTTTAGCAAAAGATGCAGTTACAATGTTCCCTCCACTGTTGCAGCTTTAATTTGTTGGTACAGGCTCTCATCAAAAACAAAAAAGTGGCCCTACCTTTAATAAGGAACATACCACATTGGCACTAGTAGTTTTCAATGACAGTACAGTTGTATATGAACTTACCATGGCATATGTCTTATTAGTAAAGGGATATCTTACTGAGGATAGCCATACATCTGGCCAGCAAACCAAATCCTTATGCCCTTCTAGGTGCCGTACATCAGAAGCATTTCCTATGCCCAGGATGTAAGGGGTACAAGTGATGTACAAGCACCTAATCCTCAGAACTGAATTGTCCAAGGAGAACCAGAGCAATGCAACAGGAACAAAAGAAAGAGCATGTACATCCAGAAAGGACAGAAAGAAGGACCCCTTGGCCAAAGGATAAAAAAACAGAGACCCAGAAAGGTGAAGGTAGAGAGGGATGGAATACTGCAACAGTAAAAAGTAGGACATCTATTGTTATGGTAGGTTCTTCCTTATCAATGTTGAAGTACTCCTTACTAAAAGGAGAGTAAATAAAAGCTACTGTAAAGTATGGGAGGAGGATGCATCCAAAGAACCCTCCAAAAAAAACCATGACGAATGGCCCTGGCAAAACCAGCCCTGGCCCTTGACAACTTCAACTTGTATGGTTTCATAAAAGTATGTACAGAAGAGCAAGTAGCAACTTCCAAAATGGGTCTAATAACCAAACAAAGAAAATACAAACTATGAAATCCGAAAGGTGCCGGAAGCATGAGGTTCACACCAAAAAAACTGTTTATTGCACAAACCCACAAACAAATTATACAGCTAAGCACTTTCGTCACAAATACTTAGAGACATCATCAGATAAACACAAAAAATGAAGCTACTATTTAAAAACTTGCAATAAATCATGTGAGTCCACTAAAAATTTTAAAGAAACATTAACCATTTTACACAAAATTAGTTAAAACACAATATCCAAACCTTAAAAAAAAACTTCATAAACATTAAATAACTACAAACAACTAAAAACATCATGACTCGTCTTTTAAAATATGTTTTAAGTCTTAACAAACAGGAGACGGAAATTGTACCATTAATGCCGGGTGCACAACCCCCCACCACCGCGTCACTGTTCAACTATAAATTAAAAAACATGGTCAAGGTAAATATCATTATGTTTAGCCAGAGCATTTGTTTCATTATGATTTATTTTTTTTTTATCATTCAAATGTTCATAAACTCTGTCTTTTAAAAACATCTTTCACCAACAGCAATATGTTTACAAATTTTACAGTTATGACATTTAAACATTCCCTTTGTTTGCACAGATGCGGGCATTTTAACACTTTACTCTAAAAACTATTTCAACAAGGTACTTTTTCTAAAAACTATACTCATGTCATTCTCCCAACTTTTTGTTACCCCCAGCATATTCATGCAATACAGACCATTTCTTAAGTATAGCTCTTATAGCACTACTGTCATTAGAAAAAGTAATCTAACTGGTGGCATATGTGTAACCATGTCCAAATTGGAATCACAGACCACATTCTCAACCTGGTTACCCTCAGTAAGAATGGGGATAAAATGCAAGGTTCTTCGTTTTTGGATCACTTCTTGTAATACATGATCAACAAAGCCCCCCCGGGTAACCTCTTCTTAAAAACATATCGTGATACTGTTACATTCGGCCATAAATGCCAGAGGTATACATACATTTTTCATAGTTTTTAACTACCAAATGTCAAGATAATGAATACAATATGGCCCTATTTTATATGTACATTGCAAAAAAATCCACTGTGTTATTCAAATACTGAATAAATGCTGATATTGTAGCCTGGTTTTACTTCCATACTAAACACACATCATTAAGGTACATGGTACATAAATGCCAGTAATCCTTATATTTATTGTTAAATACAAAGCATTTTTGCAACTGTAACATAATGACATTTGCATAAAGTGAACCACAGGCCAACCCCATGGCTATACCTTTTTTCTGCAAAAAATACTGCCGATCGAAAAAAAATAAAATGATTATGCAAAATAGTTGACAAAAGCTCAACAAAAAGATTCAACTTGTCCTGGGGCACATCTGTTTCAGTGTGTAAGAACTCAGCAAACCATTCAAGACCAATCCTGTGGGGAATGCATGTATACAGGTCTTTCACAGTTATACTCAAATACAGATGTCTCATCAAATTTCAAATCATTACATTTTTTAAGAAAATCCCAAGAGTCCATATGTAAATGAAGCAAATTTTTACATTTTTTTTAGGGAAAAGTTACAAATTTTTTCCAGTAAAGATATCACAGAGGACCTCCCATCAACAGTAGGCTGCATTGTGTGTGTGTGTGTGTCGGGGGGGGGTAGACAGATCCTTATGCATTTTTGGCAAACCAAACATAGTAGGGACCACGGGATTTTCAAGATGTAGAAATTTGTATTTGCAGAAATTTATCCTTGCCTATGCATGTCATGCAACATTGTTTTAATCCTGACAAACACAAGATTCATTTCCCTTCTTGAGACCTTCTCATATGTGTCTGCAAACAGTAAGGCATACATTTTTTCCATATACTACATATCGTCCATAAGCAACCCCCCCCCCCCCACCAGTCCGGTTTCACAGCATGTAAGTTGTTCACTGCTATGTCCTTCCTTACCACTGATGCAGTACTCCTTACTAGAAGGAGAGTATAAAAGCTACTGTAAAGTATGGGAGGAGGATGCAACTGAAGAACCCTCCAAAAAAACATGAATGACGGCCCTGGCAAAACCAGCTCTGGCCCTAGACAGCACATCCAAGTTGTACAGTTTCATAAAAGTATGTACAGAAGACCAAGTAGCAGCTTCCAAAATGGATCTAGCTTCCAAACCCTTAAAAAATGAACACGAACAGAAGACAAAAGCTGCTTACCATGAAAAGAATTACAAAAAGAAATGTCCTTAGAAATCCAAGAGGAGATAGTTTTCTTAGAAACAGCCAAGCCCCATTTCTTGGCATGAAAAGAAACAAAACAGCTTGATCAGATTTTCTTACATCTTTAGATTTGAACAGACAGCTCAGATATTATCTGGAAAAAACTAAAGTACGTAGAATCCTCTCACCAGAAGGTGAAGAGAAAAAATAAGGAAGGAGGGTAAATGAAGTGATTTAGGAAAATGTCATTGACCACCCTTGGGCATAAAAGAAGGATTGGTGCAAAGAGAAACTCTCTATCTCTGTGAAAAATCAAAAAAGGGAAACTGCCATGAGAACTTGGAGTTCAGGGACACTCTTGGTAGAGGTAAGAACCACCAACAAAACAGTCTTCCAAGTACAGAATTGCAAATTAGAGGAAGCTAAAGGTTCAAAACGAAGCTGATTCTTCCAGAAAGAAAATGAAGGTCCCAAAAAGGTGAAATGGGCTTTCTCATGGCATTACTGTGAAAGATGCCTTTCAGAAGTTGTTTAACTTCAAACCTAGGGTATAGGTTCATAGGTAGATACTAGGCTATCTGCCCTAGGGTATTTATAAGCCTAGCCAGAGTGTGTTTGGCTTTCCCCTCCATTTTAGACTAGTTAACTGTGCCTCTGTATAGTAGGTCACAGAGGATAGCCCTTTAAGGTTAGTTTACTGTGCCTCTGTCTAGCAGGTAACCAATCAGAAAAACTCTCCTGCACGTAGGAAAACTGCACGGCAACAAAATATAAATCCACAAAACAAATGAATGCCAGCAGATAAATAGGATCCAATAAATAATTTATTACAAAAAGAATAACATCATATAAATCAGACCAGCTTCGGCTGGCAAAAAATAGCACAGCCTTCTTCAGTGATGAAAAAATAATCAAAAATGATGCATTTATATAGTAACTGAACTACATCCTATTGGTGCAATTATAATTGCTCATTGAGTCCAGGTGTAAATAATGCTCCTAATATGGTAATCCATTTCTTTTCTTTGGTATCAAGCAAAGAGTGCCATCCTGTCTTATTAAATCTATTGTCCCTTATAATATCAATAACTGTGAATGCCAGCCGAAACCGGTCTGATTTATATGATGTTATTCTTTTTGTAATAAATTATTTATTGGATCCTATTTATCTGCTGGCATTCATTTGTTTTGTGGATTTATATTTTGTTGCCGTGCAGTTTTCCTATGTGCAGGAGAGTTTTTCTGATTGGTTACTTGTTTTTCCTTCCTGCTGGGGACTATGGATCCGATGCTGGCTGCATGTTTCTTCAGCAGCCATTTCTGTTTGTGAATTTAGGTTCTACGTCCAAGTTTTCGGGTGAGCAGCTCTTTTCATTGAGTGCATTTTGAGTGCCTGGTTGTTCAAGTAAGTCGGTGTGGGATTTTGGACTTGTTCGGGACTATTTACGTCATCTTTTTTGGCTGTTATTTAGGAAAGGTTGGCCTGGCGTTTTACATTCACGTTTTTCATCTATGCTCTTGGACTATGTTTCATGTCTAGGCATTCGGGTGAGCTGCCCTTTTATTGAGTGCATTTCGAGTGCCTGATTGTTCACACAAATTTGTGCGGGATTTTGGACTCACTTAGGACTGTTGCCCTGGCTTGGCGTTTTTCATATACGCCTTTGGACTACAACTGTGGGCTTGGGTTCGGTATGTAACCTAACTGTTTGGGCGTTTTTGATTCAATTGTTTAGGGAGTATCATCTTATGCTCATTTTTGGGTTTTTTTTTTACGGTGCCTCAGAACAACTTGGGAGATGAAAATTTTTTATAACAGCCTAATTATGAGCCCATTTTGAAATCTTCTTTTGCCTCTGGGCTTCAACAACTTGGGAATTTGAACTATTGGAGACTCGTGTTTTTGTGCACACTACAACTGCAGGCTTTGGTCTGGTATATAACTTAAGTGTTTGGGCGTTTTTTATTTAGGTGGAATCACCCTACGCTACTTGTTGGTTCTTGTTACTGTGTTTTAGAACAACTTGGGTGATGAGATTCTTTTTGTAAACGGCCCTATCACGAGCCCATTTCAGAACTCTTTGTTTTTTTGTCAATGGGTTTCAACAACTTGGGGATCTGAATCATTGGGGACTTGTGTTTTTGTGCGCACTGTCAGCAAATTGCGTATTGGCAAATATTTGTAAGCCTTATGGGTATTTCTTGATAAGATTACGTGCCAAGCAAGATTTCGATCGACTTGTATGCCTTGCAACATTAAGACTACGGTCTATGGACATTGTCTACAGGACTTATACATTTATGATTACTCAATTTGACTGTTTTTTGTCAATTTATATATTATTACATCATAGTAATTATTTTATAATATGTTTAGCAATGTATAATCAATGTTTATTTGTATATGAGTCCATTAGTTGAAAGTTATCCAGTATTTTATGGGCATTAGTTTGATTCATGCTGTTTATGCCTTCACCATATATTGCTTTATTTCAGTTTCTAAAGGTAGGAGCTGTTTTCAAGGGGAAACGGAGGATTTCTTTTGGGCATTTGGAATATTTGGGGACTTATGGTCTTATGTGTAATTAGGACATCATTATTAAATTGTGAGTTTGAGACATTAGTTGGTGCGATAAGTGCTTCTCACTAGTTTTGGTGCTAAGCATATCGCTAAGCCTATTGTTGATTTCATTAGGTTATAGTCTGTGAACAGTGGTATAGGGACATTTATTATTAATATTTGACTTTTTTCAATTAGTTTATGGTTATATTATAACAACAACTATTTTAGTGTCATGATTATTATTATATAACCAAATGTTTTTGTGCTTATTATATCCAAATCAACAACTATTTCAGATCCAGGGTATAATGTATTTTTCATTATGTTACTTCAGCTGATTTTTCTTTCTTTTTGTATTTGAAGTGATCCAGGGAGGGGGTTGTTTATACAATAGAAATGTTTTGACTGCTTTCATCAGATAACTTTCAGTCATTTTACACTACATTTTTTGTACTGTATTAGGTTGTAGTATCCTTGAATCATATCACTTCAAACCAGGAACCATTTTGTAAATTGTGATGTCTTGATTATCATTTTATGATTATCAGCAGGTTACGTGCTGTCCTTATATTCACAATTTTATTAACACATAGACTATATAGTTCCCTTTGATGTTTGGTGGGCTGTTTAATTTTCAATTTTTATTTTTTATGGTTGTTACTCTTAGCAGCTGTGTTTACAACCATAAGTGGCCATTTATTATGAGGTTGGCTTCCTGATTTTTTAACATATCTTGGTGAAATATATTGGCAGGGATTAATATTCTGCCTTCATTACTCAAATTATATTACGCTGAGATTTATTTTTATCTCATAGGTTGGTTCAGCTTCAATAATTACATTTTGGCTGTTGGCTGTTTATCTCAGGGAACGTAGCACTGTAATAGTAATTTTTCAGTTTTAGCTATTATTGTTCCCTTTTAGTGACGTGGCAATTGAATATTAGCCATTATTGTCTATTTGTATTCATTTCATCATGGATCTTTTTAAATTGGTCAGTGGGTTATCTGCAGATAGAGCAGATTTGACTGCTTTTGGTGTATGTCCAAGTGGTAGCTCTTCTAGTGACCCCCTAGGGCCTGAAACACTCTGTGGTTTGGCATTTGATAATCTATACAAGCATTTGAAGCTAATAAGATCTAACGTTTGGCATTCCAAACTCTTTAAGGCCTATATGGCTAAAGGGATTACTCCTAGGGGATTACGGATTCGTATACAACCACATGTTGGTCAACCAGATGAAGAACTCACTAACCAATGGTCTATGATTCAACAGCAAGCCACTATGTCTTTTGTTGAGGCTTTGGATAAATATTATGACAGAATCATTGATTCTGAAATCAATGCAGTTACGAATTTGAGTAATGAAGTGCAGAAATATGAAGGAGAAATATTTTTTCAAAAATATTTTACTAAAATTACAAATGATTTAACCAATTTGGAGGTACAGTTAAAATCAAGAAAAATTAGGAAATTTAAACGGGATGAAAATGATTATCAGGGAGCTAACCCGTTTAGTGCCCCCTCCAAACATGTTCATTTTAATCCCCATCCGGTCAAGACACCAAGAAGGAAGAGACCCAGGTCTATATTACGTAATAGACAAAACACTAATGGTTCCTCTACTGATGAGGTTTCATCATATACTGACAGTGATATGCAGCCAGCATCGGATTCTCCGATTCCCAAATGAGCCCAAGGTTCTTTCCCTTTAGGGGGAAATACAAACGTGGAGGCAGGAAACATAAAAAAATGTTCAGAATATTCAGAGCCTATTACAAATGGTGACACAGAAATAAGTAATGACATCTCAAATGTTTTGAATCTATCCAATTTTGTTTTGTCCCCCACTCATATTGCTATATTAAACAAAGGTCTTACATTCATTCCTGGTTTTGTTGTTTCTGAGGACCGGTTGGTCCAGGATGTTTTGGCTTTCTGTAGAGTATTAAATCTAAAATTACAGTTTGGTGTTGATGATGGTTTTTCAGATGAGGATAAATTTATTTATCATAAGTCCAAGTATATGCCTCCCATGCATCCTGTTGTGCAATTGTTTCAAAACATGGTTCTCAAAGATTTACATTTCCATGGTTCGGAATTTCATTTCAAATCTAATAATTTATCTTTAAATGAAAAACAAGCTATGGATGAATTGTCACAAAACAAGGATCTGGTTATTATCTCTGCCGACAAAGGTGGGGCAGTGGTTGTCATGAATTGGATTGCTTACAATAATGAGGCCATGAGGCAGCTATCAGATAACACATATTATGTTAAAATGTGTCTCAGCCCTATACACAGATTTAAACAACAGATTGATGATTTTCTTTGTTGTGCTAGGGATACTGGCCTTATTACTGATTTCACCTTACAACAGTTAACTATTTCTGATTCAACCAGCCAATATATTTATTTTCTTCCTAAAATTCACAAGCACCCCACCAACCCACCTGGAAGACCTATTGTTTCCGGCCGTGGATATTTAACTGAACCATTATCTTTGTACTTGACTAAACATCTTAAACCTTTGTTGACACATGTTCGCTCACGTTTACAGGATACAACCGAATTTTTACAGATTATTTCTGATGTCCAATTGGAACCTGACTGGCTGATGTGTACACTGGATGTAAGTGCCCTTTATACGAATATACCACATCAAGTGGGGCTGGATGCTATAGCTTATTGGCTCAATATTGCTTGCATTTATGATGAAGATTTCAATACCTTTCTTGTCGGCATGGCTGAATTGGTTCTTACACATAATGTGTTTTTTTATGAAGACGTATGCTTTTGGCAGGTTAAGGGTACGGCTATGGGAGCATCTTTTGCTCCCATTTATGCCGACCTTTTTATGGCTTATATTGAAGAATACATCATATATGATGTTAGCCATAATATTTACCTCCCTGAAATTGATATTTGGAGGAGGTATTTGGATGATTGCTGGATGGTGTGGAGGGCAGTTGCTGAGTACTTAATGGAATTTGTTTCGTACCTTAATAACAACATATGGGGTTTACAGTTTACTATAAACTACCATGTTGAAACAATTACCTTTCTTGATGTACTAATAACTAGACAGAAAGATGGTACTTTGGCTACTCAAGTATTTAGGAAATATCCCAAATACAACACTGTCCTTCACGCCTCCAGCTTTCATCCTCCGCACATTGCCAAAAACATACCTAAATCACAATTTATTCGTTCCAGAAGGATTTGTTCTCAGCCAGAGGATTTTGAAAAAGATAGACTTGATCTCATCAATAGATTCCATGACAGAGGTTATCCTATGGGACATGTCATCAAAGCAAGCAATTGGGTCAATACACGCCCCAGGGAAGAGTTTTTGAAATATAAAAATAAGGACAACAGTGTCACACAGCCAATCAGGTTTGTGACTACTTATGCCAGGAATACTAATGTTTTAATGCATAGTATAAATACCAATTGGAATATTTTGTCCAATATTCCTGAGTTATCGGGGGTATTATCTGACAAATGCTTATTCTCATTTCGAAAAGGGAGAAATTTGGCTTCCCATTTTAATCATTATAAGCACACACATCATTCTGACAATACATCTTTTGTTCAAACAACATTAACCGGGGAATGAGTGGTAGGATGTTTCCCATGTGGACATTGCAGTAATTATGACAAGATTGCAAAGACAAAAGAGTTTACTAGCAGGAATTGTCCTAGGGTTTATGAAATATCATTTTTTGCAAACTGCAGTAGTGAATGGCTTGTTTATCTTGTAACATGTAGCTGTGGCGCTTTTTATGTTGGCCAGACTTCTAGGCCTTTAAGATTCCGTATTTCAGAACATATGAGCAATATTAGAACTAAAAAATCAAATAATGCTCTGTTCAAACATTGTCTGAAACATCCCAATGCCAAATTTTCTTTCACAGTTATTGATATTATAAGGGACAATAGATTTAATAAGACAGGATGGCACTCTTTGCTTGATACCAAAGAAAAGAAATGGATTACCATATTAGGAGCATTATTTACACCTGGACTCAATGAGCAATTATAATTGCACCAATAGGATGTAGTTCAGTTACTATATAAATGCATCATTTTTGATTATTTTTTCATCACTGAAGATGGCTGTGCTATTTTTTGCCAGCCGAAACCGGTCTGATTTATATGATGTTATTCTTTTTGTAATAAATTATTTATTGGATCCTATTTATCTGCTGGCATTCATTTGTTTTCTGTCTAGCAGGGACACAGAAGAGATCCCAGGGGTAAACTTTCGATCTCCCATCCACTCGTCAAGATTTCTCTTGAAGAGGGTCATTGAGGAGCTCTGCCTAACCTGAATTGGGATTCTGTTCCACAGTAAGGGGAGCCTCTTGGATATAAATCTGTCCCTCCAGCATGTCCTGTTTATTGCTGTGCTGAGGTTTAAGTCCCTGGAGCATGTAGCTCTAAGGGCTTTGGATTTCCTGAGGTGGAGCATGTCCATTATTTCTGGGTTGGACATGGCTTTGTATGTCAGGCATAGATCGCCTCTGAGTAGGTGGCAAGCAACTGAGTAGAGCTGGAGTTTCTTTAGTCGAACTGCATAGGGCATCTGTTTGAGGCCCGTGATCCTCTTGGTGAGATACTTTTGGGGTCTCTCCAGTTGCTGCAGGTGTCGGGTAAGGTACATCCCAAATGGGGCATTGTATTCAATTATGGGCCTGAAGAGTGATGAGTAGAAGGGCACAATGACCTCTCTAGATCTAGATGTGAACCCTTTCATGATAAGGTGGGCTATATAGAAGGTCTTTCTAACCACTTTGGCAACGTGATTGTCAAAGGAGAGATTACTATCTACTTGGGTCCCCAAATCCCTAATTAGTTCTTCCGTACTTAATGGATTACCTCCTATGTGGTAATTTGTGGGCACTTTGTTTTTCCCAAAGTGGATGACTATGCACTTTTTTGCATTTAGCTTGAGGCCGTGGCTCTGGCACCAGGTATCTGTCTCTGTGAGACCCTTTTGGAGGATGCTTGTGTTAGCCAGAGAGTCGATTATGGCTCCCAGTTTGCAGTCATCTGCGAACTTGGTCAGCCATAGTCCTCCCGTGTTAGCCTGTACCTCAGAGAAGTATATACCGAACAAGAGAGGTCCCAGGACTGAGCCTTGTGGGACGCCACTTGTAACTGGTTTAGAGTCAGACATGGCACCTGCAATTCTGACCATATGGGTTCTATCCCTGAGCCAGTTTGCAACCCATCTTGTGACATAGGGGTTGATATTTAAGCTGGTAAGCTTATTTATGATGCCCGAGTGGGATATTGTGTCAAAGGCTTTTGCGAGGTCCAGGTAGGCTGTGTGGGCTACCTTCCCCTCATCTATGGCCTTGGTAAATGTTTCAAAGAAGTCAACTAGGTTTAAGAGGCAAGATCTGCCCTTAACAAAGCCGAATTGGGTAGGGTCCAGTGTCTGGAGGTTCCCAATGATGATACGCTCCATAGCTTTGCAGACCAGACTAGTCAGGCTTATAGGGCGATAGTTCCCGGGGTCCGTTGTGGCACCACCTTTGTGGAGCGGGACCACTGTTGCTGTACGCCATTCTTTGGGTACATATCCTGTAGTAAGGCTGAGTTTGAACAGTGACTTTATGTGAGGGCTCAGTTCTTCTTGGAGCTCGTGTAAGACGCAGCCCGGGACACTGTCCGGTCCCATTGATGCTGTGTTTTTTGCTTTGGAGAGGGCAGCCTTCACCTGTGCATCTGTGATGTCTGGGAGGCTACATTCTGTTGGGATAGACATTTGCTCTTTTGGGGGGGAAGGGGGGGAGAAGTTTGCACTGAACCTGTCTGCCAGGATATTGGCAATGTCTGTGGGTTCAGTGTATTTTTTGCCATTTTGTACTAACTCAGAGCATATCTGGAAGTTGCCACCCAGATTCCTGACATAACTAAAGAAGGCCTTGTGATTATCCTTAGCGTCCCTGGCAATTTTTCTTTTGAAGCTGGCCTTTGATGATTTTATGAGGGATCGTAGTTTCTTGCTAGTACTGATCAGAGATGCCTTACCTTTTTGGGATTTTGCTCTATCATGTAGTAGCTTCCTCCTTCTGTTGTATAGCTTATTTATGGCCAAGGTCCACCAGACAGGTCTCCTGCTTTTGGAGGAGTGAGTCTTGGTTTTATTTGGGATGGCACGATCCATGCATTCCTGTAGGTGCTCATAGAATGCATTTGAAAAGGATTCTGCGGTTCGGGCAGTATTTTCCACTGGCCCTGGGGCTTTGAAGGATTCCACCTTGGTTTTGAGAAGTGTGAAGTTTGCTTTTGAGAAATTTTTCACAGTGGTTTCCTTGGCTGGGGGTGGGGATGGGATATGGATGTCCAGTAAAGTTAGTTTATGGTATGATCTTACCAATGAGGAGTTTACCTCTGGTGTGGAACATAGAGTCCTCCATGTTGGTGATGTCCAGGTCCAATATGTTGTCCCCTCTTGTGGGAGTGGTGACCAGTTGTTCTATAGCATTTGAGTTTATAAATTCTAGGAATCGTTGGGCAAGGGTGTTTGGGCTTGAGTAGTTTTCCCAGTCAATGTTTGGGTAGTTGACGTCGCCCAATATTATGGTGTTTGGAGAGACCTTGATATTCTCCAATGTTCTCAGGAAAGCCGAATGAGGTTCCTGAGATTGGGAGGGTGATCTGTAGCAGGCTACAAACTGAAAGGCAGTTTTGCCCACTGTTAGTTGCACTGGCAGAAACAAGGGCAGACGAGCATAAATGGATGACAAAAGAGCTTTAACAGATGAATATGCCAGACTTGAATTTAGCAATTCACACAGATAAGAAAGAACAGTAAAATCCACTAAAAGGGGTGTTGCTCATGCCCGTGACACCAATAAGAAAATCCTTTCTATTTAGCAATAAAGGATTTTCTAGTAGTGGGTTTTCAGGTCTTCTGCAAGAACCAAAGCATGTTTTCAGAAAACTGGTGTTGAAAAGGAATCAAAACCCTATCATCCAAAGAGTCAAATGGAGGGTGAGCAGATGAAGGTGAATGAGATAGCCCTTGTCCTGTCTGAGAAGATCCAGGCTGTGAAGTAACTTGTAATGATTGCCCTGACCAGATTAAACAGAACAGGGAACCAATGCTGTCTGGGTATTTGCATACAGCTCCTGAGTGAGGGAAGATTTTGAAAAGGTAGGCCTGGATTAAAAGATATCTGATGATTCCAGCACCGAAATTTCTGTTTGACATCAGGCAACGGAAGAACAGGAAATTCCAGACAATGCTGAATCCAGGTTGTCTATGGATACCACTGATGTTTCCTCATGTGAAATCCGATGAAATGAACCATAGGAATGGTGGAAGCCAAGTACTCCAGAGTATGCAGAAACTCTCTTACAAAGACAACATGTATAGGAAGAAGACACGGGAAGAAAGTCACCAAGAAGGTATCCTTGGGAGGAGAAAAAAAATCCATTATAGGCAAGGTCCAAATCCTGCATACCAAGAAAACTTAATCCTGCAAAGGGGAGTCAGAACAGATTTTTTTTGAACCCCACACCTTGCAGCAGACGCATGGTAAAGTCAGGATTCTGAAGAAGGCAATGCTGGGAATAAGCCTGAATTAGAAAGTCACCCCAACAAGGAAAATTCTGGATACCATGGAGTCTGCAGTAAGTCATTGTCGCCAAACATTTGGTAAAGACTCTTAGAGCTATAGAAAGACCAAAAGGCAAAGCAGAGAACTGTTAATGTGAGGAAGAAACATAGGCATGAAAACTTTTTGAAGAGAGGGTGACTACGAATGTGAAGATAAGCATCCTTTAGGTCCTGTGAGATCAGATATATCTGAGGAAGTAACAAGGGAACAGGGACTGGAAAGATAACATTTTGAAAGATGGAATCCTCTGAAAAGTGTTGAGGAAAGATAGGTCCAAACTGACCTTTCAAGGGCCCTACTTTCTTGCAGCCAGAAACATTCTGGAATAAAACCCTGTACCTCCCTGAAAGGGAAGCCCAGGTTGAACAGTTCCTTGGGCCAAAAGGCCCTAGGGAACTGGAGAAAAATGAGGAAGTTGGCAAAGTGTAGGCTGAAGAATCCCAGAAAAGGGTGTAAGGGATTTCCAAACCATGAAGTAACCTTTCTGTATTATGTAAAGAACCCACAAATCTGCAGTGATCTGCCAGACAAGGCAGGACAGAGTTAACCAGGGGGAAAGAGGAATCTTGCCAAAGGGCAGGGAAGGATAAACAAACAGAAGCTGATTTGTCAGGAAAAGAGGGTTTCTGGACCCCTAGAATCCTGAACATTTTGCCCAAAACCTTCCTTTAGGACAGATTTCTTATCTCTTAATGGAGGCTTATGCTATCTATGTACAAATGAAAGCTTAGAAGGATAATTCCCTTGAGACTTAGGAATAAAGAAAGAAGTATCTGTTTGAGGTCCTGCATGATTATCTTGTAAGGTTTTAAAAATCTCTGCAGCTGCAGCAAACAAATTCTGGAAGTCCAAGGGAGAATCCAACAACTTGGCTTTTATATCACCAGGAAGAGATTCCTAAGCCAAGAGTACCTGCATAAAAAAAAAGAAAATAAAAAGAAACAAAATTCAATAAAGAAACAGCAGATGCCTTATCTTTGGAACAAGACACATCAGTCAAACCACCACCAAATCAGAAGAGCCAGCACATACCTGATCTTAAGGGTCTGGTAGTTTACTGCACTAAAAGCCACTGTGGCAAAAAACTTTTTCCCATATCTATCTATAGTCCTACTGGCTGAAAGTGC
This sequence comes from Protopterus annectens, assembly GCF_019279795.1. Lineage (NCBI taxonomy): Eukaryota > Metazoa > Chordata > Ceratodontiformes > Protopteridae > Protopterus > Protopterus annectens. Next base: position 1,130,470,682 of record NC_056735.1, on the reverse strand, counting down.
TTCATCATTTTTACAATAGTGTCACCAAAAGAAAGCTGTTCAATAGGGGAATCCTGAAAAAGAGTATCCTCATCCTCTAACTCTACAGCAAGAGGAGAATGGATTTGGAAAAGTATGCTATGGACTCTTCCCCAGAATCCAAGTGCACATCTTCCTCAGAAGAGTCAGATGTCTGAAGCCTTATAGACAGAGTAAAAGAAAAGGAACAGCAAGAAGGCACAGATAGCCGGGGGGGGGGGGGGGGGCTTCGAGTCCATAAGAGCCATAAAAAGACCCTGAGTGAAATCCAGACAACACTTTACGGGGATCCTTGGCTACAGGAGCTATTGCTTGGACTTCTGTTTTTTTTTTTTTTTTCAGAGGAATATCAGCATTAACAAGCTTAGGTGGTTCAGAGCCCTGCCTACCTACAAAGAGGGAACCAGGAACTTCTTGTCTAACAACTATCTGTGGAATCCTACTAGGCCCTTCCAAGAAAAGCAGCCACTGCTCCCTCTTCACCTGTAGCAGATGTATGCTTAACTTCAGTGGACACGCAAGAAACCAACTCTATGCTTGTCTCCAAATGGGTTGCAACAGAGTGAGCTGGAGGTGGAACTGGACAATCCTCGGATTCTTCATTCAACCTGACAGAGAAACCCAGCACACGCTGGACAGCAAATCTCTCCAGATGCATCTTTTCTGACTTCTTAAGGGATAACTGAATGTCTGGGCAGGTGGATTTAGATGTCATGGTTCCCTAGGTAAGTAACTTCGGATGCTGGTTGTTTAGGTAAACAGAAATAGAAGACAAATGGTTCAAGGGTCTTGGGTATAAAAGCCTGACAAATAACACGTGGAGTATGATCAAGGTCTACCCCTTGTCAGAAAAGCCACGTGTCACATCTATTTTTTTTCGGGGGGGGGGGATCTGCCACTCACATTTTCCCTTTCTGGATAACAATGTAAAATGGTAAATCAACAAAAAGAAAGAAGGAAAAATCCTCAACCGGGTACTTATCTGCTGGGGGTTCGGTAGCTAGAATAACACAATGAATGACTTAAAGATCAAAGGCAAGAAAAAACAAACTGCTACTAAACCAACACAGCTCCTGATGCCAAACAGCAGGACTAAACGCCTACCAAACACACGTATGCTTGTTCTGGAAATCAAAGGCAAAAACAACAAGCTGCTACTAAGCCAACACAGTTCCTAATTCCAAGCAGCAGAACTAAACACCTCCAATAAGCACAGTCAGAGAGGTGAAACTCATCAAAGATAAACTCAGCCAGATAGCCAAACTCACTGAAGCAGGTCTTTTTAAATTCCAAAGGGATAAGCAAACAAGACGCCAATAAACTAACAACTTCAATTTTATTAAGCACCACAATACTGCTTTTCGTCGGCACCCTGCACCAACTTCTTCAGACTTTGAAAAATAACAACTCACACTTAAGTGCTGCTACATTTAAAGCCATTGCAAGCAAAGTATATTACAAAACACACCCTCCAATTACCTTAATTACCTTAAAGGAACAGGCACAAGTAGCTTAGTTAGATTGAAGCTACTTGTGCCTGTTCCTTTAAGGTAATTGGAGGGTGTGTTTTGTAATAGACTTTGCTTGCAATGGCTTTAAATGTAGCAGCACTTAAGTGTGAGTTGTTATTTCAGTCTGAAGAAGTTGGTGCTGGGCGCCGACGAAAAGCAGTATCGTCGTGCTTAATAAAATTGAAGTTGTTAGTTTATTGGTGTCTTGTTTGCTTATACCTTTGGAATTTAAAAAGATCTGCTTCAGTGAGTTTGGCTATCTGGCTGAGTTTATCTTTAATGAGTTTCACCTCTTTGACTGTGCTTATTGGAGGTGTTTAGTTCTGCTGCTTGGAATTAGGAACTGTGTTGGCTTAGTAGCAGCTTGTTGTTTTTGCCTTTGACTTCCAGAACAAGCATACGTGTGTTTGGGAGGCGTTTAGTCCTGCTGTTTGGCATCAGGAGCTGTGCTGGTTTAGTAGCAATGAATGACTTGACAGATCAAATTCAAAAGTAGCGTTCGGATTGGCGAAAAGAAATTCTGAGGATTAGGTGCTTGTATGTCTACTGCATATATGTAGGTACAGCAGCAACAACTTATCTACTTCTCTGAAGTCAAGGCCAACATCAAGGGCCTCTGGATCACCAAATCTGCAGATGACTGCAATCTAGATGCAGTCATAGAACTCTCCTAAAGAAAGGAGAAGACAAAAATAGCCTGCAAGAAGGCCTGACAGACCAACAACTGGTGCTAGAGCCACAGTCTATGTGGACAACTTCAAAGCCCTAGGGTCTATATTATAATAACGAATGATCAAAAGATCGAACGCTGTTATATCGACCCCTTAAAGTCGAAAACTAAAATGAGCGAACAACCAGAACAGCGATTTCTTTCCCAGGGAAAGAAATCGCTGTTCCCAAAAAAAAAAATAATAATAAAACACACTAAACACTATTTTAAGTGGGGGGCTTTGCCCACCACACCCCCCATGTGGGGGGTTGTGCCCCCCCTACTTAAATATACCAACTCCGAGATCGCACTACAGTGGAGGAAACGGCACAACCCAGACAGCTGGCCTAGCGATTTCTTTCCCTGGGAAAGAAATTTCTGTTCTGGTTGTTCACTCTTTATTTTTCGACTTTAAGGGGTCGATATAACAGCGTTCAATCTTTTGATTGTTCGCGGTTATAAAGTAGACCCAAAGCCCTATATCTGTACTTAGTCTCCTACAGACTGCTGAGAGGTGATCCAATCCTGGCATACAAAGAATCCTCTGATCCCACTCTGATGGACCTGTTGCACATCCACAAAACAAACAGCATCAGAATTACCTGATCAAGGGACCTAAACCTTGTCTGCAACATAGATGAGGCATGTTGGAGGGACAGGTATACGTTTTCAAGATGATCCCCTCTCTGGAAAAGGCTTCCCATCCATGTGAAGAGGAGTTCTTCCTAAACAAGTTCAATAATAACTTGGACCAGTGGATGGGGAATCAGAAATTTACCCTTGGTCTGGCATCTATGTTTCTATTACATGGAGGCATCCTGTAAATGCATCACCACCACTGCCCAAGCATGTTTATACCCTTTTAAATAACCATAGGGTATCAAAACTTGTTGCATACATTTGGGAAGCATGGATGGGGTTAAAAAGGGCTTGCAGTCATTAGCATAGTAATCACATATGAACCTATGGATTGCATCAACTAAATTGTAATACTTTACTATGGCTACTATTTATATGAAAAACTTTTGAAATACATTATTGTGGCCATTATTACTCAATCGGTAATTTGAGCTGCACATAGTCAACAATGTGGCTATATTTGCTGGGTACAGGGGCTCCCTCTGGATGATCGTGTTAAACAATCAATATAATCTGTGAAAACTGGAAGGTCATTGCAGGTAATCCTGATGTAGCCTGGGTTTTGGGAGACAGTCCATCTTTTGTTTACAAAAAGAATAGAAGTATAAAACAACTTCTGTAGTCTCACAGAAGTCATTCCGGTGCCAGGGGTACTGTTGGGAGTGGTGGTGGTGGTGGTGTGGGGTTCAAATGCTCTGGTTGTAGGGCTTGTAGATTTATTTTTGAAGGACCCATAATTTCCTTAGGCCATGTGGATAGAACTTTTATGGTCCCTGGTGGGGTAAATTGTAGTACTGTAGGTATTGTTTATATTGCCTTATGTTCTGCATATCCTGCCTTTTATGTTGGCATGTCCACTAGGAGTTAAGAAAAAAAAAGTTTGGAGCATGAGTATGCCATTAAAACAAAAAAGTCTAACAATGCTCTGTTTAAGCACTCTATTGCTTGTGTTAACTGAAAAAAAATCACTTTTTCTGTCTTGGAGGTGGTTAGGCAGGACATAAGGGGAGGCAACTTTAGAAATCTTGTGGCCCAGAGGGAGGCTGAGTGGCAATTTAGGCTGGCTTCCTACATTTCCCCAAGTCTTAATGATGCTGTGAACATTAAGTGTTTTTTAAACAATAGGAAAGTGACTATTAATAAATATTAGTTTTGGTTGTTTCCTACAGCACTAGTTCATTGTTTTTTAATCAACAAAGTTTTGAATACTGAAACAGTTCATTTGCTTGCATTTTATTTTATTTTGTCCTATGGATTTTAATCAGCATTTAAGTATGATGTAATCAGTTTTAATGAGTGATATGCCAACTGGCTGGTGTTAATTGTTTGTATTACTTACATGTTTAACTGACTGAGTTCTTATGTTTAATTTCTGAAGAAGTCTGTTGGATGAATAGCGAATATTAAATTTTGACTACGCTAAAAACTACTTATTGGCATCCTCCTGGTGCATTATTTGGTGTTTTTTACTTCTTGGTTTGTTTTTGCACCTATGCCTGGTACTGCTGTGTTTTATCGTTAATTTTTTTTCAGTTAGTCCATGGCTGGTGCATTTGAGGAGGACATTATGGATTTGACTCTGCATTCTATTCCAACTCATAGTGACAAGATATTGGAAGAGATGGTTTCTACAGTGGCTGAAATGCAAAAATCAATTGTGACACTGGCAGATAAAATCAAGGACATTTATAATCACAGGGGCCAGAGTAACAGTGGTAAAAATGTGGACAGGGCTTTGAGCAACTCTTCACTCAGCAACACTGTGATTACAAGGTCCTGGACTTGAGGTAAATTCAAACATACTGGGAATTTCCATTTCTCCTCCCCTATTCATAATGGGAATTTCCACTTACTCTCCTAAACTCATAGACCTTGCTCTTGCTTGTATTAAGCTATTTATTCTGAATACTTGAAAGGTACGTCTTAACTGTAACATACCCTAAAATGAAAAAGCTTCTCAGTTTCTAGATTGTAAAAATTCTATAAGCTCATTTTTCTTTCTCTTGCTTGTATTAAGCTATTCATCTTGAATGCATGAAAGATACCTCAAGTGTAGCCTGCCCTAAGTTGTAAAAGCTTCTCAGTTTTCTATATTGTAAACTTTTTATTTTCAGCTATACAAGACTGTAATATCTGTATATATTTGTTTCACTAGCCTGCTGCATTTCTAAGTTTCCTTCATTTTTTTTACTAGTACATAATAATTGAATAATTGTAACCAAATACCTTATTGCAACCTTGCTACTTGTTTTTGGAGCTTTTCTCCCCAGGACTCCATTGAAAACAGATTATTTTGGCTCAATGGAGTATCCTGGTAAACCAACTGCAAATAAATAAATAAAAAAATAAATAACATTTTTGATAAGGGTGTTAAGGGTCTGTTAAATGAGAGCTTTGACCTGTTTGGTGGAGAAAATTTTCATTTTGGCAATGCTTCAGTCAGAAATGAGGCATCCAATCTCTTGGATAGATTGGAAAGGGACTTAAAATGTTACAGTGCCTTATATGTGGAAAAGAAGTATTTTGAGCATTGCATTAAGGCCAGGGTGGTTCCAAAAGGCCTGCATTTTTTAAAGATGCCGAATGGTGCTTTGTCTAACAGCCCCTTTTATAAGGGGCTGGTTTTTTGTTTGATACAGCAGGCAAGGACTTTCTTAAACTGTTAATCAAAAATAATACAGCCACCCTAAATGACCTTAAGGAACAACTTGCAGACACAGAACAGCCTTACAAAGTTAATGCAAGACTGTCCTGGTTTGGATATAGACTATCATCAGGTCCTGGATAATGTTTATAAGTACGAAAGAACTTTGGTTTTTCGTAAAAGCAAAAAGATTTCCAGGGATGTAGCAGTCTATGAAGCCAGTATGGCTTACAATGATTTTTGGTCTGTGAATTCAAACAACACACAGGACTTTGGTAAGGGTTTTAAGGTGGCATCGTTAAAGACTGGGCAAAAAGAAGTAAATAACATTGTTTGGGATTTCAGTTCCACCTTAAACTCTGGCCATACAGTAGAAGGAAATGATGGCAGCCAACAGCCGGGGAGAAGGAGAACTGATGTTACAGCAGCAGCAACTGGCATGGAGAATGATGTTTCGCATACAATGGCAGGAGGTTCTAGCGACAACAAAGATGCACATGGTGATGCTGTTTCTAGTTCTACTACAAACGCCAAGAAATTAGAAGTTATGTCCTTACCATAACGTTCCATGTGGAGTGTTCATCTCGCCTTTGTTCTTACACCTGGGTTCGGAGCCGATCCTTGGCTCCGTGTCGGCCGCTTGCAAGCTCTGCATCGAGAAGAAGCTCGAGACTAACCTAACTCCCACAATCCCCCTCTGCCTTTACCTCAGATCTAGTTTGCAAGCAAACCAGGAGTCAGAGAGAGAGCATATTCATGCAAAAAACAAACAACATACTGTACAAGCACTTATCCATATATATATATATGCAAGATATACATATATATACAACCACTGCAAAGCAGAAACCAAATAATCCAGACCAGGCACCAAACTGCATGTTCTTCCTGAGGGTGGGAGGGTGGGAATGTAAGAACAAAGGTGAGATGAACACTCCACATGGAACGTTATGGTAAGGACATGACTTCTAAATGTGAGAGTGTTCGATCTCGCCGTTTGTTCTTACACCTGGGTAGTGTCCCTAGCTCCATGTTCCTGAGGAACTCACGGGAGAACGTTCTTGAGCACAGTGGAACCAAAGGTTGCCCTGTCCCTAGAAACCCTGTCTACCTTGTAATGAGAAATGAACATATGTGGTTTAGACCAAGTGGCAGCTGCACAAATAGTGTCTAATGGTAGGCGAGCTGCATGAGCCAGGGATGTAGAAACTGATCTTGTAGAGTGCCCCTTGGGTTTGCCAGGTAAAGTTTGTTCTGATGAATCATAAACAAATATAATGCAATCAGTTAGCCATTTGGAAAGGGTTCATTTAGTAACTGCTACACCTTTCCTGCTATCAGCGAAAGCTACACAAAGTTGATCAGATTTCCTGTGATCCTTTGTTCTATCCAAGTAAAATCTAAGTTGTCTATGAACATCCAACTTGTGTAACATATACTCCAACTTATTGGAGTGATTTTTGTAAAAGGTAGGCAGTTCAATGGATTGATTAATGTTATTAATAGAGCAGACTTTGGGGAGAAAGGATGGATTAGTGCAAAGAGATACTCTGTCAGAATGAAAGATCAGATAAGGGTGTTTAATGGAAAGATCCTGAAGCTCAGACACTCGCCTAGCAGATGTAATGGCTACCAAAAAGAGGGTCTTCCACGACAAATACTTCAATGAACAAGAGGAGGCTGGCTCAAATGGAGGTAGCATCAACTTAGATAATAAGAGATTTAGATTCCAAGGAGATGTAGGAGTTCTGACTGGTGGTCTGATATGGAAAGATCCTTTCAAAAAGGCCTTACAAAGTCTGTGAGCCATAACAGGTGCCCCACATTCTTCCACATGAAAGTTGGAAATGGCAGCCAATTGCACCCTTAAAGTGGCTGGAGAAGCTCCTTGGTGAAACAATTCCATCAAAAACTCCAAGATCTTGTTTAAAGGAGCTATAACAGGGTCCAGATGGTGTGTATTTGCCCAGAACACAAAACGCTTCCATTTACTAGTGTAGGTCTTTGTAGTGGAAGCTTTATGAGAAGCTATTAGTATATTCTAAACAGCAGGTGAGAGAAGAGCAGACCTGGCTAAGAAGGGAAGCGGAGCAGCCAAGCTGCTAGGTGGAGTGACAAGAGCGAGGGGTGGGGAGCCCCTGACGAGTGTGTCAGTAGATCTGGTTCCGGGTCCAGCATCCAGGGTCCCCGAATGCGATGTGCCAGAAGAAAGGGGAACCAAATTTGATGAGACCAGAATGGGGCAATGAGGATTATCGTCCTTTGCAAGTTGTTGGCTTTCTGCAGAAACTTTGCAATCAGGGGAAAGGGAGGAAAAGCGTACAGGAGACCTGGGGGCCAATCGTGAACCAGCGCGTCCCTGGGGACTTCCCCTGGAGGGGGTAATAGGGCAAAGTAGCTCCTGCATTTGGCGTTCATTGGAGACGCAAAAAGATCGCAAGAAGGCTGGCCCCACTTGCGAAAAATCTCCTTCGCAACTGACTGTTTGAGGGACCACTCGTGAGGCAACAGGATTCCTCTGCTCAGCCTGTCAGCTATGACGTTGGATGACCCCGGGATATGCGTTGCTATCAGAAAGTGACCTGTGGACTCTGCCCATTGCCAGATTCTCATGGCCTCTCTGCATAGTTGATAAGACTTGGTTCCCCCTTGCTTGTTTATGTACCAGACTACGGGCATGTTGTCCGTCTGTACTGCAATAGTCCCTAGAGGAAGAAGGGGAGCAAAGTGTTGCAACGCTAGAAACACTGCCCTCAACTCTAGAACATTGATGTGCAGATTGTACTCTAACTCGGTCCATTCGCCTTGGACTGTCTTTCCCTGAAAGATGCCCCCCCACCCTATCAGGGAAGCGTCCGTGGTCACCGTAGCTGTCGGTGTGGGTAGCACAAATGGTCTTCCGCTGGAAAGGTTGCAAGTTTGAAGCCACCAGGCTAGGTGTGATTTGCATGTGTTCGTGATCAGAATTTTGTGTGTCAGAGGAAGTTGTTGGAACGACCATTGTGCAAACAGTAGCCATTGCAGAACTCTCATGTGCAGTCTTCCCAATGGTATCGCAATGAGGGAAGCTGCCATGAGGCCCAAAACCTTCAGAACCAGTTTTGCTGGGGATTTCCTGGATGACAGAAGAAGAGTTATGTGGCTTTGTAGTGAGGCTATCCTTTCTGGGGGAAGTCTTAGAATTAAATGATGCGTATCTAATTCTGCTCCTATGAATAAGATATGCTGTGATGGCTGTAGTGAAGATTTTTTGAAATTTACGGAAATTCCGAGGTGAATACAAAGCTGTAGTGTGTAATCCCTGGCTTGTATCAGTTGACGCTGGGTGGTGGCAGACAGGAGCCAGTCGTCCAGATACGGAAACACCTGGAATCCCAGGCGTCTCAGGTGAGACGCCACCACTGCCATGCATTTGGTGAAAACCCTGGGGGCTGAGGTCAGACCAAAGGGCAGGGCTCGAAACTGAAAGTGGCTGGCTCCCAGCCGGAAGCGCAAGTGATCCCTGGATGCCCTGGCCATTTTGATGTGGTAGTACACGTCCGTTAGATCTATTGAGCACATCCAGTCGTCCTTCTGAAAAAATGGAAGGGTCGCTTGAAGCGGGACCGGTCGGAACTTTTCTTTCTTGACGAAGGTATTGAGGTTGCTTAGGTCCAGAATCGGCCTCCAGTCCCCTGTCTTCTTTGGAACTAAAAAGAACCTTGAGTAAGTTCCGAATCCTCTTTGGTCCGCTGGGACTGGTTGGATGACTCTTTTTTTCTAGCAGCTTTGAAATTTCTATAGCTGCAGGATCTCGCAGATGGGGCGGCACATCTGGGAGTCTTTTCACTGGAATGGGGGGCTGTAGGAAGGGTATTCTGTAGCCTCTGGTAACAACGCTTTTTACCCAATTGTCTGATGTAAGATTTTGCCAGGCCTGAGGGTATAAAGCTAAGCGACCCCCGACTGCCTCCAGAGCAGGACAGTCGGGCCTCCTCTCAGGAGTGCTGGAAAGGTTTTCCAGGGGGTGTATCCCTGTCACCTTGGTTTTGCTGACCCCCTCTGCCGCCAGGGCGGCGTCTTCCACCTCTGCCCCCTCCTCTGCCTCTAGAGGGGGCATCACCCTGTGTGCCTGGGAAAGATCCTTGGGGTTTTCGAAACCACATTTTTCCACCGCGTTGCCCTTTGGGGTACGGTCTGGATGGGGTGGAAAAACGGACTCCAACAGCAGACAGAGTCTTTCCCTCCTGTTCACACTGGGTAAGGGTCTCCTTTACTTTGGGGCCAAAGAGAGTGGCACCGTCAAATGGGGCGTTAGTAAAGGAAGACTTGAAGGCTTCCGCAAATGAACATAAGCGCATCCAGGATTGTCTACGAAGAGCAATCGCTGAAGCTGCTGCCCTACTCGATCCTTCGGCTGCGTATGAGATCAGCCTCATGGATGAGTTTACAATGGATGTAAGGGTATTGAGATGTGCTGTAACTTTCTCTGAAACAGCAGCATCTGTAGTACCCTGGAGGGTATCTCCCAACTCTTTGATTAGATCCTCTGTAGTCGTGTGAAGTGGGTCAAATAGTTCAGGGATCGCATAGAAAAAGCCGCTGAACTAAAAATGCGCTTCCCGTACCTGTCCATAGTCCTAGAATCTTTGTTAGGGGGATGGACAGATGAGGAAGATTCCGACATCTCCTTTTCGTGGCGCTGCCACCACCATAGCGTCCACTGGAACTCCTTTGTTAGAAAAGCCTTCTCTTGGGGTGCAGTAATATACTTACTAGGCTTTCTAGGGACTGGCTCCACCATGTCAGGAGTCTCCCACGCCCTTGAGCAATCAGCTCCATTAACTCATCGAAGGCGGAGGCGGGTGACCCAGGAGGAGGAAGGGCGAGCACCAAATGCCTTCAGCAGCACTGACTCATCCTCAGAAGGGGGGAGGGATTGCCAATCACCTCTCTGCTTCAGGATCTCCAAGATGTCAGAAAAGGAGACATCTTCTGAGGGTGACTTTGGGGACCCTTCTGACTCATCCAAGTCAGTGTCCGATGTCAAAGACTCTTGTGGAGAATCTAAGTGTCTCCTCTTACACAATCTTTTCCTAGGGACTTCTTCGGGAGGAGCATCCGAAGAAGCCTCCGAGGAAGAGGGGGCACCCTCCAGGGGTGGCTGAGGCACAGGTGCTCGACGCTTGGATGTAGCCGTGGGTGCAGAGGAGGATAACGGTCCTTTATGGGGAGGAGAAGCTGTTTCTGCTGATGTGGTTGTCTGGGTAGACAACACCTTCCTCATGAGATCGAAGGCCCCCGGATCCCGAGTCGAGGTATCTCCCGGTTCCGAAGAAATGGGAAGAATCCCCGAAACAGGCACCGAGGGTATCGACCCCGAGGACGGAACCGAGTCGACCCGAGCCGAGGCCCTGAGAGGGAGTGTCAGAACCGAAACATCGGTCCGACTCTCGGTCCCGGAACCAAGGATGGATCTTCGGCTCCGAGACTCCGGTACCGGATCCGACGGAGTCGAAGTGAACGGAGCCGACCGAGAAAAAGACGGTTCTGGCACCGAGGGCTCCACAATCAGGAGATCAGCTTCTTCCAGCTCCGAAGACTGGACAGGTCTCGGAGGAGGAACAGATGGAGATAGGGGAAGGCCTTCGAGTCTCGACACCAACTGAGAGGAGACCGAGATGAGTTTGGATAAGGCCGTATGCTCCATTAACTTCTGCACCACGCGGTCTACATCGGTGTCGGAGAGGGGTCTGGAAGAACGCGTCGAAGGAATCGAAGACGGAGCCGACCTCAACAGTGTCGGGGGAGGGAGCTCCATCACCGGTTCCAAGACTCGAGGCTCAGAAACTGATAACAGTTGAACACTCGGTCCCGAAGTCTGTGGAACCGGTGATCGAACCTTAACTGAAGAGCTCGGAGCCGATGACCTGGGCTCCGACGTCTTCGATTCCTTCGAGGATTTGGATGCCTGGTCTGAAGCATCCAGAGCCTCTTGAAAGGTAGGTTTTAACAAACCCCTATCCATGAGTTTCCTGCGCCTATCTGTCATGACCCTCCCACTGAAAGAATGACAAATAGAACAGTCTTCTTGCAGGTGGAGAGGGCCAAGACAGTAGACGCAGGAACTATGATTGTCAGTAACTGACATCTTTTGGCCACACTGGCAACACTTGAACCCAGACTTAGCCTTTTCAGACATCTTAACAAGCTAAAAGGCAGCAAACAATAACAGTAAAATCCAGTAATAATGTCTAATCCGGTAAAAATGTCAAATCCAGTAGTAGTGTCTATCCGGTAGTCAATCCTGAAGGGAGGGACAGGCCTGAGGAAACTCTAACCAGTTAAAATAACTTTAACTGGAACCGAGAAAAAAACGTCGAGACAATATCACTCACACACACAGTCAATATACAAAGATTTAGAGAAATTCTAACTTCAAAAAATACAAGAAACAAGTTTAAATCTTAGCTTTAGGTGCTCGAGCTGGATCAAGTGATGCGAACGCTGCAGCGGCAAACTAGATCTGAGGTAAAGGCAGAGGGGGATTGTGGGAGTTAGGTTAGTCTCGAGCTTCTTCTCGATGCAGAGCTTGCAAGCGGCTGACACGGAGCCGAGGATCGGCTCCGAACCCAGGTGTAAGAACAAACGGCGAGATCGAACACTCTCACATAAAGGAGTTTTTTTTACAAGGAACTTTTTCCAGAAAGGACAACAGAAACTGGAGCAACAGCAGGGGATATCAAACGCGAAGCCGGGGAGAAGCAGGTTTCGCAATTAATGCAGCTCCCCTTTTGTGACAGTTCTAAAATTTCAGTGTTTAATTTGTCTAGTTTTCAGTTATCTGAAGACCATGTTAAGGTATTGAAAATGGGTTTTAACTTTCAACCAAGTAGGAGGACAAATACTACAAAAGTCCTTGATAGAGTTGAAGTTATTTTCTTGTAAATTGAATTTAAAGTACATTTTAAGTGATGTGAATTGTACAAATGTAATTCGTAAACCATCTACATATAATCCCAGTTTAACATATACTATTAAAGTCTTTGAAAGCTTTTGTGAAAATGCTATTCGGAATTGTCTATCAGGTAAAAATGCTGTCAGTTTTTATAACCTTAATGACAATGAAAGTAGAACTTTGAATGAGCTTAAAAGTAGAACTGATTTAAGGTTTATGAAGGCGGATAAGGGGGGTGGGGTAGTGATTATGAATGTGGATGACTACAACATTGTTATGGAAAGTATGTTGTCTAACCCTGTCAAATACGCAAGGGTTGAGAAGTTCGACATCATTAAAAGTTATGGTGTTATTTATGGTATGTTACATGATTTACTTTTGAATAATGACATCAGCAATGAGTTATTTCAATTTTTGTATGTTGAGCATCCCAGAATAGGTGTAATGTTTGGGATCCCAAAACTTCATAAGTCTACCACCAATCCCCTTTTCAGGCCTATAATTTCTGCTTCGGGTAGTTCCACTGACTGTATTTCTTTGTATTTAGATCATATGTTTAAGCCATGTGTTAAGAGTTTACCTTCTTATATAGCTGACTCATGGGATTTTTTAGACAAACTAAGATATTTTGGTTCAAGCAACATTTTTGATAATTTAGTTTTATTTACAGTTGATGTGGTACATCTCTTCAACTGTATACCGCAAGATATGGGTGTAGATTTTGTAAGATGTTTTTTGTGTAAATATACTGATTTAAGCAACAATAATAATATAACTTATATGTGTTTGTTAGATATTTTATTGGAAAATGCATTTTTTTTTATGTTTAATGGAAATTTTTTCAAACAGCTGAAGGGAGTATTGATGGGCGCTACTGTAGGGCCCACACATGCCAACCTTGTTTTAGGGTAGTGGGATTTGGAAATCCTACCTAATGTTCCATGTTTTGGTAATATTCTTTCCTATACAAGGTTTGCAGATGATTTGCTTTTTTATTGCTAGGGCTGTAGAGTTTCATGTGGAGGAATTTGTAGTACTTCTCTTTTAAAGTTTGTTGTAGGTGAAGTAGGTACCAATGTGTCTTTTTTAGATGTTATCATTTGGGACACTATTAGTAAAAGGTTTCTTAGCACCATACATAGGAAGGTTAGATTTTGTAATAGTTATGTTCATTTTAAAAGTGGGCATCCGAACTTTATTAAAAGTAACGTCCCTACAGGACAGTTTATAAGAGCATCTCATATGATGGTTGACTATTCTGTTTTCCTGTCAGAATTAGAATTTATTAAGGGTCTTTTTTCTGACAGGGGGTATCCTTTAGAGATACTTTGTAATGCAGCAGATGAAGTTAACAGTAGAAGGTATACGGACTTTACTCCTATTTTAACACATGGCTTTCACAAGAAAGAGGTTGTAGTGGGACAGTTAGACAATGTTAACAACAAGACTAGTGATGGTCCCAGGTATGCTTTAGAGATGAGTGTATATAGTCACGCTATACGTAGAATTATCTGTGAAAACAGAAAGGTCATTGCAGGTAATCCTGATGTAGCCAGAGTTTTGGGAAAGAGTCCATCTTTTGTTTACAAAAAGAATAGAGGTATAAAACAACTTTTGGAGTCTCACAGAAGTCATTCTGGTGCCAAGGTTACTGTTGGGAGTGGTGGGGAGATGTTCAAATTCTCTGGTTGTAGGGCTTGTAGATTTATTTTTGAAGGACCCATAATTTCCTTAGGCCATGTGGATAGAACTTTTATGGTCCCTGGTGGGGTAAATTGTAGTACTGTAGGTATTGTTTATATTGCCTTATGTTCTGCATGTCCTGCCTTTTATGTTGGCATGTCCACTAGGAGTTTAAGAAAAAGAATTTTGGAGCATGAGTATGCCATTAAAAAAAAAAGTCTAACAATGCTCTGTTTAAGCACTCTGTTGCTTTTGTTAACTGGAAAAATTTTACTTTTTCTGTCTTGGAGGTGGTTAGGCAGGGCATAAGGGGAGGCAACTTTCGAAATCCTGTGGCCCAGAGGGAGGCTGAGTGGCAATTTAGGATGGCCTCCTATATTTCCCCAGGTCTTAATGACGCTGTGAACATTAAGTGTTTTTTAAACAATAGGAAAGTGACCATTAATAAATATTAATTTTGTTTCTTTCCTACAGCACTAGTTCATAGTTTTTTAAACAACAAAGTTTTGAATACTGAAACAGTTCATTTGCTTGTATTTTATTTTATTTTGTCCTATGGCTTTAATCAGCATTTAAGTATGATGTAATCAGTTTTAATGAGAGTGATGTGCTGACTGGCTGGTGTTAATTGTTTATATTATTTAAATGTATGACTGAGTTCTTATGTTTTGTTTCTGAAGATGTCTGTTGACGAACAGCGAATATTAAATTTTGACTACGCTAAAAACTACTTATTGGAGTCCTCCTGGTGCATTACTTGGTGTTTTTTACTTCTAGATACTCAGATAAGGTTATAAAATTGCAAAACTCAGAGGTCAAAATTAAGAAAAGGCTGCACAAGAAGAAATGTTTAAAAAAATAATAGAATTAAAGGACAGAGAATGTAGTGAAAACATGAGATTTTCTGCTGTACCTGAGAAGCTGGAAGGAACAGACAGGCTGTATTAACTCCAAGAAAACACAAATAAGCAACTGGACTGGTATTCCACAACAGAAATTGTTAACTGAAAGGACATACTGTGTGTATGCTCCAAACCTGGCTATGAGAAAACAACATAGACTTTAATAGTAAAGATGCAATCCTATCAGCAGAATGAGTTTATTCTGACAAAACTGTGGCAGAAGGACAAAGTACTAAAAGTGGGAGACAGCAGAGGGCTTGTAGAGAATGACTACTCATTGTACACCTGGCAGAAGAGGAAAAAATGTATTTCATTATTCAGGGAATGCCGAGAAGCAGGCACGAGATTCAAACTGCTGTACCCAGCTATCTTCAAAATATTTTCCCCTGGAGGAACAAAATTATTTTTTGATGAATTACATGCTAAGGAAGAAATACAAAAGTTTGTCCAACAAAAGGTGAGCTGTGAAACAGAAGGAAATTTTGCTTCTTGTTCTTCTGGTAATGAAGACCACAGAGAGACTTTCCCAGTGTTTCAATGGAAAATGCTTGAGAGAGGGGAAAAAAGCACTAGAGTTGACTAGAAGAATCAAGAATGAACTGGAAATGAAGCACACACAGGGTTTGGGAGATGGAGATGAACAGGAATAGAACAAGAAAATCAGGAAAGTTTTTTTTCAGTTAGTTTTAAGTGCACTGGGGATATTAATGTAAGTAGGTGCTCATGTTTTTTTTTTTCTTTCTCCCTTTTCTCTTTCTCCTTGTTCAGGTTTAAGAAATGTAGGCGTTGCAGTGTAAAAAAGATCTGGTTAAAAGACAAAAGAAAAATTAGTATGTTTTTTCTCATTCTTGTGTAGGGAATGACTGGGTTAAGGCCATTAGCTTTATGAATTTCCCTTAGTATTTAAAGCTGCAAGAACATCAGTAGGTAAACTAAATTAGGAGGAAGAAGGTGTGAGTTATGCTTGTGTTGTCTGTTCACTCAGAACAGTGTACATTAGCTTTATATAGTAACAGGTTTTAAGTGGAAGAAATAAATGAAAAATAGTATTGAATATTATAAGGCTTTTTTTCTAGTAAACAGTTTTGTTATCTGGTTCTCATGTCTGCAGAAGACAATCTGATAGAGAAATAGCTTGGAAAAATATTTTCTGAAAGAATTCAAGTATTTTCCCAGATGAGTGCTATAAAGATAAGGTAAAACCAGAAAGCACTCAACACAATCACATACTCTACACCATGCATCTTTCTTTTAGTTTAGCTCCAGTCTGTGTTTGTTTGCATCTGTCATTTTGGAACATTTTTTTCCTGTTAGGAGCGTAAAACTTCAATATTTGAAGATGCACATAGTTTTTTGCGTTACTAAGTTAATAAGTTTTAGGAGGTATTGGATGTGTATGTGTATTTTTGTTTGAGGGTTTTCAATAAAACAAAAAGTTCTGCAAGATATAACATAGGCTCAAATGGAAATGACAAAAAAAAAGAAGTTATGTACTGACTAACATTCCATCTGAGTAGATGTACTTCATTTGTCTTCAACCTGTAGGTTACAGATCTGTATCGGATCTGTCACGGTCACATTTCCAGCATCTGATCTGAGCTTCAAGCTCCTCCCCTTACCCATAATGCCTGTCTCCTTCTTCCTTTCAGATAGAGTTTGCTGCCAAAATCCATCACACATCCCAACTTAATAATACCTTGCCATAACTGGTAACCAGAACATCCTCAGCCAAGGTATGACTAAGGGCACTCCTGATGTAACCGTCTCCATATATGGTCAGTAACACAGTGACAAAGTAGAGAAAAGGAGGGAGGGACGGTTGAAGACAAATTTGAAGACAAATGAAGTACAACTACTCAGATGGAAAGTTACGGTGAGTACATAACGTCTATCTGATATAGTTGACTTTGTTTGGTCTTCAACCTGTGGGACAGAGTCCCCAGCAACCAAACACCTGGGTGGCCCTCATGGAAGGACATTCTGGAGCACTGCAAAGCCAAAGGATGCCCTGTTCCTGGATATATTATCCAATTTGTAATGTGAAATGAAGGTATGAGATGAGGGCCAAGTAGCTGGAGAACAGTTATCATCCAGTGACACCCTGGACCAAAAGCCAGCTGAAGAAGCCATAGATCTAGTCAAATGCACCTTTACCTGCCCTGGATGACAGAGTAGGCTCGAATAATGCACTGTGAAATCCAACGAGCAATTGTTACTTTGGAAATTGGTTTACCTAAGAAAGGTTTAGAATAAGAAACAAATAACTGATCTGATTTACGAAAAGTTTTCGTCCCGTGCAAGTAAAATCTCAATTGTCTATGCACATCCAGCAGATGTAATTGTATTCCCCCTTGTTTTGAAAATTAGGGAAAAAACTGGAAGATGGATTGTCTGATTGATATAAGCTTCTGACTCTACTTCTGGAAGATAGGACGGGCTGGTATGCAAGGACACACTGTCTTTGTGAAAGATCATATAAGGAACCTTAATGGATAAAGCTTGAAGTTCCAACACCCTTCTGACAGAAGTAATGAAGACCAAAATGGCAGTCTTCAAAGATAAAAACCGTAAATCTACAGAGACTGCAGGTTCAAAATGGGGGGAGGGGGGGACTAAAGCCTGAAGTACCAAAGTAAGGTCCCACAGGGATGTAGGATCCTTCACTGGGGGTCTAAGAAGAAAGGTACCTTTAAGGAAGGGCTTACAAAGTTTCAAAGAAGCCAAGGATGACATGTTTTCCCCCACATGAAAACTGGAAATAGCTGCCAATTGGACTTTGACTGTGGAGAAACTGGCACCCTGTTAAAAAATTCCCACCAAAGACTCTAAAACTTCAGACACAGGGGCAGTAAAGCAGTCTAACGCAGGCTGTGATCCCCATATGGAAAAACGTTTCCATTTGCTACGATAAACCTTTCTAGTAGAAGACCTGTGAGCCACCACCAGAATAGTCTTAACTGAGGATGATAAACCTGGTGTCCTAACAATCATGGGAACTGGAGCAGCTGAGCAGTGAGCTTCAGACTGTCCAGGTCTGGGTGAGGAACCCCTGAGGGCTGAGAACTAAGATCTGGAACTGAATCCAATGTCCATGGTGGAAGTACTAGGTGAGACCATAGAGAGGCACACCAAACCTGGCGAGGTCAGAGTGCTCCCCAGCCTGCGAACTTTCTGAAGAAACTTTGAAATGAGGGGTAGTTGAGGATAAGTGTACAGAAAACCAGAAGGCCAAACATGGACCAGTGCATCTCTGGGAGATTTCTCCTGAGGGGGGGTTTAGAGTGAAGAACTTGCTGCACTTCGCAATGGAAGGAGATGTGAAAGATTGCAGCAAAGACAACCTCACTTTAGAAAGATCTATTCTGCCACTGAAGGATTCAGAGACCACTTGTAAGGCATCAGAATAGACATGCTGAGCCTGTCCGCAAGAATGCTGGACCACCCGGGGATGTGTGCTGTCACCAGAAAATGACCAGAAGAGATCACCCATTCCCACAGTCTCATGGCTTTGCGATATAAGGGATAAGATCTGGTACCCCCCTATTTGTTGATGTACCAGACTACCAACATATTGTCTGTCTGAATCGCAATTGTCCCTTGAGGGAGATGGGCATGAAGGGCCTGCAACGCAAGAAGGACCGCCCTGATTTCTAGGACTTTGACCGTCCTTCCCGAACAATGTCTACCTCTAGCTGGGAGGAGTCTGTGGTCATAGTGGTTTTGGGAAAAGATGGAAAAAAAGGGCATCCCCTGATTAGATCAATGGACTGAATCCACCACCAAAGAGATTCCCTGCACACTCAGGAGATTTGAACAGAATATCACAATTGCAGATCCAACAGGGACCATCAAACAGCAAGCGTCCACTTAAGAATCTGCATGTGAAGCACGCTAAGGGTAATAGATTGATCGTGGCCACCATAAACCCCAATGTCCTTAAGACTCTTTCTGCTGTCAGAATTTGGGCTTGAAGAATGTATAGAACATGCAATTTGAAACTGTATATCCTATCTGGGGTGAGGAAAACTTTCAACTGAATAGTGTCCAACTGAGCCCCAATGAAGTCTAAGATCTGAACCGGGGCCAGTGATGACTTGTTGAGATTGATAGTGATGCCCAGTCTTTTCGCTAGTAAGAGGAAACAGTCCCTGGCTTGGCAAAGTAGATGCTTGGAAGGGGGAGAGAAGAGCCAATCGTCCAGGTAAGGAAGTCCTGAATACCCTGAAGCCTCAGGTGAGCCGCTACTACTGCTGTAACCTTGGTGAACATCCTGGGGACTGCGGTGAGATCAAAGGGAAGGGCTCTGAACTGATAATGATTGGCTCCTAGCTGGAAGCAGAGAAACCTCCACGACAGCCTGTCCATCTTGATATGATAGTACGCTTCCTGGAGGTCGATCGACCACATCCAATCGTTTGCCTGCAGAAAGGGCAGGATAGACTGAAGAGTGACTATCTGGAATTTCACCTTGGCTACTGACAGGTTTAAGGTGGAAAGATCCAGAATGAGTCTTACGTCCCCTGTTTTCTTTGGCACTAAAAAGAACCTGGAATAAATGCCTGATCCAGACTGGTCTTGTGGGGCAGGCTGGATGACTTGTTTTCTTAGCAGCTTTGCTATTTCTATAGCTGCTTCTTTCCTTTGTGTGGGTGGAACATCCGGGAGGTGCTTCAGTGGTCGTGGTGGTTCATTGAATGGGATGGAATATCCTCTGAATATAATCTGCAACATCCAATGATCTGTTGTTATGGACTCCCATGCCACTGGCTGAAGAAACAGTTGACCCCCGACTGCCTCCAGATATGAGCAGTCGGGCAGCCCTTCAGGGCTGGTGCCCGGGTTTGTCCGAGAAAGGTTCTCAAGACCCGAAATTTCTTGGACCCCGTCTGCCCCTAGGGCGGCATCCATCATAATCCCCTCCGCCTCTGGGGGAAGGAGAGTCTTGAGTGTCCTGGAAAAACTCCTGAGACTTTCGGAACCACATCATCTCTGACCCTTGCTGATTCCTTCAGAAGGATCATTGAGAGGAGGAGAAGCAGATCCCGATGACAGACCGTGTCTTTCCGTCCTTCTCACTCTGGAACAATGTCTCTTTGACCGACTTTCCAAATAGGGAAGAACCATCATAAGGGGCATTTGTAAATGATGCCTTGAAGGGTACTGAGAAATGACAAAGCCAGAGCCAGACATGATGCCTAATGGCAACACCAGTATCAGCCACCCTAGTGGCTCCCTCCGTGGCATGGGAGAGAAGACACATGAATGTATCTGCCGCAGATTTGACAGTGGCCATCCGAGCGAGAATGTCTTTTTATCCCCCGCCGACATGGACTCTGGGGTAGAGTCAGCGATCTCTCTGACCAAGTTTCGCTGCAGTCGAATGACGTGGCCATGTAGTTCAGCGCTCTATAGAGAAGGCTGCTGAAGCATAAACTTGCTTCCCAAAATGGTCTATTGCCCTTGACTCTCGATCAGGAGAATGAACCGTAGAACTCTCCTGCGTGAGCTCTTTCTTGGTGGTGGCTGCCACAACCATAACATCCATGGGGGATCCCTTGTTCCAGCAAGCCCTGTCTGAAGGGGGACTAAGCACTTTATCAGGGCACCTAGGGATAGGTTCCACAGTGTCCAGTTCCTTCTATTCCCGAGATGTTATCAGATCCACCAAACGCTCCACGGGAGGGGACACCCAAGAAGTAGATTGGCCTGTGCTGAATGCCGCCAGGAACACTGATTCGTCTGAGGTCGGTTTTTGGGCAGACCTCCCCGCTCTGGCGGAGGAGTTCCATGATGTCTCCAAAGGAGAAATCCTCGAGGGGTGACCATGGGGAACCTTCCCCTTCCTCCAAATCAGTGTCTTCAGTAACAGACTCCAGTGGGGAGTCCAGGTACTTCTTCTTACATGTTCATTTATAAGGAACCTCCTCAGTGGGACTTTCTGGGGAGGACTTGCAAACCTCCTGCTGCTCCCTCAGGGGAGCTTTCTGAGGCAAAACAGGCACAGGCTGTCCCTGAGATGACAAGACAGTCGGGATGGAATCAGAGGACGAGATGATCAAGGGTCTCGATGACACAGAGAGAACCTTCTCCACCACATCAAAGGCTGAAGGTGAATGGACCTCCTAGGAAATACTGGTTGGAACCATTGTCCTCTCTAACCCAACAGGGGAGTCAGAGCAGAGACTCCAGGAGCTGAGATACCAAGGGATGTACTGTGCTCAGACAGGCTCAAGGCAATGGCCGGCGTTGAGGTAGAAAGTACCGTCGGCGCTGACCCCAGCCCCTGAGGGTCTTCAGATCCAGGGTCTCCAAAATAGCAGGTTGGATTGGAGAAGGAGTTACAGGCATAAAAAGAGGACTGTGAGCCCCCCCCCCCCCGAGGGAGTAGGTGCCGGCAAGACCCCCATGTGGATTTGGGTGCAGATAAATCTCTGCATCATCTTGTCCATCTCTGCTTCACTGAGGCTCTGGGTGGAGCGGGAGGATGATGCCACAGAAACTGGTCTAGAAAGCCAGTGAGGGGGGAGAACTAACTGGCAACTAGGCCCGTGATTCCTCCGGCTCAGGGGAGAATCTTGGGGATTGGGAGTGGGATAAAATTGAAGTGAAATTTAAAAATAGGGTGGAAATTAAAGAAAGGAAGATATGGTTAAGAAGTAACAAGAATTATTTAGAGGGGCTGACAAGTGTTAAAGTACTGCAAAATAGGGGGAATCTCACAGAACAAGAAGAGGAGCAACTGCAGAATGCTAAAAGAAAATAAGGGAATACCTCAATAATATGCATGAGTTTAGAAAGCTCGCTGATGAGCAAATGTTTTTTGATAATAAATCCAGAGCACAAAAACTTTTAGCACAATGACTCAGGCAACAGTAAGTAGAAAGGGCTGTCAAGCTTAGGGAGCCTATACAAATGAAGATAACAAGGGATCCAGTAAAAGTATTAGAAATATTTCAGAAATTCTATGAAAGACTGTATAAAGCAGAGAAATATGGAAATCAAACAAAAGGTACAAATGGAAATGTTTATGGAAGAATTAAATAATATTAGTCATATACTCACCATAACTTGACATCTGTGTTATCCGTAGTCACCATTCATCATGTATGGGTCTAAGATCTGACATCGGATCCAAGCCGGCACACTTACACAACAGCTTAGCTCAAGCTCCTCCCCTCCCATGATGCTCTGCTGCCCTCTAACCCCTCAGATTAAGTTTGCCCTGGCGAAAGAAGACAGACAGATAAAACCTGCCACCAGCAAAGATCCACAAAATCCTGCCAATCCCTCAGGAAGGGGGAAGGAAGGTGGGATTGTGGTGAATGGTGACTATGGATAAGACAGATACCAAGTTATGGTGAGTACATAACTAATAATTTGATGTTATTCTAGTCACCATTCATCACGTATGGGTCAGAGTCGCCAGCTACCTAACATTCTCGGGAGGCCTCATGGACAGACATGCCAAAGGACAGTGGAGTCAAAGGAAGTCCTTCCTCTAGAAATTAGATCCAGTTTGTAGTAAGAAATGAAGGTATCTGGGGAAGACCAAGTTGCTGCTGCACAGATGTCACCCAAGGACTGATGGGCTGAAAAGGCCACTGAAGTAGCCCCTGGCCTGGTAAAATGAGCCCTAACTGGTCCAGGCAAAGGAGAACCATGGGAGGAGTATATGTAAGTGATGCACTGAGAAATCCAACAGGATATTGGGATTTGTGAAACAGCTTGGCCGTTCCTGGAGAGCAAAATAGCCATGAACAATTGGTCTGAGTGATGGAAAGACCTAGTTCTGTGCAAATAAAAACAAAGCTGTCGATGAACATCTAAAGTATGCAAAATGTATCCACCTTATTAGCATAATTAGGAAAGAACACTGGAAGATGTATAGACTGACTGAGGTTCATTTCAGTGGCACCTTTAAGCAAATAGGAAGGGTTGGGCTTCAAGGTCATTCTATCTTTATGGAACACCAAAAAGGGAGGTTTAATGGTAAGAGTCTGCAATTCTAAAACTCTTTTCCCTTAAGTTATCACCACCAAAAGGGCAGTCTTCCAACAAAGAAATTTAAGATCACAGGATGCAGCAGGCTCAAAAGGGGGCCTAGTCAGAGACTGCAGCACCAGAGCAAGATCCCATGGTGGAGAAGGATCCTTCACTGGAGGACGCAACAAAAATACACCTTTCAAAAAGGTCTTGAAGAGGCGAGATGAAAAGGTAGGTTGGTTATTGAGATGAAAATTGGAAATTGCTGCCAATTGGACTTTGATCATAGAAAAACTAGCACCCTCTTGAAAAAGGGAAGCTAAAAAAAGAAGAATGTCAGAAATAGGAGACGAAAATGGATCCAGATTCTAACCTTTAGCCCAGACAGAGAACCTCTTCCACTTACTTCTGTAGACTTTCTTAGTATACGATTTTGGAAAAGCAAGTATAATGTCCTTTACAGGGGACACAAGCCTGGACTTAACAAGAATCACTGGAATTGGACAAACCAAGCTGTCAGATGGAGGGTCTGCAGATTTGGAAGCAGATGGCATGAGGGGTGGGAGATCAGATCCGGCACCAGATAGAGCACCCATGGGGGGTGAGCTTCAGATGAGACCTTAGGAGAGGGAACTACACCTGCTGAGGCCAAAATGAGGCAATGAGGATTAACTGTGTCTTGAGGTGTCTTGCTTTCTGAAGTACTCTGGGAATCAATGGTAAGGGAGGAAAGGCATAAAGAAGTCCCAGCTGCCAATCATGAATCAGAGCGTCCCTGGGGGGGGGGGGGAGCAGGGCGAAGTAGCTGCTGCATTTATGGTTGAGAGGGGAAGCAAACAGATAGCAGCTCAGCTGGCCCCACTGATGGAAGATCTGTTTTGCCACAAACAGGCTTAGGGACCACTCGTGAGGGGCCAGAACAGCCCTGCTTAGCTTGTCTGCCAGTACGCTGGATGCTCCAGGAATGTGTGTTGCAGTAAGAAAGTGCCCCAAGGACATCGCCCACTCCAAAACCCTCATGGTGCAACAAAGCATATAGCAACGTGTGCCCCCTTGTTTATGTACCACACAACGGCCATGTTGTCTGTGTGAACTGCAACTGTCCTGAGAGGAAGGCAGTCCTGGAAGGCTAGCAACGATATAAGAACTGCTCTCATCTGCAGAACGTTTATGTGCATTTTGGTCTCTGACTGGGACCATATCCCTTGAACAGTATTCCCCTGAAAATGCCCCCCCCCCAAGAAAGGAAGAGTCCATGGTGACCGTGGCCGTGGGAACTGGTGGGGGAGGAATGACCTGCCTGCTAGGAGGTCTGGGGAGTGCATCCACCTCAACAGATGTCATCAGCAAATTGGAGTGAGTCTTGTAGGAGCAGATGGGGGATGAGAAAGAGCTGACCACTGAACCACCAGGGTCCATGTAGAACCCTCATGTAATACCTAGCCAAATAGCAGCTGCCATTGAACCTACAGCCCTTAAAATGTGTGATGCTGGAGGATGAATTTGCTTCAGAAGAGACTGTATGTGAGACCAAATAAGAAGTACACATCGAAGGGGAAGTAGTGTTCAACTGAGTGCTGATGAACTCCAGCTGCTGAGACAGGAACAAGGAGGACTTGACAAGGTTCACTGTTATTCCCAGCTGATGAAAGAGATGAAGAAGAAACTGAGTGGTCTCCATCAGGTGATGATGTGTGGGAGCTGTGAGGAGCCAATCGTCGAGGTAGGGGAAACATCTGGAATCCCTGCAACTTGAGATGAGCTGCCACCACTGCCATTTACTTGGTGAACACCCAAGAGGCTATGGTGAGACCAAAGGGCAGGGCTCTGAAATGGAAGTTATTGGCTCCTAAGCAAAAGTAGAGAAAACTCCTGGATTGCCTGTCTATTTTGATATGATAGTATGTGTCCTGGAGATCGACAGAACACATCCAGTTATTTTTGTGAAGAAGGGGTACAATGCACTACTGCACAGTCAGCATCCGAAACTTTGAGTTTTTGACTGACAGATTTAGCTGACTGAGGTCCAGAATTGGATGCAGGTCCCCCTGTTTTCTTGGATACCAAAAAGAAGTGGGAGTAAGTTCCGGATCCTCTCTGTCCTGTGGGGACCTTTTGGATGGCTCTTTTTAAAAGCAGGCTGGTTACGTCTAGACAGGCCAACTCTCTTTGACCGGGTGGCACATCGGGGAGAGATCTGCTTTTCAGTGGGGGTTCTGAAAGGGGAACACTGGATATGATTTTTAGCACCCATTGGTCGGTCGAGATTTTTGCCCAGGCTGAAGGGTGCAAAGATGAGCAGCCCCTGACTGTCCCCAGGGAGGGACAGTCGGGCAATGCCTCAGGGATGTTGAAAGGGCTTCTTGGAGAAAGGCTCCCTAGAGCCCTGGTTTTGCGTGTCTCCTCTGCCCCTAGGGTGGCGTCAACCACTGAAACCTCTCCCCTGTTCTCTGTAAGAGGAATCCTCTGGAGCCTCCTGAAAGGAAGACTGCGACTTATGGAACCACATCTTCTTGCTCTCCATTGGGTCTTGAAAAGGACCTCTGGCAGGTAGAGAATTTGATCCCTACAGCCGACAGCATCTTTCCCTCTTCCACACTGCAGGTCAAAGTTTCCTTAACACTAGGTCTAAAGAGGGTTGAACCATCGAAGGGAGCATTGGTGAAGGACGCCTTAAAGGACTCTGCAAACTCACATAAACGGAGCCAGGCATGATGCCTTATGGCAATGCCTGCACCTCCCGACGTGAGGTAGCATCTGCAGTGTTGGATATCAGCCTCAAGGATGAGTTAGTGATGGACATGAGAGTGGCCATCTTGGGAGAAATGGTCTTAAAGTCCTCCACAGGCACAGAGATTTATCAAATCCCTCTGAAGACAAGTGAGATGCGTTGGGTAATTTAAGGCTCACAGACTGAAAGAAGCAGATGGGAACACCAGTTTTCCGAATCTGTCAATTGCTGTCAATTCTCAACTGTGAGGATGGACAGATGAACTCTGCTCTGCCAGTTCTTTCTTGGTGGCGGCAGCTATCATTGCCAGCATCAACCAGAACTGCCTTGGACCAAAAATCCTTGTCAGAAGGGGGTCTCAAAAACTTGTACACTCTCTTGGGCACTGGCTCCACTGTATTGGGTTCCTTCCAAGCCCTGCTGGCAATACGGTTGATTAAGGGGTCAGCAGGAAGAGACACCCAAGCGGTAGATGGACCCATACCAAAAGCCTCCGGTTTCCTCAGAGGATGGAGGCTGGGCAGAGCAACCGCCCTTGGCCTTAAGAATCTCCAGAATGTCTCCAAAGGAGACATCATCTGGCAATGACTTTGGGGACCAGTCTCCCTTCATCAATATCCATGTCCTCCGTGAGAGACTCTGTGAGTTAAGATGCCATATCTTACATGTCCTCTTCCAAGGAACTTCCTCAAAGTCACTGCCAGATGATGTCTCCTTTGGAGACATTCTGGAGATTCTTAAGGCCATTGCTCTGCCCAGCCTCCATCCTCTGAGGAACTATGGGTCCATCTATCCTGCTGACTGCAGGAGGCTCAGGGAAGATTCAGAAGAGGCAGGGAGGAGGCTAGGTCAAATGGGCTGACCAGGAGCAGGATGAGAGGGTCCACTGAAAATATGAGACTGGGATGGAGCTTGGCGAACAGGGGAGGCTGCTCTGTTAGAAGAGAGGGATCTTTCCACAAAGCAGAAAGTAGAGGGACAGGATGACATCCCCTCTCACTCTCCACACAGACAAGACCATGACGGAAGAGGGAGCAGACCCCGCCGGCACCTCCAACTGGAGGAAAGGCCCGCCCAGAACTGTCAAGGGCCAAAGCACCAAGGGGCAGAGAATGGTCCGAAAATCCCAGACTCTGACCCACCTCCAAGGACTCTGGGGTGACAAACCCAGACCAGCAGCCCTGCCTGCCCCGGAGGGGGGAACTAGCCACAGACTCAGATGAGGTAGGGAGAAGAAGAGCCCCATAAACCCCTACTGTCTCCATGCTGCACACTGGCTCCCCTAAGTCCAATCATCAGGAGGTTGGATGGAAAGAAAGAAAATGGGGAGTAGGAGAAGGTTCCCTAGTCCTGTGAACTGGGGAAGCCAAAAGCCCAGTTGAATTTGAGCTTTCAAAAAGGACCCCATCATCCTGTCCATGTCAGAGGAAAGGATGCTCCTGGAGGAGCGAGTGGAAATGGGAGGTTCTAGTTGGAGACCAGTGTCGGGACCCCGAGGTTCTTCTCCTGTGGTCTGGGGAAGGCTCCTCCTGAATGATCCAAGGGAAGATCCTCCACAACAATGGGATCCAACATGGATCATGGGTCTGACTGTACTGGATCTGAGGGAACAGAAGGATCTGAAGAAAAGGTTCAAGTCTCTCGGATTCGAAGGGGCAGATCTGTGACGAGTCTGCTCCGGCTCAAATCCGAAGGCCTCGATCCAGAGACCTTGGATCCGAAAGTCAGCTCTGAAGCCCTCGGATCTGAAGGCCTGTGATTGGAGGCCTTGGATCCAGGTGTGGATTCTCTGAAGGTCCTTGGATCCCAGGCTCTCGGATCTGACACTGCTAAGGCTGGAGTTGGATCCGGGGATCTGAGATCAGACAGCCTAGCTTTTTTGCCCGATACCTCCTCGGAGGAGGAAGAAGAGGTAGCCTTTCTTTTATGGTTAAAGAGGCCAGACTTGGTTGAAGGTTCTTTGACCAAGGGACCCCCATGAACCATTCCCTTCAAGAGAAACTTGTTTCGGCACTCAACCAGGGCCCTGGGGATGAACACGGTACAAATGCCGCATTCAACCTCCAGGTGGCCGTAGCCGAGACAGTACAGCCACTCCTTGTGAGAGTCAGAAACAGGCATCTTCTGACTGCACGAGGAGCACCTCTTAAAACTTGAAGTTTTCTCTGACATAATGAGAGAGAGAGACAACCAGGAATCTTGGGGACAAGGAAAAGAGGAGTCGAAGTTCTAAGCGAGAGTCCCGACCGCCAAAAAATCTGTCCTACACAGAAACTACAACAATACAGTAAACAGTAAACTAACTAAGGTCCCAAAAGAGCAGAAATAAATATTCAAAAACAATTCTGCACTAAGACCACACTAGAAAAAAGGCACGAAAGGCCAAACCAGAAAAGTACAAACAGGAGGGGTTGAAGAGAACTACTGAACATGAAAGGAACACTCACAGGTACAATACAGGAAAAGGAAGAAAAAGACAATAAAAAAGTAAGCTCTACTGTTGAGAAAGTAAAAGTTCCAATAGAGCTGAGCAATCTGTGTCTGTCTGTTAGTGTGGCAAACGAGATCAGAGGGGTTAGAGGGTGGCAGAGCATCATGGGAGGGGAGGAGCTTGAGCTAAGCTGTTGTCCAAGTGTGCCAGCTTGGATACAATGTCGGATCATAGACCCATATGTGGTGAATGGTGACTAGGATAACATCAGATGCCAAGGTTAAAGGTAGAGGAGGCTCAGTTAGGACATGAGGAGATGAGATAAAAATGGTGATGCATAACCAATCTACAGGAAAGTCCTCAGGAATGGATGGTATTCCTGTGGAAGTTTGGAAGCTAGGAGGAAAAAAAATGATAAAGGTCTGGAAGATTTTGTTTAATGTTACTCCCCAGGTTAAGCCATACCACTGCACTGTTGCTAGGATTCGGCTAAGGATCAAAGGGTTGCTCCCCACTTCCCAATCTATATTTGTTATTCAATGACAAGTCCTCGAAAGTTCTGGTTGACTCTTCAGCCAATGTTATGTTCTCATCAAAACTAAAAAAAAAAAGTAACAACTCTCATTTATTCATATTTATATGAAAATGGCTTACTATCAGAAATTTAGAAATTGTTAATCTCTGCTATGTATGCTCAACTGTATTCTTAATATGTATGATGTTATGTTTTCTTATATGTTGCCATTTTGTCTCCTTTGAACTGTGTTGGTATTTGGAGCTTTTTTCCCCGGCCTCCGCTGAAAATGGACCTGTTGTCCAGTCAGACTTTCCCGGTAAACAAATGTAAAATAAAAAAAAAATAAAATAGTATTTCAAAAGGAGGAGAAGTACCAACATCCTGGACGAAAGTGGTAGTAGCTGTATTACCTAAAGAGGGTAAAGATCTATCAGATCCAGCTTCATACTAAATCATGATAACATGTTTATGTCTATAATGGCTAAAAGAATGGCAAAAGTGATGCCAAAATTGATCGATATAGGTCAATGTGGTTTTGTGGAGGGCAGACAAGGATTTGACAACATTAACAGAGCAGTGATAATCCAGAGGGAAACAGAATGCAAGAAAATACCACTGTTGTTAGTGGGTCTTGATTCAGAGAAAGCATTTGTCAGAGTAAGCTGGGATTTTATGAGCAGAGCAATGGAAACCATTTGCATTCCCTGACAAAATATCATATTTGCTCTAAAGACATTTTACATATATATATATATATATATATATATATATATAGACACACACACACAAACATAGAGGTGTGTGTGTGTGTGTGTGTGTGTGTGTGTGTGTGTGTGTGTGTGTGTGTGTGTGTGTGTGAATGCATGCATATATATAGCATACACACACACGTGCGCACACGCCTACCTACCTATATGTGAACATTTTAGAGTAACCAGTCAAGTAATGTATTTTTGGAAGTTGGGGAAACTGGAGTAGTTGCTTCCAGCACAGACAGTGATGAAGCAACAGGGCTGAACCCTAAACCTTAGACCTGTAAAGCAGAAACCTTAGTCATTGAGCTATCATGCCACCCAGACATACAGAAAAGCTTAACAGACAAGCAAAACTGCAGCACATTCCAAAGCTGTGTGAATGACTTAACAGTTTCAATATAAATAACAGTTCATATTTGTAACAATATCCATAATGTTTCCTTTCTACTGTCATAATCTTTAAGTAGCTCTCAACCCTGAGGCACCAGTGACAAACAATATGCTTTACATGTTCATAGGTGTACACTAGGGTATTAACCACAAGGGCCTTTTTAAGCCTAGCCATGCTTCCCATATCTCTGACAAGTTCTGGTACCTTTGATAATTGTAAGTAGGGGTTTGTGAGATTACATATTTACAAGCAGGGGCCTGGGAGATGAACCATTTACAGGCTACCTATGTCCATTACAGACACAGGCATCGAACCAGGGATGAATTTCCTGTTCCCCATCTAATTACCCAAGTTACCCTTGAATTGGGTTAGGGAGGAACTCTGCTTCACATGGATGGGAGCCCGTTCCAGAGGAGAGGCAGTCTTTGGGATACCTACCCGTCTCTTCAGCAGGTCCTATTTACATCATAAGCAAGGTTTAAGTCTTTAAAACAAGTAATTCTGGTGCTGTTTGTTTTTCAGATATGGAGTAGTCCATATGGGTGGGGGTCTAACAATGTCTTGTATGCCAGGCATAGATCTCCTCTCAACAGACTGTAGGAGACATAATACAGGGATTGGGCCCTGAGGTAGTTTGCATAGGACATGTTCCTTATGCCCTGGATTCTTTTAGTCAGGAACCTCTATGGAAATTCCAGTTGTTGGATGTGCCTGATTAGGTACATACCAAATGGGGCATTGTATTCAAGGACTGGTCTGATAAATCATCAAATACAATGAAACAATGACCTCCTTGGACCTAGATGGTATACTTTGTATATGAGTTGTAGAACACAAAATGATTAGATTACTGAATGTACATGATAGTCAAAGGCTAGTTTACTGTCTGTGTGTGTCCCCAAGTCCCTGACTACTGGGTCATCTCTTAGGGCAGTGTTGTCAATATGATGGTTACCATGGGAGGATGACTTCCCAAAGGATACTATTACGTATTTCTTGACATTTAGTTTTAGTCTATGCCTCTGATACCAGTTGTTTGTGTCAGTCCTTCCTGGAGAAGATTTGTGTTGGTAGGGGATTCTATGAGTGCTCCTAATTTGCAATCATATGCAAATTTAGTCAGCCAGAGACCACTGACATTGGCCTTGACTTCAGAAAAGTAAATGCCAAAAAGGAGCAGTCCCAGGACCAATCCCTGAAGGACTCCACTTTTAACTGTCCTCTTTGTACAGGTGGACTCCCCAGTTCAAACTTCATGGGTCCTATCTGTGAGCCAGCTGGCTATCCACCGGGTACCACATTTTACAGTATTTACATTTCTAGCATATATTAGCAAGATGAATGACAAAGCGACATGTACTCCTGTCTAGACACTAAGGATGTGTGGAGCAATACATTAGGAGAACTTCTGTTTAGAAAGTAAAGCCAGTGTAAGTATAACTTATCTGCCTAATATCTGGAATATGAACAGCAAGTAGAAAGCCACTCAGCAAAGTGATTTGTTTTATTTTGCTTCTTAAAACATTTAGGTGCAGGAACAACACACATATGTACATATATGACAAGGGTGAATAAAGTTGTAACTCTCAACATCTCCACTGCATTTTTTTTTCATTGACTTTCACTGACGTACAAAAATGAAGGACTTCACTTACTCCAGATTAATGGAAACTTACCTTTTTGACAAGTTCAAGTTCTTGTGTTGTTTGCTGGTGCTCTGTCTTTTCCTTCTGAAGTTGCTTCTGCAGCTGTTCAACCTCCTTTAGAGCAGTGCTGTGATCCTACAAAGTTATAAAAAGTATGTATTAACAAGTAAAAAACACATGACCAGTCCAACTAAACCACATTTTTTGTTAACTATGGGTAGTATGTGCAAATGGTTATACTAATGCTAAATCCTTAGGTTAGTACAAGTGGAGTGACATTTATTACTAAAAATACAAGCAAGAAGCTTAATATGAGGAGCCAAAAAACAAGTAGATACCAGTGAATTGAAACCACAAAACGAAAAAGTCACTGGGAGCTCACCAATGAGAGGAACGAGTAAGATGTTTAATGAAGCACAGCCACAAACACAAACGTAACAGAATATGCTGAAGAACAGAGTTTTAACGCTCTCACTGTATAAATCGCGTTTTAGTTACACCTTCATCAGAATACTTGTTACAAAGACATACAGCTTTATATATACACAATTAAATAAAAATCCTGATTTGGTTTCAAAATGGGTCTGTTGCCTTTAAGAACGAATGTTCAATTGTTCAATTATTCCTTGTTTATTGATGACCAATGGCAATCAGGATTTTTATTTAATATATATATAAAAGCTGTGCAACTACAGATAGGTCTGCCAAATGCCAGAGATTGTGACTATGCTTCCTGCAAAGAAACACTGAAATTGAAGGCACTCGTAGAATGGACATTATGCCATTTTGGTAACTAACAGTCGATGCAATTTTCAGCATCCAGACCACAGACATAAGAATTGTAAAATATTCTCTACAGGCTGCAATTACAAAATGCCCAGGAAAAAATGATGCTTAAGGACTAAGGATCACAAAGCCCTGAAAACGGCACAATATGTGAAGAAATGCCTGAACCAGCAAGCATATGTTTTAGAAAATTCTGTAAAACTTTTTTGACACATTGGGTTAAATTTGTGGAGTGACCACAAACAGCTGCAGACACGAAACAAAAGAGTCTGGCCTGAACTTGCTTTTAAAAATTAAAGTATTTCACTTTAGGCAGGCTTTACAGGACTACTAAAAAAATAACTTTTGAGACATTGTTTATTAAACACTAGATCCTAAATCTACAAGTAATGGAAAATGCAGCTCCAAAATAGGGGGCCTTTTTGCATGTATTATAAAGTTCCTATTAGAAATAGCAAACACTATTTCAAGCCTTATATAAAATAAAATAAGATCTCACAAAAATGTGTCTAAAAGTGGCTGTCTTAAAAAAGGGAGAAAAGGGACATCAAAAAGCATACATAAACCTTTCTTTCCTAGTAAAAAGAAAAGCAGCACTCCACAATTTCAAACTACACAAAATAAGACTACTTAAAAAAGCAATGTTTATTTAAAATGATAAAAAAAACAAGAAGCCAGAAGTACATGCATTTGAATCATAAACAGTAATTTCCTATGTTCAAGAAAAGAGCTGCTAAAGAAGAAAAACAAAAAAAAACTTAATGACATTGCAAAGATGCTCACTGACCACTACTTGGCTTTGGCTACAGCAACAGTATTAAGGAAGTCAAAGCTATATAAGGCATTCACCATCACAATACCTTCAAGGGTGACACTCTAATAGTAAGCTTTAAACTGCACTTCTCCATAGAGTTTGCTGTGTCCAGCTAAACTGACAAGCAATCAATGACCCCTGTGCACAATGGTACTGACTGCCTTACACTGTTGCTGCAAACATTCCAAAGCCTGCCTTGTAAAACTAACTACAGCACTACCCAGTATCACAATCAGTTCTTCTACTGACAAACTATGACGTGTAAACTTAGAGTAATAAAGAACAATAAGTAAAGGACTACCGGTAATGACAGGCACTGACTGACTGCCTGGCAACAGCTTTTGTAGCTCTTCCATGATACAACTATAAAATCAGCCTAATAGTCCTATCTACTTTGTAAAAACATATGGAACTGAAAGATCACAGAATGACAGCTTTTGCAGCTCCTTAAGCACAGGATTAGCAAACTGGTTGGTCAGCTTCATCTAGTCTGTAAAGACTTCTGGAACTGACAAGACAGCAGCTGTCTTTTTAGCTTCCCATCCCTGGATGACAGCAAGATGGGGGGGGGGGCAGCAAAGACAGACATGGAGATTCAAGCAGGCCAGTCAAGCCAAAGAGATGGATCTAGACAACATAGACTTTGCAGAATCATTCAGAATGCACCTCTTTCTACTATTAAGGCCTAGCTTCTCAGAATGACTGCTAAAATGGAAGAACTTATAGCTACCAAAAAAAAAAAAGAGAAGGGAGTATGCAGCAACTTGGAGAACATCAACAGGGAATCCCCTAAAATTATGGTTTAGCATCTGACATAACATTTGTGTTGAAATTTCCTAATCTTGGAAATATATCCACTGATCTTAAATGGACCTTAGAAACATGAGTACTCTGAATGGATTACTGACCTGGCTCTAACTGGATTTCCAGTGACAGCAAATCCTGGGTTGACACTGACAGCTTAGAAAGACAATCATCAGACATAACATTTTGAAAGTAACTAGTTTCATATCAACTGATGACTGACTGGCATTACTTCAAAGACTACTATCAACTAGGGGAGGGTGACATTTTGATGTTGCTAATGCTAGGAAGTTAAAGATTACCAAAATATATGAATAAAAGGTTGCAGTAGATGTGATTTGTCATAGATACAAGATGCAATGTGGTCACCCAAAAAAGGTTGGTCAGTACAGTAGACAAGAAGGTTATTTTAGCAAAGAAGTTAATAAGGAAATCTTTGGAAGTAGACATTGAAAGTGTTCTCGTCTCTGAAGGATTAGCAGAAAATAAGTTTGTCATCAGGTTATATAAGCAAATCTAGCACTGTTAGGATATTTGGATACAAATGCCTCCATAAAAAATTCAACACCCCCAAACAGGTTGCAAAAACATCATCCAGGATGTAAAATGAGAACTATTGGGTATATAACTTAGGTTAGAGAAGCACTTGGTCACATACATTGAGTATCTAACACGACAGGCTACTAGAAAATAAAACAACATTCACAATGTTTGATTGAAGTTGGCAATATAACCTTCAGATCACCTCCCAGGCCTTTCTGCTTGCTTGATATCACGTAAATGTTAGAAGAAGCCCAAGAGAAGGCTCATCTCTTTGATATTCTTAACAGCTGAGAAGGTAATAACACGGAAATGGGAAATTTTAGAATGCCTAACTTAGTTGAGCTTAATGGAATAATGTCAGAAATGTATTTTTATGAGCAAGCAAGTAGCACCTGGAAATGTGCAAGAAATATTCAACATTAAGTAGATTTCAAAGCAACAAGACCTAGATGAACAATCCAACATGAACTTGGATGTGGGATATTAATGTCTTAAGACAGAGCCCGAGGTTCTGTTCTTGGTTCCATTCTCTCCTCAGTAAGGGAAAGTCAATTAGAGTGTGACTGAACATTCAGCTTACTACTGGAGTTGAAACTATTTACTAAGATTTATGATTCTGAGTTGCTTCATAAGATAGCAATTAGTTTGGGTAGGCACTTTGTATACTCTGATTAACCAATAACCAATGAGGATGGTTGCTTGATTTTAAAAGAACCATATTTTATCTTAGTTGATTTGTTTTAGGGTACTTTTAGAGAGCTCCCCAATAATATCTGGAGTTGTTTAGGTACCTTTTGTTATTTATTTCATTAGTTTCTTGGTTAAAAGCCTAACAGTCAATTCCTTGGTTTGTGCTAAATAATTGTAAATACCTACTATAATTCTATAATACTATTATTGCTGAATGGTTATTGAAAGCCATTTTAGATATTTGTTGCTCCTTAATTTAGTACAATTTGTTAATAGTACTTGATCTGTTAAAAAACAGATTTTATACTGCTATTACTGCTGAAGGTTACTGAATGTCAGTTTAGATATTTGTTGCTGCTTAGTTTTAGTATAGTTTGTTAGTAAACATTGATGTGTTAGAAAAGAACAAATTAACAGCTGCAGCACTAAAGGCACACCGTGACTATAAACATGCAACAACCATTACGGTATTAGTAAATACTGCAACACAGTATTAAATTCTATAAAATCAGAGAGAGGGTTTCCTAACTATTGAAAGCCTTTCTTGAAACATCTACTTTTACAAGTGCTCTTAATCAACTGTTAATGTCTCCCTGAGGAGGAGTCTTGCAGCAAATATCAGAACTGGGCAAAAGCCCAAGCAACTGCAAGTGTAATACAAAATGGCAAACAAATTTAAGACAGAAACAGTCCACTGTAACACTGTGGTCAGAAAGTCTATTCTGTTTCTAGCCTACAAAACAAACTTGTAGTGTATGTGCATATTTCAGAAACATGAATGGAAGCAGCCACAGTGGAGTTAGCTATAGCAATGATTTCAGACTTGTGGTACAACTGTTATAGCAGAAGAAAAACAATAACTCAGTTTTTACTTTAATGATGTTCACTTATACATATCTACAGCATGCAAGTCTTTCTTCTTTACTCTCCTGCCAGGGAAGAACTCTAGAAGATAAGATGCAATGAGACAGGTAAGATCACTTTAGACATAAAAGAAAACTTAGTTATCAGAGATATTCCATGTGATGATATGAGGTAGTGCCATGTGTGCCAGGGAGAGGAGGGCAGTGCATGTGCAACATATGTCAGCATAGCTAGCTGGAGTTTTGTAAAGAAGTTTATGTCATTTGACTATCACACTGACGTGTACAGATGCTTGTGTTTTAAAATGTATTTGTAAAGTCGCTTGGTTCTTGCTGGGCAGAAAAGAGATATACATGCATGTCAGACAGTATTATTATAACTGATTAAATGTATATGTTTTAAGAGAGAATTCTGGAAGGGAAGAGGTTAATCTCAGTCCAGCAAATTTTGAAAAATGGGTTGTAAGTTAAATAGGTTAGTCTAGGACATAAAGATTTTATCTTACAGGTCTGATTGCCGCCAATGCCTGGGAAAACCAGGACTAGGAATCTTACTGTATTGTTCTCAGACGTGAAGTAATTGCTACCCTGGTAGAATGGACGTTTTTGAAATTGTTTTATAGCTTTCAGATGCTGCAACAGATCTTAGCAAAGCTCTGGGTGTGTATTGTACCACAGTCAGGTGACCAGATGTGATGTAATTCGATAACCAGCACTGAAATGATTCTTTAGATATTAGTGAGAGATATGAAGGAACTCTTGCAGCAGCACTTTGTTTTTCAGAACCTGACAGGAAAAGATCTCTCACAGATATCTCACACAACTTCACACCTCATCTTGCCTTGCTGCAGTAAGCAAATCAACACTCACCATCTTGCCTTGCTGTAGTAAGTAACTTAACTAGGGAACAGTAATTCTTCAGTCAGTCAGGAAAATACAGTGAGATTAGTTGAGCACTGTTTTTCCTGCATCTGTGTGAATCTATCCAACTGTGTTATTTTTTATATCTCCTGTGTCTGAAACCCTGGTGTTTACTGTAACTAGATATTCAATATTCTCATGTTTTCTATTTTATTTATTATTAAATATTTCTATATCTTTCTTTGTGGCTGGTCTTTTAGAGAATACATTTAACATCTTAAGTGTATGTATGCTTATTTTAGTGACACTGTGGCTGCTCCTGAAAGCCTTGTAAACTGGTCAAACTCTACCTTTTGTATTAGTATTAATTTTACTCAGTTTAGCTGAGAAAAGGTTATGACACACTGGAACTATTACAACTGCTGCAGGTTTTACTCTGACTCATGTGCTTTATGCTGTCTTATCTATGGGAAATGTACTACGAAGGCTTTTTCTCAGCTGGTTTTATGTGACTACCCTGTATGTAAGCGTTATCCACTGTCGTTAGTTTTAATCAGTTGAATGTGCTATCTAATGGCTTATCATTTTTTCTAGGCTGTATCTTATTGTGTCTGCCTTGCATTATATGCACATGACTTAGGATTTGCAACTGTCCTTCACTTTTACTACTTATCTTCCCTTTTGGAATGTTTTGTTAAAATCTATTTGACCCTCTTAGAGACCTTTGTGATGCATCTTACTACACACATTGGTCTGCTATACCTTGTCCCTTCCTACTACTGTTTCTTTCCCACTGTCTCTTCACTTAATAGACTAGTGAACTCAATTTCTCTTTCACTCTTCTCTACCGCTCCCACTGGTAAGCCATTGTGTGTGTTGTTACACTGCTTGCTTGGCTTTACACTACTACTTTCAACTGAACAGTTTGAACAATATTTTTCAGGACCTTTTTAGCTGCTGCAAACACTGCAATACATACGCTAAGCAGGAACAGTGTATACTGCTGCAAGCTGTACACTTAATATTTTTGTCTTAAGTACACTAAAAGTACTAGGAGGCCTATTTCTCTTCTGCCATATGTGACTGCCCTACATCTAAGCATTAGCCACTGTCGCTAATTTAGTCTGTGCAATCTGTAAGCTACTATAATTAACGTCCTTCGCTGGCTGAATTTCATGTATTTGCCTATTTGTAAACGCTAAATCACTGTCTCAAATGCTAAGTCAAGTGAAATTAGAACACGGGTTGGTTTCTGTATCTTGCCTTTAATTAGATATCTGCCTTTTCAGAGTGTTTTTTGCTAGGAGTTTTAGGACTCCCCTGTAGACCTTTGGCACGTCTTTCCACCATACGCTGGTCTGCCTTTCCCTGTCCCTTTCATGTAGTGTTTCTCTGACATTGTCCTTTCCTACTATTTTCTAGCTACCACCATTTCATTAACCTGACCACAGATTCAAAATTCATTTAATGCTTTATCTGCCCAAACTAAA
Source organism: Protopterus annectens (assembly GCF_019279795.1). Taxonomy (NCBI): domain Eukaryota; kingdom Metazoa; phylum Chordata; order Ceratodontiformes; family Protopteridae; genus Protopterus; species Protopterus annectens. The sequence continues at coordinate 1,130,432,334 of NC_056735.1, read as the reverse complement.
CTAAATGCTCATTTATATATTCATATATATATATATATATATATATATATATATGTACAACCTTACTGTTTTTCTGTAATAAGTGTTGTTTATGTGATTGACTACCTGATCCTCTGGTGCATTACTTGGCTTAATATCTGCTGTCTGTGATTGATTACCTGCTACCCTAAGTGCATTACGGTTACATAACATCAAATTATCTGTTGTTTAAGTGAGTGAACATCCAATTCTTTGTGACTTGGATCATTTCCTGCAATGTTTTAACCTGTTCTGTAAACTGTATATAGTGTCTCACTGCATCTGTGTCCACACTGCCCCCTCCACACTAATTCCACACCTCTGACCCTTACCACCACTCATATCCACAATCACCCTATCCTACCTCACACTCATTTCAGCAGCCCCCCTACCTATATTACTCAGTTACTCAGCCACTCTTCTAGCCCCTATTCCCATAGCCCCTTGCAACTCACTTGTCTTACTTTTATTTTTTTCAGGTTTACCTAATTGCTACCTGTGCTTCCCTGAATCTACTTCAGGCCCAAACTCTCTGGAAAACCACCTTCTGCCAAACATCTGCAGTCTGCTTCCTTCCTTAGTGGAATTAATCTAAGTATGTATTGCTCACCTGAAAATTATATTTGCTGCCTATAATCTCTGGGCTACCCTGAACATCCCTCAGTCTTCCTAGCCCCCTCTCTGCCCTACTCCTCTCCACTGTTAACCATACCTCCTCTTTCTGAGTTACTCTTTTCTCTACACCCATTCCTCCTTTAATTTGCTTGTTTCCTCTCCACTGTTAATCATACCTCCTTTCTGAACTACTCTTTTCTCTTTACCCATTCCTCTTTTAATCTGCTTGTTTCCTCTCTACCACAGTAAGATATTCTAATCACGCCCTAATAACTTGTACTATATTGCTCTTCCTTACATTTCTATACTTGTGCCTTGCTTCTTCCTCCTGCTGTCCTAATCTCAGGCCCACCACCTCTGCTTATAGTTAGAACCCTACACACTTTCCTCTCCCTTTCTTCTCTTTCACCAATTTTTTCTTGGTCTTTCCTTGTGGGTTTAGCCCCGCTCCATTCGCCCTCGCCTACGCTTGGGCTCACTTCGCTCCCCTACCCTACCCCCATTCCCACCCACCCCCTGTACAGTTTCTTTTATACTTAACCCTCCCTCCCCTTCCTGCCCAGTCATCCACTACAAATCCACTTCCTGCTTATTACCACTCCCACAATCCAACATCCAATCACACTTAGCATATTCTCCTATTTTATATAATTTCTTACACTCCCCCTCTTCCCCTCCTTAACCAAACTACTCATCATGCTGCATCTACTTATATCTGCAACATTACTCACTATGCTCTCTATTACTACCTCCTATCACTACTACCTCACAAATCCATTTATCTGTTCTACCTCTCACTCACACTACAGCTTTCCTACTTCTTCTTTTACCATCTCTCCAGACCTATTTAACTTTTCTACCACAACTCTGTACAAAAGACACACATTACAAATTCTCAAACCTTCTAATAAGACTAAATCTAGACTACCCAAATACTATCAACTTGTCACATCAAGTGCTCTTCTCAATAAACAACTACTCCCCTCCGGGGACATCCACCCCAAACCAGGCCCCTCTATACCTGTCCTCTCCCCCTCCCCCTTATCTACCTTAACTATCTCCTCCTCACAACCCACTTCCAACAGCCTACCAGATATACAACCTCAGTCCCATAACTTAATCCCATGCAAACAGCTAACCTTTTATTCACTAAATATTCAAAGCCTAGCAAATAAAATTACTGAACTGCACTCTTGGATAGCTTACAACACCCCTCACATCCTATCCCTATCAGAAACATGGCTCAAGCCACATACTTCAAGCAGTGAAATACTCCTCCTGGCTACAACATCTACTGCTCTGATAGAACTTCAAAGAAAGGACGTGGTGTAGCCATCCTCTACTCTAACAGCCTTAACCTTTCATCATACCCCACACCTATTCCCAACTTCCACCCTGCTGAACTCCTCATTCTAATCTTTCATCTGAATCCTCACAAAAAACTTTGCTTCCATCTATCTTCCTCCTGGCAACAATGTACCCATTCTAGAAAACATATTATCCCGGTTCTCTCTCAACATACCTTATGAAACACTCATCCTTGGTGATGTCAATACAGACTGGTCAAAACATTCTACTGACTCTCCCTTACTTAGTATTTACCTTCATGGTTTCCACCAACTAATTTCTACCCCCACTCGTTTCCACAAAAACTCAACCTCCAGCTCCACAATAGACTGGATTCTTACCAACTTCCCTCAACACTACCACCAGCCCAAAACCCTACCAGACTCCCTTAGTGACCATCTCTCTACCTCAATCCTAAGATACGACCCACATGCTCCTAAACCCCACCTTTTTAAAGATTGTCGGAAACTATCCACATTTAATTCTTCTCAGTTTAACTCTATTCTACAAAACACTGGCTGGTCCATCCTTAGACATCTCTCTCTGAATGATGCCGTGGACACTTTTAATAGCATTTTCCTGAAATCTCTGGACTCCCTAGCTCCCTCCAGGAAGATCAGAGTGAAATCTAATCATGCCCCCTGGCTTTCAAAAGAAACTAAGTCCATCATGAAACAAAGAGACAGTGTCAGGAAAGCCTGGAACAAATCTAAACAAACACCTCATCTTCTCAAATACAGACAACTACGTAATATTGTCAAAAAGCAGACACTAATAGACAAAAAATCATTTTATAGCTTGGGCCAGCATAAAGATAGATCCAACCCCCAGAAATTCTGGTCAACACTTAACATTCTTTACCCAGGTACTCCCTTTAACCCATCCCCTACCCAGGTACTCCCTTTAACCCATCCCCTACCCAAACACAACTCCTGAGGAAACAGCTACCCTACTTAATTCCCACTTTATTTCCTCCATCCAAAATCTCCTACCTCTCAACCTAACTCCTCCTCTTTACCAGTCCCAACACCCACCCCCAATACTACTTTTTCCTTCAAGCCAGTTCCCACTTCTTACATCAAGTCTCTACAAACCAAAACTACATCACTCTCATTCTCTAAACCTACCAATTCTCTCTCTATTGCCCATCTCAATATATGAAGTATCTCTAACAAAACTAGTCAACTTCATGCCCTTCTAGAAGTCCATCAATTTGATATTTTATGTTTTACTGAAACTTGGCTAAAGCCTTCAATTTATGACAATGAAATCACCCCACCTGGTTATAACATCATTAGACTCGACCATACTGCCAAAAAGGGAGGAGGGGTAGCAATTCTGTATAAAACAAAACTCGAAATTAGTACCTTAAATCTGACTCTTACCTTAGACAATAATGCTGAAGTAATCAGCTCTAAACTTCAAGTCAATACTACTAAATCCATAAAGATCATTTGTGCTTATCTCCCTCCTGGAAATAATATCAACACCCTTCAACATATCCTTGACCTACTATCAACCAAACTCCCTCAAGAAACACTTGTCTTAGGAGACTTTAACATAGATTGGCATTCCTGTAACAGTAATAACCCCACTTCCCATATCAACCTATATGGCTTCAAACAACTCATTAATAGTCCCACTAGAACTAATAAAACCAATAATACTGAAACCACATTGGACTGGATTCTTACTAATACCCCCTTACAAACCTACAACTCAGGCATCCTTCCAGATGATCTTAGTGACCACTCTCTAACCTATATCATTAGATACAAAACTAGCCTAACCTTACCTACCACTTACAAAACTCTACATACAAAAAAAAATTTAACTCTGCACAGTTTCTAGCTGAACTAATACATTGTAATTGGGCCCCACTAAAACATCTCCCACTTAATGAAGCAGTTGAATACTTCAATTTTACATTCCTATCTATCCTAGATCACCATGCCCCAAGCTGTACCATTAGAACCAAAACTAAAGCAGCACCCTGGCTAACCAAGAATACGAAGCAAAAAATTATTCTCAGAAATAAATCCTGGGATAAATGGCGGTCTACTAAAAACCAAACTGACCACCAAAACTTTAGGGAGCTGAGAAACAGCACCAAAAAAGCTATTCTGACAGATAAAAAGAACTATTACTTTCAATTACAGAAAAACACCATAAAAGAACCTAAAAAATTCTGGACTAGTATTAATAATCTTCTATCCCCAGGCCAAGCAATCATACCGAACCCTCAGGATTCTGACCCAGATAATCCCACACAAATAGCCAATTACTTCAACTCTTTCTTCACCAATGCCATCCAAACTCTTGCAAACCACCTTTCTCCTGACACTTCTAAACTACTCTCACCTAGTTTAAAAACTACTCTTCCTCCCCTTCACCTACAACCTGTATCTACCTCCTATATCCAATCTCTACTCCAAAAACTAAAACCTACCACCCCATCTGCAGACAAGCTTCCTGCAGAATACCTGCAAATAGGAGCCAAAGCCACTGCCTATCCCACTGCCATCCTAATAAATAGATCTATAAAGGAGGGTATTGTCCCTTCTATCTGGAAGATATCCCATATCATTCCCCTACACAAAGGGGGCAAGTCTAATGACTTCTCTAACTTTCGTCCCATAGCACATCACCCATAGCTAAAATCATGGAAAAATGTATCCATAAACAACTACTAAACCACCTTCTCCATAATAACCTACTTGCCAATAGTCAACATGGATTCAGACCTTCCCACAGCACCACTACTGCATTACTCTCCTTTACCAGCTCCATCAACTATAACCGTAACATCAATAATCTCTCATCTTCTCTCTTCATAGACCTATCTAAAGCCTTTGACATGGTTAATCATAAACTTCTTCTGTACATACTAAAATCTCATGCACTTGATCCCTCCTCCTTAACTTGGTTTACTTCTTATCTTGAAAATAGTCAGCAGGCAGTACTCTGGAAAAGTTCACTATCTACCCTCCTTCCTATCTCTATAGGAGTACCTCACGGGTCTATCCTAGGCCCACTTCTATTTTCTATCTTTATTAATGATCTCCAATCAGCTATCCCTAACACCACTTGCATACAATATGCAGATGATTCCACTATAATCTGCACTGCTTCTTCTCAAGCTGAACTTCAACCTCTTACCCAAAAAACCTTTACCACTGTTGAACAGTGGTTCTCTGACCATTGTTTACTCCTTAACCCCAAGAAAACCAAATTACTACTGTTCTCACCTACCCATAAATCTACTTCCCTAAACTTCTCTATTACTTCCACTGATTACACTCATATTACTCCTGATTCTTCTACAAAACTACTAGGTATTACTATTGACAATAATCTTAACTTTGATTGTCACATCAACAACACAATAAAAGTAGTTAACAAAAAGATTGGATCCCTTTACAGAATCAAATCCTTCCTTACACCTGAAGCCCGGACCACCACAGCCCAATCTCACCTCCTCTCTACCCTTCTATATGCTTCCCCTATTTACACTAATCTCTCTAAAAGTAACCTTAAGAAACTTGCTTCATCTTACCATAATATTGCTCGATTTGCCACAGGATCCCAGTTTAGAACACACCACTGCCTGAACTTAAAACAACTACACTGGCTTGAACTTCCTAACAAGCTCATTTATCAACAGCTCTTAATAGCTCACAACATTCTATATCAACCATCCAAAACACCAATACTCTCTAACCTCCTTACTCCCTATAACAACCTGAAACAACTCCGTTCTTCAGATAAACTACTAGTTAATAGTACCAAACCCAATAATGCTGCAGGCGATTGCCTTTTTTCCAACTCAGTTGGCAAAATGTGGAACAAACTTCCACCCAATATCTCATCTTTGTCCACTCTTCCACTCTTTAAAAGACAACTGAGAATCCATCTTAATAAACACTGGCTTTGCTCCTGTACCAACCCTGATTAACCTTTCTTCTTCCTTTCCTCTACCACAATACTTCCTTCTCTCTACTACATCCTGACTGATCCCCACTGACATAACATCTTTGTGGATATAACTTATCTCATATATACTGTATATAAAAAAAAAAAAAACTATTTTTGACATCGATATTAGTAAGACTATGTATTATTTACACTACGTTTTGATATTATCAAATTTGCGTATTGTAATTATTTAATAACTTTTTTAGGAATACTATCTTTCTATGGATATTTCCTCTGAGATGTATATTACCTATACTAAAGTCTTTTTATCTTTTATGCTCAATTTTTGTTTTGTTTTGCTTTGTTACTTTTTGTATTCCCTAAACTTGTTATAACCGTTGGAGCTTTTCTCCCCGGGCCTCCACTGAAAATGGACATATATCCAGCTGGACTAGCCCGGTCAACAAATGTAAAATAAAATAAAATAAATACTGCTCAAACTCAAACCCTGCTCTCCTTCTACTGACAAAGTACCTCCTACCTTCCTCAAACTTGCAGCTGACTCTATTGCCTACCCAGTGACTATATTAATAAACAGATCTATGCTAGAATCTACTATTCCTACCCTATGGAAATCTTTTTACACTACCCCTCTCCATAAAGGAGGTAACTCCACTGACCCTTCCAACTATCGACCTGTTGCCATTCTATCCTCTCTAAGTTACTAGAAAAATGTATCCACACACAGCTTTTTAATGACCCTCTGAATCACAACTTACTCACCCCTACCCAACATGGTTTTCGCCCCTATCACAGCACAGCTACTGCTCTACTCTCCTTCATTCACACCACTGCAAAATCCCTGGACAATAATAAACTTACCTCCTGTCTCTTTCTTGACCTCTCCAAAGCTTTTGTTACAGTATCCCATCCTTTACTTCTATCTACACTTGCCAACTTCCACCTATCCTCCTCCACCCTCAGCTGGTTCACTAGCTATCTATCTGGACACTAACTATCTGTCAAATGGCTCTCTTCCTCTTCTCCTTTCCTGGCCATCTCTACTTGTGTTCCACAAGGTTCCATCTTAGGTCCCCTTTTATTTAACATCCTCACCAATGACCTCTTCACCTCTTGCAATCAGTCATCTATCATACAATACGCTGATGACTCCACTATTATTTCTACAGGCATCAATATCTCTGACCTACACTCTCTAACCCAAAAAGCTCTACCTTCCACTGAACAATGGCTTTCAAAAAACTTACTAATCCTCAATCCCCAAAAAAACAAACTCTTACTCTTCCTGACTCGTTCTCTTGATCATAGATCCTCCTTTGTCATTAAGTCTTGTAACAATACAGCCATCCAACCTGACACCTACACTAAACTCTTGGGGGTCATCACTGACGATGAACTAAAATTCAATCAACACATACAGCAATGCATAAAGAAAACCCATTAGAAACTAGGTCTCTTATACCTGAACAGAAAATACCTCACTCCTGACGCTAGACTCATACTAGGACAAGCACTTCTCCTCCCCTCTCTCCTCTATGCTGCCCCAGTTCCCACATATATTCAAACAACTACCCTGAACAAACTCCAACAGAAAATAGCCAGATTCATCACTAATTCCCCAAACAACACACACCACTGTATTGCCTTAAAGTCTCTACAATGGCTGGAACTCCCACAACTACTACATCTTTACCAATTTCACATGCTGCATTTGATGCTCTTTAAACCCTCCTGCTGTCCATCTTTATCTCTCCTAGTCTCTATCTATACCCCTTCTCGATCTCTCCACACCTCTAATCAGAAATTGCTCGATATCTACCACCTTAATAAGTTAGTAGGTAAGCAACTCTATAAACACTCTGAGGCCCAAGCTTGGAATAAACTTCCCCTGGACATATGCTCTATCTCTCACACTCCACTATTTAAAAAAGAACTTAAGACACATTTACTCAACTTCAGAACCTGTCCCTGCTATGACCCTACATAGCTCTCCCCTCCCCCCCACACTCACATTACTCTCAGTTGATCCTACTCACACACTCTTGATTCTCCCTCACTTGTACAGTAACAAATAATTGTCCTGAGAAGAAGAAGAAAAGAAAAGGAAAATAAAAAATTTAATTTACTTTTTCTTTTAATTATAATCTTCACATGTAGTTGTTTCTTACTATTTGTTTGCGATTATTGTTTGGAGTACATGGTTTCTTACTGTAATTATATATTGTACATTCTGGAACTTTTCTCCTCAGGTCTCCACTGAAAATGGGATAAAATCCCAGTTGGACTAACCAGGTTAACAAATGTCAATAAATAAATAAATATAGGTGACTGGTGGCACAGTTATTACCTTATAGTCTGGTCAGAGGAGGCACAGCTGGTAAATCTGGCCAGCCTTTCCCAGGTGTGTGTGTGTGTGTGTGTGTGTGTGTGTGTGTGTGTGTGTGTGTAAATCAAATTTCCAAGTGTGTGTGTGTTAGTTACTTGCAACAGGGACACAGAGCTCTAAAGTGGTCAGTGTGGGTTCTTTTTTGGGGCATGGAGAGAGAGAGACAGAGAGAGTCCAGCCCCAGATCTGGAGTGTGGTCCCTGTGTGCTCTTTAAGGGAGGTTGAGCTTTGTGCAGACAACTGCATCTGAAAATACTGTCTGCATCCATTTTTGTTCCTTGTGGCCATCGCTCACCGGTGTTAGTGGTGAGGATTGAGGCTCCTTAATTACGGGCATGGAGAAGGGACTGTCACACTCCATTATTATGAAAAATGTACAGGGTTAAACAAGTTCCATAATGCAAGACCCTAGGGCCCTAAATGCTCTGTAAAAGTCTCATGCTTAACCAATGTCTGTGGAACTTCAGTAGTCAGTTCAGAAAGGGTGTGAAGTTGGGACTTAGTCATATAAGTGGACAGAAATAATGACATTTAACCAAACAGATATTTCATATCTGCTTTAAACTTGTAAATACAGAAGCTAGGAGAAATAGTTTTAACTGGGTTTTCTTTGTTTGGGACCCTGGAGGTAATGCAGTCCCAAACATATTTTCCAACTGTGGCCTTAAAAGTATTTGCACAGTTTCTGGCAAGGCACTTAAACTGCAACTCAAAAGAATGGGGATGAGATGGACAAATGTGCTTGTTTGATGGTCCACCCACACTTAAAGCAGATTATTAATATGGTAGACCAACATAGCCTGACAGTTCAAAGCAATGGGGTATAAACTACAGACAAACAGCTTTTGAAAACTGTTTAGTCATGTGGGTCATGATATTTCAGTTAGGCATAGATATTTGAAAAAGTATAACCCTAGAAACCACAAGTAGGTCCCTTCCCTGCATCTCTGCTCTGTCAATGAAGTCAAAGCTATAGTTCACTGTAAAACTATGAAGGAACTGATTTATATCTCCCTCTTGAAGACCACTGTAAACACTGAAAGATGTCAACTCTCTAGAGGGTATGCTGAAACATCAGAGAAAGAGCAAACACTGTTGCAGGGGGGCAAAACTGAACCTGCTGACAGTATGTTCAATGGCACTGTGCCAGTAAAAAAGACTGATCAATCATTGAAAATAAAAGGTATTATGCTGGACTGAATAATGTTTTATTTATTTATTTATTTTATATTTTATATATGTTGCCTCACTGCTCGCAGTTGTTCCAGATATCAATGCTATGATGGAAAAATTGTCTTCAGTTGCTGAACTGTATCATTTGATCCTGGACTTGACAAATGCCTTTTTATCATTTTGATAGCCGAGAAAAGTAAAGCTGAATTTGCATTCACATGAGATGGCATGTTGTCTTAAAGGTATTCACATAGTCTCATACTGTGCCACTCGCATCACCATCAAGGACATCATGATTATAAGTAGACAAGCTGATGTGGACATTGATTTGCAGACTAATTTCTACTGTGCAGCACAAAATAATTCTTTCTTATGATTACTTCCAAGACCATGCTGACATGAAACATAACTAAAAATATGGAACTCACCATCACTTGTTATGAGTTTTGGCACAGAATCCAAGAAAAATGTGTTCTAAATCCTGGAAAACTACTGCTACATTCAATAGAAGTGTGTCAGATGGTTTACTATCAAAAGATTGAAATTCATTTGGTCGACGTTCATTTGGTCAAAATCATTACATCGACAGGTCATAATATCAACGCCAAAATGTCTACATTTAAATGGTCGACACACACCTCAAACTAACACTATTGTTTTTGCAGGGAGGCTGTGCCCCCCTGCACCCTCCACACCCCCTGCCACTTATATATTACAACTCCAGAATAACTCCTTGCCTGTTGTCAACATAATGTCGACAGAAGGTCAACAGCACTGTCTGTCGACCAAATAAACTACTTAATATTAATTAGTCGACCAAATGAATTTCAATCTTTTGATAGTAAACCATGTCCAACATAGAAGCTGCCACATCTCCATGAAATGCCTCTTGCAGACCTTATTTTGAATGGAAGAATGACACTACTGAGACCGTTTTGCCTTCAATTGTTTTATATGCCATGGACAATGAATTCACTGTATTTAATGGACTGGAACATCTAGTATGCCATGGACAACAAATCAGCTATGGACTGGGACAGATAAATCAAAAGTAGTAAAGCATTAGAAAGTGCTAAAGTTATTAAAAGCATAAAGTAAATGACAAATGTTGACAAAAAGTACAGTTATACAAGATCTTATCATAACAGTAGGTGTTCTACGTCTTACTGCTGCAGTATTCTTTACTCCTGGGGTATCCTGCCAAGCATAGCTGAATGTCTGGACAGCATGGCAAAGCCGTTATATCTTCTGGGTAACATACAGAATATGTATATCCTATGTGCAAGGCACATATGTGATGTACGAGCACCTAATTTTCAGAACTGAAGTACCCTGGAAGAAACAGAGCAACCCCAGAGGAAAGTAATAGCACATACATCCAGGAAAGGAAGAAGAAGAGGATAAAAGAAAGACCCCTCATTTAGAAGAAAAACAAAAGAAGTAACGGGGTGGGGGTGGGGTGAGGACAGAGTAAGGCAACAGTGAGAAGCAGGACATCTACTGTTACAGTAAGATCTTACGTGACTGTACTATGTCCTTCCTGTTGCAGTATTCTTTACTCCTGGGAGAGTACAAAAGCTACTGTAAACTAGGAGTAGGAAGCCACAGAAGAACCCTCCAAAAACCCATAGAGAATGGCCCTGGCAAAACCTGCCCTGGCTTTAGAAATTACATCCAATTTGTAATGTTTGGTTAAAGTGTGAACAGAAGACCAAGCAGCAGTGTCTAAGACAGACTTGGTATCTAGACCCTTGAAAAAAGCACCAGAAGAGGCCACTTCCCTGGTAGAATGAACATGAGCACAACAGGAAAGCTGCCTGCCATGAAAAGAATAACAAAAAGAAATGGCTTTGGAAATCCAGGACAAGGCAGTTTGCTTAGAAACTGCAAAACATGATTTCCTGGCATTAAAGAAAACAAAAAAACTGCTCAGATTTCCTGATGTGTTTTGTCTTGTCCAAGCAATATCTAAGCTGTTATGTAAATCCAAGAAATTGAAGAACCCTTTCACTAGGATTCTCTGGAACAGGGAAAAAGGAAGGAAGATGAATGGACTGATTCAAGGAGGAATCATTAACCACCCTTTATATAAAATAAGGATTGGTACAAATAGGTACCCCATCCCGGTGAAAAGCAAAAAAAAGGTGGACCCGCCATGAGCGTTTGAAGTTCAGAGACCCTCTTGGCACAAGTAACAGCCACCAACAATGCAATCTTCCAAGTTTAAAGCTGTAGGGAAGAAGAAACTGCAGGCTCAAAAGGGGACTGGGTCAATCTCTCAAGAACAAAATTAAGGTCCCAAGATGCAAGAATAGGTTTCTTGGACACTGAATATGAAGCACACCTTTTAAAAATTGTTTGACCACAAAACTAGAAGCAAAAGGTGGATTCACGGGCAGCCAAGTGGAAATGGCTGACAAATTAACTTTAATACACTGGACAAACTGGAAATACATAAATAAATAACAGATGAATATGCCAAACTAGAATTGAGCAACTCACAAATAAGAAAGGACTGCAGGAACCCCCACAAAGAAAAGGGTCCAGGTCACACTTCAGCCACCAAACAGAACATTTCTTCAATTTAGTAAGATATTATTTTCTAGTAAAGGGTTTTCTGGCCTCCTGCAAAACCCAAAGCATGTCCTCAGAAAACTGGTGCATAAAAGGAATCAAAACCCTACCACCCAAAGTATCAATTGAAGGGTGGACAAGTGAATAAGCGATCCTTTGTGTTGAGTGAAAAGATCCATCCTGTGAGGTAGCTTGTGATGACTGCCTCTGGCCAGACAAAATAGAAGGGGGGAATTAGTGCTGTCTGGGCCAAACAGAGTCACCAGTGAGATTTTGGGTGTGTCCCAAATTATCTTCTGCAGGATCTTTAGTAGTATAGGAATAGGGGGATAGGTATACAGAAAGTACAGTTGTGTACACTTACCATAAATGTAGATGTTCCAGTGTATTCACTGTTGCAGTCATCACACTTGGGTTATCTGCCTGCAGGTAGCCTTCAGTCGGCCTGAATACCAGAGACTTAGTACTTCTGCGTCAGTTGCTGTCGCTTCAGGACTGATGTCAGGTCGTCAGGGGTATAAAAACAGGCAGCTGACGCCATTACATGAGATTTTCTTTCCCCAAACGTCAGGAGCCCCCCAAATAGGGAGCCAAGTTATTGTGGAAAAAACACTACCAGTAAAAAGTAAATACCAATAACCCTGTAAAATGTGACTAATATATATATATATATATATATATATATATATATATATATACACACACACACACATATACAGAGAGAGAGACAAGGGGGCTGGAGGGTAGGAAACCAGGACTGCAACAGTGAATACACTTGAACATCTACATTTATGTAAAGTGTACACAACTGTACTATGTTCTTCATGTTTCACTGTTGCAGTCATCACACTTGGGTTGATTCCCAAAGCTGAAGAAAGGGTGGAGGCAGTCAAGAAGTGTTGGGGCTGGCTAGTATGCCCTGCAGGACTGCTGTTGCAAAACCCGCCCTGGATTTGGAAAAGATAGGCAGGTGGTACTGCTTGGTGAATGTGTGAACAGTATTCCAAGCAGCAGCTTCCAGAATGTCCCTGACAGGGACTCCCCTGAGGAATGCTGTAGAGGTTGAAGCTGCCCTAGTGGAATGGGTTCTGATCCCAGAGGAGGTGGTTTCCCATGGTGTTTCTAACAAAAATAGATACAGTGTGCTATCCATTTGGAGATGGTTTGTTTTGATATGGCCTTGCCCTCTGCCACTGGTGCAAAGCTGACTAGTAACTGGTCAGACTTCCTGAAGGGCTTAGTCCTATGAAGGCAGAATTTGAGCTGACTGTGCACATCTAAAGAGTGCAGGATCCTTTCCCCTTTACTTTGAGGATTAGGGACAAAAGTTGGCAAATGGATAGATTGGGTGAGAGCCACACTGGACATCATTTTAGGCATAAAAGTAGGGTTAGTCCTAAGGGAGACCCTGTCAGCATGAAAAATAATGAAGGGTTCCACAGCCATAAGTGCTTGTAGCTCAGGCACTCTTCTAGCTGAAGTGATGGCCAGAAGCAAGGCTGTTTTCCAAGAGAGGAATTTTAACTCTGCTGATGCTGCAGGATCAAAGGGGGTAGCGTGAGCTTTTCCAGCACAAAGTTAAGGTCCCAAGTAGGGGTGGGGGCTCTCCTTGGTGGCCCTAAGTTGTTATAGCCCCTCTCAGGAACTGTTTGATGAGAGGGTGAGAGAAGAGGTGGCTCAGTGTTGTAATGTGCAGGGATGGCAGAGGCATGGATCTTAATGGAAGAGAAGGATAGGCCTCTGTGGAGAAGGTCTGCTAGGTAATCCAGGATGAGAGGTAAGGAGGGCAGTGATGTGTCCGCTCCTTTAGAGTGAATCCAAGAACAATACCTTTTCCACTTATCAGCATAAGATTTCCTTGTACTCGGTCTTCTGGCTTCATGAATGACATCCAACACCTGCTTGCTTAGGCTGGCCACTGGAGGAGAATTCAAGGAATAAACCAAGCTGCAAGGTTCAGGGTTTGTAGTTGCAGATGCAAGATCTGCCCCTCCTATTGAGTGAGGAGGGTTGGGATCTGGGGTAGGTGCCATGGTGACACCGGTAGCAGACTGCACAGTAGTGGGTACCAGTGCTGGCATGGTCAGTCTGGGGAAATCAGGATTGCCCTTGGTCTTTCCTGTCTTATCTTATGTAATACTCTTGTAAGGAGAGGCAGAGGAGGAAATGCATAGATTGAAGTTTACCCACTGGAAGGATAGGGTATCCACTTTCCAGGCCCTGCTGTGAAGTGTCCTGGTGAAGAATTTGCTGAGTTTGTGATTGTAGGGGGAGGCAAACAGGTCCACCATCGGGGTCCTCCATTTCTGGGTTAGAAGGCTGAAGGTGTTGAGGTCTAATTGCCACTCATGTGGGTCTAGGAGATTTCTGCTTAAGTCATCTGCCAGAGAGTTTTGTTTGCCTGGCAGGAATTGAGCTTGCAGGTGAATTTGCATGTCCAAAGCAGTGTTTCACAGGGTCATGCCTAGCCTGCAGAGTGGCTAAGAGTGGGTTCTCCCCTGCTTGTTGATGTACCACATCACTGTGGTGTTGTCGTTTTTTATTAGCAGGGGTCCTGGTGAGAGTAGGGATGTGAAAGCTGTCAGAGCATGCTGAACAGCTAGCATCTCTTTTTGGTTTATGTGCAGATGAATTTGGCTTGGGCTCCAGTGGCCCTGAATACACCTGTCATCCAGATGTGCCCCCCCAAGCATAGTCTGATGCATCTGTGGTTAGGGTCTGGGCAGCATGGGGTTTTTGTAAAGGGAAATCCCTTGTTGTGGTTACATGCTGCTGCCCACCAAAGAAACTCCATCCTTAAAGAAGGTATGATGGTTTCCAGGTCCTGAGAATGTTGGCACCAAAGACTTTTTAAGTACCATTGTAGTTTCCTCATATGCAGTCTGGCATATGGAATTAGTAGAATGCAAGAGGCCATGAACCCTAGAGTCTGCAGAATTTCCCTTGTGGATAGCTGGGTTCTGTTGGCCATTTGAGCGAAATAGCATGTCAGATAGGCTTGTTTTTCTGGAGTAAGGAATGCCATCTGGGATGCTGTGTCCAAGCTTGCTCCCAGGAATACAATCTTTTGACTGGGGACTAGTTTTGATTTATTTTCGTTGATAGTGTATCCCAGGGAGGTTAGAAGGTCCTTTACAAACTGTCAGGTGCTGCAACAGCCTTTCCTGACTGTCTGCCTGAGTCAAGCAATTGTCCAAGTAAGGGTATATTTGAATCTTTCTCTGTCTGCAATAGGCAATGGCTGGAGCCAGGCATTTTGTAAAGACTCTGGGGCAGTGGATATGCCAAAGGGAAGTGCAGAGAACTGACACTGCATAGATTCTGCCCTGAAATGTAGATATTTCCTGCATGAGTCCCTGATAGGGATGTGCAGATAGGCTTCCTTTAAGTCTAGGGTGGCTAACCAGGCATCTTTGGACAGCAAAGGGAGAAGCTGCTGAAGGGTGAGCATTTTGAATTTTGGTACTACTAGGAAGGTGTTTAGAATGGAAAGATCTAAGATTGGGCGCCATGTGCCCTCCTTTCTGGGTACCAGAAAAAGTCTGGAATAAAACCCTTGACCTATCTGTTCTGCAGGAACAGGCTGAATTGCCCTTATGGAGAGCAGGGACTGAACTTGGTTTTTTGCCTCTGCTCACTGGTTTGGAGGAAGGTCTGGGAACCTTTTTGTGGTTGACAGCATGTGAAAATAAAAATTGTACCCTTGGGATACTATTTTGAGGACCCATCAGTCTTTGGTGATGGAGGTCCAGTTTTTTGCATGGTGGGCAAGTTTTCCTCCTAGGGGCACGAGCAACTGGGCAGAGGTGAGGAGTGGAGTTGAGAAGTCATTGAATTCTTTCCATAAGGAGGTGGCTTAGCACTCCCTGTTTTAGAACTGGAGGTACTCCATTGCTTAGCTCTCTGCATACCCAGAGACTGTAATCTGGGGGGTCTGATTCCCCTTGGTCTAGTTTGAGATGGCCTTGAGGGGGCTGGAAAGGACCAATGTTTTGAGGGGCAATGCCTACTGAATCTTGGACTCTGCACTTGCAAAAAATCTTTGACTGTCTGCATAGACTTAGCCTTTTCTTCCATCTTTTTTAGAACCTCTTCTGCTTTGGTGCCAACAGATTGTCCTTGTTCAAAGGAGCATCCAGTAATTTTGATTTGTCATGGTCTGGCAAGGTCTGCTACTTAAGCCAAGCATGCCTTCTAAGAACAGAACCTGTGACTGCTGCCCTGCAAGATGGCTCTAGGGCGTCAAACCCACATTGCAGGGTATGTTTGCCGACTTGGCTTGCAGAATACATAAGCTCCTGTAATTCTTTATTTTATTTTCTGCACAGTGAGGAAAGGTAGATCATTTTTTGCTTAATAAGTTCCGTAGTATGTTGCTGGTATTTCAGCATGTGGAACTGGCAATTCAATGCCCTAATGGCGAGAGTTGCAGAGGTGTATACTTTTTTACCCCACCTGTCTAAAGCTTGGGAATCCCTGTCCGAAGGGGTGGGATTCTTAGCTGTAGTTGCTTTTATGCCTTTAGGCCCTTGGGAGATGACCTCTGGATCAGCAGTAGGATTTTTGAAAAGAAATTTGTGAGATTTAGGAACTCTGGTCTGGGTTCCTTGTAGCAGGGGGTAAAGTATCAGAAGTTAGACTGGATTCCATAAAAACATCATCCAGAACAGGAGGGATAGCTAAGGGTCTGTGCTGTGGCAAATCTAAAAATTTCCAAGTCTCTTTTTGGACTGAGGATAATCCTGGCATTCCCAGTGGAAATGCTCTCTCAAGGTATGTAGGATTTCACCAAAAGAAAACGACAAATAGTTCAGGTGTTGAGCAAAGCACAAAACCGACAGCGAGATATGTCGTGGTCTGGGCCCAAACAGGTGACGCAGTAAGAATGGAAATCTTGGTGTGGTATTTGCTTTCCACAGGTGAGACAATTGTTAACTTTTTCTGATATCGGTTAGAGCAAGAAAAAAGGATCCTCAATGGGGTACTTAGCTTTAGAAAACTGCAGGATGATTCAATTCGGAAATGAAAACTCAGGTAGCGGCCGACCGGCACTCGTGTGAACTGCTTTTGCTTCGGACTCCTCAGCAAGAAAGACTGATGTAATGGCGTCGGCTGCCAGTTGTTATACCCCTGACGACCTGATGTCAGTACTGAAGTGACAGCAACTGACGCAGAAATACTAAGTCTCTGGTATTTGGGCCGAATGAGGGCTACCTGCAGGCAGATAACCCAAGTGTAATGACTGCAACAGTGAAACACGAAGAACATCATCCCCTTCCAAGAAAAAGACACAGTGTGCACGTTTCAAACCAAAGTATTTGGTACTCTGGAATATAACTGGGGAAGTTGTCTATTTAGAGGTGAGCTAAAATGAACTACCCAAGGAGTAACCCACCAATGTACAATGTCCAGAAACACCTGTCGGTTAAGCATCCATTTGTAAGGATTTGTCCTGGATCTGCTCAAAGATTCTGTCACCAGACTGTTCTCTGAAGGAATGTAGACTGCCTGAAGAAATACATGATGGTGGCCTGCAAAATCCCAAGCCTGAACAGCCAGCCTGTAAAGAAAGAAAGATTTTATGCCCCCTTGCTTGTTTGTGTACCACATGACTGTGGCATTGTCTGTAAAAACCCTTAGAGGACCTGGAACCAAAGGAAGTGAAAAGCCTGGAGAGCTAGAAGTAAAGCCCTCAACTTCCTGATGTTGACATGGTCTACCAGTTGTTAATGGGAACAAAAACAGTGGACTTTTAGGTTGTTGGAGGAGGCTCCCCTGCTGTGATCAGAAACATCCATGTACAGCTCCCGAGGAGGGAGAGGAACCTGAAAAGGCAGATCTGGAATCAGGGAAACTTGGTGAATCCACCAGTGGAGCTCAAACTTGAGACAAAGCAAGAAAGGAACCAGATACCCAAGAGGGTGGCAGTGCTGTAGCCAAACATTTTTTTTTATTCTTTAACAAAAAACACCCTTACTGAATTATCACTTATGAATAATGAAATCCTATTTTTACATAAATAAAAATAAACCATATTGACATATTTTCAGTTGCAAACATTATGCATCACATGCAATCTTCTATAGCCATTGTCAATCGAAAGTACAGTTGTGTACACTTACCATAAATGCAGATGTTAGAGTGTATTCACTGCTGCAGTCATCACATGTGGGTTATCCCTGCTGTCGTAGCCCTCGGCCAGCCCGAATATCAGAGTCAATGTTTTTCTGCGTCAGCTGCAGACCCCTGTACTCGGAAGTCAGGTCATCAGTGCTATAAAGCAAAGCAGCTGACATCATTACATCAGTTTTTCTTGCCTTAACCTGTCAGAAGCACAAGGAAATAAGGTAAAGTGGTCCTGGTTGCTAAAAGCCACAATGGGAAGAGGATATAAGGGGGGGGGTGGAGGGAGGGAAAAGTACAGTTATGTACACTTACCATACATGTAGATGTTCGAGTGTATTCACTGTTGCAGTCATCACATTTGGGTTATTTGCCTGCAGGTAGCCCTCAGCCAGCCTGAATACCAGAGTCTTTGGATTTCAGCATCGGATGCTGTCGCTTCTTCCATGACATCAGGTCGTCAGGGGTATAAAACATGCAGCCGACGCCATTCAATCAGTTTTTCTTTCCCCAGATGTCAGGTGCCCCCACAATAGGAAGCAATTAAATGGTATAGTAAACCCCATCAAAAAGCAAATACACAAAAAAATATATACCAAACAAGAAGGAAAGGTAGAGCCAAGAGAAGTCAGGGGGCTGGAGAGAGGGTAACCAGGACTGCAACAGTGAATACACTCGAACATCTACATTTATGGTAAGTGTGCACAGCTGTACTATGTTCTTCATGTTTCACTGTTGCAGTCATCACATTTGGGTTGATTCCCAAAGCTAAGGAAGGGAGGAGGTAGTTAAAAGCATTAGGGCCAGCTATTAAGCCCTGCAAGACTGCTGTGGCAAATCCAGCCCTGGATTAAAAAAAGATAGGCAGGCGGTAATGCTTGGTGAAGGTATGCACAGAGCTTCAGGTAGCAGCTTCCAGGATGTCCCTGGTAGGGACTCCTCTGAGAAATGCCATAGAGGTAGATGCAGCCCTGGTGGAATTTGATCTTATCCCCTGTGGGGTAGGTTTTCCATGGTGCTTGTAGCAGAAATGAATGCAATGGGCTATCCATTTGGAAATGGTTTGCTTTGAAATGGCCTTCCCCTCTGCCCCTGCAGCAAAGCCAACTAGTAGCTGTTCAGATTTTCTGAGAGGCTTAGTCCTGTCCAAATAGAATCCAAGTTGTCTGTGCACGTCCAGAGAGTGCAGTATTCATTCCCCTTTGTTTTGTGGATTAGGGAAAAAAGTAGGCAAATTAATGGACTGATTTAGGGCCACTGTAGACACGACCTTGGGCATAAAGGAAGGATTAATCCTGAGGGAAACCCTGTCCGTATGGAAGATAATGAAGGGTTCCACTGCCATGAGGGCCTGTAATTCAGACACTCTTCTTGCTGAAGTGATGGCTAGAAGGAAGGCTGTTTTCCAAGAAAGGAATTTCAACTCTGCTCTTACAGCTGGCTCAAAGGGGGGAAGAGTGAGCTTTTCCAATACAAAGTTAAGGTCCCAAGCTGGAGTGGGAGATCTCCTGGGGGGGGGGGTCTTAGATTTTTGGCCCCTCTAAGGAATTGTTTTAGCAAGGGGTGAGAGAAGAGGGGTGGCTCAGTATTATAATGTGCTGAAATGGCAGAGGCATGAATCTTAATTGACGAGAAGGATAGGCCCTTGTGGAGCACTTCTGTTAAGTACTCTAGAATATTGTGCCCATCCCCTGAGCCTGGCTCCAGGAACAGTATCTTTTCCACTTTTCAGCATAGGATTTTCTGGTATTAGGCCTCCTTGCCTCCAGAATGACATCCAGCACCTGTTTACTGAGGGATGCTAGAGGAGAGCTCAAGATATTAGCTAGGCTGCAAGGTGCAGGGTTTGAAGCGGAGGGTGCAGAATCTGGCCCGCCTGCTGGGACAGCAGGGAAGGGGTCTGAGGCAGGTGCCATGGTTGTAGCAGTGTCATACTGTGCCAGAGGGAGTACCAGTGCTGGCGTGGCTAGTCTGGTGTAATCAGTCTTGTCCTTGGCTTGTCCTGTTTGATCTTTAGTAGAACCTTCAAGAGGAGAGGTAGAGGGGGAAAGGCATAAACTGAGAGGCTTTCCCAGGTAAAGGACAAGGCATTCACTTTCCAAGCTTGACTGTGGGGAGTTCTTGTGCAGAATTTGTTCAATTTCTTAGTTCTGAGGGGAGGCAAATGGGTCTACCTCTGGTGTCCCCCATTTGTTCCTTAAGAGGTTGAATATTTTGGGTTCTAGTTTCCATTCGTGTGGGTCCATGAGATTTCTGCTTAAGTCATCTGCCAGTGAATTTAGTTTGCCTGGCAGGAATTGTGCTTGTAGGTGCACTTGGCAGCTCACGTCTGTGTTCCACAGAGCCATGGCTAGTCTGCAGAGAGTGTAGGAGTGGGTTCCCCCCTGCTTGTTTATGTAGCACATAACTGTGGTGTCTGTCTTTACCAATAGTCGTCCTGGAAGAGTACGGTCTTTGAAGGCTGTCAGAGCATTCTGTACAGCTAACATTTCTTTATGATTGATATGCAGGTGCATCTGTCTCAGGTTCCATTTGCCCTGAATGCACTGCCCTGCCATGTGAGCCCCCCATGCATAGCCTGATGCGTCTTTTGTTAGGGTTTGGGTGGCAGGGGGTAGAGTGAAAGAGAGTCCCTTGTTGTGATAGCAGGCATCTGCCCACCAAAGGAACTCTGTCCTTAGACAAGGAATGATAGGAATCATTGTTTCCAGGTCCTGAGAATGTTGGCACCATAGACTTTTTAGATACCATTGGAGTTTCCTCATATGCAGTCTTACATATAGAATTAGCAGAATGCAAGAGGCCATGAACCCCAGAGCTTGCATTATTTTTCTTGCAGATAGCTGGGTTTTTGTGGCCAATAATTTGAAGTAGGTTGTCAAACGTGTTTCTCCAGAGTGAGGAATGCCATCTGGGAAGTTGTGTTCAAGCCTGCTCCCAGGAATACAATCTGATGGCAGGGTACTAGGTGAGATTTCTTTTTGTTGATGGTGTATCCCAGTGAGGGTAGATGTTTCTTTACAAATGCCAGGTGTTGTAATAGCAAGTCCTGGCTTGTTGCCTGAATCATACAATCGTCCAAGTATGGGTAAATTTGAATATTTCTCTGCCTGCAAAATGCAATGGCTGGAGTTAGACACTTTGTGAACACCCTGGGTGCAGCGTATAAGCCAAAGCGAAGTGCAGAGAACTGAAAGTGCATGGAGAGTGCCCTGAAATGTAGGTATTGTCTGCAGGATCCTCTTATTGGGATGTGCAGGTAAGCTTTCTTTAAGTCTAGGGTTGCCAGTCAGGCATCCTTGGCTAGCAGAGGAAGAAGCTGTTGAAGAGTTAGCATTTTGAATTTTGGAACCATCACAAAGGTGTTGAGAATAGAGAGGTCCAGGATAGGACGCCAGGAGTTTTATTTTCTGGGTACCAGAAAAAGTCTTGAATAAAAACCTTGTCCCCTTTGTTCTGCTGGGACAGGTTGAATAGCCGTGATACTGAGAAGAGAGAGAACTTGCTGTTGGGCCTCTGCCCATTGATTTGGGGAGAGGTCTGGCCAACCATTTGGGTTGGTAGTGTGTGGAAGTGGAATCTGTAAGCTTGGGAAACTATGTTCAAAACCCATTTGTCCTGGGTAATGAGTTCCCAATTTTTTGCATGCAGGGCCAGCTTTCCTCCTAAGGGAGCAAGTAGTTGAGCAGGGCTTGGAAGGGTTAAGGTTAATTCTTTGCGCCATTTTTTGTAGGGGGTGGCTTACTACTCCCTGCTTTGGAAGTGGGAGCCCCCTACTGCTTAAATCTGTGCATAGCCTGAGACTGAAGTCTTGGTGGTCTGCTGTTCCTCGGTTTGGACTGAGAAGGCCTGGAAGGGACTGGAAAGGACCAGTTCTTTGAATGCCAATGCCTACTGAATCTGGGAGCCTGTACTTGTAGGAAATCTTTAACAGTTTGCATAGATTTATCTTTTTCCTCCATCCTTTTGAGGACTTCTTCTGCTTTGTTGCCAAAAAGGCAGTCTTGGTTTAAGGGTGCATCCAGTAATATAGCTTTAACATGATCTGGCAAGTTTTGTTCCTTAAGCCAAGCATGCCTTCTAAGTACAGACCCAGTGACAGTAGCCCTGCAAGATGCTTCTAAAGCGTCAAAACCATATTGCAAAGTATGTTTACCAACTTGTTCTGCAGAATGCATTAAATCTTGCAAGTCTTTGTGTTCAGCACAGTCAGGAATCAACATAATTTTCTGTTTAAGTAGTCCCATAATATGCTGCTTATACTTTAATATATGAAATTGGCAATTTAAAGCCCTAATGGCCAAAGTAGCAGAAGTGTATACCTTCTTACCCCATCTGTCTAAGGCTCTAGAATTTCTATAAGAAGGGGTAGGATTTTTGGCAGCAGTAGCCTTAATGCCTTTTGGTCCTTGGGAAACGGTCTCTGGATCCGCAGTAGGATTCTTGAAGAGGAACTTGTGAGAGTCAGGTACTCTTTAGTACCGGTCAGGTTTCCTGGGAGCTGGAGGTAAAGTGTCTGGGGTAAGGCTAGATTCCAAGAAAACATCATCTACAATGTCCAGAACAGGAGGGATAGCTAGAGGCCTGTGTTGAGGCAGGAGTAAGAATTCCCTAAGCCTCTTTTTGGACTCAGAATAGTCCTGGCTTTCCCAGCAGAAATGCTCCCTAAGAATATGCAAGGTTTCACCAAAAGAAAAATCTTCTGGAGGGGAAGCAGAGTGAATGGAATCCTCTGCATCAGAATCCTCATAAGTAGATAAGGGCAAATCCTGGTAATCAGAAGGAGCAGAGATATCAGATTCCTGATCAGAAGAATCAGAAAGAAAATCAGTTCTAGGTCTCAGAGGGGGAAGGCTGGCTTCCCCTAATTAAGGTAATAAGGTCTTCAGCCATTCTAAGCATTTGTTTTTGAGGCATATGGGCCTGAGTGAGTCTGCAGTTTGGTCACCAGTTTTCTAGGCGTAGTGCGATCTTTTGGCCTAAGGAATTCGGTACTTCTAGACAGAAACGATGCCGTTGGTTTAATATGAAAGTCTGTAGGCCTGAATACACCCTCAGAAGCCAGTGCCTGCACAGTGGCTCTGGACCCATCCAAGGTAGAGACATCCACAGGTTCCACAGTCGAAGAAGCATCTTGCGGCATACCGGACTCCGAATGGGTCTCATTAGAGGCCTGCGAATCTGTAGTAGTGGGTATCAAGGGCTGCGAAAGCACCTCACTGAGTACTGGCGGACTGGTGACTAGCTTAACGGAAGCGTCGTTGGCAGCTTTGGACCTATTCCGTCTGTCTCTGTCTTTATCCTTACTTTTTTTGGAAGATCGGTAGTCAGATGGCTTAACAAAGCCATTTCAGAGTATAGAGATTGAGAATAAAAGTATTTGGCTACAAAAATAGGCCGATGACGAATAGTTCGGGCATTGAACATGGCACAAAACTGACAGCGAGGGATGTCGTGGTCTGGGCCTAAACAGGTGATGAAGTAAGAATGAAAATCTCTATGAAGTATCTGCTTTCCACAGGCAAAACAATTGTTAACTTTTTCTGACATCGGTTAGAGCAAGAAAAAAGGATCCCCAATGGGGTACTTATCTTTTTCGTAGACTTCGGTTTTGAAACTCGAAAACGAAAATTTCAGGAGACGACCGACCGGCACTTGTGAACTGCTTCTGCTTCGGACACCGCACAGCAAGAAAGACTGATGTAATGTCGTCGGCTGCATGTTTTATACCCCTGACTACCTGACGTCATGGAAGAAGTGACAGCATCCAACGCAGAAATCCAAAGACTCTGGTATTCAGGCCAGCTAAGGGCTACCTGCAGGCAGATAACCCAAATGTGATGACTGCAACAGTGAAACATGAAGAACATCCCGGACTGCAACAGTGAATACACTCAAATATCTACATTAATGCTAAGTGTACACAACTGTACTATGTTCTTCATGTTTCACTGCTGCAGTCATCACCTGTGGGAGGATTCCCAAAGCGGAGGAGAGGGGTGGAAGGATAGGTTAGAACCCTAGGCATGGGTCAGCAAGCCCTGCAGAACTGTGAGGCAAACCCTGCCCTACACTTAGAAAAAAGGGGTAGGTGGTAATGCTTTGTAAAGGTATGGACAGAGGTCCAGGTGGCAGCTTCCAAGATGTCCCTGGTGGGGATTCCTCTGAGGAAGGCTGTGGAAGTGGAGGCTGCCCTAGTGGAATGGGTACGAATAGACTTGGGGGTGGGAGTTCCCATGTAGTCAGTAGCAGAAATGGATACAGTGTGATATCCATTTGGAAACGGTTTGCTTGGAAATGGGCTTCCCTTCTGCCCCTGGAGCAAAGCTGACAAGCAGCTGGTCTGTTTTTCTGAAGGGTTTAGTACGGTCCAGATAGTATCGGAGTTGTACGTGCACGTCTAGTGAGTGCAGAATTCTTTCCTCTTGTTTTGAGGGTTGGGAAAGAAGGTGGGTAGGTGTATAGCCTGGTTGAGGGTCACACCAGATACCACCTTGAGCATAAAGGAGGGGTTAGTCCTCAGGGAGACCCTGCCTGCATGGAAAATGATGAAGTACTCAACAGCCATGAGCATATGAAGTCCTGAAACCCTTCTGGCTGAGGTGATAGCTAGTAGGAAGGCAGTCTTCCAGGAGAGGTATTTCAATTCTGTTGAAGCAGCAGGTTCGAAAGGAGGTAAGGTTAGTTTTTCTAAAACATAATTCAGGTCCCAGGCTGGCGTGGCAGGGCTTCTGGTAGGTCTGATATTAGAAGCCCCTCTGAGAAATTGTTTAATCAAAGGATGAGAGAAGAGGGGTAGGTCTGAAACATAATGGGCTGAAATGGCTGAGGCACGGATTTTAATAGAAGAAAAGGAGAGGCCGCTTTTGAGTAACTTGGCTCGGTAATCCAAGATAAGAGGGATGGAAGGATGTGAGGTACTGGCCCCTTTGGACTGGCTCCAGGAGCAGAATCTTTTCCATTTCCATGCGTAAGATTTTTCTGGTGCTGGGCCTTCTGGCCTCTGTGATAATGTCTAGGACCAGTTTGCTTAACAGGGACTCCTTGTTAGCTTTTAAGGTACAAGCCAAGCTGAAAGATTTAGAGTCTGCAAGTCTGGATGCAGTATCTCCCCTCTTACCTGGGTCAAGAGGTCTGAGATCAGGGGATGCTGCTTGGGGGGGGGGGGCTGTAAGGTCAGGCTGTGCAGTAAGGGGTACCAATGCTGTCTGGGTCAATCTGGAGCAATGAGGATGGCATTTGGTCTCTCCTCTTTTATTTTGATTAGTACCTTGGGAATAAGTGGCAGAGGAGGGAATGGGTACACAAAGAGGGAGTTCCAGGGGAAGGTCAAGGGATCCACCTTCCATGCTAGGAGGTGATACTCCCTGGTACAGAACTTTTGCAGCTGGTGGTTGAGGTGCGACGCAAAGAGATCCACTTCCACAGTCCCCTACTCCTGAGTGATTTGCAGAAAGATTTCCCTGTGGAGCTGACATTCGTGGGGGTTCAGTAAGTTTCTGCTTAGGTGGTCTGCCAGGGTGTTGTTGAGCCCTGGTGGGTATTGAGCAATTGGATGTAGACCCATGGAGGTGGCTGTCAGCCAGGGGTTCATGGCTAGCCTGCACAGAGGGTAAGATTGGGATCCCCCCCCCTATTTGTTGATGTACCACATTACTGTGGTGTTGTCTGATTTTATAAGGAGAACCTCTGGCCTGAGATGGGGTTTGAAGGATGTCAGAGCCTTTTGTACTGCCATAATTTATTTCTGATTGATGTGTAATGGAAGGTGCTGGGCATCCCAAAGACCTTGGATGCACCTGCCTGCTAGGTGTGCGCCCCAAGCAATGTCTGAGGCATCAGTGTTGATGGTCTGGCCGGTATGGCGGAGGATGAAGGGAAGACCCTTGTTCTTGGCACAGGCCTCTGCCCACCAGAGAAACTCAGCCCTTATACATTGGATCAAAGGGAGAGAGGTCTCTAGAGACTGAGAGTGTTGGCACCAAAGGTTCTTTAGATACCACTGAAGTTTTCTTATGTGAAGCCTGGCAAGAGGAATTAGAAGGATGCAAGATGCCATGTATCTCAGGGCTTGCAGGAACTTTCTCATGGTGAGGTGACTTCTGAAAGCCAGCTGGATAAAGTAGAGAGGCAGGAAGCTCTGCTTTTCTGGTGATAGGAAGGACATTTTGGGATGCTGTGTCTAGCAGAGCTCCCAAGAAAATGATCTTCCTGGTGGGGGTTTGCTTTGATTTCTTCTCGTTGATGGTGAACCCTGGGAAAGATAGGAGGGATTTGACAAAGAGAAGGTCCTGGAACAGGTTTTCTTTGCACTCTGCCAGAATTAGGCAGTCATCCAGGTAAGGATAAATCTGTATATTTCTCTGTCTGCAAAATGCTATGGCCGGGGCTAAGCATTTGGTGAAAACTCTGGATGCAGTAGATAAGCCAAAGGGCAGCACTGAGAACTGAAAGTGTTGTGATCCTGCTCTGAAGCACAGGAATTTCCTGCAGGATTCCCTTATGGGGATCTGGAGGTAGGCATCTTTTAGGTCTAGGGTCAACAGCCACACTAGCCAGGCATTTTTTGTTAGCACAGGCAGCAGCTGTTGCAAAGTTAGCATTTTGAATCTGGGGACCACCAGGGAGGTGTTCAGAATGGATAGATCCAGGATGGGGCACCAAGTGCCCTCTTTTCTAGGAACAAGGAATAGTCTGGAATAAAAGCCTTTGCCGGTTTGATCTGAGGGGACAGGTTCTTCTGCCCCCTGGGATGTCAGAGTTTGGACCTGTTCCAGTGTCTCTGCCCACTGATTTGGAGGTAAGTCTAGGTACCCTCTTGTAAATGGGAGTTCACTAAAAGAGAATTAGTATCCCTGACAAATTATCTTTAAGATCCATTGGTCCTTTGTTTCAGAAAGCCAATTTTCTTTGAAGAGGGAGAGCCTTCCTCATAGTTTTTGGTTAGTGAAGGGAGGGCAGAGGGGGAGTCATTGTGAGTTTTTGCCATAGAAGGGTGGCTTAGAACTCCCTGAATTTGGGGGGTGGCCCACTGCTTTTCTGCTGGCCCTGGGATAGGAGCCTGGATGGTCTGTCCCTGCAGGGCTTACCTTGGTCCTGCCAGCTAGGTGCAGGGAAGGACCAGTGCTTAGAGGGAAAATTCCCGCTGAACCTGGGAGGTTGAACCTGAAAGAAATCTTTTACTGTTTGCATATATTTTGCATTGTCTTCCATCTTTTTAAGCACCTCTTCTGCTTTTACTCCAAACAAGCTCTCCTTATCCAGGGGTGCATCAACAAGTTTAGACTTGACACGATCAGGGAGAGGTCGTTCCTTCAGCCATGCATGTCTCCTAATGACAGATACTGTCACTGCTGCCCTGCTAGAGGCTTTTAGGCAGTCATATCCACAGTGTAATGAGTGTTTGGCCACTTGATAAGTAGAGTGCAGTAAATCTGCTAACTCTTTTGAATTGGCACAGTCAGGAAGGGTAGAAATCTTTTGTTTTAATAGCTCCAAAGTGTGTTGCTGATATTTTAACATATGGAACTGACAACTGAGTGCTCTGATAGCTAAGGTTGCAGAGGTGTATACTTTTTTACATCATCTGTCCAGAGCTCTGGAGTTCTTGACAGAAGGAATAGGATTCTTGGCAGAACTAGTCTTAGGTCCTTTATGTCCCTGTGTAATGACCTCTGAGTCTACAGCAGGATTTCTTTACAGATATTTGTGATAATCCAGTAATCTGTAATACCTGTCAGCTTTACTGGGACCAGGTGGGAGGGCATCAGGGGCTAAACCGAATTGACAGCAAACATCATCCACCACTTCTAAAATGGGGGGATGGCCAGGGGTTTGTGCTGGGGCAGGTCCAGAAACTCTCCAAGTCTTTTCTTAGACTGGAGGAAGTCCTGAGGTTTCCATTGGAAATGTTCCCTGAGGGTGTGAAGGGTTTCCTCAAAGGAAAGGTCATCTGGAGGGGAGGCAAAAGGGATGGATTCCTCTGCATCGGAATCCTCATAAGCAGTCAGAGGTTGCTGCTCCTCTTCAAAATCTGAAGAGTCAGATTCCTCAGAATCCTGTTCTGTCAACTTCTAAAGAAGGGTGCCTTTTCCTTTTAGAAGTTGTGGCCCGACTACCCTGAATAAGGGAGATGAGATCCTCCACCATTTTAAGCATTTGTGCTAGGGGTGGTGGAGCAGGAGCAAGCTGGTGGCCAGAAGGAGATTTTCTAGGAGTGGCCTGGCTTCAAGCCTGAGAGAATCCATCAATCTGAGAGAAATGGTAGTCGGATGAGAACACGTCAGTTTTGTCTAGATTCGGTAGTGTGAAAGGTCTCCTCAGAAGCTGGTGCCTGCGTTGTGGCTCCGAACCAAACAGAGGAAGAGGCAGCCAAAGGTTTGGAAGATGAAGAAGATTTCTGTGGCATACCAGACTCCAAAAGGGTCTTGGTAGAGGCCTGCATAGATATCAAATCGGGCATCAGGGGCTGTGAAAGCACCTCAATGAATTCCAGAGAACTGACGACCTGCTTAGCAGTATTGTCGTTATAATGCTTAGCCTCGTGTGGTCTGTCTCTATCTTTACCTCTGCGTTTTTTCAGAATGTCCACACACTGGCTAGCTGTCAGATGCCATATTGGAATGCGAAGATGGGGCATGAAAATAACTGTCTACAATAAGAGCTCTACGGCGACTGGTTCTCCACATTAAAGAGGGCACAGAGAAGGCAACAGGAGACGTCGTGGTCTGGGCCTAAACAAGTGATGTAGTTAAGAATGGAAGTCTCGATGTGGGATCTGCTTTCCACAGGCGAGACAATTGTTAACTTTTTTGGACATCGGTTAGTGCAAGAAAAAAGGGTCCCCAATGGGGTACTTAGCTTTGGATGCTTTCAGCTGAAATTCAAACTCTGGTAACGACCGACCGGCACTCGTGCAAACTGCTTCTGCTACTGGCTCCACGGGAGAAAGACTGATGTTAATGATGTTGGCTGCCTTGCTTTATAGCACTGACAACCTGATATCAGACTGCAGCAGATGCAGAAAAACATTGACTCTGGTATTCAGGCCGGCCGAGGGCTACCACAGCAGGAATAACCCACAGGTGATGACTGCAACAATAAAACACGAAGAACATCATTACATAGCTTAATCAATCACTGCCATCCCTTAAACTTCATTCCGCCTCAAAAACTTTATTCTGCATGTATTGCTCCCACAATTCCCATTTTTTCTATGCAATTTTCTTCTACCCTTTTCTAAAGATCCCACTTCCAGTTCTTTGCTGGAGCCAAGTGATCTTAATATACCATTGAAATTTCCTTATGTGGAGTTTGGCAGAGGGAACCATGGAAATTATGGATCCCATGTACCTCAAAGCAAAAAGAAATTTCCTTGCAGGAAGGACTAGAAGAGATAGAATGGACTGGAAATAACCAGTCAGAAAGAGGACCTTGGGAGGCAGTAGGCAAGCCAGCAATGGAATGGTCTGACTCCTGTAATCCAGAAACACTTGGTCATGGCAGGGAGTGAACACAGACTTTTTAAGGTTAAGTACTAACCCCGCATTGCACAGTGGAAACAGAACTGTAGATCCTGAAGCAAGAGCTTCTGACAGGAAGTTTGAATCAACAGGTCATCCAAACAAGGGAATATATGAATTCCTGAACATCTGTAGTAGGCTATCACAGAAGCCAGACATTTGGTAAAGACCTTCAGAGCTGTATAAAGACCATAAGACAAAGCAGAGAACTGATAAAGAGAGGAAGAAACAGAAATGTAAAAAAAAATTTCCTGAAGAAAGGGTGAGTAGGAATGTGCAGGTAAGTATCCTTGAAATCCAGGGATAGCAGACAAGCTTGAGGAAGGAACAGATGGCAAAGTGTCTATAGAGAAAACATGCTGAAATAAGCTTGAGAAAAGTTTTGAGACAAGACAGGGCTAGAATAGGCTTCCACGGCCCCTCTTTCCTGGGAACAAATACATCTTAAGCTAAAACCTTGGTCCCTGATGAGACAGTAGGATTGGTGGGATAGTCCCCTGTACAACCATATCCTGCAGAGCCAAAGGAAAATGAGGGAGCTGACAAAGAGTAGGCTAAGGAATGCCTGAGAATGGAGGAAGGGACTTCCAAGGCATAAAATAACTTTTTTGGATAATGGAAAGTATTCAGGCATCTATGGTTATCTGTTGCCAAACAGGAAAAAGAGTCAACTTGAGGGACAGAGGAATCTAGTCGAGGGCTAGGAGAAGATGAATGTCAAATAGAAGCAGATTTGTCAGGGAAATAAGGCTTTTGACTCTTAGCATCCTGAGAAGGCTTGTCTGGAAAAATAAACTCTTAGAAGCCCTCTTTGCCCTTAGAAGGCTGCTTAGGCTACCTATGAACAAATAAAGCCTTAGAAGGATAATTTCCTTGAAACTCAGGAACAGGAGAGACAAAGATTTGTTTCAAGTCCTCCATAACTTTACCCTTATATTGAAGGTTCTTAAATAATTCAGCTACAGCAGTGCCAAAGAGATTCTGGTTGTCTAAGGGAGAATCCAATAATTAGGCCTTTATGTCTTCAGGCAGAGCTTGGAGGCATAACTTGGAATACCTCCTCATAACAGATCCAGATGCAGATATCATAGAGGAGGCGTAACTGACATCATAGCTACATTTAATAGAATGATGAACCAATGGAGAAGCACAGCTCAAAAGGGAAATGGCAAAAGTCTCACCACCTGAGTCAGTCAAATCAGTCAGAATACCCCCAAGTTGGGAGAGAAGAGCCAAGAAACACCTAGTCATATGGGTTAGTTAATTAACAGCCCTGATGGCTAAAGTAGCAGAGGTATATACTTTCTTTTTTTGTAACCATACCGGTCAATGGCATGGCTGCCCTTACCAATAAGGATTTGTTTAGAATATGACAGTAACTTGGATGGTTTATCAGTGCCTACATAAATAACCACAGGATCAGATGAAGGACTTCTATATAAAGAATGCTGAGCTTCACGAACTTTATAGAACTTGTCTGGTTTCTTAGAAGGAAGCAGGAGGCTGACAGTCATGGGTCTGAGAAGCTGCAGTGAAATTATCCAGAAGGGCAGTCAGCACCGGAGGGACTTCAGAAGGCCGAGGAGAATCAGTTTGCAAGAGTTTACTGTATATTTTTTGGAAATCAGAAACCTAGGAACAGTCCCACTTAAAGTGTTCCATCATACGAACCACCGTATCTCCAAAAGACAATTCCTCCAAAGGAGAGTCATGAGAAAGAGAATCCTCTTTCTCAGACCTCAGCACAATGGGATAATGGATCCAAGAGGAGTAAGCCAATGACTCCTCATCAGCATAAAACTTCTCCCAAGATGAATCAGAGTCCCTAGAGCATTTGGAAGGAGTGGAACACCAAGTGGCAGAAGCAAGAACAAACAATCCTTGGGAGGAAGGACTTAAAAGCCATAAGACATTGAAATGCCCCTGAGTAAAATCCTTCCATTCTTTTTTGGATCGTTTGTCATATACTTCGTTTTTTTTTTTTTTTTTTAAAGGAACATCAACTTTAACAAAAATCTATGGGGTTCAGAACACTGCCAAGATTCAGTAAGTGTACCACACATCTCTTCCCTAACAAGTATTTGGGGAATCTCCCCAGGTCCCTCTGAAACTAGCTGTTGTTCCTCCCCCCACACCTATACCAGACAATGGCACAGCCTCAGTGGACATGTGGGTAAGTAGCTCTACCTTGGTCTCCAACTGGGTCGCAGTAGAGGGAGCTGACAGCAGCACCAAATGGTCTTCAGGTTCTTCATCCAATCTGGTGGAGGTTGGACAGCAGCAGGATCAGTTCTCACCTTTTTTGGCTTTCTTTTTAAGTGGCAGTTGAATATTGGGACAGGTGGATTCAGCCATGATTCCTCTGAGTCAAAACCTTCAATCACTGGTTCTCAAAGTAAATGGAAAGAGACGACAGATGACTGTGCAGCATCTTGGGGACAAAAGACTGACAAATCTTACACTGCATATGGTCATGTACAGTATCCAAACAAGAAAAGCACTGTTCTTGTCTATCTTTATGGGGAATCTGCCTCCCACACTCACATTTTTCCTTCCTGGATGACATGTAAACTTAAGGTAATAGGTAGAAAAAAGAAAGGAAGAGACCCCTAGCAGGTCAGTTATCTGTAGAAGGCTCAGTAGTGAAAAACTCAGAGAATGGCTTGCAAATTGAATTCAAATGTAGCATTTGGACTGGCAGCAAAGAAGTTCTAAGAATTATGTGCTCGTACGCCACATACGTACCTTACACCTTGCATGTAGGACATACATGTGATGTACAGCACCTGGAAGATGCAAAGGTGTTGGTATGCTGACTGGATGTTCGGATATCCTTGGCAGGATATCCCAGGAGGGAAGACTAAGGCAACAGTGTCAAGGAAAGACAACAAATGTTAATTCATATTTTAAAACTGATCATTTAAGATTTGTTAGTCACTGCACCAACAGCAGCAAAGCAGGTAATGAGGTACTAAATAGTGTAGACTAAAATGTCTTACAAAATAAGTTAAATTGTAAGGTAAAGAGTATTTAATAGTGTCATGATTCAAATAGCAATGTGCAGATAGTTAATCATACCAATGTTTTCTTATATTATTATAAAAATATATTCATAACTTGAATTTAGACTGACTGAATGAAACCACTTTTAATGTTAGCACTGAGCCAATACTTAGCAACTACATGCACAGAAGTGGGAAGCTTTAAATCATCAAGAGTTTCAGCAATTTTCTCAAGAAGGACTACTGAACTTTGAGAAATGCACATCAAACTGTGATAAGAACAATTAAAAAAATAAAGGTACAGTCAAGTTTGCTTATGAAACTCAAAAAATGACAATCGCCCATGGGTAATTGCTTGTAACAGTTTAATTTTTTCCCTGCATTTTGTCTTGCTCTTTGTATATATGGCATGCTTTAAAAGTACCAATTGTTTTAAAACATAGTTTGTCTGTGTCCAATGTGAGTTAATGAAATCAGGAGGCCTGATGTACACGGCCTATGCATTCTCTATTTTACTTATTAGGTTCCATCATGGTTGGGCATAAAACAGCAGAGTAGCAATGACATAAGAATATAATTCTCCATTAATTAGATAAATATTCTGCTTGTTAATCTATTATGACATGATTATTACTGAACATGTTTTTAATAGTTCTGCATTAATTAGAGTTTTGCATTTAAACTGTAAAATATAAGAGGCAAACATATTTCTTACAAAGTTGCAGCTTGTGATCTTTTCAAGCCAACAACTTTGTAACATGGGGAAGCAGCCATGCTTTGCAGAGCTATGTTTTAGTCAATGTCTAACAAATTGGGGAATCTAGTGTATAAAAATGAACTAAAAAAAGAACACAAATGTTTTGTTCAAATGTTCCATGCAAGTCAATAAATCAAATCTATTTTAATTTCAAGTCGGCAGTCACAAGATTCCAGAAAGTACTGGCTCAGACTGTCATTATTTGTCAGCAGATATGACTTGTGTATAAAAACCATGATAAATGCTCAGTTAACTATCCCTCCAGATTTACTCTCTGAACTGTCTACTTGCTCTCAGAATCAGAGTTTGATTACAAGTGCCTGAATTTTTTAATTGACTGATTGCTGGATCAGGATTGAAGCTGTCAGCATGAACCTGATCTGATGTGACTTGACTGTCTGATTGACTGATACAGAGTCTGCCTTGTGCGAGCAGCTGGAAATTGTATGCTGTTGAATGAAGGCCTCTTGTATAGTTTGCAAGGTAATCAAGTTGATGACTTTTGTAAGTAACTAATTTTATGTTTTGTTAAAGCTGTTTTTTGATTATGCTGCTTTTAACTGCAGGTTGGCGTGTTGTCTCTTGTCCACATGTACTGTGGTTGACCACTTCAACCTCAGGTCCTCAGTACCAAAGAACCCAAAACAACCCAGAAAAACAGTTTACCTATTATAACTGTGTTAATGATGCCCAAAAAGTCACCACAAAGTAGAGAACATGCTAAAAAAACAAAAATCAATGAAGACAGAACTACATCTATGAAAGAAACTGCACAAGACAGATTTACATCCTATATATAGTGTAAGAATTTAAAATGCATGGGGAAGTTTCAGCTTGAAGCTGGAGTACTGGGTCATGCAGTGGAATCATGGTTCTCTTCCTTGCCAAGATGGAATTCTCTATAAAAGGAATTTGACACATCTGCTTTAAATCAGTGGTGCATAACCTTTTTGTGGGGAGGGTCACTACAAGAATTCTTAATGCATCTACAGGCCACCTGAAAACATAGTTAAGTCGTTATGAGTTAACAATAGGTACAGGTGACTGGCATTTTTACTTAAGACATCAGTCATGAAACTGCCCGTTTTCCACAACAACTTTGTGTTTAACTTTATTCTGGCTTGTAGCCATGACTTATTACAAACTCTTGCAGAAAGTTACTACTGTTTACAGACTACAAGTTATAAACAAAGAATAGTTACTTCCGCAGCTAAAATTAGAGGTGTGTGCAACTGCAGTCAATTAGGTAAGTAAGCACATGCTGGAAAGTTTGCATCACTGGAGTAAAGCATAGCATTGTTTCACTTTTTTTTTAAATTTTTGGTTACTCTCTGGGGGCCTGATGGTGTTGCGTCAAGGGCCGGATTTGGCCCCGGGGCCAAACGTTGTGCATCGCTACTTTAAATGAGTACATCAAAATCTATGAAAGATAAGCAACCAGAATTGTCATAACCAGCACAGCAACAATAAAATAAAGACAGTGAGAAAGTACAGTTTTGTACCTACCATAAATGTAGATGTCCGATAGGAATGCATCTGCAGTCCTTACAAATGGGTTTGTCCTGTCGTCAGGCAGCCCTTCGGTCGGCCGGCTTCCAAAGTCTGGGCCCGGCTTCGGCTGGTGTCGCACTTCACCCGACGTCATCGCTGCAGTTCTTCGGGTATAAAGGCACCAGCCGACGCCATTTTCCTCAGTGTTTCTTGCCCCAGATGCCAGGTGCCCTCTTGGATGGCTAAATTTGGATAAATGCCAATGTCTCCAAATAGTAGAGAGCAAACACATAAAATAAGCATGTATGTACATATATACAAACAAATACACCATAATAGATCCCCAAGCTAGCTGAAGGATGGCAAATACCTAGGAGTACCTCAGAGGGAAGGTGGGTGGGTAATCCTGACTGCAGATGCATTCCTATCAGACATCTACATTTATGGTAGGTACAAAACTGTACTATGTCCTTCAAGGATGCATCTGCAGTCCTTACAAATGGGTAGAATACCATAGCTAAACAAGGGAGGAGGAAAGAGTAGAGATTATGGTGTAGCTAGGATCCCTTGCAAAACAGCAGTGGCAAAACCTGCTCGGGATCTAGAGTATAAAGGTAAATTGTAATGCTTGGCAAATGTATGCACGGAGGTCCAAGTAGCAGCCTCTATAATGTCTTGGTAGCCACTCCTGCGTAAGAAAGCTGTGGTAGTGGCTGTAGCCCTTGTGGAGTGAGGCCTGATGTTCTCTGGAGTTTTCTTTCCATGGTAGGAGTAACAAAATCTAATGCAATTTCCTATCCATTTGGAGATTGTCTGTTTTGAAATTGGTTTTCCTTCCTTTCCTGTGGCATATGCTACTAGAAGCTGGTCAGTTTTTCTATTGGACTTAGTCCTGTCCAGGTAGTAGCGTAATTGTCTGTGTACATCCAAGGTATGCAAGAGTCTTTCTCCCTGTTCTGTGGGTTTGGGAAGAATGTAGGTAGGTGGATAGCCCGATTTAATGACACTCTGGATACCACCTTAGGCATAAATGTAGGATTTGTTCTCATGGACACTCTATCTTGATGGAAGATCAGGAAGGGTTGCACTGCCATTAATGCCTGTAGTTCAGAGACCCTTCTTGCTGAAGTTATTGCCAGCAGGAAAGCAGTCTTCCAGGATAAGTATTGTAATTCTGCTGTTGCTGCTGGCTCGAAAGGGGGAAGAGTCAATTTTTCTAGCACAAAGTTCAAGTCCCATGCTGGCAATGGTGGTTTCCTGGGAGAGTTTACATTTTTAATTCCTCTCAGAAACTGTCTGAGCAGGGGATGAGAGAAGACAGGAGGATCCAAGCTGTATTCTGCTGAAATAGCTGAAGCATGTATCTTGATGGAGGAATAGGACAGGCCTGTGTGGAAGAGCTCTGCCAAGTACTCCAGGATGTTGGCTATGTTCACCAGTGTCACATCTTCTCCCTTTGCAGTACTCCAAATGAGATATCTTTTCCATTTTGCTGCATAATTCTTTCTTGTTGAAGGTCTGAGCCTCAGGATTATGTCTTTAACCCTTTGGGATAAATTTGGGTTAATTGCTGTTATGTAATGTTCCAGGCAGTTAGCTGCAGAGTTTTCAGGTTTGGATGCAGGATGCTGTAGTTGTTCTGTGTTAACAGTAATGGGATCAGGGGTAGTGTCCATATTTGTTCCAGAGACATGCTCCTCAGCAATGGGTACCAATGTTGTCTTGGCCAGTCTGGAGCTATCAGAATGATCCTTGGACGGTCCTCTTTGATCTTCAGAAGCACCTTGTGCATCAAAGGAAGTGGTGGGAATGCGTATGCTGTCAGGTTTTTCCAACTGAAAGATAGAGTCCACCTTCCAAGCAAGTGGGTGGTACGTCCTTGTGCAGAATTTCTTTAGCTGGTGATTGAGTGGGGATGCAAACAAGTCTATTTGTGGTAATCCCCATTCTCTTGTGATGGCTTTGAAGATGTCGGATGAAGCATCCATTCGTGGGCATCTGTGGTAGTTCTGCTTAATATGTCTGCTAGAATGTTTTCTTTTCCTGGTACAAAATTGCTTGTAACTGAATGTTGTAGCTCAGGGCCACATCCCATAGGTCCAGTGCCAGCGGCATAGAGGATATGAATGGGTGCCTCCCTGTTTGTTGATGTACCACATAACTGTGGTGTTGTCTGTCCTTATCATCAACTGACCTTCTTGAAGAAATGGTCTGAATGACTGGATTGCCAATTTTACTGCCAGCATTTCCTTTAGATTTATGTGTAGGCGCAGCTGGTCTTGAGTCCATAAGCCTTGTATGCACTTGTTCAGCATGTGTGCCCCAACCGAGGTCTGAGGCATCTGTCGTGATGGTTTGGCTTGGTTGGCTGTTGCAGAAGGGCAATCCTGTGTTTGATTGACAGGCCTGAGCCACCATAGGAACTCTTGTTTCAGGCATGGAATTATTGGAATTTTGGTCTCTAGGCTGTGCTTGTGTTGGGACCACAAATTCTTTAGGTACCACTGTAGCTTTCTCATATGCAGTCTGGCATGAGGGACCAGAATTATGCAGGATGCCATGAAGCCTAGAGCTTGCAGTACTTTTCTTGCAGTTAGATGGTTCTGCTTTGTTAGTGCCAAGAAGTAGAGAGGTAGTTGCTCTTCCTTTTCTGCAGTTAGGAATGCCATTTGTTTTGATGTGTCCAGCTCTGCACCCAGAAAGGTTATTCTTTGGGATGGAATCAGCCTTGACTTTTTTATATTGACTGTATATCCCAAGGCTTGCAGCAGGTAAATGACTCTTTGTAAGTCTTCTGTTAGCTTGCTTTTGTTGTCCGCTTGTATCAGGCAGTCGTCCAGGTAGGGATAAATTTGGATCCCCTGAAGTCTGCAATGAGCAATTACTGATGCCAGGCATTTCGTGAACACTCTGGGCAGTAGATAAGCCAAAGGGCAATGCTGAAAATTGATAATGCTCTGATCCTGCAAGAAATCTGAGGTATCTTCTGCAAATTGGTCTTATGGGGACATGCAGGTATGCCTCCTTGAGATCTAGAGTTACCAGCCAAGACTCCTTGCCCAGCATGGGAAGAAGCTGCTGTAGGGTCAGCATTTTGAATTTTGGAACAATAAGGAATGAGTTTAAAGCGGACAGGTCTAGAATGGGTCTCCATTTGTTTTCTTTTCTTGGTACCAGGAAGAGTCTGGAGTAAAATCCCTTTCCTTGCTCCATAGATGGTACCTTTTCCACAGCTCTCATTCTTAATAGCTGAGATATTTGCTTTAGAGCCTCTGTCCTTTGAGTAGGTGGTAGGTTTGGCATTCCTCTCTTCTCTGGTAGAGTATGGAAATGGAACCTGTAACCTTGGTCTATAGTTTGCAAAATCCATTTTTCTCTTGTGATGCAATGCCAGTTTTCTGAAAATAAGGTTAGCTTTCCGCCTAAGGGTGCTTCTAGTTGTTCCCTGGTAGGCGGTGCCACTGTCAAGTCACTGTGATTGAGTTGTTGTAGTGGTGGTGGCTGCGTCCGTGCCTCGTTGGTTGTTACCTTGCCATTGGCGTCCCCTGTAGGCACCCCTGGATTGGTTTCTGCCTCTAGAACGCCTATTCCTGCCTCTCTGAGTCTTAGAGGAGTCGGAAAGGACCAATTCTTGGAGGGCCAGTTCCTGCTAAACCTTGGAGGTTGAACCTGTAAGAAATCTTTCACCGTTTGTACAGATTTCGCCTTCTCTTCCATCTTTTTTAGTACCTGCTGAGCAGGGGAACCAAATAAATTGACCTTGTCCATGGGTACATCCAAAAGCTTTGATTTGACATGGTCTGGTAATACCTGTTCTTTCAACCATGCATGTCTCCTGATAACTGTGCCAGTCATGGCTGATCTAAAGGAAGCCTCCAGTGCATCATAGCCACATTTTAAAGAATGGTTACTAACCTGCTGTATGTTATGTACCATTTCCTGAACATATTTTTTATCTAAAGATTCTTCAGAGGACAGCTTTTTAGTTAACTGGTCAAGCATAAACTCTTGATATTGAATCATATGAAATTGGCAGTTCAAAGCCCTAGCTGACAAGGTAGCAGAAGTGTAAACTTTTTTACCCCATCTCTCTAAGGACCTGGATTCCCTTTCAGAGGGGAGGGGGTTCTTAGTAGAAGTAGCTGCTACAGCTTTAGGGCCCTGGGAGATAGTCTCTGGATCTGCAAAAGGAGCCTTGTATAAATGGTGATGAGTGTCCGGGACCCTGTAGAACCTATCTGGCTTAGCAGGAGCCGGAGGTAATGAATCAGGAGCAGTGCAAGCATCATTAAATGCATCATCTACAACAGAAAGAACTGGAGGTATAGCTAAGGGCCTATGTTGTGGCAAATGTAGAAAGGTTCTAAGCCTTCTTCTGGAGTCT
Source organism: Protopterus annectens (assembly GCF_019279795.1). Taxonomy (NCBI): domain Eukaryota; kingdom Metazoa; phylum Chordata; order Ceratodontiformes; family Protopteridae; genus Protopterus; species Protopterus annectens. Next base: position 1,130,393,006 of record NC_056735.1, on the reverse strand, counting down.
GAGAAATCTTGGCCCTGCCACTGAAATTGTTCCCTCATAGCATGCAAGGTTTCCCCAAAGGAAAATTCCTCAGGTGGAGAGGCTGAAGGAATGGACTCTTCATCAGAGTCTTCGTAAGGAGAATAAGAAGCCTCAGGAGGGTCTGTGTGTTCTGAGTCATCAGAGGAATCATCAGTGGATACTGGTTCAGGGGCTCTGCTCTAGGTCTCTTTTCTGGAGGTGGGAGAGAGGACCTGTCTGGATGAGGCTGGGATCCACTTAATTAAGGAAATTAGATCCTCAGCCAAAGAAAGCATATGACAGCTAGTGCTGGGCCTGTGAGGGGGTTTGGCAGGCACAGTTTTGAAGCTTTGGCTGCTTTAGCCCTGGCAAAGGCCTTAATAGATATGGCTGCAGGAGGCCTAGCAGCTCCACGCAGGGGTTGAAATATCCAGGGAATTGTGTCTGATAATTCCTGAGAAACCGCAACAGAAGGTTGGATTTCAGAAGCCGATTTTGTTTCCCAAAGCATATAAAACCAAATTATCTAAAATCATTGCCATAATTCTTCCACCAGTCTTATCTCATTTGTATCCAAAATTTTTAGCATCAATAATTCTTCGTGAAAATATTCCATTCCTTTCCCAAAAAGAATACAAGAGAAAAGATTAACAATATTCATGGTTAAAACTGAACATCTACCCCTCATAAATCCTCCTTTATCTGCCTCCAAAAAATCTCAGGAGTCTTAACAGATGACTTCCCTCTAAAAAACAAGGGCTTCAAAAGTCTCTATCATGACACCTACGGGATGCAGCTTACACCCTTGTGCTGATACTATGGGTCTAAAAGGAGGTTCCAAAAGGTTTTTATGTACTTTGTGAATACCAAAAATAGTTTGGATTATAGGGTTAGACCTCTTTACAAATTCATATAGATCCAAGAAAATTCTTCCCTTCAATTTTAAGTCTTCCAATTGAAAATTGATTCTTCCATATGCAATGTTAATTTGACTTCCAGACACAAGTTCATACTTTTTATAATCCTGTAAAAGGTTCATCATAACTCCCGAATAAGTAATAGAATCATAAAACTACCATACCCCTTCCTTGTCGGGTTTCATTAACTTTATACTTTTATTTTGGGTCATATCCCACATCACTTGCCTTTCATTACCAGTTAAATTATAGTAGAAGGACGTTTTTAACCTACCAAGTTTACTTAAATTATCTAACCAGACATCTTCAAATACTTGAATAGTCGGTTATAGGCTAGGATTGATCACATTTCTGCTATGACATCCTGCTAATCCTGAGGTTGATGGTTCTGTTCCTCTTATGTTTCCAATATTGAAAAAACTTTCAAGTTTAATTTCTTAGTGAATAACTTAAATTCTATTAAGGTCTCCACAAAGTTCAAATGGTTGTGAGAAACAAACTTTAAACCCTTCTCAAATAATGAACAGTGGGGTCTAAGGTGATCACAATTTTACTACAATTAAAAATGTTAAACCCCTTATGGGTTAAAACCAGACCATCATTTTTATAGATGATCATCTCCTTCTCCCCCCACCTCTTCCTTTCCTTCTTCATTCCCCTTTCCCCTGTTTTGCAAACTTCCGATATACATTCCCCTGAAACACCATGTCTTAGTTCTGTCTGGCCAGAGGTGGGAGGTAAATTCATCTCCCTGGGGGGTGACAGATTGGCAATCCTCTCAGATCGCCTGAATGGGAGGAAATCCTCATCTGTAAATCCCTCGGGTAAGTTATTAAATACCTCCCAGCAGTGTGTTCTAAGTTTAAGTCACCAGCTGTGAAACCTTCCATGGGAACCCCAACATCAACCTCAAATCCACCTTCTTTTGTGGGTCATAACTCCCTTTCATCAAACAGGCACAACCAATCCTGTATTGCTCTTCATCCCACTTTTTATACCCTATTTTCAGGAAATCCAAATAAATTGACCTTGTCCATGGGTACATCCAAAAGCTTTGATTTGACATGGTCTGGTAATACCTGTTCTTTCAACCATGCATGTCTCCTGATAACTGTGCCAGTCATGGCTGATCTAAAGGAAGCCTCCAGTGCATCATAGCCACATTTTAAAGAATGGTTACTAACCTGCTGTATGTTATGTACCATTTCCTGAACATATTTTTTATCTAAAGATTCTTCAGAGGACAGCTTATATGTTAACTGGTCAAGCATAAACTCTTGATATTGAATCATATGAAATTGGCAGTTCAAAGCCCTAGCTGACAAGGTAGCAGAAGTGTAAACTTTTACCCCATCTCTAAGGACCTTGATTCCCTTTCAGAGGGGAGGGGGTTCTTAGTAGAAGTAGCTGCTACAGCTTTAGGGCCCTGGGAGATAGTCTCTGGATCTGCAAAAGGAGCCTTGTATAAATGGTGATGAGTGTCCGGGACCCTGTAGAACCTATCTGGCTTAGCAGGAGCCGGAGGTAATGAATCAGGAGCAGTGCAAGCATCATTAAATGCATCATCTACAACAGAAAGAACTGGAGGTATAGCTAAGGGCCTATGTTGTGGCAAATGTAGAAAGGTTCTAAGCCTTTTTCTGGAGTCTGAGAAATCTTGGCCCTGCCACTGAAATTGTTCCCTCATAGCATGCAAGGTTTCCCAAAGGAAAATTCCTCAGGTGGAGAGGCTGAAGGAATGGACTCTTCCGCATCAGAGTCTTCGTAAGGAGAATAAGAAGCCTCAGGAGGGTCTGTGTGTTCTGAGTCATCAGAGGAATCATCAGTGGATACTGGTTCAGGGGGCTCTGCTCTAGGTCTCTTTTCTGGAGGTGGAGAGAGGACCTGTCTGGATGAGGCTGGGATCCACGAATTAAGGAAATTAGATCCTCAGCCAAAGAAAGCATATGACAGCTAGTGCTGGGCCTGTGTGAGGGGGGTTTGGCAGGCACAGTTTTTGAAGCTTTGGCTGCTTTAGCCCTGGCAAAGGCCTTAATAGATATGGCTGCAGGAGGCCTAGCAGCTCCACGTGCAGGGGTTGAAATATCCAGGGGAATTGTGTCTGATAATTCCTGAGAAACCGCAACAGAAGGTTGGATTTCAGAAGCCGATTCTACCAGGTTAGAGGAGGCCTCGATAGAAGGCATGGTTTCGGCTGAAGAAAGAACCGCTTGCTCGGTTTTGGCCGAAACCGAGACACTCGCAGTTTGCTTACTCGCGGTTTCGGCCGAAACCGCGGACCGCGAGTGTCGGTCCTTTCTTTCGCTTTTTGAAATTTGCGTTGTCGGAGGATCCGACGGCATAATATAGGCAAAATCAGAGCCGAAAATCTGTTCAGCAAACTCCGACCGACGTCTAAGCGTCCGTCGGTTAAAAGAAGCACAGGCTAGACAAGCTGCTACGTCGTGGTCTGGGCCTAAACAATGAATACAGTAGGAGTGGAAATCCTTATGAGGTATTTGTTTCCCACAAGATAAACAGTTATTCACTTTCTCTGACATCGGCTGAGGCAAGAAAGAGTCCCCAACGGGGTACTTAGCTTTTTAGAAGTCTTCGTAGTAGTATTCGGTAGTAGTAATCTCTGGATCTGACCGACCGGCACTTGCGAACAGCTTCTGCTTCGGGCGCCACGCGGCAAGAAAGACTGAGAAAAATGGTGTCGGCTGATGCCTTTATACCCGAAGAACTGCAGCGATGACGTCGGGTGAAGTGCGACACCAGCCAAAGCCGGACCCAGACTTTGGAATCCGGCCGACCGAAGGGCTGCCTGACGACAGGACAACCCATTTGTAAGGACTGCAGATGCATCCTTGAAGGACATCAGTGACAGCCGGAAATGCAGATAAAGCTTGGCCACCCATTCCAAAAAATGAAACTATATCAATGCAAAAACTTCCCAAAAAAGATCAGATACCCAGAATGAGTCCCACCAAATACTCCAGTGAAGGAAAGCCATTGTAGAAACCAGACAATGTATGGAAAGACTGAGTTAATCACTTTGAAAGATGCATTTACTGAACTATTTACTGATGTGAACAAATTATTTCATATGACAAAGCCAGTGATATGCATTGTACAGTGGTGATGTCAATTTAAAATGATAAATGCAATACAATGCATGGTACAATGTTATTTTAGTTAATGTCAGTCGGCAGTCATAAGATTCCAGAAAGTACTAGCTCAAACTCAGCCAGCTGTGGGTGATGCTTGAAGTACCCCCAGTGTGAGAGGAAGTGCATGGTATGATATAGAATTTATATGAAACAAATACATATACCCTATAACAAGAAAAGAGAGCTAGGAAGCACATAGACTGTAGAGCTTTAAATAGCAATGCTTATGTGCAGGGAACTGTACGTCATGTGGTACATATACCTTCTATACTTTCACTATGAAGCTCATTTCCAATGGGTGTATGTCTTAAGCAGCATTCTCACAAACACGGATTTTTAAAACTGGTCTTTTAAGTTAGCTCTCAATAACAGATAACCTAAGACCTCCAAGATGAGGTCTTTTGAGATCATGTCAGGAACCAAGTAGTCCTCAATCAGGGTTCTACAAGCACAGGCAAACTTGGAAACTGTGGTACCCTCCTCAGAAGTCTGCTTCTTGGTTGATTTAACATCTAACAGTGAAGGAAAAAAACACCTGACTTTTGGTTAACCCACCTCATTCTATAACTGGACATGTTTTTTCTAGGGGAAATGGCCTGGCCTTGCACAAAAGGAAGAGGCTGAGGCATCATATAGACTCTCTACAGTGAAACAGCTGCTTTTTTCTTCAGCAGATTTTTGTTAGTTGTGCAAAGCTTGCCCAAACAATATTTCTCTTGAATGATGAAGGTAAAAATGGCCTGATACAGACCACTCTTACAGGATTAAAGCCTGAGCATGCTATCTAATGTAGATGCAGCCTTAATGCTACTACCCGAGACAACATAATTGTAGTAAAAAGGACATCAAGCTACAGGAAAACCCACAGTGGAAGACATTCCACAGTACCAGCTTCACCACAGTCTGGTCCACACACAGAATTTGGAACTGAGGACAGGGGAGTCAAACAATTCAGGACCTTGAGACCCCAAATAGCACAGAATGTTTTTTTTGCCCACCATATCAAATGGGCTTTTTATTTTGTAGAAGGATACTGTGGTTAATTGGACGTGTGCTGTGCTGCATAAATCATACAGGAATCTGCCCTGGCATGTTTAGTTAAGATGATGTTCCAGATTTATAAAAGGAATCGAACTTCTTAGCATCAGGAAAAGCAGATTCTGAATGCTTCCAAGTTGCAATAACAGTTACCTCTGTGCGAGGTTCCATGGCAGGGGGAATGAGCCAATGATTCTTAGCCTTCTTCCCCAAACAGTGATCCAGCCTCTTTGGAGAAAACAAAGGAATTATAAGCCAGTACACAGAGAACCAAAAACATAGTATCGTTTATCCAAAGGCTGGCAGGTACTCAAATGAAGTACACTGTGTACCAAGAAACTTAAAAGTTTATTTTAAGTTCAACTGTTATATAAAAACACAAAAAATTACAGTAATTACGAATGGTTAAGTGCTTTTGCCTCATGTATTAACTTCCTAGGGTTCTTCAGAAGAAAATATTTACACCTAACTCTCTGTATTAATAAGAAATGAGAAGTTATGTACCTACCATAACGTTCCATGTTAGTTGTCTTCTCTCGCCTTCTTTCTTGCTTGATGGGTTCGGAGCCGATCCTCGGCTCCACTCACTTGCTAAGCTCGAGAGTCACTTTTACCAGCTCGAGGCAGCCCCATATCCCATGATGCAAGGCGGTAATTACCCAGATCTCGTTTGTTGTCTATAGGCAATAACACCTAGCATAAAAAACTTCCCAAAGGAAGAAAGAAGGAGAGAAAAGCCTGAAGGATGGTTTTGGAGGACCAGTACTGTATGGTCTTAAGAAGCATTCTTCATGTAGAGAGAAAAGTTCTGTCCAGGCCAGGGGGAAGGAGGGAGGGTCGCAAGAAAGAAAGCGAGAGAAGACAACTAACATGGAACGTTATGGTAGGTACATAACTTCTCAATGTTAAGTTGTCAATCTCGCCTTCATTCTTGCTTGATGGGACCGCGTCCCTAGCACCTCTATCCTGGGTGGCTCAATGGAACAGACTCTTGAGAACTGTAGAGCCAAAACTGGCTCTGTCCCTGGAGGCCAAATCCAATTTGTAATGGGAAACAAAGGTATGAGGAGTGGCCCAAGTGGCTGCTGCACAAATAGTGTCTAATGGAAGTCTAGCTTGAAAAGCTGGTGAAGTGGCTAAGCTTCTGGTTGAATGCGCTTTAGGTTTCGAGCACAGCTGTTTTCCCCTGAGCTGATAAATTTCAGAGATGACAGAAGAAAGCCATCTAGATAAGGTCACTTTTGAGACAGGAAGGCCTTTCTTGTTATCAGCATAAGAAACGAAGAGCTGATCAGATTTCCTGAATTGTTTTGTTCTGTCCAAATAGTATCTGAGTTGGCGGTGAACATCAAGATAATGTAATTTTTGTTCCGATCTGTTTGCATAGTTTGGGAAAAATACAGGAAGATCAATAGCCTGATTCAAATTAGTCTTTGAGGCGACCTTAGGCAAAAAGGTCAGATTAGTTCTCAATGATACTCTGTCTTTGTGGAAGACTAAATAGGGGGGGGGCGAACAGATAGAGCATGAAGTTCAGACACCCTCCTAGCCGATGTAATAGCAACCAGGAATAAAGTTTTCCATGAAAGAAATTTCAGGGAACATGAAACAGCTGGCTCGAAGGGAGGAAGAATCAAGGATGTCAGCACTAAATTTAGGTCCCATTGAGGAGGAGGACTCCTGATTGGAGGTTTCAGGAGAAAAATTCCTTTCAAGAAGGCTCTACAAAGCCTGTGGGACATAATGTTGTGATCTGCGAACCCGACATGAAAGTTCGCGATAGCAGCCAACTGAACTTTGACCATGGAAGAAGAGGAGCCCGCGTGAAAGATTTCCGCTAAGAAATCCAAAACTGCTTGTACTGGAGCAGTAAAGGGATCAATATTTTTGGCTTTGCCCAATAAGAAAAACGTTTCCATTTGCTAGTATAAATCCTCCTAGTAGAGGATTTTAAGGAAGCTACTATGATGTCTCTAACAGGATTAGAGATCATAGGAAGCCTGGCTAAGGAAGGAAGTGGAGCAACCATGCTGTGAGGTTGAGAGAAGGGATAGACCGGTGCAGCTGACCCGATTGGTGAATCAGAAGGTCTGGCACTGGGTCCAGATGCCACGGCTGCACCAAAAGGTGATGATGGAGGAACGGAAACCAAATTTGTCGAGGCCAATAAGGAGCAATGAGAATCATTTTGGCTCTCAAAACGGTGGCTTTCTGGATTACTTGCGGAATCAGAGGAAAGGCATAGAGAAGTCCCTGGGGCCAATCCTGGGTCAGAGCGTCTCTGGGGGGATGGCCTGGCAGTGGGAAGAGAGAGAAGAAGTCTGGGCATTTGCTGTTTTGGGGAGTAGCAAAAAGATCGCAACATGGGCGGCCCCATTCTAGAAAAATCTCCTCCACTATAGATTGTTTGAGAGACCACTCGTGAGGCATGAGAATAGCTCTGCTCAATCTGTCCGCTAAAATGTTGGTTTTCCCAGGGATATGCGTTGCTACCAGAAACCGATGAGAGGAGATCGCCCATTGCCAAAGTCTGAGCTTCTCGACACAAGGGGTAGGACTTGGTTCCGCCCTGTTTGTTGATATACCATACTACAGACATGTTGTCTGTGTGGACTGCAATTGTCCCCAAGGGAAGAAAGTCGCTGAGGGCTTGCAACGTTAAAAGCACTACTCTCATCTCTAGGACATTTATGTGCAGGTGGTATTCGAACGGTTGCCACGTCCCATGAACCATCCTGCCCTGATAATGCCCCCCACCCGATCAGGGAGGCATCCGTAGTGACAGTGGCTACCGGGGCTGGGGGTACAAAGGGTCTGCCTTGGTGAATCTGGGGAGAAGTAATCCACCAAGAAAGATGATTCTTGCAAATCTGTGTCACCAGTATTTGGTGACGACGGAAGTTGTTGGTAAGACCACTGAGTGAACAACATCCACTGAAGAAGGCATATAGAAGCGGGCCAGGGGAAGAAGGGTAATGGCCGCAGCCATGAGGCCCAGCACCTTTAGAACCATTCTGGCTTGTACTTTCTTGCTGGCTAGGATGATCCTCACATGACTTTGTATATCTGAGATTCTTTGGTCTGTGAGGGTAGCTGACATCCGAACAGTGTTTAAGTTTGCGCCTATGAAAGTAATAGACTGGCAGGGCAATAAGGAGGATTTTCCGTAGTTGATCGAGATGCCCAATTGAGTGCAAAGATTTATTGTATAATCCCTGGCTTGAAGAAGCTGATGCCTGGTGGTGGCTGAAAGGAGCCAGTCGTCGAGATACGGAAACACCTGGAATCCTTGACGTCTCAGGTGAGCCGTGACCACTGCCATACATTTGGTGAACACTCTGGGGGCTGTAGTGCGACCAAAGGGCAGGGCTCTGAATTGGAAATGACTGGACCCCAGCAGAAAGCGGAGAAACCTTCTGGAGCGTCTGTGAATTTTTATGTGATAGTACGCATCCTGAAGATCTATTGAGCACATCCAGTTGTCCTTCTTCAAGAAGGGCAGAATTGACTGAAGTGTGACCATTCGGAATCTTGTCTTTCTCACAGACTTGTTGAGTCTGCTGAGATTCAATATTGGTCTCCAGTCTCCCGTCTTTTTGGGGACCAAAAAGAACCTTGAGTAGATTCCGGGCTCTGAATGGTCTGTTGTAACTGGCTGAATGGCTCTTTTTTGTAGAAGTTTTAATACTTCTAACTCTGCAATTTCCCTTAGACCGGGTGGTACATCTGGAAGGGAATTTGAGTGAGAGAAGGGAGTTTCCTCGAAAGGAATTTTGTAACCTCGGATATGATCGACTGTACCCATCTGTCTTGAGTTAGGGAAAGCCAGGCTTCTGGGTACAGCGATATCTTCCCGACTGCCTCCAAGGATGGACAGTCGGGCAACATCTCAGGGATGCTGAAAGGGCTTGTCAGAGAGAGGCTCTCTGCTTCCCTGGTTTTGTGGACCCCCTCTGCCTCTAGAGCAGCGTCTGTTATTGTTACCCCTCTGCCTCTAGGGGTAAACTGACCACGTGTATCCGGCGTGACTCCTTGGGATTTGGAACCACATTTTGCCACCCTTCTGTCCTTTAGGTAAGGTCTAGAAGGGGTGGAAAACGGACCCCACGGCAGAAAGAGTCTTGCCGTCCTGCTCACACCTGGTCAATGTTTCCTTCACTTGAGGGCCAAACAAAGCTGACCCATCAAAGGGAGAGTTTGTGAAGGACGCCTTAAAGGGATCTGCAAAATTACATAGCCGCATCCAGGCTTGGCGTCTAAGAGCCACACCTGTACCTGCTCTACTCGCTCCATCTGCTGCATATGATATCAGTCACATGGAGGAGTTAGCAATAGAATTAAGGGTTCCTAGCTGCGAAGCAATTTTTTCTTGAGCCCCTGCAGCTGTGGGATCCTGTACTACTTCACCTAGCTCCTTAAGGATATCCCTTTGGAGTCTGGTGAAGTGACATAAGTAGTTCAGCGAGCGCATAGCAAAGGTCGCTGAAGAGAACATCCGCTTACCATACCTATCCATGGTCCTAGAGTCCTTATTAGGAGGATGGACAGGTACGGAAGGATCTGCAAGTTCCTTCTTAGTGGTAGCCGCCACCACCATGGCATCAGCAGGGACACCTTTAGTAAGGAATTTCTTGTCCGAGGGGGCAGTAATAAATTTAGACAGCCTCCTAGGAACTGGCTCTACAGAGTCAGGAGCAGCCCAAGCCTTTCGAGCAATAACCTGCATAAGGGGGTCGAAAGGCGGAGACACCCAGGAGGTGGAGGGCCGAGATCCAAATGCCTCCAGGTATACCGACTCATCCTCAGAGGGATTATTGGAGGGCCAGTTTCCCCTCTGTTTAAGGAGTTCTAGGATGTCTGAAAAGGAGACATCCTCAGAGATCTTGGGGATCCCTCCGACTCATCTAAGTCGGTATCTGAAGTGATAGACTCGGGGGAGTCTACGTGTTTCCTCTTACAAGTCCTCTTGCACGGAGGATCCCCTGACTGATCAGGAGAATCCTCGGAAGAGGGGGTTCTTCCCAGTGGGGAAACCTGAGGCGGAGGATCTCTGGGTCCGGGAGCAAGAGAGATGGCAGAGATATCGACAGGCACCGTAGAGGGAGGAGCTAAGGGAACAGACTGCTGGCTGAGTCCAGTGGCCAGCACACTCTTCATCACCTCGAAGGCTCCCCTCCCAGGGAGGTCCGAGAGAACCTGTTCCGAAGAAACAGGAACTCCAGGGCCCACTGAAAGGGAAGGCTCCGAGGCAGATGTCGGAGCCGAGCTCACCAAGGCCGAGGCTCCAAGGGGAAGAGTGGGGTTGGACAAGGGTCCGATGCCACTCACCCCCTCGGAGGAGACCAGGGAAGCCCGACCACCGAATCCCTCTATGGAAGGTCTCGAAGAGGAGATAAGAGTAGAGGCTGAGGGAGCAGAAGGGGGGGGGGGGTATCTGTCCCTCAGCCATAGCAGAAACTATTCCGAAGACTCAGCTCCAAACTCTGAGGTAGAGTCGAAGGAGGAACTGCAAGGGGGTGTGGACTAATAGTCGTCTGTTGAGACGGACTATTTAGCATCTGGGCCAGTGCCTGTGATTTTAATAATCTACTGACCACCCTCTCTAAATCATGGTCAGAAAGCCTGGATGACCTAGATGATCGGCTCCGATGGCTCCGTTCCGAGAGGAGAGGCCGGAGCCGAGAGTATCGGTTCCAAGGAAGGGGACCTGGACCTCTTCCTCGAAGGAACCATCGGAGCCGACGAAACCATGGATGCTGTCGGAGCCGACAACTTCGGCACCGACAGAAGGTTCGATGCATCGGCTCCGGCCGAGCCGATACAGACATAAAGGTAAGGGTGTCGGAGCCGGTCGGCGCCAACACTGAAGCCTGAGCCACATGGTGGTCAGAACCAATCGGAGCCAACACCGATGTGACCGAACCAGTATCGGCACCGATAGCCATCGGTGCCGAAGGTTTGTGCAAACCAGGATCGGCTCCAGCCGGAGCCGATCTAGTCTCTGAAAGAGTCGGAACCGAGGCCGCAGGCTTAGACACAGAAGCCTGGGCCTTGGAAGACTTGGAAGTTTTACTCGGAGCCAACTTAGCCGGAGAGCCCTCCGGTTTAAGTAGGCCCCTCAAAATCAATTTGTTTCTCCTCTCCTGCAGGACTCTCTGGCTAAAGGAATGACAAATCGCACAGGAGTCCTGCAGGTGGAGAGGTCCCAGGCAGTATAAGCAAGAAGTGTGACCGTCTGTCAGAGACATCTTCTGACAGCACGAGTCACACTTCTTAAAGCCTGAGACCCTTTCCTTGGACATGGTTGCAAAAAACACACACACAACACAGTCCCAAGAAACAGTTATCCCAAAAATAATTAACCTCTCACACACACACACACACACACCCTAACAGGGGTGGAGGAGAAGGCCTGACTAAAAAAATAAAGGATTGAGGGATTTTCTAGTCAGAAAGGGACTTAAACTAACTAAAAACGTTAAATATAAAGTTTTAAGGTGAAAAGGGGAAAAACAGTAATATCTAAATCACTTACCAGGAGCTGGCAAAAGGAGGACCTCATCAGCGAAGCGGCAAACGAGATCTGGGTAATTACCGCCTTGCATCATGGGATATGGGGCTGCCTCGAGCTGGTAAATGTGACTCTCGAGCTTAGCAAGTGCCGAGTCAGAGCCGAGGATTGGCTCCGAACCCATCAAGCAAGAATGAAGGCAAGATTGACAACTTAACATCATATAATTAGGAACTTGTAATTCAATTAAGGACTAATGAAAACTTTTCATCCTCCAGTTAAAGGGGTATTACACAGTCAGGTAATAACAAAATAGAAAAAACTCATTTCAAACTTTTAATAGAGAAACAAAAATGAACCTTTTTAGCCACCATATTCCTAAAAATATTTATGAAAAATATGTCACAAAAAAGATTATTTCCTAAAACTCATCACATCATATAAACACACTACCTGTAAATGTGATCCTTAAAACAAGTACCTTAAAAATCAGTTGACTGAATTTTTTATCCTTTAAATGTGTACATTAAAGTACTAATCCTAAGGGAGAATTCTTTAAAAAAAAAAAAAAAAAATATATATATATATATATATATATATATATATATAAAACATTGTATATAACTCCTGCTGCCCTTCCAGTTTAGCAGTTCTCAACTTTAATACTGGTTTTACAGAAATATTTTCATTTAAACCCGGGGTATACCAGCATTCAATTTTAATTGCTAAACAAGTCCCCTGTTTTCCATTCATTTATCACAATCCCTTCCTCTTGGATTGATGCTTATTTTGTCTACTGTGCCAAATATAAAAGAATTAAACCCTGGGCATACAGTGGAACCCTGGTACAAAGCACTATTTCTATTGTAGAAAGGTCATAGTTGTGCTTGTAAATTGTGCTTGTAAATTATTTTTCTAAAAGCTTGTTCAGTTTTCCCTACACAGAACGAGGAATATGAAGTACATCTGGCAAGGTACACCACCTTGGTTGTCGAACAATTCCCTTTCAAAAGTTTAACTCTAATATCATTAATTGCCAAGTGGTCAACCTGTAAGATGTATGAACATTGTTTGTCATGTCCGCATTTTGTGGTACTACCCTTTGTTATGCTTAGCTGCTCATTGCCCCCTTATTCAAAATGTTCTTAAGATTCTTCGAAATCTTGCTTACAGACAGGCTGGCTACCAACAACTGAAAATACTGTGAGGTTAGTTCTAAGTATAGTTGAATTTTTCTCAATAATGGATCTAACTTCTTGATATTCGTTATTATATTCAAACACCACAGTCATACCATATTCGGAAATGTCATCCTTCCTAATTTTAGGGTCTATGTTAAATGTTCGAACATCCAAAATGTCGAACATTACATGGTCGAGACCAAATGTTCGACACTTGGATGTTCGAACATTAAAAAAAAAAAAAAGAAAACAGAAAAAAACACTAACAGTGTAGGCACCCCGACACCCCCCTACTTAAATATACCAACTCCAAGCCCGCACTTCAGTGCAGAAAAGGGAAATTCTCCCTATCTGCACCATACTGTGCCACTGAAAGTCTATCTTCGAGCACTCAAAATTTCGAATGTTTGGTCTCGACCATGTAACGTTCGAAAAATTGTGCATTCGAAGATTTGACAGGTACCCTAATTTTAGCAGCATTTTCTAACACAATTCCAAGTAACGGCTTATATTTAGTCTCTCTTAATTCCATAACTTCTCCCACAACTTCTCAACCATATGTCTGGGACAACTCCCATCATAAAACATATTTTTTTAACTTTGCCATTTCCTCAAAAAAGGTTTCTATATCAGAAATCATTACAGCCAGCCTAACTGCCTGTCCCTTAACCAGGCTTCATTTTTGTGTCAAGGGGTGAAAACTACAAAAATGTAAATGGGTATTACTGAAAGTGGGCTTCCTGAAAACACTTTGGCTAAAGCCCTTTTCAGTCTTAAATACGATGATATCCAAATAACTGACCCTTTCTTTGTGATAATAAAATGTAAATCGTAACAAATTGGCGGGAGTATTGAAATAATCAATAAACTCTAACTTGCTCTTCTGACCCATTCCATACAATAAAAGTATCTAAATATCACAAATTTACTCTAGAAAATTAAAAAAACTCATTTAAATACTTGTTTTGTTTCCCAAAGCATATAAAACCAAATTATCTAAAATCATTGCCATAATTCTTCCACCAGTCTTATCTCATTTGTATCCAAAATTTTTAGCATCAATAATTCTTCGTGAAAATATTCCATTCCTTTCCCAAAAAGAATACAAGAGAAAAGATTAACAATATTCATGGTTAAAACTGAACATCTACCCCTCATAAATCCTCCTTTATCTGCCTCCAAAAAATCTCAGGAGTCTTAACAAATGACTTCCCTCTAAAAAACAAGGGCTTCAAAAGTCTCTATCATGACACCTACGGGATGCAGCTTACACCCTTGTGCTGATACTATGGGTCTAAAAGGAGGTTCCAAAAGGTTTTTATGTACTTTGTGAATACCAAAAATAGTTTGGATTATATGGTTAGACCTCTTTACAAATTCATATAGATCCAAGAAAATTCTTCCCTTCAATTTTAAGTCTTCCAACTGAAAATTGATTCTTCCATATGCAATGTTAATTTGACTTCCAGACACAAGTTCATACTTTTTATAATCCTGTAAAAGGTTCATCATAACTCCTGAATAAGCAATAGAATCATAAAACTACCATACCCCCTTCCTTGTCGGGTTTCATTAACTTTATACTTTTATTTTGGGTCATATCCCACATCACTTGCCTTTCATTACCAGTTAAATTATAGTAGAAGGACGTTTTTAACCTACCAAGTTTACTTAAATTATCTAACCAGACATCTTCAAATACTTGAATAGTCGGTTATAGGCTAGGACTGATCACATTTCTGCTATGACATCCTGCTAATCCTGAGGTTGATGGTTCTGTTCCTCTTATGTTTCCAATATTGAAAAAACTTTCAAGTTTAATTTCTTAGTGAATAACTTAAATTCTATTAAGGTCTCCACAAAGTTCAAATGGTTGTGAGAAACAAACTTTAAACCCTTCTCAAATAATGAACAGTGGGGTCTAAGGTGATCACAATTTTACTACAATTAAAAATGTTAAACCCCTTATGGGTTAAAACCAGACCATCATTTTTATATATGATCATCTCCTTCTCCCCACCTCTTCCTTTCCTTCTTCATTCCCCTTTCCCCTGTTTTGCAAACTTCCGATATACATTCCCCTGAAACACCATGTCTTAGTTCTGTCTGGCCTGAGGTGGGAGGTAAATTCATCTCCCTGGGGGGTGACAGATTGGCAATCCTCTCAGATCGCCTGAATGGGAGGAAATCCTCATCTGTAAATCCCTCGGGTAAGTTATTAAATACCTCCCAGCAGTGTGTTCTAAGATTAAGTCACCAGCTGTGAAACCTTCCATGGGAACCCCAACATCAACCTCAAATCCACCTTCTTTTGTGGGTCATAACTCCCTTTCATCAAACAGGCACAACCAATCCTGTATTGCTCTTCATCACCCATGACTTTTTTCCCCCCTAATATTTATACATTTCTTATCTTTTGCAGAGAAAGCATTCTGATACAATTCACCATACTGAAAAAAACAACATATCACTTTTAATACTGTTATTTAACTGTACAGTATCCTTACCAATGTCCTTAATGATGTCCAAGTTCCTTCTGATAACAGTCTCATAAAGTCCATACTGCATTGAACAAATAAATGAACAAACTCCGAAAAAACTGACAATCTTTCCTTATTCTCTTTGAAAATGTATTGCTCCACAAACCCTGTGGTACAATATGCTGATTAATACACTCAAATGCAATACCTCAATTTGTAAAGTACATACTTTAAAGAATTTGTTCTCAAGCAAAAAAATTAGCTTCTTTAATGATAGATAGCCACCATTTGTACAGTTAACATCCATTTCACTATGTCCATAATCGCCTCCCTGGTTATTGTTAAAACAACCAGAAAACAACTTGTCCAGCCACATGGCTAAAAAATTAATGTCACAGCTATTTGCTGAACCTTCATTCGAATTATAATGGTTAACTCCAGGACCCAAGAAAACCTTGGAACTAGTATCTGCCTGTATATTAGAGTCATATTTATTTGAAGTGGAGAGCCCATTTGCCTGCCTAGCATTTGCTCCCTTCTGATGTAAAAATCCCTTCCCACTTGGTCTTTTTTATAACATATTTTTAATAAATATTTTTTAGGAATACGGTGGTTAAATATCATAATGATATTTTATTATGTAAAGGTTTATCTTTGTTTCTCTATTTTAAGTTTGAAATGGATTTTGTGTATTTGTTAGTATCTAACTGTCTAATACCCCTTTAAATGAAAGGCAAAAGGTTTTAATTAGTCCTTAATTGAATTACAAGTTCCTAATTATGTTTCATATCTATACAAAGAGTTGGGTCTAAATACTTGGTTCTGAAGAAGTCTTGGAAGTTAGTACACGAAACAAAAGCTCTTAAATATTTGTAATTACTGTGATTTTATGTGTTTTTATATAATGGCTGGAATTAAAATAAGCTTTTAAATTTCTTGGTACACAGTGTACTTCATTTGAGCACCTGCCAGCCTTTGGATAAAAGCTACTATGTTTTTGCCTTGTGTTTTTTGGAAGATAGCGTTAAACACTATTTTTGAGAGCATAGAGACTTTAATGAGATGGACAGGGGGCTACAGACAGGACAGGCTACATTACACTTGTCCATCTTCAAATCAGGGAATACCCAGCTCAGATGAAATAAAGAAGAGAAGCCAACATTTACTTGACTGCCTATTCTAGCAGACATAGCCAAAGTTAATATAACTCACAAGATTAGGACTGAGCTAGAGATGGCTGTTGTTTGAAGTACTCCCCATGTGAGAGGAAGTGCAGTGTGGTGAGAGTACTAAATGTTAAGGGGCAAGAGCTGGGACCTCAAATTAGTGTTCCTAAGCATGTGCCCTTGCACCTGCATATACGTCTCTCACCATACATAGAGCAGTACACTTATGTCAACACTGCCCAACGGCTCACAAAGTGTAAAAGGAGCTGAAGGAATCTCAACTTTAGTCAGTAAGTCTGCTCTGACTTGGAGGTGAAGCAAGAGGATTGGACACCTGAACCCAATTGAAACTATCAAGCCTTCATTGGGAGACTGAAGGATTATGTCCACATCATCAGTGTGCTGCTCTGCAAACTTGATCATGGATATGACAGAGAAAGAATCCCTAGACTTAAACTCAAAGGTGTTTGTTGGAGAGAAGTACCTCTCCAGCTCTCCTCAATAACACTGGCCAACAATGGGCACAATCTTGATCCTTCACTAAATGAGTGAAAGCATGTACAGGTCAAAGAGAAAGAAGCCATTCTGGGCAAAGACAAGCAAGGAGACAGTTTACTTTAGTTGATGTCATACCTACCAGTCCTTTTAATTCCTCCACTCTCATTCTTGCCTGGGATAATGCAAAGATTTTCACCTTCTCATGAATTTCTGTTCTAGTGGCCAAACTAAAGTGCTTGCACTTGTCACACTCATTCACACTGAGTGCTTCCCTCAAGCACTGCTGGTGTGGGTTCTGGCTAGGCTGACAGCAAGAAAACTAGGAATATCTTAGACTCTTTAAATAAAAAAAACAGGCAAGTTTCCTGCAATGTATATTCCTGATGACAGAGACAGTGTCAACAGACTAAGCTGGGCAGGTTAAGATGTTCTTCATTTTTTACAACTGGAGGATCAAACGGACTGAAGACTCCCAGAAAGTTGACAGATGGATGGAAGGCACTCAACAGAGTATCCACGAAGATTACCAGACAACTTCAGTTGGTTCCTCTTAACCTGAAGGAGCAATGACTCCACTTTCACACTATTCTAGATTACCAAGTCTTTCTTTCATTTGTAAGGTGGGACTTCGCCTTAAGATGGCTCTGCAGAAAACCTCTGATAGCAATGACTTATGGAACACTTATCTCTCTAGTAACACTACTCCACAAGGCACCCTTGCATTCTGAAGTGTGATGTCACAAGGTGGACTGGAAGAAAGCACAAGCACTTAAAGTACAGGATGCAATATCTCCTCCCTATAGCCCCTTCCTCTATAGGAGTCCTTATGTTTGATGGCATTCTCCAGCTAATTAAGTTGTCTACGTAATGGCATGTGATGATACTCTAGCTCTAAGTTGTTTATGTACTGGTTTGTAGCTCCTTCTGCTTTTTCAAAAAACACTGTTTGGGAAAGGGCAACCATGGACAGCGATCCAAACTGTGCCAGAGGCAGAAAATCAGAGGATGGACTCAACTTTCTAGTCAAAAGCAGAAGTGTGATATGTCACAAGATATGCTAACAGGAGGCACTATTTTTTCAATTGCAGGATCTAGAGAATGGAAGGGTTTTGTGCCAAAATCTGGATCTCAGAAGACGAAACCCAAAGATTACCTACCACACAGGGCTTATGAAATCAGATCCACTAACACACCTGAAATTGAGTTACACAGTACCTAAATTAAAATCTTGGGACTGAAACTGAAAAAAAAGAATTTAAAAGGATACGTTTCAAGCATAAGCCCTTAAAAATAAATTCCTGATACATTAATTAATTCAGATGCAAATGTGATCCTAAAAGTATTGTAAATGCCACTTTGTCTGTTTTCATTTCTCCGGGATGAAGGTGAAAAATATCCAAAACTGGATCTGGCTACTTATCTGATTAATAAATGAAGATGAATTATAAACTAGTTAGGCTGGATTACTGGAAACAGCTTGGAAAAACACATTATCATAAAAATGAGTAAAGTGAATTATGCTACACAGTAAAACACAGAAAACTGATAAAATTATTCCAGAGAAACAGTACCTTCATCTTCTGTTCCTTCATTAGTTTTTCTGCTTCCAGTTTCTTCTCTACTGCAACTTTAGCCTTCTGAGTTTCCAAAAGCTGTGCCTCTACTTGCTTAAGGTTGGACTGAGTAGTCTCAATACGAGCCAAGAGGTCTTCATTACAAGAAGTCAGTTCATCTTGCTATATTCATGCAAGGAAAAAAAGGTTTTGGCCATTAATCATTTTTTCAAATAAAATATATATGTATGCATATGGGTCTATTTCAAATGAACGAAAACCCACATTACTGAAAACGACATTGCCAAGATGACATCACTGAAACCTGAATTTAACGAACAAACACAATGCTGAAGGAATTCACAGGGTAAGTATCCAGGTGGCCAACAAGAGGAAATTTGCCCTTTTCCCCAGTGTAGTGCGACCCTGGAGTATAATTAGGGGGGTGGGGATGCCACTCCCCACATTGGGGGCTGAGGGGGGCATAGCCCCCACCTGGGTGGGCTTGAGGTATTGCAGAGTGTTTCATTGTTAGATGGTGGTCAACTGGATATTTACCCTGTGAAATGTTTCAGCATTGTAATCATTTGTTAAATTCAGGTTTCAGTGATGTTGTCTCGGCAATGTCATCTTCTGCAATGTGGGTTTTCATTCTTTTGAAGTAGACCCATATTATATATATATATATATATATATATATATATATACAGCTTGCTTTAGCTAAACTGGCAGTTCTGAAAAAATGGTTCAGTGGATAAGCAGCCACAGAGGAAGAAATGATTCACTGTACACCTTATTTTCTGCCATTTCCCATTAAGTAATTTCCCTACCCACCCCATTTACTTATCCCTTCTCTACAGTTTCTGTACCTTCGCATGCCATGAGTGCAGCCTGCACCTACGTCCCAGGATGGTATATGGAGTAATTCCTAGGAAAAGCAGTGGAACAAAGCAAGTTTTTGGTGAACAGCAAAGACACTTCAGCTTTTTTTAAGCTTTATCGAATCCCTGCAAAGAAGACCAACATTTAGGGATCTTGAACTTATTCATCAGCATATACTACTGTGGGTATGTGATGGAAGCCATTTGCAAATCTGCCGAACGGGCACAAGCAGCTCTGCCGAAGGGCAATTTTGTCGTCTTGCAATGTTCATGCAGAAAGTACAGTTGTGTACACTTAGCATAAATGTAGATGTTCGAGTGTATTCACTGTTGCAGTCATCACATTTGGGTCATCTGCCTGCAGGTAGCCCTCTGCAGGTCTGAACACCAGAGTCTTTGGATTTCTGCATCGGATGCCGTTGCTTTTTCCATGACTTCAGGTCATCAGGGGTATAAAACGTGCAGCCGACGCCATTACATCATTTTTTTTTTTTGCCCCAGATGTCAGGTGCCCCCACAACAGGAAGCAATTATATGGTATGGAACACCCCCAGCAAATACACAAGATACTATATATATATATATATATATATATATATATATATATATATATATATATATATATATATACCAAACAAGAAGGAAAGGTAGAGCCAAGAGAAGTCAGGGGGCCAGAGGGAGAGTAACTAGGACTGCTACAGTGAATACACTCGAACATCTACATTTATGGTAAGTGTACACAACTGTACTATGTTCTTCGTGTTTTACTGCTGCAGTCACCACATTTGGGTTGATTCCCAAAGCTAAGGAAGAGTGGAGGCAGCTAAAGAACATTAGGGCTAGCAATCAGGCCCTGTAAGACTGCTGTGGCAAATCCAGCTCTGGATTTAGAAAAGATAGGCAGGGGGTAATGCTTGGTGAAAGTATGTACAGAGCTCTAGGCAGCAGCTTCCTGGTAGGGACTCCTCTGAGAAATGCTGTAGAGGTAGATGCAGCCCTGGTGGAATGTGATCTTATCCCCTGTGAGGTAGGTTTTCCATGGTGCTTGTAGCAGAAATGGATGCAATGGGCTATCCATTTGGAAATGGTTTGCTTTGAAATGGCCTCCCCCTCTGCTCCTGCAACAAAGGTAACAAGCAGCTGGTCAGATTTTCTGAAAGGCTTAGTTCTGTCCAAATAGAATCTAAGCTGTCTGGGCATGTCCACAGAATGCAGTATCCTTTCCCCTTTATTTTGAGGATTTGGGAAAAAAGTAGCCAAATGAATGGACTGGCTTAGAGCTACACTACACACCACCTTGGGCATAAAGGATGGATTAGTCCTGAGGGAAACCCTGTCCGCATGGAAGGTAATGAAGGGTTCCACTGCCATGAGGGCCTGCAGTTCAGACTCTTCTTGCTGAAGTGATGGCTAGAAGTAAGGCGGTTTTCCAAGACAGGAATTTCAACTCTACTGTAGCAGCTGATTCAAAGGAGGGAAGAGTGAGTTTTTCCAATACAAAGTTAAGGTCCCAAGGCTGGAGTGGGAGCTCTCCTGGGGGGGGGGGGGTCTTAAATTTTTGGCCCCTCTAAGGAATTGTTTGAACAGAGGATGAGAGAAGAGGGGTGGCTCAGTACTATAATGTGCTGAAATGGCAGAGGCATGAATCTTAATTGAAGAGAAGGATAGGCACTTGTGGAGCATTTCTGTTAAATAATCTAGAACATGAGGTAAGCTGGCACTGTTGTTCCCATCCCCTGAGCCTGGCTCCAGGAAGACAATCTTTTCCACTTTTCTGAATAGGATTTTCTAGTACTAGGTCTCCTTGCCTCAGGAATGACATCCAGCACCTGCTTACTGAGGGTTGCTAGATGTGAACTCAGGGAATTAGCCAGGCTGCAAGGTTCAGGGTTTGAAGCTGAGGGTGTAGAATCTGGCCTGCCTGCTGGGACAGCAGGGAAGGTATCTGAGGCAGGTGCCATGGTTGCAGCACTGTCAGACTGCACAAAAGGGGGTACCCAGTGCTGGCGTGTCCAGCCTGGGGCAATCAGTATTGTCCTGGGCTTGTCTTGTTTGATCTTTAGTAGAACCTTTGAGAGGAGAGGCAGAGGGGGAAAGGCATAAATTGAGAGGCTTTCCCAGGTAAAGGTCAGGGCATCCACTTTTCAAGCATGACTGTGGGGAGTTCTGGTGCAGAATTTGCTCAATTGGTAGTTCTGAGAAGAGGCAAACAGGTCTACCTCTGGTGTCCCCCATTTGTTCCTCAAGAGCTTGAATATTTTGGGTTCCAGTTTCCATTCGTGTGGGTCCATGAGATTTCTGCTTAAGTCATCTGCTAGTGAGTTTAGTTTGCCTGGCAGGAAGTGAGCTTGCAGGTTCACTTGGTAGCTCAAGGCTGTGTTCCACAAAGCCATGGCTAGTCTGAGAGTGGGTAGGAATGGGTTCCCCCCCTGCTTGTTTATGGACCACATAACTGTGGTGTTGTCTGTCCTTACTAATAGTTGTCCTAGAAGAATAAGGTCTTTGAAGGCTGTCAGAGCATTCTCTACAGCTAACATTTCTTTTTGATTGATATGCAAGTGCATCTGTATTGGGTTCCATTTGCCCTGAATGCACTGCCCTGCCATGTGAGCCCCCCATGCATAGTCTGATGCATCTGTTGTTAGGGTTTGGCCGGCAGAGGGTAGAGTGAAATGGAGTCCCTTGTTGTGGTAGCAGGCCTCTGCCCACCAAAGGAACTCTGCCCTTAGACAAGGAATGATAGGAATCATTGTTTCCAGGTCCTGAGAATGTTGATATCATAGACATTTTAAGTACCATTGAAGTTTCCTCATATGCAGTCTTACATATGGAATTAACAGAATGCAAGAGACCATGAACCCCAGGGCTTGCAGGATTTTTCTTGCAAATAGCTGGGTTTTTGTGGCTAGTAGGGTGAAGTAGGTTGTCAAATAAACCTGTTTCTCTGGAGTGAGGAATGCCATCTGGGAAGTTGTGTTCACGCTTGCTCCCAGGAATACAATCTGTTGGCAGGGTACTAGCTGTGATTTCTTCTCGTTGATGTGTACCCCAGTAAGGTTAGAAGTCTCTTTACAAAAGCCAGGTGTTGTAATAACAAGTCCTGACTTTCTGCCTGAATTAGACAGCCATCCAAGTATGGGTAAATCTGAATATTTTTCTGCCTGCAAAGAGCAGTGGCTGGAGCTAGGCACGTTGTGAATACCCTGGGTGCAGTAGATAAGCCAAAGGGAAGTGCAGAGAATTGAGAGTGCATGCAGCCCACCCCGAAACGTAGATATTGTCTGCAGGATTTCCTTATTGGGATGTGCAGGTAAGCTTCTTTTAAGTCTAGGGTTGCCAGCCAGGCATCCTTGGCTAGCATAGGCAGAAGCTGTTGAGTTAGCATTTTGAATTTTGGAACCACCGGAAAGGTGTTGAGGATAGACAGGTCCAGGATAGGACACCAGGAGATTTATTTTCTGGGAACCAGGAACAGTCTTGAATAAAACCCTTGTCCCCTTTGTTCTGCTAGGACAGGTGAAAAGCCCTGATACGGAGGAGAGAGAGCAGTTGTTTTTGGGCCTCTGTCCATCCACTTGGGGTTGGAAGTGAGTGGAAGTGGAATCTGTATCCTAAGGAAACAATGTTTAAAATCCATTTGTCCTGGGTAATGAGTTCCCAGTTTTTGCATGCATGGCGAGCTTTCCTCCTAAGGGAGCAAGTAGTTGAGCAGGGCTTGGAAGAATTAAAGTTAAGTCATTGTGCCATTTTTCCATAGGGGGGTGGCTTAGTACTCCTTGTTTTGGAAGTGGGAGCCCCCCACTGCTTAGATCTGTGCATAGGCTGAGACTGAAGTCTTGGTGGTCTGCTGCTCCTGAGTTTGGACTGAGAAGGCCTTGAAGGGACTGGAAAAGACCAGTTCTTTGAAGGCCAATGCCTACTGAATCTAGGAGGCTGTACTTGTAAGAAATCTTTAACAGTTTGCAGAGATATTGCTTTTTCCTCCATCCTTTTGAGAACTTCTTCTGCTTTGTTGCCAAAAAGGCAGTCTTGGTTTAAGGGTGCTCCCAGTAATTTAGCTTTAACATGATCTGGCAAGTTTTGTTCGTTAAACCAAGCACGCCTTCTAAGAACAGACCCAGTGACAGCAGCCCTGTAAGATGCTTCTAGAGCATCAAAACCACATTGCAAAGTACGTTTACCAACGTGTTCAGGAGAATGCATTAACTCTTGCAAATCTTTGTGTTCAGCACAGTCAGGAATCAACATAATTTTCTGTTTAAGTAGTCCAATAATATGCTGCTGATACTTTAACATATGAAAGTGGCAATTTAAAGCTCTAATGGCCAAAGTAGCAGAAGTGTATACCTTCTTACCCCATCTGTCTAAAGCTCTAGAGTCCCTATCAGAAGGGGTAGGATTTTTAGCAGTAGTAGCCTTAATGCCTTTTGGTCCTTAGGAAATGGTCTCTGGATCCACAGTAGGATTCCTGAAGAGGAATTTGTGAGAGTCAGGTACTCTGCAGTACCTGTCAGGTTTCCTGGGAGCTGGAGGCAAAGTGTCTGGGGTAAGGCTGGATTCCAGGAAAAAATCATCTACAATCTGCAGTACAGGAGGGATAGCTAGAGGCCTGTGTTGAGGCAGGAGTAATAATTTCCTAAGTCTCTTTTTGGACTCAGAATAGTACTGGCTTTCCCAGCAGAAATGCTCCCTAAGGGTATGCAAGGTTTCACCAAAAGAAAAATCCTCTGGAGGGGAAGCAGAGGGAATGGTATCCTCTGCATCAGAATCCCCATAAGTAGATAAGGGTAAATCTGGGAAGTCAGAAGGAACAAAGATATCAGATTCCTGATCAGAAAAATCAGAAAGAAAATCAGTTCTAGGTCTCTTAAAGGGGAAAGCCTGGCTTCCCCCTAATTAAGGTAATAAGGTCTTCAGCCATTCTAATAATTTGTTTTTGAGGCATATGGGCCTGAGAATGAGGTTTTGCCATCAGTTTTCTAGGTGTAGTGCGAGTAATGAGGAATTTGGTATTCCTAGCTTGAAAAGAAGTCATCAGTTTAATATGAAAATCGGTAGGCCTGAATACACCCTCAGAAGCCGATGCCTGCACAGTGTCTCCGAACCCATCCAAGGTAGAGACATCTGCAGGTTCCATAGTCGAAGTAGCATCTAGCGGCATACCGGACTCTGAATGGGTCTCAGTAGAGGCCTGCGAATCTGTAGTAGCGGGTATCAGGGGCTGCGAAAGTGTCTCATTGAACACCGGTGGACTGGCGACTAGCTTAACAGAAGTGTCATCAGCAGTTTTGGACCTATACGGCCTGTCTCTGTCTTTATCCTTACGTTTTTCGGAAGATCGGTAGCAGGATGGCTTAACAAAGCTATTTCGGAGAACAAAGATAGAGAATGAAAGGATTTAGCTACAAAAATAGCCCGACTATGAATAGTTTGGGCGTTTAACAAGGCACAAAACCGACAGCGAGGGGCATCGTGGTCTGGGCCTAAACAGATGACGCAGTAAGAATGAAAATCTCTATGAGGTATTTACTTTCCACTGGCAACACAACTGTTAATTCTTTCTGACATCAGTTAGAACAAGAAAAGAGGATCCCCAACGGGGTACTTATCTTTTTGAAGACTTCAGGTCTGAAACACGAAAACTAAAATTTCCGGAGTCGGCCAACCGGCACTTGCGAACTGCTTCTGCTTCGGGCACCGCATGGCAAGAAAGACTGATGTAATGGCGTCAGCTGCACATTTTATACCCCTGATGATCTGACGTCATGGAAGAAGCAACAGTATCCAATGCAGAAAGCGAAGACACTGGTATTCAGGCCGGCTGAGGGCTATCTACAGGCAGATAACCCAAATGTGATGACTGCAACAGTGAAACACGAAAAACATCTTTGGAATCTCCTGAACTTGCCCCCCCACACACACACACAAACCAGAGTACCACAGCGGGCCATTAACTGCTTAATTTCTGTCAGCTCTTCAAGTTTCTGGTCAGCTTGTCAAACTCAAGTCCTTAACATCAAACTCAGGATTAAATCCTCTGCATCAGTGAAGTTTAACAAGAGCATCTTTCTTTCGCATAACTGTAAGATTAGGTTTCACTTAAATGTAGTTTTTTACGGTATTCTCTTTGCATAGGCCTATAAATGCAGCCATATTAGGAATATAAGGAATGTTTTGGTACAAATGAATAACCTTCAGTCAAGAAAACTGACAAAAATAAAATGTGCTAACAAAATGTGCAGTACATTAAGTACAGACAGACTTGGAAACCAAGTTAAAGAGGCATGTAAAACTTGAAGGAAATGTACAGGATTTTGGTAGGAGACACAGCAGTGAAAAAGTTATTTAGTTTATACTGATATGCAGAAAGTCATTGCAGAGCAGTTCCCAGAAATTTGGTACAGACACTTAAGACTGAGAGTAGCAGAAGTCAGATCAAATATATCGCAGGAATATTATATTACTCAGGACAAAAGGAATAATGCTGAACATAATGAGTGCTGAAGCTACAGACATTATAATTCAGTCTATTTCAGTTTATCAGCACTGTTACTGGAGACAGCAAGATTTGATTCAGATATTGTGACATCTACCTGCACTGTACATAATAAAACATTATAAATGAACTACAGTATATGCAGACTTTTAATCTGACTGGTACAAGATTTGGCAGAAAAAAGAATGATTAGCATCTCTTCAGCACAGTACTGGCTAATTAACAGACAAGACAATCATTCCAGCCTCATTCCAGATTCTTCCAGTTATTTCCAGTTGTTTCCAGTACTCTACAGTTCTTTCAATTATTACAATACTTACATTAAATTATTTCTCTCCTTCCTGAAGGAAGTCACTAATTAACTATATTACAGAATAAGTATGTTAGAGATGTCTATGCACATGTGACAGCATGCGTGCATGCATCTGTTCATACGTATATGTATGTGTTTTGTCTTTGTGAGCCTAAAACAGTTGTTCAATATTTTCTCCCATATTCCATAGACTATACTTCTGGTCCACTGATCTAGCTGTAAAAGTAGGCAAGATGTATGAATGAGCATGTGTGTGTGTGTGTGTGTGTGTGTGTGTGTGTGTGTGTGTGTGTGTGTGTGTGTGTGTGTGTGTGTGTGTGTGTGTGTGTGTGTGTGTCTGCCTCATATCCAGTTCTTCTTTGAATCACCAAGAAGAGGCCTACAGAAAAAAAAAATCTCAATATACTCAAGCAAAAGTACAGTTGTGTACATTTACCATAAATGTAGACGTTCAAGTGCATCCACAGTTGCATTCATCACATTTGGGTTATCCCTGCCAGGGTAGCCCTCGGCCGGCCTGAATTCCAGAGACTTCGTATTTCTGTGTCTGTTGCTGCTGCTTGAGGACTGACATCAGGTTGTTAGTGGTATAAAGGAAGGCATCCGACGCCATTACATCAGTTTTTCCTGCCCTAACCTGTCTGGAGCCCCAAAGTAGGAGGCCAGGCTCTGGTGCTAGAACCCAACCAGTGGAAAATAAATACCAATATGTTCCTTGTAAGGAAAGGAGAACAACAAGGAAAAAAGGAAGAAAAAGAGGAACGGGGATGGAGGGAGGGAAACCAGGACTGCAACAGTGAATACACTCGAACATCTATATTTATGGTAATTGTACACAACTGTACTATGTTCTTCATGTTTCACTGTTGCAGTCATCACATTTGGGTAGATTTCCAAATCTGAGGAAATGGGTGGAGGCAATAAAGGAAGCTATGGGCTGGCTAGCATGCCCTGTAAGACTGCAGAGGCAAACCCTGTCCTGGATTTGGAGAAGAGAGGCAGATGGTAATGCTTGGTAAAAGTACGAACAGATGTCCAGGTGGCAGTCTCCAGGATGTCCCTGGTGGGGACTCCGCTGAGGAAAGCTAAAGAGGTGGAGGCTGCTCTGGTTGAGTGTGTCCTGAACCCCTTGGGGGGGAGGCTTGCCATGCTGTTTGTAGCAGAAATGGATGCAGTGTGTGCTATCCATTTGGAAATGGTCTGCTTGGAGATGGCTTTGCCTTCTGCCCCTGAAGCAAAGCTAACCAGCAATTGATCAGACTTTCTGATGGGTTTAGTCCTGTCCAAATAGTATCTGAGCTGTCTGTGCACATCCAGAGAGTGCAGTATCCTTTCCCCCTTGTTTTGGGGGTTAGGAAACAAGGTGGGTAAATGGATGGACTGGTTGAGAGCCACACTGGTGTATTAGTTCTGAGGGATACCCTGCTTGCATGGAAGATGATGAAGGGTTCCACAGCCATGAGTGCTTGTAGCTGAGAGACTCTTCTGGCTGAAGTGATGGCCAGGAGGAAGGCTGTCTTCCAGGAGAGAAATTTTAGCTCTGCAGAAGAAGCTGGTTTGAAAGAGGGCAGGGTGAGCTTTTCCAAGACAAAATTAAGGTCCCAAGCTGGTGTTGGTGCCCTTCTGGGGGGGGGGCCTCAACTTGCTAGCCCCTTTGAGGAACTGTTTAATCAGAGGGTGTGAAAAAAGAGGCTGCTCAGTGGGAAAATGAGCAGAAATAGCAGAGGCATGAATTTTTATAGAGGAGAAAGAGAGACCACTGTGTAGTAGGTCAGCTAAGTAATCCAGGATAAGAGGGATGGAGGGCTGAGATGTATTGGCCAGAACCTGTTTACTGAGGATAGCAGATTGGTCAGGGGATAGGGTATAAGCCAAGCTCTCAAACTGAGTGTCTGCAATTGGGGTTGCATGAATTCCCCTTCCCTCTGCGTTACGAGGTTTGGAATCTGAGGAAGATTCCATGGAGGCAGCGGGGACAGGCTGTGCAGCAGTGACCAGTGCTGTCTGGGCCAGTCTGGATGAGAATAGTCCTTGGTTTTTCCTCCCTTATTTTGAGCAGTACCCTGGGAATGAGAGGAAGGGGAGGAAAGGCATAGTCTGAGAGGTTTACCCAGGGGAAGGACAGGGCATCCACTTTCCAAGCCATGCAGTGATGCTCCCTGGTGCAGAATTTGCTGGGCTGATGGTTGGTGTGGGAGGCAAAGAGGTCGACCTCCGGGCTTCCCCATTTCTGAGTTATTAGGAAGAAGGTGTTTCTGTTGAGCTGCCACTCATGGGGATCCAAGAGCTTTCTGCTTAATTGGTCTGCCATGGAGTTGAGAGAGCCTGGCAGGTATTGTGCTAACAGGTGTATTTGCATGGAAGAGGCTGTGAACCAAAGGGTCATGGCCAGCCTGCACAGCAGGTAGGAGTGAGTCCCTCCCTGCTTGTTGATGTACCACATCACAGTGATGTTGTCTGTTATGATCAGGAGAACCCCTGGAAAGAGAAGGGGTCTGAAAGCTATCAAGGCCTGCTGCACAGACATCACCTCTTTTTGACTGATGTGCAGGAGGAGTTGCTGGGGGTTCCACTGGCCCTGTATACACCTGCCGTCCAGGTGTGCACCCCAAGCGTAGTCTGATGCATCTGTGGTGAGGGTCTGGGTTGTGGAGTGTGGGGAGAAGGGCAGTCCCTTGTAGTGGGAGCAGGCTGTTGCCCACCAAAGAAATTCCTTTCTCAGGCAAGGAATAATAGGCAGAAGATTTTCCAGATCTTGAGAGTGTTGACACCAAAGGCTCTTTAGGTACCATTGATGTTTCCTCATATGTAATCTAGCATATGGAATAAGGAGTATGCAAGAGGCCATGAACCCCAGGGCTTGCAGGATTTTCCTTGCAGAAAGCTGGGGCCTGGTGGCCAGTTGAGAGAAGTAAGCTAATAGGAAAATTTGTTTCTCTGGTGTAAGGCATGCCATCTGGGATGCTGTGTCCAGACTTACTCCCAGGAAGATTATTTTTTTGGTGGGCACCTGTTTGGATTTCTTTTCGTTGATTGTGTACACTTGGGTGGTTAGTAGGTCCTTTACAAAGACCAGGTCTTTGAGCAGCTTTTCCTGGCTGCCTGCCTGAATAAGGCAATCGTCTAAGTAGGGGTAAATTTGAATATTTCTTTGTCTGCAAAAGGCAATGGCCAGAGCCAGGCATTTTGTGAAAACTCTGGAAGTAGTAGATAAGCCAAAGGGAAGCACAAAGAACTGAAAATGTTGAGATCCTGCCCTGAAGCGGAGATATTTTTTGCAGGACTCCCTGATAGGAATGTGGAGGTAGGCCTCTTTTAGGTCCAGGGTGGCTAGTCAAGCGTCCTTGGAGAGCATGGTTAGCAGCTACTGGAAGGTGAGCATTTAGAATTTTGGGATCACCAGAAAGGTGTTTAGAATGGCTAGATTGAGTATGGGGTGCCAGGTGCCCTCTTTTGTGGGAACCAGAAAAAGTCTGGAGTAGAATCCTTGGCCTATCTGCTCTGCAGAAATGTGCTCTACTTACCCCAAGGAGAGCAGGGAATGGATTTGCTTTTGAGCCTCTGCCCACTGACTTGGTGGTAGACCTTGGAACCCTTTTGGGGTTGGAAGGTTGTGGAAGGAGAATTTGTACCCCTAAGACACAATGTTCAGAACCACTTGGTCCTTGGTAATGGTGGCCCAGGTGCTTGAGTGAAAGGAGAGTTTTTCTCCTAGGGGTGTGTGAAGGTGGGCAGAGTCAAGGTTGGGAGGGGGCAAGTTACTGTGAGTTCTTGCCATAAGGGGATGGCTTAGAACTCCCTGGTTTTGAAGTGGAGGTAGTCCACTGCTTAGATCTCTGCAATCCCTGGGGCTGCTGTCTGGGGGGGGGGGGTTATGTTGTCATGAGGCCTAGGCTGGCCCTGTCTACTCGGAGCAGGAAAGGACCAGTGCTTGGAGGGAAAATGCCTGCTGAACCTATGGGGCTGGAACTGTAAGAAATCTTTAACAGTCTGCATAGAGTTTGCTTTTCTTCCATCTATTTTAAGACCTCTTCTGTTTTAGTGCCAAATAAGTAATCTTTGTGCAAGGGTGCATCCAACAATTTTGATTTGACATGGTCTGGCAGGGGATGTTTCTTAAGCCATGCATGTCTTCTAATGACAGATCTGGTGACTGCTGCCCAGCAAGAAGCTTCTAGGGTGTCAAAATCACAGTGCAAAGTGTGTTTAGTTACCTGACCAGAAGAATGCATTAAGTCCTGTAAATCTTTAGATTCTGCCATTGCAGGAAAGGAGGACATTTTTTGTTTAAGGAGTTCCAAGGTATGTTGCTGACACTTAAGCATATGGAACTGACAATTTAGTGCCCTGATAGCATGAGTAGCTGAGGTGTATACTTTTTTTACCCCATCTGTTCAGTGCTCAGGAATCCCTGTCCGAGGGGGTGTGATTCTTATCTGAGGCTGCTTTAAAATCTTTAGGCCCTTGAGTAATGACCTCAGGGTCAGTTGTTGGATTTTTAAAAAAATATTTGTGCGAGTCAGGGACTCTGTAGTATCGGTCTGGTTTTCTGGGAGCAGGAGGGAGGGCGTCTGGAGTCAAGCTGGGTTCAAGGAAGACATCATCCTCACATCTAGGACTGGGGGTGGGGTGGCTAAGGGCCTGTGTTTTGGAAGGTCTAGGAACTCTCTGAGTCTCTTTTTAGACAGTGGGTACTCTTGACTCTCCCATTGGAAATGCTCCCTTAAAGTATGCAGGGTTTCCCCAAAGGAGAAATCCTCTAGGGGAGAGGCTGAAGGAATGAATTCCTCTGCATCAGAATCCTCATGTGGAGAGGGGCTGCATATCTTCATAGTCAGATGTATGGAATTCATCTGACCCTTGTTCCGACAAAACTACTGGAGACAGATCTCTTTTCCTTTTTGATGGAGTGGCTTGCCTTCCCCTATTCAGCATGATAAGGTTTTCTGCCATTTTAAGCATTTGAGACTGAGGCAAGGGAGCAGGTGCCTGAGAATGGGTAGTCGGTTTCTTGGGTGTGGTTCGACCTCTGGGCCTAAGGAACTTGGTTGTTATCGAAAAAATGGGAGCTGTGAAAGAAGGCGTCGGTTTATGTCGGGATTTGATGTTGCAAAGGACTTCCCCGGAAGCCGGTGCCTGCACAGCAGCTCTGGACCCATCTAAGATAGACGACCACAGGATCCTTAGATGAAGAAGAGTTCTGCGGCATACCAGACTCCGAAAGGGTCACGGTAGCGGCATGTGAATTAACTGAAGTGGGCATCAGGGGCTGCAAAAGCGCCTCACTGAGTTCCGGAGGACTGACGACCAGCTTAACGGAAGCGTTGTCAGAAGGTCAGAAGGTTTGGTCCTGTGCGGTCTGTCTCTGTCTTTATCTTTACGTTTTTTTCAGAAGATCTGCTGTCTGATGGCTTACCGAAACCATATTGGAATTCGAGGACTGTAAACAGAAATATCTGGCTACAATAAGGGCTTGACGACGAATAGTTCTGGTGTTAAACCAAGCACAGAAGCGACAACGAGGGATGCTGTGGTATGGGCCCAGACAAGTGATGCAGTAAGAGTGGAAGCCCTGGTGTGCTATTTGCTTTCCAGAGGCGAGACAATTATTAACTTTTTCAGACATCGGTTAGTGCAAGAAAAAAGGATCCCCAATGGGGTACTTAACATTCGAAGACTTCAACTTCAATTCGGAAATGAAACTCAGGTAGAGGCTGACTGGCCGGCACTTGTGCCAGCTGCTTTTGCTTTGGGCTCCACTGCAAGAAAGACTGATGTAATGGCATCGGATGCCCTCCTTTATACCACTAATGACCTGATGTCAGTCCTCAGAAATACTAAGTCTCTGGTATTCAGGCCAACCAAGGACTACCCTGGCAGGGATAACCCAAATGTGATGACTCCAACAGTGAAACACGTAGAACATCTGGATCTTTTGAGAGAAGATGAAACAAGTAAAGGTTTAAAAACAGTTGAGATGAGACCAATGTCTTATATGAGCATACCGAAAACAACAAAACACACCAGTTTCAATTTATGGCCATAAGTATGCTAAGAAAGAATTGAGAAGGGGTGATATACGTAATAACACTGAACTACAAGAAAAGTACAGTTTTGTACCTACCATAAATGTAGATGTTCGAGGATCCACATTGCTGCAGTCCTAAAACTTGGGTAGTCCGCTGTCCCAGTCGGCCCGAATACCAAAGTATATGGCTGACGTCGGTCAAGGCGCATTAGTCTGACGTCAGGACGTCAGGGTACAAATGCGCATGACCGACGTCATATCCTCAGTCTTTTCTTGCCCCAGATGTCAGAAGACCCTAAAAAGATAAGGCCAAAACCAAAAAACACCAAACACTCCTGCACCAAATATATGTACAATATATACAAAATTACAAGAGTATAACCTCACCCACACAACCACCCCTAAACACAGAGGGGAAGGAGGGAGGGTAAATTGGACTGCAGCAATGTGGATCCTCGAACATCTACATTTATGGTAGGTACAAAACTGTACTATGTTCTTCATTCCACATTGCTGCAGTCCTAACACTTGGGTAGAATCCCAAAGCAGAGGTAAGGGATGCTGGCAAATCATAAAGAAGCAGGAGCTGTCAACATGCCTTGCAAAATAGCTGTGGCAAAACCAGCCCTAGATTTAGAGTAGAGAGGAAGGTGGTAATGCTTAGAGAAAGTATGCACTGAACTCCAAGTAGCTGCCTCCAAAATATCCTTAGTTGCCACCCCCCTTAGAAATGCTGTTGAAGTGGCAGTAGCCCTAGTGGAATGAGGCCTAATCCCAGCTGGAATCTCCTTGCCATGATGGGAATAACAAAATGCAATGCAAAACCCAATCCACTTAGAAATAGTTTGTTTTGACACAGGCTTGCCCTGAGAACTCAAAGCAAAAGAAACAAACAACTGCTGAGACTGCCTAAAATCCTTAGTCCTGCTTAAATAATAACGCAACTGCCTGTGTACATCTAAAGTGTGCAAAATCTTTTCCCCCTTATTTTGGGGATCTGCATAGAAAGTAGGCAAATGAATATTTTGGTTTAAAGCCACACTAGAAACCACCTTAGGCATAAAGGAAGGATTAGTACGTAATGATACCCTATCCTTATGGAAAATCAAAAAAGGCTCAACCGCCATAAGGGCCTGCAATTCAGAAACCCTTCTTGCAGAAGTGATGGCCAACAAAAAAGCAGTCTTCCATGACAAGTATTTCAATTCAGCAGTAGCCATGAGGCTCAAAAGGTTGTAGAGTAAGTTTCTCCAACACAAAATTGAGATCCCAAGCAGGAGTAGGAGCTCTACGTGGGGGCCTTATATTCTTTGCCCCTCTAAGAAATTGCTTGAACAAAGGATGAGAAAACAATGGTGGGTCACAATCATAGTGAGCTGAAATTGCTGCAGCATGAATCTTAATGGAAGAGAAAGACAAACCTTTGTCCAATAACTCAGTAAGATATTGAAGAGCCACACTCAAATTAGGCTCAGAAATCTCCAAATTCTTTGCTGCACTCCAAAATAAAAATCTCTTCCATTTTTCTGCGTACACCTTCCTTGTACTAGGTCTTCTGGCTTCCATAATCACATTTAAAACTTGTTGAGGAAGTTGAGACCTGCTGTGTTTCAAAACAGAATATGCCAGGCTGTTAGATGAAGAGAGTGAAGCTTGACATTGAGTAGATGACCGTCCCTCTGAGACAACAGGTGCGGAATCAAAGGTAAAGGCCATGGAGGCTTCCTTACCAGACTCTTCAGTAATGGGTACCAGTGTTGCTGAGGCCAATCTGGAGCTATTAAAATCATCCTTGGCTTGTCTTGTCTGACCTTTAGGAGCACCTTTGGGAGAAGAGGCAGAGGTGGAAAGGCATACACATGAAGATTTTTCCAACTGAAAGAAAGAGCATCCACTTTCCAAGCTGTGTGATGAAACCTTTTTGTGCAAAACTTTGGCAGCTGGTGGTTTAGTGGAGAAGCGAACAGATCTATGTCTGGAGTTCCCCATGACACTGTCAATTTCCGAAATACATGAAGATCCAGTTTCCATTCGTGGGGATCCATGATTTGTCTGCTTAACACATCTGCTAAGGAGTTCTGTGCTCCCGGCAGAAACCTTGCCTGAAGAGTTAGTTGCAAGCTGAGCGCAGTCTCCCATAAAATCATTGCTTGCCTGCATAACGGGTAAGAATGTGTTCTCCCTTGTTTGTTGATGTACCACATGACAGTTGTGTTGTCTGTTAGAATCAACACCTGCCCTGGAAGAAGTAACTCCTTGAAAGCCATTAATGCAAACTGGACTGCTAACATCTCCTTCATGTTGATATGTAGATGCTGTAGTCTGGCAGGCCACTTGTCTTGTATCCACTTTCCATTCAGATGAGCTCCCCAAGCTATGTCTGAGGCATCTGTCGTTAGAATCTGACCGCCTCTGGCCGGGTCACAGAGAGTCCCTTGTTTAGGTGACATTCCTGAGCCCACCACAAAATTCCTTTTGAATGCAAGGTATTATTTGAATGACAGTGTCCAAATCCTGGCAGTGCTGTGTCCATACATTTTTGAGATACCATTGCAGCTTCCTCATATGCAGTTTGGCATTGGGAAGCACCAGAATACAAGATGCCATGAACCCTAAGGCTTGAAGGACTGTCCTTGCAGTCAGCCCGGACTGAAGAGATAGTTGATGGAAGTAAAGGGAAAGATTCTTTTGTTTGTCCGGGGTTAAAAAGGCCATCTGGGTTGCTGTATTCAGTCTCACGCCCAGAAAGCACATGTCTTGAGAGGGTACTAGACTGGACTTTATTTCGTTCACAGAATACCCTAGGCATCTTAGCACTGCTATCACATATTCCAAATGCTGTAAAAGGTCTTCCTTTTCTTGAGCCAGAATCAGGCAGTCGTCCAAGTAAGGATAGATTTGTATTCCTTTTAGCCTGAAGTAAGCTATCACTGCAGCCAGAACCTTTGTGAATACTCTGGGCGCAGTAGATAAGCCAAAGGGCAATGCAGAGAACTGATAATGGGAATTCCCAGCTCGAAAACGCAGATACTTCCTGCAACTTAGTCTGATAGGCACATGAAGGTAAGCCTCCTTGAGATCTAAAGTTACCATCCAGTGATCTTTGCCCAGCAGAGGTAAAAGCTGTTGTAACGTCAACATTTTGAACTTGGGAATGTCCAGATAAGTGTTGAGGATAGATAAATCCAAAATTGGTCTCCACGTGTTCCCCTTCTTTGGTACTAGGAACAGGCGAGAATAAAATCCTAGGCCCCTTTCTGGCACAGGAACCGCTGAATGGCCCCTATTTGGAGTAACAGAGAAATTTGCTTGTGAGCCTCTTTTCTTTGTAGAGGAGTAATGTCTGGCATGCCTGTGAAAGGAGGCAAGGTATGGAAATAAAACCTGTAACCGTGGTGAATGATATCCAATACCCATCTGTCTTGGGTAATTAAATTCCAATTTTCTTTGAAAAGAGCCAGCCTTCCTCCCAAAGGTGCTGCCAGACGAGAAAGTACTGGCAGCTGAAAAGGCAGGTCATTGGGTCTGTTTACTTAAAGGACTGACGCCTGCCCTCACCAGAAGACTGAGCAGGTGAACTCCTGTTCTAGGCCTAAAGAACCTTGAGCTCTGCCGCCACCACGTCTAGACCTACCCCTAGACTGGGAATCATAAGCAGGATATGTCCATCCCTTAGTAGGCCAATTTCTACTAAACTTGGAGGCTGAACCTGCAAAAATCTTTAACAGTCTGCATACGCTTACCCTTGTCCTCCATTTTCTATAAAACTGCTTCCACAGGAACCAAACAACACGCCAGACTGTAACGGAGCATCCAAAATCCTTGTCTTAACATGGTCAGCTAAATTCTGATCCCTCAGCCAGGCGTGCCTACGAAGAACAGAACCAGTGGCAGCCACCCTCGAGGCCTGCACAGCATCAAAACCACATTGCAAGGAATGCTTACCCACCTGTTCAGACACATGAACTAAATCCTGCAACTCTTTACACTCAATACCTTCCGCCAGAGCATCCACCTTAGACTTCAATTGTGAAAGGAGATAATTTTGATATTTTAACATGTGAAACTGGCAATTCAACGCCCTCATGGCTAAAGTGGAAGACGTATACACTTTCTTTCCCCATCTATCCAAAGCCCTTGCCTCTTTATCAGGAGGAACAGGATTTTTAACAACAGAAGCCTTAACACCTTTAGGCCCCTGAGAAACAGTTTCGGGTCTGCCCTAGGACTCTTAAAAGATACTTATGAGCTTCAGGCACCCTATAATACCTATCTGGTTTAACTGGGGCAGGAGGCAAAGAATCAGGGTTCAGGAAGCCTCTGCAAAACATCTTCCACCACATCCAGAACAGGAGGTATAGCTAAAGGCCTATGCTGGGGTAAAACAAAAATTCCCTAAGCTCTTCCTGGAATCAGAGAAATCTTGACCTTCCCATTTAAAATGCTCCTCATGGAATGAAGAGTCTCTGAAAAGAAAAATCCTCAGGAGGAGAAGCCGAAGGAGTAGAATCATCCACATCAGAATCAGAATAAGGAGGATACTCCTGCAAGTCTTCAGCCAAGACTCAGAAGCCTCGAACACTGCTCAAAACTCTCAAGCTCAGGTTCCACCCTAGGCCTCTTATCAGGAGGGGGCATAGAACCTCTAATCATAGTAATCAAATCTTCTGCCATTTTAAGCATATGTTTCTTAGGCAAAGATCCTGAAGAACTAGGAGAGACCCCCACAGAAGTTAAACCTGGCCTGCCTCTCAAAGAAGCCTTGGAAACAGAAGGAGGCCTAACCACCTTAGGAAGAGAGGGGAGAACAGCCACCTGAGAAGCCCCTTCAGCCTGGCCTACCTCATGAGAGGACACATCCTGTAACAGTAAAGTCTCTCCCTTAGACTCCAAAGAAACTTCTGGCAGAACCTCCGGCTCCACTGAGCCTTCTAAAGAACCGACGTCCGGGACTGACGGTTCTTCCAACCTAGGCTTTGCTGCTTTGTCCTTGCGCTTTTGAAGCGGGCGTCGGAGCATCCGACGGCATTTTATAATTACAACGCTTCCCAAAAACTAACCTGGCACAGTCTAACCTTCTCTTTATAGTGCGTTTGTTAAATCTAGCACAAGAGCGACATCCAACAACGCCGTGCTCAGGCCCTAAACAAGGTATACACAAGGTATGGTAATCCCTATGAGGTATCTGTTTCCCACAAGAAATACAGTTATTCACTTTTTCTGACATCCGGTTAAATACTGAGGCAAGAAAAAACCAAAATATTCCCCAACGGGGTACTTAGCCAACTTTGACTCGGTCTGAAACTCCGACTTCAGAAAATTTCAGAACGCCAACCTGCACTCGCAAAACTGCTTCTGCATCGGACCATGCGGCAAAAAAGACTGAGGATATGGCGTCGGTGTTTCGCATTTGTACCCTGACGCCCTGGCGTCAGACTAATCTTGCCTTGACCGACGTCAGCCATATACTTTGGTATTCGGGCCGACTGGGACAGCGGACTACCCAAGTGTTAGGACTGCAGCAATGTGGAATGAAGAACATCTAAATGGATTATGGAACTCAGAGCCGATCGTCCACCTGGTCTTAATGATGTTATCCCCCTTAAGCCCATTTTAAAACCAAGAGGCCTTGTCAAGAAATGCAACTGATCTAATGAAACATGCTGATTGTTCCACGGAATTGAGTATATACGGGCTATGTATTCTGCTGTCTTACTTTCTTTCCCTTTATATAAGGAGAAGGTATTTTTGACAACAGTTGATTGGTTAACTTTGGTCTTGCAATTAGTAACAGCTATTGCCTTATTTACTTCTGAAGATATTTTTCTCGATCGGCTGGTCGCAACTGTCACTGTGCACAGTCACTTGATCAGAAAAACAGAGAATTCCACTAAGAAACGGAGCCACTTTACTGATAGAAAAATCATATTATTGTTCAGGAAGGCCAGCATCTAAGTCAGCATGGGCATCGTATTTTGCTCCTTGGTTTTCTTTTGCTTCCACTAGGTGTTTTCACTAGCTCTTTTCCTTATATGAATATGAATATCAAGGCCTAATTCCTATTGGAAGACAAGCTTCCTGACCATGAACAGTCATGACTTGGTTCTTATTGGCAAATAAGCTTCCTGATTAAAGATGATTGGTCCTTTTGTTATGCTAAATAGCTGGTTCAGTATAACTAGCTATTGGACCAGCTTGTTCCTGTTTTTTTGTTGACTGGTTCTAATGTTATTTTGAATGAATTTAAGACTGGTATGCTACTGATAGGAAGAAATAGTTTCTGATGTCTCTCATTGGTCATCTTGATATGCTAAATGGTTGATTCAGTTTGAAAAGCTCATTGGTCCGGCTTGTTCCTGATTCTTGATGATTGGCTATTTCTTCTTTTATAAGAAAATTCATTGTTTAATGGGTGAGGATGTGAAGAAGGTTTTTATAAGTGCTTATCCACCCTAGAACTTTGTTTTATACTACTTTTTTTTGTTCGTATTAAAGAATTTGTTTTTTAACATAACATGCTCGTCTCATGACAGCCTTGATGGTATGTCTCATCTTTTTTCCTGCAAAACTCCCACCCAATTCCTAACCCTCAAACTCCACTCCTCCTCCCCCTTAACATATAATCCCCGATTGCTCCTTAAATCTAAAATTCCAACCTGCCCCTTCCTATCCTTAAAATCACCCTCCAACTCCCTCCCTGTGTCTGTCACAGCAACCTTAACTGAACTTGAATAATGTTCTCTAGTAAGGTTCAGAAGTTACGTATCTCAACTCACATTCGAGTTTAAGAGCAAGAGGCAGTGCTGCTTGATATTCAAGACAGTGGCCATCAAGCACATGCTACTCGAGTGCCTTTAGAAGAACCATATCTATATATTTTTTTTTGCCAAGTGTTCCAATTTCAGCTCACATCTGAAAAATATCCAGTTAATTTAAATGGGCATTCACCTTGCACGCTTGCAGACAAACATGCAGTTAGTGAGCAAGTACATCATAGTTATGATTATTTTTTTCTGGGTACTTTTTCGCTATGTGCCTGCTAACCATCAGCTAACTCTTACAAGTCTTGATCCCATTTATTTGTTCCAATGGCCTCTCAAACAATGCAGACAAAGACAAAAGCCAACTCAAAGGGTTTGCCATCCAGGCAGCCAAATTGGTTATTTGGGCTCTTCATTGCATCTTCCCTTCTAGTTACAAGTCAAGAGGACACCTTCTTTCCAATGACTTAAGCATCTGGCTTTACCTCCCTCCAGATCGAGACTGTCTATACTTTAAGATCTTTTAACCTAGGTCCTGCTGCATGGGAGTGAGGGGGAACAGGTCCATCTACATTGATGCATACAGCAATAGTGGTTGATGTACTGTAACGATGAGTTTTTCTTAATGTTTTTGTACTCAACCAAAGTCTGGCTGACCATCCTAATTGTTAGTATAAATCAAGAGTCCCCTTTTCCCATTTTCTACACGAGATTGGGGTGTCCTGTTAATGATCACCACCTCTCTCATCTCAGGGATACTCTCCTACTTTCTTACACAGTTATGCCTGACTAATGCATGTCTTCTCTCATGAAATCCATTCATTCGTCTCTTGGCTGGATGTCCTCATTTCATTGTGCCTTCTTCCTGTCTTTCCCAAATCTTATTTACCAAATAATCATCTACTTTTCTGCACTTGCAATCAAATCATCAGAAAGTACAGTGTTGTACCTACCATAAATGTAGATGTCCGATAGGAATGCATCTGCAGTCTTTACAAATGGGTTGTCCTGTCGTCAGGCAGCCCTTCGGTCGGCCGGATTCCAAAGTCTGGGTCTGGCCTCGGCTGGTGTTGCACTTCACCCGACGTCATAGCTGCAGTTATTCGGGTATAAAGGCATCAGCCGATGCCATTTTCCTCAGTGTTTCGTGCCCCAGATGCCAGGTGCCCTCTTGGAAGGCTAAATTTGGATAAATGCCAATGTTTCCAAATAGCAGAGAGCAAACACAAAAAATAAGCATGTATGTACATATATACAAACAAATACACCATAATAGATCCCCAGCTAGCTATAAGATGGGCAAATACCCTAGGAGTACCACAGAGGGGAAGGCGGGTGGGTAATCCTGACTGCAGATGCATTCCTATCGGACATCTACATTTATGGTAGATACAAAACTGTACTATGTCCTTCAAGGATGCATCTGCAGTCTTTACAAATGGGTAGAATACCATAGCCAAACTAGGGGAGGAGGAAAGAAGAGATTATGGTGTAGTTAGGATCCCTTGCAAAACAGCAGTGGCAAAACCTGCTTGGGATCTGGAGTATAAGGGTAAGTTATAATGCTTGGCAAATGTATGCACGGAGGTCCAAGTAGCAGCCTCTATAATGTCCTTGGTAGCCACACCTCGTAAGAAAGCTGTGGTAGTGGCTGTAGCCCTTGTAGAGTGAGGCCTGATGTTCTCTGGAGTTTTCTTTCCATGGTAGGAATAACAAAATCTAATGCAATTTCCTATCCACTTGGAGATTGTCTGTTTTGAAATTGCTTTTCCTTCCCTTCCTGTCGCATATGCTACCAGTAGCTGGTCAGTTTTCTATTGCCCTTGGTCCTGTCCAGGTAGTAGCGTAACTGTCTATGTACATCCAAGGTATGCAACAGTCTTTCTCCCCTGTTCTGTGGGTTGGGGAAGAATGTAGGTAGGTGGATAGCCTGATTTAAAGATACTCTCGATACCACCTTAGGCATAAAAGTAGGATTTGTTCTCATGGACACTCTATCTTGATGGAAGATCAGGAAGGGTTGTACTGCCATTAATGCCTGAAGTTCAGATACCCTTCTTGCTGAAGTGATTGCCAGCAGGAAAGCAGTCTTCCATGATAAGTATTGTAATTCTGCTGTTGCTGCTCGTTCGAAAGGAGGAAGTGTCAATTTTTCTAGCACAAAGTTCAAGTCCCATGCTGGCAATGGTGGTTTCCTAGGAGGTTTTACATTTTTAATTCCTCTCAGAAACTGCCTGAGCAGAGGATCTTGAGAAGACAGGAGGATCCAAGCTGTATCCTGCTGAAATTGCTGATGCATGTATCTTGATGGAAGAATAGGACAGGCCTGTGTGGAAGAGCTCTGCCAAGTATTCCAGGATGTTGGCTATGTTTACCAGTGACACATCTTCTCCCTTTGCAGTACTCCAAATGAGATATCTTTTCCATTTTGCTGCATAATTTTTCCTTGTTGAGGCCTGAGCCTCAAGGATAATGTTTTTAACCCGTTGTGATAAATTTGGGTTAATTGATCTTATGAAATGTTTCATGCAGTCAGCTGCAGAGTTTTCAGGCTTGGATGCAGGGTGTTGTAGTTGTTCTGTGTTAACAGCAATGGAACCAGGGGTAGTGTCCATATTTGTTCCAGAGACATGCTCCTTAGTAATGGGTACCAATGTTGCCTTGGCCAGTCTGGAGCTATCAGAATGATCCTTGGACGGTCCTCTTTGATCTTCAATAGCACCTTGTGCATCAAAGGAAGTGGTGGGAATGCATATGCTGTCAGGTTTTTCCAACTGAAAGATAGGGAGTCCACCTTCCAAGCAAGTGGGTGGTACGTCCTTGTGCAGAATTTCTTTAGCTGGTGATTGCGTGGGGATGCAAATAAGTCTATTTCTGGGAGTCCCCATTTTCTTGTAATGGCTTTGAAGATGTCCGGATGCTGCATCCATTCGTGGGCATCCGTGGTAGTCCTGCTTATTATATCTGCTAGAATGTTTTCTTTTCCTGGTACAAAAATTGCTTGTAACTGAATGTTGTAGCTCAGAGCCACATTCCATAGGTCCAGAGCCATCCGGCATAGAGGGTATGAATGTGTGCCTCCCTGTTTGTTGATGTACCACATAACTGTGGTGTTGTCTGTCCTTATCATCAACTGACCTTCTCGGAGAAATGGTCTGAATGTCTGGATTGCCAATTTTACTGCCAGCATTTCTTTTAGATTTATGTGTAGGTGCAGCTGGTCTTGATTCCATAAGCCTTGTATGCACTTGTCCAGCATGTGGGCCCCCCAACCGAGGTCTGAGGTGTCCGTCGTGATGGTTTGGCTTGGTTGAATGCTGTAGAAGGGCAATCCTGTGTTTGATTGACAGGCCTGCGCCCACCATAGGAACTCTTGCTTCAGGCATGGGATCATTGGAATTCTGGTTTCTAGGCTGTGCTTGTGTTGAGACCATAAATTCTTTAGGTACCACTGCAGCTTTCTCATATGCAGTCTGGCATGAGGGACCAATATTATGCAGGATGCCATGAAGCCCAGGGCTTGCAGTACTTTTCTTGCTGTTAGATGGTTCTGCTTGGTTAAAGCCAAGAAGTAGAGAGGTAGTTGCTCTTGTTTTTCTGCAGTTAGGAATGCCATTTGTTTTGATGTGTCCAGCTCTGCACCCAAGAAGGTTATTCTTTGGGATGGTATCAGCCTTGACTTTTTTATATTGACTGTATATCCCAGGGCTTGTTGTAGGCAAATGACTCTTTGTAAGTCTTCTGTTAGCTTGTTTTTGTTGTCCGCTTGTATCAGGCAGTCGTGCAGGTAGGGGTAAATTTGGATTCCTTGAAGCCTGCAATGAGCAATTACTGATGCCAGGCATTTCGTGAACACTTTGGGCGCAGTAGATAAGCCAAAGGGCAATGCTGAGAATTGATAATGCTCTGATCCTGCAAGAAATCTGAGGTATCTTCTGCAATTTGGTCGTATGGGGACATGCAGGTATGCCTCCTTGAGATCTAGAGTTACCAGCCAAGACTCCTTGCCCAGCATGGGAAGAAGCTGCTGTAGAGTCAGCATTTTGAATTTTGGAACAATGAGGAATGTGTTTAAAGTGGATAGGTCGAGAATAGGCCTCCATTTGTTCTCTTTTCTTGGTACCAGGAAGAGTCTGGAGTAAAATCCCTTTCCTTGCTCCATAGATGGTACCTTTTCCACAGCTCTCATCTTTAATAATTGAGATATTTGTTTTAGAGCTTCTGTCTTTTGATTTGGCGGTAGGTTTGGCATTCCTCTCTTCCCTGGTAGAGTATGGAAGTGGAATCTATAGCCTTGATCTATTGTCTGTAAAATCCACTTGTCTCTTGTGATGTAATGCCAGTTTATTGAGAATAAGGCTAGCTTTCCGCCTAAGGGTGCTGCTAGTTGTTCCCTGGTAGGCGGTGCCAGAGCCAAGTCACTGTGATTGTCCTGCTGCAGTGGTGGTGGCTGTGTCTGTGCCTCGCTGGTTGTTACCCTGCCACTGGCGTCCCCTGTAGGCACCCCTGGATTGGTTTCTGCCTCTTGATCGCCTATTCCTGCCTCTCTGTGCTT
This sequence comes from Protopterus annectens, assembly GCF_019279795.1. Lineage (NCBI taxonomy): Eukaryota > Metazoa > Chordata > Ceratodontiformes > Protopteridae > Protopterus > Protopterus annectens. Next base: position 1,130,349,476 of record NC_056735.1, on the reverse strand, counting down.
TAGAGGAGTCTGGAAAGGACCAAGTTTTGGAGGGCCAATTCCTGCTAAACCTTGGAGGTTGGACCTGTAAGAAATCTTTCACCGTTTGTACAGATTTTGCCTTCTCCTCCATCTTCTTCAGTACCTGTTGTGCAGGAGAACCAAATAAATTGGCCTTGTCCATGGGAGCATCTAACAGTTTTGATTTGACATGGTCCGGTAAGGCCTGCTCTTTCAACCATGCATGCCTTCTGATAACTGTGCCAGTCATGGCTTATCTAAAAGAAGCCTCCAGTGCATTATAGCCGCATTTTAAAGAATGGTTACTAACTTGCTGAATGTTATGTACCATTTCCTGAACATACTTCTTATCAAAAGGTTCATCAGAGGACAGTTTTTTAGTTAACTGGTCAAGCATAAATTCTTGATATTGAATCATATGAAATTGACAGTTCAAGGCCCTAGCTGACAGAGTAGCAGAAGTGTAAACTTTTTTACCCCATCTCTCTAAGGACCTGGATTCCCTTTCAGAGGGAGGATTTTTAGCAGAGGTAGTTGCTACAGCCTTAGGCCCCTGGGAGATAGTCTCGATCTGCAAAGGAGCCTTGTATAAATGGTGATGCGTGTCCGGGACCCTGTAGTACCTATCGGGCTTAGCAGGGGCCGGAGGTAATGAATCAGGAGCAGTACAAGCATCATTAAATGCATCATCTACAACAGAAAGAACTGGAGGTATAGCTAAAGGCCTATGTTGTGGTAAATGCAGAAAGGTTCTAAGCCTTTTTCTGGAGTCTGAAAAATCTTGGCCCTGCCACTGAAATTGTTCCCTCATAGCATGTAAGGTTTCCCCAAAGGAAAATTCCTCAGGTGGAGAGGCAGAAGGGATGGACTCTTCAGCATCAGAGTCTTCGTAAGGGGAAGAAGGAGCCTCTGGAGGGTCTGTATTTTCTGAATCATCAGAGGAATCATCTGTGGACACTGGCTCAGGGGGCTCTGCTCTACGCCTCTTCTCTGGAGGTGGATGAGAGGCCCTGTCTGGATGAGGTTGGGATCCCCGGATTAAAGAAATAAGATCCTCTGCCAAGGAAAGCATTTGGGAACTGGAGCTGGGCCTGTGAGAGGGGTCTTAACAGGCACAGATTTTGTAGCTTTAGCTGCTTTAGCCCTGGCAAAGGCCTTAATGGACATGGCTGCAGGAGGCCTAGCAGCTCCACGTGCAGGAGTTGAGATATCCAAGGAATAGTGTCAGATAATTCCTGAGAAACCGCAACCAGGTTGAATTTCAGAAGCCGATTCCACCAGGTTTGAAGAGGCCTCGGTAGAAGGCATGTTTCGGCTGAAGGAAGAACCGCTTGCTCGGTTTCAGCGAAACCGAGACACTCGCGGTTGGCTTAACCCGGTTTCGCTGAAACCGCAGACCGCGAGTGTCGGTCCTTTTCCTTTGCGTTTTGGATATTTGTGAAGTCGGAGGATCCGACGGCATAATATAAGCAAAATCAGAGCCAAAAAACTGCTCAGCAAATTCAGACCGACGTCTAAGCGTCCGTCGGTTAAAAGAACCACAGGCTAGACAAGCTGCGACGTCGTGGTCTGGGCCTAAACAAGGTAAGCAGTAAGAGTGGAAATCTTTATGAGGTATTTGTTTTCCACAAGTTAAACAATTATTCACTTTTTCTGACATCGGCTGAGGCAAGAAAGAGTCCCCAACGGGGTACTTAGCTTTTTAGAAGTCTTAGTAGTATTCGGTAGTAGTAATCTCTGGTTCTGACCGACCGGCACTTGCGAACAGCTTCTGCTTGGCGCCACGGCAAGAAAGACTGAGGAAAATGGCGTCGGCTGATGCCTTTATACCCGAATAACTGCAGCTATGACGTCGGGTGAAGTGCGACACCAGCCGAGGCCAGACCCAGACTTTGGAATCCGGCCAACCGAAGGGCTGCCTGACGACAGGACAACCCATTTGTAAAGACTGCAGATGCATCCTTGAAGGACATCTGTTCTCTAACCTTTTCTGCAACTGTGGCTACTTTGGCTTCTGTTTTGATGTCCTCATTTCTTCTTCTTCTATTCCACAGTGTACATCCTACTACCTATCTCGGACACTACTTCTCCATCACTTTAAGCTTGCTCAACTGCTCTGCCTTCACTGCCCACGTTTCCGTGCCATATGGAAGTACTGGTTGCACCACTGTTTTGTGCATGTTACTTTTCAGCTTCTTTGGCATTCTACTACACCTGACACTTTGTGCCAGCTGGTTGCAGCACCTCTGATTCTAGCTTTGGCCTATACATATGTACAAACACACACACACACACACACACACACACACACACACACACACACACACACACACACACACACACACATATATGTATGCACAAACACACACACATCTGTATATATGTACAAGCACACACATACAAAATCTGTATGTACAAACACACACATACACATATCTGTATGTATGTATGTACAAACACACACATACACACACACACACATATATTATATGGTTTACCATCAACATTTAGATAGTCATGTAAGTGAAGCCTGGAAGGTTGAAAGGCTGTTTTCAAGTTTGCACAATGCCAATCTGGAAAACTTTTGAAACCACGTTATTGAATGGTAGTGTGCATTCGCTAATGTGGAATCGACATTCTGATAACAGATCACACTACAGTGGGAATTGGGAAATGTACCCTTTTCTCACTGTAGTGCAATCTCAGAATATATAATATGCGGGGATGTGGGGGGGGGTGCAAGGCGGGCTTGCCCCCCTGCCAACACGTTACTGGAAACAGACTTTTGACACTGGAACTTCCTGTGTTCAAATGTCAGTTCTGTGTTGCCATTTCCGAAATGTTGGTAATTCGTTATTACCAACTTCAGCAAAATAGTTCGTTCAAAAGGTGGAAAATTATTTTGATTTCCACATTTTGACAGTAAACCATTTTATGCATAGATGTATATGTATGCAGAGACAAACATGCACACACATTTATAAAATGGACAAGGAAGTCTAATCAGACAGCTAGCTACCTGTGCATCATATGAGCTCCACATATGGAAGAAAGTTAGTACAGGCCACTTAGACCCTGTATTCAGTCACTGATCACTTTTCCCTTGCAGCCTTAAAAATCTCACCGACAACCATTCTTACTCTCATCACTTACAGTTATCTGCACTGGAATAATCTGCAATCAGCACCCATATGTTTTAAATAAACAAAACAGAAAACACCTCCATAAAAACAGTAAAAAATACTCCAGAAATAAAATCTGTTAGGCCAACTGTAAAACCCCCTTAAGGATTGTATTCGAAAGCCAGAAAAATATGAATAAAAATTAGTCTTTTTCACATTAAATAAATATCCATAATTATTCTGTCAAATCTTAAAACATTTTAGGCTCAAATTTCAATATTCCTTCAGTGGACCATCATCTGAGCTATAATACTGAATTAATGCATATCTGCACTGAACAGTATGGTGTTTACAAATGAAACTACAAAGCAACACAAAGTTAAGTCCCTAACATCGCTATCTTGTACATTTTAAATTACATGCAGTTAAAAGGTTATATACCTATGCAACAGTGAGTTAGTTATCAGAGCTTTCATAGTTTTACAGTCCCCCATGCAGATTCCCATCTCAGAGTCAAATTATCTGGCCTTGGTTTGTCTCTCCTTCATGTTGGTACACTCTAGACTCCTCTGGATTTTTATCCAGTGATTTCTGCCATACCTCAAAAAAGTGCAGTTGCACACCTGGAACCAATTACCTTCCTTTCAGGCATTTCTTGTTAAAGGGTCCAGTCCCTATTCCTCCACTAACCATCAATTTCCAGTATACAAATAATTATACTTCCCCGGCAGATATCAGGTCCACTCCTCAATATATCCTAGGCTTTCAAATGGTGGAACTACCACAGTATTTTGCTAATGACTACCCCATCTTCAACCCACTGAATTCAAATACCTTTGAAGGTCTGTGTGCCCTCAACAGAGTGTACACATTGAAATGGAATGGTTGCAATGCCAGGATCCACCTGAAGACCTTGATGTTACCTTCCTTCTGTTGCTGCAGCCACTGAAGTGGGTCAGGCACAGGCACTATCCTTCTACTGTAGAATATCTCACCTTTGCCTTAGTTAAACAGCAGATCCAGTGTTATTCATTCTGATGCATCAGTGTAGACAATGAATGGCTTGGAAAAGTCAAGAGACATTAAGACGTGGTTCTGAACATAAAGTTTGCTTAAATTTTTTAAAGGCATTCCCAGCTCTAAATGTCCACCTGACCCAAGCAAGCAAGCTTTCCCTCAGTAAGAATTCTAAGGAGATATGCTAATACAAGCAAATGAGGGAATAAACCTCTTACAATAAGCCAAAAGAACCAGCTCCTTAACCACTGTGCTAGCACAGTGGTTAAGGAGCTGGTTCTCTAGACTAGAGGTCATGAGTTTGAATAACTCAAAAGACCTGAAAAGGCCCTCACTTGTTTGTTTGGAGAACTCGCCATTCCTTAATAGCGTCCATTTTTCCTTATGGGGTTTAATAATGTCTCTTCCAAATACAAAGGAAAGATACTGAACTTTAGTTATCCCTATTTTGCACTTTGGAGCATTAATGGTAGGCAAAGCCAGCCTTAGGGAATCTAACATGGCCTGGACTTTAGGAAGGTAGAAATCCAAGTCTTCTGAGTTTTGACTGCATCATATAAATAGGACATACCATTTAGGTCAGGGCACAGTACGTGGTCCATCAACTGTTGGAATATAGATGTTCGTGTGTATTCACTGTTGCAGTCATTACATTTGGGTAATCTGCTGGCAGGTTGCCCTCAGTCGGCCTGATTAACAAGTCTTGGGTCCTGCATCAGTTGCTGTCCCGTCTTCCATGATGTCAGGTCGTCAGGGGTATAAAACATGCAGCCAACGCCATTACATCAGTTTTTCTTGCCCCAGATGTCAGGTGCCCCCCAAATGGGGAGCAAAATATATATGTATATAATTTAAAACACAAAACATATACTTCCAAACAAAAGCAAATACACCAAAATGGCTTTTAATCATAATAAAAGAAAGGAGAGGTATAGTTTGAGAAACACAGGAGGCTGGAGGGAGGTTAACCAGGACTGCAACAGTGAATACACTCGAACATCTACATTTATGGTAGGTGTACACAACTGTACTATCTTCTTCGTGTTTCACTGTTGCAGTCATTACATTTGGGTAGAATCCCAAAGCTATGGTTGGGAGGATGGATTTATACAGCATTAGAAGCAGCTATAAGGCCCTGCAGGACAGCAGTGGCAAAGCCAGCTCTGGATTTAGAGATGAGAGGTAAATGGTAATGTTTGGTGAATGTATGAACCGAGCTCCAGGTAGCAGCTTCTAGAATGTCTCTGGTAGGAACCCTTCTGAGAAAGGCTGCGGAAGTAGATGCAGCCCTGGTGGAATGAGATCTGATCCCCTTGGGACAGGTTTACCATGGTGCATATAGCAGAAATGAATACAATGCCTTATCCATTTGGAAATAGTCTGCTTTGAAATAGCCTTTCCCTCTGCCCCTGCAGCAAATGCCACCAATAGTTGTTCAGATTTTCTTAGATATTTTGTCCTGTTTAAGTAGAATCTTAGTTGTCTGTGTACATCCAATGAATGCAGAATCTGCTCACCACCTTAGGTATAAAGGATGGATTGGTCCTGAGAGCCACCCTGTCTGGATAAAAAATAATGAAAGGTTCCACTGCCATAAGAGCCTGTAATTCTGAAATCCTTCTAGCTGAAGGACTGCTAAAAGAAAAGCTGTTTTCCAAGAGAGAAATTTTAGGTCCACAGTAGCAGCTGGCTCAAAAGGAGGTAGAGTGAGTTTTTCCAAAACAAAATTGAGGTCCCATGCAGGAGTTGGCGCTCTCCTGGGAGGTCTTAAATTTTTGGCCCCTTTGAGATACTGCTTTAGCAGAGGATGAGAGAAGAGGGGAGGTTCTGTGTTGCAATGAGCTGAAATGGCAGATGCATAGATTTTTATGGAAGAAAAAGATAGGCCCTTGTGAAGCATCTCAGTTAAGTATTGCAGAATCTGAGGAATATTGGGCATTGCTGTGCTTATTCTTTGTGCTTGGTTGCAGGCACAGAATCTTTTCCATTTGCCAGCATAAGATTTTCCAGTACTAGGCCTTCTAGCCTCCAAAATGACATCCATCACAGGTTTGCTGAGAGATGCTAAGGGTGAAATCAGTTGATTAGCCATGCTGCAAGATTCAAAGTTTGGAGCGGAGTGTGCAGAACTTGGTAGTTCTGCTGAGACAGTAGGTAAGGTGTCTGAGGCAGGTGCCATGGAGGAAGGCACATTACACAGAAGCGGGTACCAGTGTTGATGAGGCCAGTCTGGAGCAATCAGATTCATTTTTGGTTTGTCCTGTCTGATTTTTAGTAGGACTTTGGAGAGCAGAGGCAGAGGGGGAAAAGCATAGACTGATAGGTTTTTCCAGCTGAATGATAGAGCATCCACTTTCCAAGCTTTTTTGTGATGAATTCTTGTGCAGAATTTGTCCAATTGATAGTTCTGGGGTGAGGCAAAAAGATCTATGTCTGGGCTCCCCCATTTGCGTGTCAACATGCTGAAAACTTGTGGTTCCAGTTTCCATTAGTGTGGGTCCATAAGATTTCTGCTTAGTTTGTCTGCCAGAGTATTTAGCTTTCCTGGCAGGAATTGAGCTTGTAGATGTATTTGATAAGTCAAGGCCGTGTTCCACAATGCCATGGCTAGTCTGCAAAGGGGATAGGAATGTGTACCCCCCTGCTTGTTTAAGTACCACATGACTGTGGTGTTGTCTGTCTTTATCAGTAGTTGTCCTGGATGAAGGTAGTCCTTGAAGGCTGTCAGAGCATTCTGTACAGCTAGCATCTCTTTCTGACTGATATGTAGGTGCATTTGAATTGGGCTCCATATGCCCTGAATGCATTTCCCTGCCAGATGCACCCCCCAAGCATAGTCTGATGCATCTGTAGTTAGGGTTTGGGCAGCAGAGGGTGGAGTGAATGGCAGTCCCTTGTTTTGGTGGCAGGCCTCTGCCCACCATAGGAACTCTAGTTGCAGGCAAGGTATGATAGGAATCATTGTTTCCAGGCTGTGACAATGACTCCATAAACTTTTGAGGTACCATTGAAATTTCCTCATATGCAGTCTTGCATATGGAATTAGAAGAATGCAGGAGGCCATGAACCCCAAGGCCTGCAGAATTTGTCTTGCAGATAGCTGGGTTTTTGTGGCCGCCTGTTTGAAGTAAGTCATCAATTGAATTTGCCTTTCTGGCATAAGGTAAGTCATCTGGGCAGTTGTATTCAAGCTTGCACCCAGGAATGTAATTTTTTCAGATGGTACCAGTTGTGATTTCTTTTCGTTTATGGTGTACCCTAGACAAGTTAGAACCCTTTTTACAAACGCCAGATGCTTTAGAAGAGTGCCCTTGTTTTCTGCCTGAATTAGACAATCGTCCAGCTATGGATAAATCTGAATATTTCTTTGCCTGCAAAATGCAATTACTGGTGCCAGGCACTTTGTGAAGACCTTGGGCGCAGTAGATAAGCCAAAGGGCAGTGCAGAGAACTGGTAATGCAAGTAGCCTGCTTTGAAGCGGAGGTATCTTCTGCAAGATTCCCTGATTGGGATATGCAGGTAAGCCTCTTAAGTCTAGAGTTACCAACCAGGCATCTTTGCCTAGCATAGGTAGTAACTGTTGAAGAGTCAGCGGCTTGAATTTTGGAATGTCCAGAAATGTATTTAGAATGGATAAGTCCAGAATTGGACGCCATGATTCGTCTTTTCTGGGTACCAGGAAAAGTCTTGAATAGAAACCTTGTCCCTTTTCCTCTTCTGGTACTGGTTGAATAGCTCCCATATTCATGAGGGACAGAACTAGTTTCTGGGCCTCTGCCCACTGATTTGGAGGCAGATCTGGCCATCCGTTTGGAATTGGCAACGTGTGGAAATGAAATCTGTATCCCTGGGATACTACATTTAAAACCCATTTGTCCTGGGTAATGAGTTGCCAGTTTCGTGCATGAAGTGCCAGTTTTCCCCCAAAGGGGCGGCCAAAAGGAAGTGCTTGGTGATTGCAGTGGAAAGTCATTGAGACTGTTTACCATAGGGAGGTACCTTGTTGCTTCCAGGTTTGGAGGTGGAGGCACTCCATTGTTTTGTTCTAAAAGTTCATTGTGACTAAAACCTGGAGCCTTTGGAATGTCTGGATTGACTTGAGCAGCTCTCGTGGGAACTGGAAAGGACCAGTTCTTAGTAGGCCAGTGCCTACTAAATCTGGGTGGCTGCACTTGTAAGAAATCTTTCACAGTTTGCATAGATTTAGCTTTATCTTCCATCTTTTCCAAAACTTCTTCAGCGTATTACCAAAGAAACTGTCCTGTTGTAAAGGAGCATCCAACAATTTTGTTTTAACATGGTCAGTCAGATTTTGCTCCTTGAGCCAAGCATGCCTTCTTATCACAGATGCAGTTACAGCAGCCCTGCAAGAGGCCTCCAAGGAATCAAAACCACATTGCAAAATATGTTTTCCAACTTGTTCAGCTGAATGTAATAAATACTGCAACTCTTTATTTTCCACACAGTCAGAGATCAACATAATTTTCTGTTTAAGTAAACCCATGACATGCTGTTGATATTTAAACATATGAAATTGACAGTTTAAAGCCCTGATTGCCAAGGTTGTAGATGTGTAAACCTTCTTACCCCATCTATCCAGTGCCCTGGAATCTCTGTCAGAAGGGGTAGGATTTTTAGCAGAAGAGGCCTTAATGCCCTTGGGACCCTGAGAAATGGTTTCAGGGTCAGCAGTAAGGTTTTTGAAAAGGAATTTGTGGGAGTCAGGAACCCTGTAGTATCTGTCTGACTTACTAGGAGCCGGAGGCAGGGAATCAGGAGTCATACTGGATTCTGAGAAAACATCATCAACAATGTCTAGAACAGGAGGTATAGCCAAAGGCCCATGCTGAGGAGGAAGAAGAAAATCCCTAAGTCTCTTTTTAGATTCAGAGAAATCCTGACTTTCCCAGTGGAAGTGTTCCCTTAAGGTATGTAAAGTTTCTCCAAAAGAGAAATCCTCGGGGGGGGGGGGGAGAAACAGAAGGGATGGAATCTTCTGCATCAGAGTCCTCATAAGTAGGTATAGATAAATCCTGTTCAGAAGAAGAATCAGAAGAAATAGAAACCTGATCTGAAGATTCATAGTCAGTGTCTTGTCTAGGCCTCTTAGCAGGAGGGGGATGGGTACCCCTGATCAAGGTAATTAAATCTTCAGCCATTTTGATCATTTGTTTTTTTAGGCATTGGGGCCTGTAAACGTGGCCCAAGCATAATTTTTTTAGACATAAAAGTAGATTTTGGCCTTAGTTTTGAAGACGGCGTCAGTTTAATATACAAATCTTTAGGTCTGAAAACACCCTCAGAAGCTGGTGCCTGCTCAGCGGCTCCGGACCCATCTAAGGTAGAGACATCTGCGGGTTCAATACTTAAAAGCATCTCACGGCATACCGGACTCCGAATGGGTCTCAGTAGAGGCCTGTGAATCAAAAGTAGCGGGTATCAAGAGCTGCGAAAGTGCTTCACTCAGTACCGGCGAACCGGCGACTGGCTTAGAAGAAGCATCATCGTCGGTTTTGGACCTCGACGGTCTGTCTCTGTCTTTTTCTTTGCGTTTTTTAGGTATTCCGGTAGTCGGATTGCTAACCGAGGACATTTCTAGATAATTAAATCTTGAGCCAAAATATTTAGAAGCAAAAATATACCGACGTGTAATCGTGCGTTAATTAAATTTAGCACAAAACCGACAGCAAGGCATGTTGTCGTCAGGGCCTAGGCAAGGAATACAGTACAAATGAAAATCCTTATAAGGTATTTGCTTCCAACAGGTAATGCAATTATTAAATTTTACTGACATCGGTAAGGAGCAAGAAAAAGTTTCCCCAACGGGGTACTTAGCTTTTAGTTGAAGACTTCGGTTCTGAAACTCAAAAATTAAAATTTCAGGAGTCGGCCAACTGGCACTTGTGAACTGCTTCTGCTTCGGGCACCGCGTGCCAAGAAAGACTGATGTAATGGCGTCAGCTGCATGTTTTATACCCCCTGATGACCTGACATCATGGAAGATGGGACAGCAACTGAAGCAGGACCCATGACTTTGTTAATCAGGCTGACTGAGGGCAACCTGCCAGCAGATTACCCAAATGTAATGACTGCAACAGTGAAACACGAAAAACATCTGGGGAGGAGGAAGGATATCTGCACTGCAACAGGAAATCCATCTGAACATCTACATTTATGGGAAGTTCCAAACATAACTGTATTATGTTCACCATAACAGTTACTGTTGCAATCCTGCCTTAGCTCTCCTGGAAGCTGGTCCTAAACTGTAATGTCTAGAAAAGGTATGGGCAGACATCTATATTGCTGCTTACAGAATGGCTTGTGTTAACAACCTCCCCAACAAGGATGTGGTGGTTGCAATGGCTGTAGTGTGCTCTCGAATGCCCTGCAGTAATTTTGTAATAGGCTGAATAACAAAGATATGCCTCTCAGACGCCATTTGGAATAGGTCTGTTTTTTTACTGATTTACTCTTTTCCAAAGGAGACGGACAGCAGATCAGACTTTCTGAACTTTTTAGTTCCATGCAAACAAAATTCCAGCTTTTTATGCATATCTAAAGAGAGAAAACGTTTCTTTCTCTTCTGTTATGAGGCTTTGGTTAGAAAACTGGTAAATTAATGACTCAGACACCACCTTAGGCAGGAAGGAAAGGTTAGTACACATAAATACCCTATCTTGGTGAAAAACTAAGAAGGGTTCTTTGCACACCAGGATCTGTAGCTTAGAAATTCTTAACCACCAAAAACAGTGTCTTCCAGGATAGGATCTGAAGCAGATGGTTCAAAAGGTGCCAGGATTAGATTACTTTTAGAACACAAATCAGATCCCATGGTGGCACAATTTCCATTCCAGGCAGGCTAAACTTGCAGACTCCTTTTAGAAACTGCTTAAAAGAAGACCTGGCATATAGGAGTGGATTCAGGTTTAGACAGGCTGAAATCTTAAGATACAGCAGCAAGCACTTTGACAGCGGTATAAGCTAAGAAAAATTTGCAGAGGCCCACTAGGCACTTCAGGACTTGAGTTTTATTTCAGTCAAGGTTCTTGGACTGGCATAAGATGGAGAATATTTTCTATTAGGCTAGGTAGGATTGTCTAGTACTTGGTTTTCTAGCCTCTCTCATAACCTTTAACACATACATGAAGTACATGGACATACTTGCAATCAGTACAAAACCATCCAAACTGTGGCCAGTTTGGGATGTAACAGGGAGTATTTGGCTCGAGTCTGTAGGTATGCATGATAAGATAGCTACTTTACTTCTGCAAGGCTGTTCAGCAGAAGGAACCAGTGTTGCTCTGGCCAAAAGTATGCTCTCAGAATCACTTTTGTCTTTTTCTCTACTGCGAGGAACTTGGGGAACAAGGATATTGGAAGAAATGCATAAAGAAACAGACGTCCAATTCAGGGAGAAGGTACATTTTCTCCAAGCTCCTAGAGTTGTTGCTGTCCTGCAGCAAAACTCTCTCAGTTGCTTGTTTAGATGACAAACAGGTCTATTTGTGAAATACCTGGCATCCTCGTTAGATCTAGAAAAACATCCATATGAAATATCCATTCATAGGTGTTAGCTAGAAATTTGCTTTGTTTGTCTGTCAAAATATTTTGTAAAGGAAGACAACCCAAAGGATTTGTCCAGATAAAGTCACTAACTAGCATATCTACCAGACTCTCTCTGATACCCTCCATGTTGGAGGAATAAAGACATCTTGCTGAAATTTCAAGTAGTAAGCAGGTAAATGGACAAGTGTTCATATTCTAATATATTACATTCAACGGGTCAGTTATTTAAAGGCAGCTGCAGACAATGGTGGCGGGTCCAGGGTAGCTCAGTAGAAGAAAATCTGGGAAAAAACAAGGAGCCAATCCGAAAGCTTAGAGGTTAGTCCCTTACTTGAATATTACTGAAAGACCCATGAGATTTTACCAGTTTAGCAGCCTGTGGAACCTCATTCTTAGTTACAAGGTTTTTATTTTTATTTTTAACAAACAAAACTTGACAACATATCATGAGCTACGACTACAGAACTACAATTAAGAAAACGCTTTTAACTGATCTTCATCAGGTCCATCAAACAGAGTGGTTTACACTTTGATCATTGTAAATGCCTGCTTTTATGAGGCTGTCACCAGATTTTATTAGCTTATTTTGTAACACATGTAATATGAGAAGCTGAGTCTGCCTTTGTGGGGTTCACATTCTCTGGAACTAATTATGAAAGTTTATTACAGAACTTTATCAGTCTGACTTGTCCTTATCCTGTAATGAGAGACTGCACCTACTTTTACAGAGTTCATATCTCCCAAAATACATTATGAAAGACTAATCTTCTCTTGTATAGCAAACTAAGTTTATAGTGTTGCTTGTAAGAAGCTCATATACCTGATTAATGTGACCAGTCCCCATTCTTCTTCCAAATGATGCCTGTCTTTTTTTATATGTATGGGTTGTAGCCACTTGCAGCTACACCCCCATAAGGAACTTCCATTACTTAGCAAAACACATCAACTAGGAAAAAGACTTCATTAAAAGCTTTTTTGACATTTCTGCTTTTTAAACACCTTTATTAAATTCTCATTTAAGCCACAGACACACACGTTAACAGAAAACAAACCATATTAACATTTTTCACTTTCCTGCATTATACCTTACGATTTCTGATGTTTAACAATTACCATTCAATTTAACATTACATAAATTGATCAACTTCTGCCTTCCCTTAAACCTCACTCCTCTTCCTGAACACTATACTGTGTATACTGTTCACACAAATTCCATTTTATTTCTAGTTTGCTCCTTATATTTTCTAAAGATTTCACCTCCAGTTCTTTTACCTCCTTTCCAACACTGAGTATTTCAATTGCAGTTGGTTTAGATTTCGATTTTCTAGCAGCTGGTTTTTAGCAGCCAACAGCATTAAAGTAAGAAATACATTGTATGGTTGCTGTTATACTCCTTAAAAGATTTGCATTCAAGATCCTGCTCTCTTATTTCACAAACTTCCATTGTTTCATCAACATCCCACTTTAATGTATAGCCTTCTGCTTGTGTTATGAATATGAGCCTTAACTGCACAGCTCTAAAGTATTCATTCAAATCAGGTAATGCTAAACCACCTTGTTTTATCGGAAAGATCACCTTATCACACTTAACTCTTGCCCTCTTCAACTCTCAAATTCTTTCAAATCCTTATTAATTAATTGCCATCTACAACTTCTGCACTGGCTGCTAAAGATATGCCTACCCTGTATGTAGAGAAAAGGGATTAAACATTCTCAGTGCTTGTATCTTGCCATACATATCCATAACCAAAAGCTTCCATTTTTTCAGTTTTTGTACATACAATGTTAATATGGTTTAATGCTGCATGTTTAAATAATTACGTAATTATATTTTGAACATTGGCTTTAAATGCTTGTTTAATGTGAATCATGTGATCATGGCTATAGGTCATATGATTTCTTTTTTGTATTTATATGGGCGTTTTTATTATACCTGTTGTCATACATTGAGAAAGGGTTTTTTAACCTGAAAGCTTTGTTGTTACTATAAAGGTCTTTTTACTCAACTATTGTCGGTTTATTTGGATCTATACAGACTTTATATCAGTGCTTGGTTTTGTTCGTGGTCTTCCTTTTGCACTGAAGTTTAGTTTTACTTCAGCCTGTTGCAGCCATAATGGATTACCATAATCGATTAAAGTTTCTTTTTGAGAAAGAAACTAACCCTCTTCTGCAGCTAGCGACTAGTGCTACATCATTAGTAGAAAAGGAAACTGTCTCAACTGTGAATACGTTGGACTTTGAGCGTCAAATACAAGCACTAGAGAGAAAGGTTGGTGCTTTTAAGCGTCTGCAATGGCAGCGCTTTAGCTTTGATGCCTACATAGAATAAGGCATAGCTCCACGTGGATTAAGAATTACAAAAATGCCTTCCTATGGGAATACATACCCCGAGCTACTAAAGCAGTGGCAATGTCTAAACTTGAAATTAAGTAAAGATTACATGTTGCTAATGAATAGGTTCTTTATTAAAATTGAAAATGAACTAAAAGCAGATATTATTCTAAAGGAAGAAGAACTATTAGCCATGCCAGGTTTTATTAACGTACAATCGTTGTATCACTCTATGATGGATAGGCTGAATACGCTGGATGATCGTTTAGAAGTGGTGAAGAAAAGAAAACTACTGCGTGACATATCTGATTACCAAGTAGGAAATATTTTCTCTTGGCCGAAAAACGAGACAACCCTGAATATTATGAGTCGCAGAACTGCGTCTAACAGTAGAGTGAACAAAGATATAATGCATCCTGCAAAGCAAACACCTGTTAATATATCTTTCCTAGATGTTTTTTAAATTCAGAAGGACAGAATGCAACAACATATGTCATCAGCGGTTGATGATGGAAAGTATGCAGTTGTTAATGAAAATGAGAAAACTTTAACTAACTACTTAACCATTTCAACTACAGCATGCAGACAGTGGATTTAAAAAAATGATAGTCCACTAGCCAGGAGATAATGGCAGGTATTATAAATTTGTCAACATTTATGGAGCACATTGCTGTATTAAGTTATACCCACCAGACTTAAAATTGCATTAAAACTAATTTTTAAGAATGATGATTATGATAGTAATTTGTGCAAGAGACGTAGTGTATTTATGCCATGCTACCCGCCCGTTTTGACAGCATTTCACAATCTTTGTGAGTCTGATATTAGACAGATCTATACAAGCAAGAGAACCAATAAGTTCTTTAACATTACATACTCTGAATATATAGCAATGAATGAACTTAGAGATAATTCAAATATCATAATCAAGCAAGCTGATAAAGGAAATGGATGTATTAATTGGAGATCCAATTAGACCGTTTCATTTCTTTACAGTTTCCTGTCCTGTTATTCCACAATTATATAAATGTTATGAAATAGATGCTAATATTAATAGCATATACATGGTAGTTTCACAACTAGACATATAGAGAATAAACATATTTCTATTTGATAATAACCTTTTTGTTTTTATCAGAGGCTTCTTTGGAAGGAAGTTTACCTGATCTTTGAATTATATAGTTTATCTTTGGATGTTACAGTTACCAAACATAATAATAATGTTAATACATCTGTATTTAAGAAGGGGTATTGAAATGGCTAGAGAAAGTAGACTAAATTCTATGGATGAGACTTTTATGAATGAAACCTATGAAGAATTTAAGAATAGTGGATATAATATGTAACATCTGACTATATGAACCTATTTTTAATAGGGGTACCGTTGAGAAAACCTAGTCTGAATGTAACCATAAAGCATGGTACCTATGCTTGTCATAACTGCAGTTGCTGTGGAGATATAGTCAAGTACGAGAGCAAAGGCTTAGCCCAGTTAGATACTTTCCTACACCCTGTGTCAAGAAAATTATATACTTTTCATTGTTATGCTACTTGTGTTACCAATTATGCAGTTTATTTGGCAACATGTGAAATCTGTCCATCTTTTTATGTGGGAAAAACCACGAGAAAACTTAAGGAAAGAATAACAGAACACAAGTCTAATATTAGACATTCTAATGAGAACAACGCATTATTTAAGCATATTGTATCTCAAGGTAGTAGGCATTGTTTCAAATTTAGGGTGATTGATCATGTTTCAGCAACAACTAGAGGAGGAGATTTGTCCAATTTTTTGGACCTTAAAGAATATGAGTGGATAGTTAGACTTTCTGCTGATATGCCTCCTGGTCTAAATGCAACAGTATCTTTAAAACCTATTCTAACTAGGATACAGCAGACTAGACTAAAATGATTTTTATATATTTTTATATTTACTTTTTTATATTCACTTTTGTGTTTTATGTTTTGCTACTATATACAATGTTAATATAGTTTAATGCTGCATGTTTAAATAATTACGTAATTATATTTTGAACATTGGCTTTAAATGCTTGTTTAATGTGAATCATGTGATCATGAGATTTCCTGGCATTAATGACTATATATCTATTAAGCCAGTTTTAAAGTATAAAGCAAGTTGCATATAATATGAAGTATCTAATTACAATTTGTTATATATATATACATTTTTTATATGTATACATATCTTTGTTTAATGTTAATTATTGTATAAAGGTTATAGTATGGATTTAGTTTTAAACTAAAATAAATTAAATGTTTAGCCAAGTTAAATTGTGTAAGGTGTTTTAAGAATGGTAATTTCTCATGTCAATGTATTTGTTTTTTAACTTTATGTAATGTGTTTTTAAATATGAAAGCAGTGGGGTTTTGGCTCATTGGTGTATTTGAATTTTGATGTCATTAATTAATTTGTCATAATTGTTTAAATAGGGTGCTTGTTATGTGTTAACCGACTCTGGAATGCCTTTTTAGGTGAAAGCGCTTAGTCGGTGGATGTGTTGTCATTAAATATCTCTTTCATAAGTTTCTTGCTGGTCCTGAAAATCTGTGTGCAGTTGTTGCTTTTCGTTACAGTGGGTTACATGTGATCATGGCTGCAGGTCATATGATTTCTTTTTTGTATTTATATGGGCGTTTTTATTATACCTGTTGTCATACATTGAGAAAGGGTTTTTAACCTGAAAGCTTTGTTGTTACTATAAAGGTCTTTTTTACTCAACTATTGTCGGTTTATTTGGATTTATACAGACTTTATACCAGTGCTTGGTTTTGCTCGTGGATACACAGATTACCATTACAACCTTTGCTTTCTCATCTTTAATTTAATATCCCAAAAATATATGAAATGTCTTAAAGTGTTCCACATCACCCAAAACACCCTCTTCTGGATTTATCAACTAAAAATTAATATCAACTACATATGAAGCTATATTTTCTTGACTACTTTACCAGTTATGTCTTTGATTCTGCGAGTCCCTTGTTTTCTATGCCAATGGCTCTAGTACAAAGCAAATAACGGGTTCCACTCTTCAAACACAGCTTATCAGAGAGGACTCCCTCCCCAACTTAATTCTTGCCCTGTAATCTTAATATATTCTCCTAATTAAACTCATCATATATTCTGCTAATTAAACTTGTTATTCTGTCAATGAATGCAAATGTTTCCATTGCCCTACTCATAAAATCACAGCTAACTCTCCAACACTTTCTCTGCATCACGACCAACTACAAATATCTATATTTACCTACATTCCACTTCCCTCTGAATCTTTACTGTTCTAGTAATGTTGTCAAGTGTTTTCCTCCTCTCCACAAAACCACACTGATCCATATCTATCAATTTTAGCAATGTGTTTGCCATTGTCTTACAGAGTATAGACATACACTTTATAACCATAGTTTAAAACTGAAATGGGTCTATATGATACAGAGTCTGAATAGTCTTTACCCTCCTTGCATAATAACAGCCATCACAGCTTTCTTCCAAAAAACTGCTAAACAAAACCTTCCAGATCTTTATCACTTTCTTCACTCCCAATGTCCAAACGTCCAAGGGAGTATTATCCATTCCTGGAGACTTCCCAGCTGATTGTTTTTATCTCATCTCTTCCCATTTTATTACAGATATTTACTGTCTTAACTATTAATTGTTGAGCTTCATCTTTCTCTAACCTTGGCTTATTCAAGTCTTCCATAAATATTTCCATTTGTGCCTTGTCTTGGTTTCCACATTCTTCAGCTTTATACACATTTTCATAACATTTCTGAAATACCTCTATACGATTTCTTCATAAGCTCCGTAAGTTTGGTGATAACCCTTTCTACTTTCTGTTGCCAAAGTCATTGTGCTAAAAGCTTTTCTGCTCTGAGAGGTTATGCAAAAATAACGGCTTAAAAGCAACCTTTCTAATCTCATGAATATTATCCAAATACTCCTTTATTTTCCTGTAACACTCTGCATTTGCTTCTACATTCTTTTTCTGTGACATTTCCTTATTCTGCAGTAGTTTAGTCATGTCAGCCTCACCAAGTCCTATCAATTCTTTCCTATATCTCTTTCTCTTTTATTTCCACCCTATCTTAAATTCCATTTTCATTTTATCCCACTCACTAGCCATTATTTCTGAATAAATTTCTATCTTCCCTAATAACTCTCAAATAAATTCCACTAAGTCCTTACACTCCTCTTTTTAAGAGGTGCAGTGTCTCATTCTTGTTACTCTATCCTGAATCTTTATCTGGGTTTTTATTGGTGCATAAACTGAAATAATTCCTGATTATGCATCAACGATCCAACCTAGCCCAGTTATTGTAACCTAGGGAATAGTATGTAAATTATGCTTCAGCTCTACTACTGAATTCATATCTTCCATGACTAATATTTACATATATTTCTTCAGAAATCTATCCTAAGTCCCCATGATACATTCTTACTACTGTAAATCAGGCTCCAGTCCACATCCACAAATAATGTTAACTGCTGAGAGCTAATCATCTCTTCCCAAATTTTAAGCTCCAAAATAGCAGTTTTTGTTACAATATAAATACATGCCAAAAATCAAAGAAAAAAAATTTGTGCTCACTTCCAAAACTATGTAAACACAAACCACAAGTGTGCTGGCATGGTTGTAATGGAAGTTGTAATTAATGTTTGTTAAATGACTTATTCGTTTAATTGATATTATTAACAACATTTATAAAAGGATTAGTATGATTAATGGAAATTTATTTCTGATGAAGTCTATGTTCAGATGAAAATGTTGATTTTAATTCGATAGTGTTAAACGGGTTTCTCTAATACTCTGTGTGGCAAATAAAGACATAATTATAACTGTCTCAGCTCCCCTGACCATTCCAGCAAACTTGTGTGCTGTGTTTACATAAATACATGTCAGCATAATCCTCTTCCCTTTCTAAAATGCCCTTACCTCTACAAGTTTAAAGTTATTAGCCTTTTTCCTCCTGTACCACTATTGGATCCCCTGTAGTAATCATTATTACTCAGCTTTTCCTTTTTCCCTAATATTCTGTTGAATGACATCCTCAAATAATTTCTTTGTCAAATTCACATGCTCATTTCTATCCAAATGCATCTTCTGCAATGTTGCTATTTGCACCCTACATTTCTTAATATAATGCAGTACTCTTTGCCTTTTGTCTATACTTGCAGTACTATTTGCGTTCTGTGATATGGTCAGAACTGCCATTATGTTACAAAGCTATTACTCCCACATATTATAAATGACAGTTCTTTTGAATATGCATGCCCACCTTCCCAACTTATGGTACACACACACGCACATTAATGTTTGTTAGGCTAGTATTTTATGTAGTTGCCTCTTCACATATGCATTTGAATCTGGGTCACATTTTCAAGACTTTTTGCTTCACTGAAAACACTCAAATGAAAAATCTTAATATCTTTGAGAATCCTCAACCCATTTTAACTGATAACACACAAAACTATGTACATTTTCAATAAATGAAGTTTACACCTCCAGATAACAGCAGTTGCCTCACACATACAGGCATTACTTAATCTAAAATTAAGGTTACTCATCCTACAGTACATGTTACAGTCTGTATTCCCACTTACACTGATTGCGATCTTTTCTTTCTTATCTCTATTTCTTCTCCTAGAACTGAAAACCATCATGCATGCCTTCAGTAAACATTAACTTTTAGCAATAAGAAAAACTACAAATGAATAAACTAAACTGTGGTCTGTTGTACTAAATCTACTGAGGTGTTAAGGCTAAGGGAAAGGCTGCTACTACTTACTCATTTTCCACAGTTTCAGACATTTTTTTTTTTACTGAACTGCTCTCCACTGTAACTTTAAATGTTACATTTCTCTCAGAGTGCTCAGAACCCTCCAGATTAGTTGTTTGCACATATACACAGCTGGTTTCCAAGTAAAAGTAGTGATCAATAAAAAAAAAATAGACAACTTTACAGATATATGAAAGAATCTTTGTGAATAAAACTATGTAAACGTCACTAAAAACACAATGTGCATACTTTCCGATGGCCAACTGGCTGCACCTGCTGACGTCTTGTCTCTCACTAAAAGCATCTGCTAATGGAAATAGAAAAAGTTAATACATCTGCAAATGCAAGAACCTTACCATTTCCATACCTTTCTTCCTTTTCTCTTATTGTTCTGAGCCTTAACTGCATTAAAAAATGTCTTTAGCTTAAACCAAGGACATTAATAAATTCTACATACAAAATGATCAATATGCTTTTACATGTTACCTCTCCAGCTGACCATGACCACAATATTATATTATCTTTAATTTGCTCATTTAGTATCTTTTAATATATATATATATATATATATATATATATATATATATATATATATATATATATATATATATATATATACAGATCTACTTCAGTAGATTGAACTTTTACACGTTCGAACCACATATGGCCAAGACCATATGTTCAAACTCGTAAAAGTTTGAACACTGAAGTAAAAATGCATAAAACAAAAAAACACAAAATTAAACATCAATGGCAGGAGGCTACTCCTCCTGCACTCCCCACTCCCCTTACTTAAATATACCAACTCGAGATCGCACTACATTGCAGAAATGGTACTCTTCCCTTTCGGCTCTATACGGAGATCTCCATTCAGTCCGATCAAACTTTTACAAGTTCGAACATATGGTCTCAGCCATATGTGGTTTGAAGGGGACCTATATATATATATATATATATATATATATATATATATATATATGTATGGCAGTCACTGATAAGACTCTCCCACCTTACATTTAAAATATCCCTGACTGCACAATATACACAACTGCTTTATTATACAACTTGCACTTTACATCTTGGAATTTTTTATTCAAATGTTAATAAGAACAAAAACTGTTTTACTTATTACTTCTCCATTCCCTTCAGTGCTCTTCTAAAGGTTAATGACAAAGTGAGTAATATGTTTTACAGTTAAATCCACAATAAAGTTAGCAATATTCCTGTCTATCTCATTCATTTTTCCTGAAAAGCCATTATTTTGTTTCTACTCTTAAATCCAATAGAACTGATATTTTACACTTTCCAATTTATTCACTAATTTCAGTGCTGTTGCTCTTCCTCCTGATCATCTCCATTTCCCAACACCAGTCTCTAGTTAAAGTCCAAGAAACTCTTGATTCTTCAAGTTAGCTTCTGTGCTTTTCTTCTTTCTCTCAAGCATTTTCCATTAGAACAATGAAACATGTTTCACTGGTAAAATCTCTTTATAGGCTTTGTTGTCAGAAGAATAAGCAGAGTTTTCTTCTGCTTGCTGGCTCACACATTGAACTACTACAGTAATAAATTCAATCAGCAAGTCAATTCTCATATTTCATGAACACTTCAAAATTACCCCAGCAACACTGTGTCTCAGCAATACTTACAGATCTTGTTCTAATCACTTATTTTTCATTTTTACATAAAACTGCAGCTAAGTTTAAAAAAATCTTTAAACATAGGAGATGAATTTGATTTCCAATTTTTTTAATAACTTTTCTGGCTTCTTCATGAAGACTCTGAAGCATTTTGTTTTGTTTGTTTTACATTTTACCGACAAAGGAACTGGAACACTGATTAAAAAATGCAATTATCCGACTATAACCCTTGAAAAAATTACTCATCTCTTTTTCACAATCCATAAATATATGTGCCCAATTCACTTTCACATCCTTATTACATCACAAGCAAATTGACTGAAATTTTTTACTCAATTCTGATATTTGTTTACGGAATAATAAATATATGGTATATAAATTTCTACATAAATGTCTTCCAATAAATACTTGACAAAGTCTAACCGACTTAAGTATTATAATTTTGTTCCCATCATCAATTGATTCATATAATCCACTATTCTCTAAAAATTTCCAGTAATTTGCATCCAAATTATTACTATTTATAATCAATTTGTAAAATTTAGAAATACTTCCTTTTTAAGTTATTTTACCTTTAATACTAAAAATCATATATTTACAGTGGATAAAAATGTGTCACACCCCTGTTAAAATGCCAGGTTTTTGTGATATAAAAATGAAACCACAATAAATCATTTCAAAACTTTTCCCACCTTTAATGTGACCTATAACCTGTACAATTCAATTGAAAAACAAATCTGTTAGGGGAAAAATATAAAAAAATAAAAATGTACAATACACTGGTTGCATAAGTGTGCGCACCCTTAAACTAATACTTTGTTGTGTGTGTGCACCCTTAAACTAATACTTTGTTAAAGCACCTTTTGATTTAATTACAACAGTCAGTCTTCTTGGGTACACACCTGTCATCAATTAAAGAGACTCTGATTAATCCCAAATAAAGTTCAGCTGTCCTAGTAGGGTTTTTCTGACAGTTACTCAGTTGCTTCCTACAGCAAAAGCCATGGTTCTCAGAGAGCTTACAGAGCATCAAAGGGATCTAATCGTTGAAAGATATCAGTCAGAAGGGTACAAAAAAAAACTTCCACAGCATTGGCTATACCATGGAACACAGAGAAGACAGTCATCAAAAAGTGGAGAAAATATGGGACAACAGTGATGTTGCAAAAAACTGGACATCCCTCCAAAATTGATGAAAAGACGAGACAAAAACTGGTCAAGGAGGCTGCCAAGAGACCTACAGCAACACTGAAGGAGCTGCAGGAATTTCTGGCAAGTACTGGTTGTGTAATACATGTGACAACAATCTCCCGTATTCTCCATATGTCTGCACTATGGGGTAGGGTTGGAAGACGGAAGCCATTTCTTACACAGAAAAACATCCAGGCCCAGCTAAAATTTGCAAAACAATGCATCAAGTCTCCCAAAAGCATGTGGGAAATGTGTTATGGTCTGATGAGAGCAAGGTTGAACTTTTTGGCCACAATTCCAAAAGGTACGTTTGGTGCAAAAATGACACCGCATCACCAAAATGACAACATCCCCATGGTGAAGCATAGTGGTGGCAGTATCATGCTTTGCGGTTGCTTTTCTTCAGCTGAAACTGGGGCTTTAGTCAAGGTGGAGGGAATTATGAACAGTTCCAAATACCAGTCACTTTTGGCCCAAAACCTTCAGGTGTCTGCTAGAAATCTGAAGATGATGTGGAATTTTACCTTTCAACATGACAATGAACCCAAGCATACATCCAAATCAACCAAAGAATTGCTTCACCAGAAGAAAATTTAAGTTTTGGAATGGCCCACCCACAGCCCAGACCTAAATCCAATAGGAAAATCTGTGGGGTGACCTGAAGAGGGCTGTGAACAAGAGATGCCCTTGCAATCTGACAGATTTGGAGCGCTTTTGCATGGAACAATGGGAAAATATTGCCAAGTCAAGATGTGCTATGCTGATAGACTCCTACCCAAGAATACTGAATGGTGTAATTAAATTAACAGGTGCTTCAACAAAGTATTAGTTTAAGGGTGTGCACACTTATGCAACCAGCGTATTGTACGTTTTTTTTTTTACATTTATTTCCCAACAGATTTGTTTGTTGTTCATTTGAATTGTACAGTTTATAGGTCACATTAATGGTGGGGAAAGTTTTGAAATGATTTATTATTGTCTCATTTTTGATATCTCAAAAATATGCCATTTTAACAGGGCTGTGTACACTTTTTATATCCACTGTATATGGATATACAGTTATATTCATTTTCATTCATATTATTAATAAAACTGTACAATAGCTAGAGTTAGCTATTTAACAGATTTCTCTACTCTATAAGCATTCACATTAAGCTATTTGATGTCCTTACTTCATGTTTTTCAAAAGAGTCATACCATAATACTGTAATTCATTTTCCATTAACATTGCTACATCTGCAAATTTCTGATATTCTATAAATCCCATTGTCAATGCAACAGGAAAATACCAAAATTTCCATTTTTTAATTAATGGAATTTTGAAAATTTTTATTTTTATAGTCTGTGCAATTAATTTCATAGAAGAACAGTCTAATCTCTGGACTGAATTTCCTTTAAGTAGGTTTTAATAATCAAATAAAATAATTCTTACATATGTTAAGTGCATCTCGATTGATAAATTTATATTAACTAAGAACAATCTGTTAGTGGATAGCTTTCTTTTGACTAATACATGTTAAGTCTGACCAAAGTATAATTAAATTAAAAATTGCTGCAATGGAATAAGACTGTATGCAAGGAAGACTAATACCACCATATTCCCAAAGTCTAACATGATTTTATATACAATTTTCATTTTTTTATAGTGCCACAGAAATGATATTCATGATTTCTCCATTTTATTAGACTTTTTCTGGTAATAATGCTGTTGAGTGTAATAGACAATCTTTGATAACATAATCAATCCAATTGCAAATTCCATGGAGCTTATCTGTAAATGTTTAATTAGCTGTATGAATATGTCCCTTTGTAGCATGTGAAATGCAACTTGCAATTATTGTGGAGTTTTTCTCCCCGGGCCTCCACTGAAAACGGGCTCTTCTTGGCCCAGTGGACTTCCCTGGCCATCAAACTTAAATAAATAAATACTTACTTACATACATACATACATACATACATACATCATTTTAAGCAAGCAATATGAGGCCTCTACACCCCTGGAAAGGCATTAATTACACATTAACAAACACCCTGAAGGGCATTATTGTGCTTAGAAAATGGGCTCTGTTTTACTTACGCATACTGTATATTTTTTATTACTATACTTTTTTTTACTATATTTTTAATGTAAAATAGTTCCACTGCATAATGTTTCAAACTTGCTTTTGTATATGTTAATGGTGTTGGAGGAAACATTTTCATCCAAAATATATCACTTAAAAAAATAACCAGGTATTTACTTTATTTTTGGTCCCTTACTTCTAAATCATTTGGTTGGTGGTCATTGGAAATTGAAATTGCTAAATAATGACAAACATTTGAGCTTCAGACTTTTATTTCCTTTAGAAAATTCATGTTAACATAAGTCCTTTACTTAAGCAACTTTGTAAGAGCAATAACTAAAATCCATTTCTATTTTAGAGCCTTTGCTCCCCTTTATTTTAGGCTTTATCCAGATTTCTTCAACTGAAAGGTGCAGAAGTATGCAAACCTCTTTACTGATGCTGCTGCCAATAGTCATCTCACAACCTACACACACACACACACACACACACACACACACACACACACACACACCTACCTCTGCGTCAGAAAAAATGCATGCTAATGAAAACCCTGTTATTCTAGCAACTTTATAAGTTTATAAGACCAATATTTAAAATCCATCATTATTTTACCGAAGAAGTGATGTACACATCATAATGTTCCATCTGAGTAGTTGGACTTCCATTTGTCATCAACCTGTGGGAATCGGATCCGAGACGGCAGCTTCACCAGCATCAGATCCGAGCTTCAAGCTCCTCCCCTTACCCATAATATCCTTCCATCGCCTTCCTTCCCTCAGATTGAGTTTGCTACACCATAAACATAAGCCCGATCTGATATATCTTACTAACAATGAAGAACAGGAGAGCCGCATAGGCACTCTCTCCTGCCTACCAAAGTAAGAACATAATGAGAAGGTCAGGGAGAAGGAGGGAGGGACGGATGATGACAAATGAAGTCCAACTGCTCAGATGGAACATTATGGTGAGTACACAACTTCTTTATCTGAAGTAGTTGACTTCATTTGAACATCAACCTGTGGGACAGAGTCCCCAGCTACCAAATTCTTGGGTGACCCTCATGGAAGGATATTTCGAAGCACCATGGAGCCAAAGGATGCTCTCCCCCTAGATATCATGTCCAATTTATAATGAGACATGAAGGTTTCAGATGAGGACCAAGTAGCTGCTGAACAAATATCATCCAAAGACACCCTGGACCAAAAGGCCACTGACGTAGCCATGGACCTAGTAGAATGGGCATTTATCCTACTCGGAAGAGACATGCCTTTATCTTTGTAAACTTGAAGGATGCAAAGGGAAATCCATCTGGCAATGGTTACCTTAGAAACTGATTTTCTCAAAAAAGGTATAGAAGAAAAACGAACAACTGGTCAGACTTGCAAAAGGCCTTAGTCCTGTGTAAGTAGAAACATAACTGTGTGTACATCTAATAAGTGTAATTTATATTCACCCCTGTTCTGAAAATTTGGAACGAAAACAGGTAAAATGATTGATTGATATTTGCTTCAGAAGTCACTTTAGGAAGAAAAGAGGAATTAGTACGAAGTGAAACCCTGTCTTTATGGAAAATCATATATGAAGGTTTGACTGATAATGCCTGTAGTTCTGACACTCTGCTAGCTGAGGTGATAGCCACTACAAACGCTGTCTTCCAAGATAAAAATTTCAAATCTACAGAAGCTGCAGGCTCAAAAGGTGGATCAACTAAAGCTTATAAAATTAGAGTAAGAGTCCAAGGAGGAGTAGGATCTTTAACTGGGGGGTCTTAAAAGAAAGGTACCTTTAATAAAGGTTTTGCAAAGTCTGGAGGAAGCTAAAGAAGCCAGGTTCTCAACTACATGGAAATTGGAAATGTCAGCCAGTTGAACTTTCACTGTAGATGAGTTGGCACCCTGCTGGAAAATGTACGCCAAGAAGTCAAGGACCGCTGGAACAGGAGCTGTGAAAGGGTCCAAATCCCTTTGAGAAGCCCAGATAGAGAAATGTTTCCATTTGCTATAGTATAGTTTTCTGGTAGATGATTTATGAGCTGCCACCAAAAAAGTCTTGACCGGAGAAGATAGACTGGGAGTCCTAGCAATCAAGGGAAAGTACAGTTGTGTACACTTACCATAAATGTAGATGTTCAGCAAAATATTCTGTTTAATTAGTTCCATAATATGCTGTTGGTACTTCAACATGTGAAACTTTCCACAGGCAAAATTAGAAGTTATGTACTTACCATAACGTTCCATCCGAGTAGGTAAACTTCATTTGTCAGCAACCTATGGGTTATCGGATCCATATCGGATCTGAGCTGGCAGCTTCCAACAGCTAAGATCTGAGCTCCAAGCTCCTCCCCCTTGCCCATAATCCCCTGCTATCCCTTCCTGACCTCAGATCGAGTTTGCCTATCCATAGACCATATGATACCAAGAACCATCTCCCTACTCTAACCTGGAAGAATCTGCCATGACAGTAGGAGTCTTTTGAACATCCATATAGGATAGCGGGACGGAGGGAGGGATGGTTGCTGACAAATGAAGTTTACCTACTCAGATGGAACGTTATGGTAAGTACATAACTTCTAAATCTGAAGTAGTTAACTTCATTTGTCCATCAACCTATGGGACAGAGTCCCCAGCTACCAGATTCTTGGGAGGTCCTCATGGAAGGATGTTCCGGAGCACTGCAGAGCCAAAGGATGCTCTCCCCCTGGAGACAATATCCAATTTATAATGATTTATAAATGTATGAGATGAAGCCCAAGTGGCTGCTGAACAAATGCCATCCAACGACACCCTAGATCGAAAGGCTGCAGAGGTAGAGATTGATCGAGCAGAATGGGCATGGACTCCTTGAGGTGCAGGCCGGCCCGAACTCATATGCCAAAATAATACATTGGGAAATCCATCTGGACAATGTGACTTGAGACAGGTTTTCCCAAGGAGGGCTTAGCAAGGGATACAAAAAGTTGGTCAGATTTCCTGTGGTCAGCTGTCCTGTGCAAATAGAATCTTAGTTGCCTATGTACGTCTAGCAAGTGCAACTTGTATTCACCTTTGTTTTGGTAATTTGGGAAGAAGACTGGCAAATTAATTGACTGGTTGATATTAGACTCCGATGCAATTTTGGGCAGGAAGGAAGGATTGGTCCTGAGTGAGACTCTAACTTTGTGGAAAACCAAATACGGTGGATTGGCGCAAAGGGCTTGAAGCTCTGAGACCCTTCTGGCCGAAGTAATGGCAACAAGAAAAGCTGTCTTCCAAGATAAGTATTTCAGATCCACCGAAGTTGCAGGCTCAAAGGGAGGAGCTGTTAGAGACTGAAGTACAAGAGTTAAATCCCAAGGAGGGACTGCATCTTTTACCGGAGGTCATAGTAAGAAGGTGCCTTTTAGGAAGGTCTTACATAATTTGGACGACGTCAGAGGGCCGAGATCATTGCCAATATGATAATGAGAGATTGCGGCCAACTGGACTTTGACCGTAGAAGAGCTAGCACCTTGGTCTAATAACCCTGACAGAAAATCTAGTACTGCTGGCAATGGAGCTGTAAAAGGATCTAAGTTCCGATGCTCTGCCCAAATAGAAAAACGCTTCCATTTGCTATTATAGATTCTTCTAGTAGATGGCTTGTGAGCGGCTACTAGAATAGCCTTGACAGGGAACGAGATACCGGGAGTCCTAGCTATCACTGGAACAACCAAGCTGTGAGCTTGAGGCTGTCCAGGTTTGGGGTTGACAGGCCTGATGGATGAGAGATCAGATCCGGGATGGGATCTAGAATCCATGGGGGATTCACTAGATGAAACCATAGATAAGGGAACCAAGCTTGATGAGGCCAGAATGGGGCAATGGGGATTATTATGCTCCCCAACCATCTGGCTTTCTGTAAAAACTTTAGCATCAGGGGCAGAGGAGGGTAAGCATACAGTAGACCGGGTGGCCAAGCATGCACTAGAGCATCTCTGGGGAATTCCCCGGGTGGGGGAATTAGAGCGAAGCAGTCACTGCACTTTGCGTTCGAAGGAGAGGCGAAAAGATCGCAACGAGGTTGACCCCATTTGGAGAAGATTTGCTTCGCTACTTTCGGATTCAGAGACCACTCGTACAGTGACAGGATGGATCGACTCAGTCTGTCTGCGAAAATGTTGGACCGTTCCAGAATGTGAGTCGCTATGAGAAAGCGGTTGGTGGACGTAGCCCATTCCCACACTCTCATGGCCTCCCAACAAAGTGGATAGGACCTGGTTTCCCCTTGTTTGTTGATATACCAGACGACCGACATGTTGTCTGTCTGGATCGCAATTGTCCCCAAGGGAAGAAGGCTTTGAAGTGCTTGCAACGCCAAAAGCACCGCTCTCATCTCTAGGACATTGATATGCAATAAGGTCTCTGAATGGTTCCACGTGCCTTGGATGGTCCTGCCCAAGCAGTGCCGCCCCACCCAAGGCGAGAGGCATACGTGGTCACTGTGGCTAGAGGAGGGGGTGCAGAGAAGGGGCGCCCCTTCTGGAGGTCCAGGGACTGGAGCCACCATAAGAGGGCTTTCTTGCACACTCTGCTGAGAGGAACGGGAAAGCTCATGGGATGTAGCAGCAAGGACCACTGGACTTGTAAGGTCCATTGAAGAACTCTCATGTTCAAGCGCGCCATGGGTAGTATGTTGATGGTTGCCGCCATCAAGCCTACAGCCCTCAGGACCAATTCCGCAGGGGGAGCTGGGGATTGTAGAAGGGCCAGTACATGGAGTTTCAGACTTCATAGCCGGTCCAGAGTCAAGAAGGCTAGAAGCTGGTTTGTGTTCAATCTGGCTCCAATGAAATCTAAGATTTGAGTCGGAAGAAGGGAAGATTTCCCAATGTTGATCGTGATCCCCAGCCGGGGAGCTAGTCAGAGAAAGTAATCCCTGGCTGTGCAAAGTAGATGCCTGGTGGGGGCGGTCAGGAGCCAGTCATCTAGGTACGGGAAGACCTGAATTCCCTGGAGTCTCAGGTGGGCCGCTACAACAGTTAACACTTTGGTGAACACCCTGAGGGCTGTGGTGAGACCAAAGGGAAGGACCCTGAATTGGTAGTGGATGGCTCCCCGCCGGAAGCGGAGAAACCTCCTGGATCGTCTGTCCATCAGAATGTAGTAGTACGCATCCTTGAGGTCTATGGAGCACATCCAGTCGTTCTCCTGCAGAAGGGAGAGAATGGATTGAAGTGTGACCATCCAGAACTTTTCTTTGGCTGCTGACAGGTTCAGGAAGGACAGGTCGAGGATTGGTCTCAAGTCCCCCGTCTTTTTTGGCACCAAGAAGAACCTGGAGTAGAAGCCTGATCCGGACTGGTCTGGGGGGACGTGCTGGATTGCTCTTTTTTCTAGCAGCTGGAGGATTTCCTTGGCTGCTGCCTCCCTCTGATTGGGTGGGACATTGGGGAGGTTTCGGGAACTGAGAGGGGAATTGAGAAAGGGGATTTTGTAGCCTCTGGATGATCCGAAGCACCCAGTGATCCGTTGTAATGGACTCCCAAGCTGCCAGGTGCCTCGAGAAATGCCCCCCCGACTGCCTCCAGAGTGGAGCAGTTGGGTAAACCCCTCGGGGTTGCTGCGTGGGCCGATCAGAGAAAGGTTCTCTGGACCCAAAGTTCTTCAGGCCCCCTCTGCCTCTACGGCGGCATCCACCCTGTCCTCCTCTGCCTCTGAAGGACGAGGGATCTGGAGCAAAACGGGACTGTTGAGACTTCCGGAACCACATCTTCTTCTGTCCCTTTTGGTTCCTGGAGAAGGACCTCTGGGGAGCAGAGAAGCAGACTCAGACAGCAGACAACGTCTTCCTGTCTTTTTTGCTCTGGACCAATGTGTCGCGTACGGTCTTGCCAAGAGGGGCAGAACCATCAAATGGGGCATTAACGAAGACGCCTTAAAGGGTTCCACAAAATCACAGTGCCGGAGCCACGCCTGTCGCTGTAGGATGACGCCCACTCCGCTAGCTCTAGCGGCTCCTTCCGTGGCATGGGATAGTAACCGCATAGCAGTATTGGAGATAGATTTGAGAGTGGCCATTCGGGTAGAGTACACTTTCTTGTCCTCCGCCGACATGGTCTCTGGGGGCAACCCAGCGTATTCTTTGATAAGATCCCACTGGAGCCGAATCACGTGTGCTATATAATTCAGCGACCTCACAGAGAAGGTGACTGAAGCAAACATCTGCTTCCCCAGATGGTCCATCGTCCGAGACCCCTTGTCTGGAGGAAGGACCGAGGAACTCTCCTGGGCCAGTTCCCTTTTGGTGGCGGCCGCCACCAACATGGCATCTACCGGTGCTCCCTTGCTCCAACATGACCTGTCCAAAGGTGGGACTAAGAATTTTGTCCGGCCTTTTTGGAATGGCTTCCACAGTGTCCGGTTCCTTTCATGCCCTGGTAGTAATCAGGTCTACCAGGGGATCGGCGGGAGGGGACAACCAAGAGGTAGACGGGCCTGCTTCAAATGCTTCCAGAAAAACAGACTCGTCAGAGGAAGGTTTTGGGGCAGACCACCCCCCCCGATCCGAAGCATCTCCATAATGTCTCCGAAGGAGACGTCTTTGAGGGGTGACCTTGGGGAACCTTCCCCTTCCTCCAAGTCTGTGTCCTCTGTCAAGGACTCAGGGGAGTCCACGTGCCTCCTCTTGCACTTGCGTTTGTGAGGGACCTCCTCGGGGGGGGGTGTCTGAAGAGGCCTCACCAACCACATCCTGTTCCAGCAAGGGAACTATCTGTGACATCTGAGCAGGCTGTCCCTGGGGCCAGGTGATGGAAGGCGGACCTGTCTGAGAGGGAGTGAAGGGTGGAGCCATAGCTGAAGCCAGGGGCTTGGAATCCCTCGACAAAACCCTCTCTACGACGTCGAACGCCGAAGGAGAGCTGATCTCCCTAGGATCCGAGAGCAGACCCTCCCTCGGATCCAACGTGCGGATCGGAGCCGGCGCTGATGTGGTCGGATCTGAAGGGCCAGTATGCTCTGACTGAGATGGAGCCGAAGCCATACTGACACCTCCGGATCCGAAGCTCAGCTCTCAGCTCCGAGAGCTCGGATCCGAAGAAAATGGACCCGACAGACTCGAAGGTGCTATCGGCGCTGAAGTACCCGATACTATTGGCGCCGACAGTCCCCCGGCTCCGACGCTAACCGGCTCTGAGAGCTGAGAACCCCGGTAGTGGGTTGGAGAAGGAGCAATCGGGGTGGAAAAGGGGGTCGAGCTCCCCCCCGGAGGGGGGGGGCAGGAGCACTCCCATCTGCAGCTGGGCCTGGAGAAACCTACGCATCATCCGGTCCAAGTCTGCGTCAGACATACTGCGAGTAGACCTTGATGAGGCCATTGAGGCGGGCCAGAAGTGCTGCCTCGATGACCTCAATGGTGACCGGGTCTCCTCCTCCGACCCCGGGGAGAAGCGGGGGGATCGGAGCCGGGAAGGAGAAGACTCGGAGGCCCTGGGAGGAGAAACCCGTTTGGCTGACGGGGCCGATGCAGAAGCTTCGGCCCCACCGCTTCTGGTGCTTTTCCCGGTGTTTCCCCTTTCTGGCTTCCCTCTCCTCCTGGCCCAAGGTGGGAGGTTGAGTCCCGGCCAGGGGAAGGGGAATAGCAGGTGGCACTGCCGCAGCCGCTGCAGGTGCCACGGAGGGACCGGAGGACGAAGCCGGGTCCGGGGGCAGAAGTCCCGCCAGAATCAGCTTCGCCCTCCGGTCCTTAAGGGCCCTGGGGTTGAACACTGCGCAAATAGTGCAGCCGGAGGAAAGGTGTTCAACCCCAAGGCATAAAACGCACCGAGTGTGGCCATCCGCTGGGGACAGCTTATGGCCACACTCGGTACACTTTGAGAAAAATGTTTTGGGTGCCTCTGCCATACCCATCAAAGAAAAACAACACACTCACTAGGTCCCAAAACCACACACCCTAACGCAAACACGGGGGGGGGGGGATACTAAAAATTAGATCAATAAAGCCTTAACGCTACTGGGAGTCTACTTAACACACACACACACACACACACACACACACACACACAAAATTTCTGATTAGACTAAGAAAAAAGAAAGATTTTTCTCACAAATCCACAGATACCATGCCTGGAGGCTCGATCAAGTTGCTGAAGAGAACCGTGGCAAACTAGATCTGGAGTCAGGAAGGGATAGCAGGGGATTATGGGCAAGGGGGAGGAGCTTGGAGCTCGGATCTTAGCTGTTGGAAGCTGCTGGTTCGGATCCGATATGGATCCAATAACCCATAGGTTGATGGACAAATGAAGTTAACTACATCAGATCAATTAACTTTTTTCTGACATTGGTTAGAGCAAGAAAAAAGGATCCCCAATGGGGTACTTAGCTTTAGAAGACTTCAGGTTTCAAACTCGAACAATGAAAATTTCAGGTAGATGCCGATGGGCACTTGCGAACTGCTTCTGCTTCAGGCTCCCACATGGCAAGAAAAGCTGATGTAATGGTGTCAGCTGCATGTTTTATACCCCTAACGACTTGATGTCATGGAAGAGGCAACAGCACCCGAAGCAGAAATCCCAAGACTCTGGTCTTCCAGCTGACAGAGGGCTACCTGCAGGCAGATAACTCAAGTGTGATGACTGCAACAGTGAAACACAAAGAACATCTGGAGCAGCCAAGCAGTGAGCTTCAGACTGCCCAGGTCTGGATGAGGGACCCCCGAGGGGTGCGAAATGAGATCCGGTATCGCATCCAAGATCCATGGAGGAACTATCAGATGAGACCAAAGGAAGGGAAACCAGACTTGGCAAGGCCAGAATGGGGAAATGAGGATAACCTTGCTCCCCAACCTGCGAGCCTTCTGGAGAAACTTTGTTATGAGAGGTAATGGGGGGTAAGCATAAAGAAGACTGGGAGGCCAAGTATGGACCAGAGCATCCCAGGGGGATTCCCCCTGTGGGGGGATCAGAGCAAAGAACTCACTGCACTTCGCGTTGGAAGGAGATGCGAAGAGATTGCAGCAAGGCCGACCCCACTTGAGGAAGATCTGCTCTGCTACAGAAAGATTCAGAGACCTCTAGTAAGGCATCAGGATAGTCCTGCTCAGTTTGTCCCCCAGTATGCTGGCTCGACCCGGAATGTGTATTGCTACCAGAAAATGGTTGGTGGAGATCCCCCATTCCCCACACTCTCATGGCCTCACGACAAAGGGGGTAAGATCTGGTTCCTCCCTGCTTACTTGATGTACCAGACCACTGACATCATGTCGGTCTGAATTGCAATAGTTCCCCAGAGGAAGAAAGGCATGAAGGGTCTGCAATGCTAACAAGACCACCCTCATCTCTAGAACATTGATATGCAACTTGGTCTTGATCAGGGACCACGTGCCTTGGACTGTCTTGCCTGAGCAATGCCCCCCCACACTAGCTGGGAGGCGTCCATGGTCACAGTGGCTTGGGGAGGAGCTGTAATAAAAATTTGTCCCTCGATTAGATCCGAGGCATGTATCCACCAGAGGAACTTCCTGCAAGACTTGCTTATATGAATAGGATGCGTCAACAGTAGGTCTAGTAATGACCACTGAACCGCTAGTATCCACTGTAGTATCCACATATGAAGACGAGCACAGGGGAGAAGAGTAATGGTGGCTGCCATGGAATCTAGGGCTCGTAATACTGCCTCGGGTGGAGGAAGATGAGACTGAAGGATCACGGACACATGGAGTCGTAAGTTCTGGACTATCTCTGGAGTTAGGAAGACCTTGGTTTGCAATATATCTATCCTTGCTCCAATGTAGTCTAAAGACTTGAACAGGGTCTAGAGAAGACTTGGATATGTTGATTGTAATTCCCAGCAAGTCTGACAGTTTCAGGAAATAGTTTCTGGCCTGACAAAGTAGATGTCTGGTGAGATGGCAAGGAGCCAACCGTCCAGGTATGGGTAGACCTGTATCCCCTGAAGCCTCAAGTGAGCTGCTACTATTGCCATGACCTTGGTGAACACCCTGGGGGCTGTGGTGAGACCGAAGGGTGGTCTCGGAATTGAAAGTGATTGGCCCCAAGCCGAAAGCGGAGGAACCTCCTGGAGC
Organism: Protopterus annectens; assembly: GCF_019279795.1. Taxonomy (NCBI): domain Eukaryota; kingdom Metazoa; phylum Chordata; order Ceratodontiformes; family Protopteridae; genus Protopterus; species Protopterus annectens. The sequence goes on along the minus strand of NC_056735.1, from coordinate 1,130,314,711 downwards.
TTCTGTGCATCTTTATATGGTAGTACTCATCCTGGAGATCTATTGAGCACATACAGTCACATTCTCCTGCAGGTAAGGCAGATTGGACTGTAGAGTGACCATCCAGAGCTTCTATTTGGCAACTGACAGGTTTACGATGGAAAGGTCCAGAATAGGCTTTAGGTTCCCCGTCTATTTTGGCACTAAAATGAACCTGGAAGAGATGCCTGATCCAGACCGATTTCGGGGGACGGGCTGGACGACTCATTTCCTTGGCAGCTTTTCTATTTCGAGCAATGCTACCTCCCTTTGCGTGGGGGAACATCCGGGAGGTGTTTTGGTGGAATGGGAGGAGCCATAAATGGGATGGTTTAGCCTCTGGATATTATCTGAAGCATGCAACGGTCTGTTGACACAGACTCTCATGCCATCAGGTGCATCAAAAGGTGACCACTGACTGCCTCCAGAGCAGAGCAGTCGGGCAACCCCTCAAGGCTGCTGCACGGGCCTGAGAACGGTTCTCGAGACCCAAAATTTCTCGGACCCCCTCCCTTGCCTCTGGGCCAGCATCTGTCTTGTCCCCCTCTGCCTCTAGAGGAAGATGAGTCCTGAGTGTCCCGGGAATACTGAGACTTCTGGAACCACATCTTCTTTTGCCCCCACTGATTCCTGGAAAAAGATCTTTGGGGGTTAGAGAAGCAGATCCAGATGGCAGACAATGTCTTCCCATCCTTTTCACTCTGGAACAACGTCTCACGAACAGTCTTCCCAAACAAGAAAGAACCATCATAAGAGGCATTGGCGAAAGACGCCTTAAAGGGTTCTGTTAAAGGACATAGCCTGAGCCAGGTGTGTCGCCTCAAGGGAATGCCGGACCCGGCCGCCCTTGCCGCTCCTTCAGTGGCAAGCGAAAGGACGTGCATGGACATATTAGAAAATGCTTTGACAGTGGCCATTTGTGTGGAGAATATGCGTTTATCCTCCGGTGACATGGACTCAGGATGCGACTCAGTTAGCTCCTTGACCGGGTCGTGCTGCAGTCGAGTTACATGGGCCAAATAATTCAGCGCCTTTATAGAAAAGGTGGCTGAAGCATATGTTTGCTTTCCCAGAAGATATCGTCCTGGACCCTTGGTCGGGGGGATGGACCATAGAACTTTCCTGGGCTAGTTCTTTCTTAGTAGCAACCGCAACCACCATGGTGTCCACTGGGGACCCCTTGTTCCAACTAGGTCTGTCTACAGGAGGGCTCAGAATTTTGTCAGGATGCTTGGGGATTGGCTCCACAGTATCCAGTTCCTTTCATGCCCGGGTGGTAATAAGGTCCACCAAGGGATCCACAGAAGAGGGGGGACCCAGGAGGTAGACGGGCCCGTGCTGAAGGCCTCCAGAAACACCGACTTATCCGATGAAGGCTTGGGGGCGGACCAACACCCCCCCCCCCTTGCTGGCACAGGATTTCCATGATGTCTCCAAATGAGACATCATCAAGGGGTGATCTGGGGGAACCTTCCCCTTCCTCCAAATCAGTATCCTCAGTGAGGGACTCTGGGGAGGAGTCCAGGTGCCTCCTTTTGTATGTTCGTTTGCGATGAACCTCTTCAGTGGGACTCTCCGGAAAGGGCTAGCAAACTACCGGTGGTTCCTCGAGGGAAACAGTCTGGGCCACATCAAGCACGGGCTGTTCCTGCATGGGAAAAATGGCTGAAGACGCACTCAGAGGTGAGGGAGTCGGGGCGGAAACCATATGGGGCCTCGATCCAATGGAGAGAAAGTACAGTTGTGTACACTTACCCTCAGTCAGCCCGAATACCAGTCTTGGGATTTCTGCTTCTGATGCCGTCACTTCTTCCATGACGTCAGTACGTCAAGGGTATAAAACATGCAGCCGATGCCATTACATCAGTTTTTCTTGCCCCAGATGTCAGGTGCCCCCCAAAATAGGAAGCAATTACATGGTATGCAACAGCCCCAGCAAAAAACAAAATACCAATGATATAAGATATGCCAAACAAAAAAGACAGGTAGAAGTAAAGAGAAGTCAGGGGGCTGGAGGGAGGGTAACCAGGACTGCAACAGTGAATACACTCGAACATCTACATTTATGGTAAGTGTACACAACTGTACTATGTTCTTCATGTTTCACTGTTGCAGTCATCAGATTTGGGTTGATTCCCAAAGCTGAGGATGGGTGGAGGGAGTTAAGAAGCATTATGGCTGGCAATCAGGCCCTGTAAGACTGATGTGGCAAATCCAGCTCTGGATTTAGAAAAGATAGGTAAGTGGTAATGCTTGGTGAAAGTGTGTACAGAGCTCCAGGTTGCAGCTTCCAGGATGTCCCTGGTAGGGATTCCCCTGAGAAAAGCTGTAGAGGTAGATGTAGCACTAGTGGAATGCATTTTGATCCCCTGAGGGGTAGGTTTCCCATGGTGTTTGTAGCAGAAATGGATGCAGTGTGCTATCCATTTAAAAATGGTTTGCTATGAAATGGCCTTGTCCTCTGCTGTTGCAGCAAAGCTGACTAGGAGCTGGTCAGATTTTCTGAAAGGCTTAGTCTTCCCCAGATAGAACCTAAGCTGCCTGTGCACGTCCAGGGCGTGCAGGATCCTTTCCCCTTTATTTTGAGGATTATGGAAAAAAAGTTGGCAAATGAATGGATTGGTTTAGAGCCACACCAGATACCACCTTCGGCATAAATTAAGGGTTGGTCCTGAGGGAAACCCTGACTGCATGGAAGACAATGAAGGGTTCCACGGACATAAGGGCCTGCAATTCAGACACTCTTCTTGCTGAAGTGATGGCTAAAAGTAAAGCCGTTTTCCATGAGAGGAATTTTAATTCTGCTGTAGCTGTAGGTTCAAAGGGCAGAAGCATGAGTTTTTCCAATACAAAGTTAAGGTCCCAGGCTGGATTGGGAGCTCTCCTGGGAGGCCTTACATTTTTTGCTCCTCTCAGGAACTGCTTGACCAGAGGATGAGAGAAGAGGGGCAGCTCAGAGTTATAATGAGCTGAGATGGCAGAGGCATGAAGAGAAGGATAGGCCTTTATGGAGCATTTCTGCTGTAAGCTCGGCACAGTTGTGTCCATTCCCTGAGAATGGCTCCAGGAACATTATCTTTTCCACTTTTCTGAATAGGATTTTCTAGTACTAGGCCTCCTTGCCTCCAGAATGACATCCAGCACCTGCTTACTGAGGACTGCTGGTGATGAGCTCAGGGGATGAACCAGGCTGCTAGGTTCAGGGTCTGGAGCTGCGAGTGCAAAATCTGGCCCTCCTGCCGGGACAGCAGGGAAGGGGTCTGAGGCAGGTGCCAAGGTGGCACTACTGTCAGATTGCCAAAAGAGGGTACCAGTGCTGGTGTGGCCAGTCTGGGGCAATCAGGATTGTTCTTGGCTTTGATCTTTAGAAGAACCTTCGAGAGGACAGGCAGGGGGGAAAGGCATAGATTGAGAGGTTTTCCCAGGTAAAAGTCAGGGCATCCACTTTCCAAGCTTGACTGTTGGGAGTTCTGGTGCAATATTTGCTCAAATGGTAGTTCTGAGGGGAAGCAAAGAGGTCCACCTCTGGTGGCCCCCACCTGTCCCTCAAAAGCTTGAATATTTTGGGTTCCAGTTTCCACTCGTGTGGGTCCATGATTTTTCTGCTTAAGTCGTCTGCCAGTGAATTTAGTTCACCTGGCAGGAATTGAGCTTGCAGGTGCACTTGGTTGCTCAAGGCTGTGTTTCACAGAGCCATGGCTAATCTACAGAGTGGGTAGGAATGGGTTCCCCCCTACTTGTCTATGTAGTTGTCCTGGAAGAATAAGGTCTTTGAAGGCTGTCAGGGCATTCTGTACAGCTAACATTTCTTTTTGATTGATATGCAGGTGCATTTGCTTTGGGCTCCATTTGCCCTGAATGCATTGTCCTGCCATGTGAGCCCCCCATGCATAGTCTGATGCATCTTGTCAGGGTTTGGGCAGCAGGGGGTTGAGTGAAAGGGAGTTCCTTGTTGTGGTAGCAGGCCTCTGCCCACCAAAGGAACTCTGTCTTTAGGCAAGGAATGATAGGAATCATTGTTTCCAGGTCCTCAGAATGTTGACACCAGAAACTTTTTAAGTACCATTGAAGTTTCCTCATATGCAGTCTTGCATATGGAATTAGCAGAATGCAAGAGGCCATGAACCCTAGGGCTTGCACTATTTTTCTTGCACATAGCTGGGTTTTGGTGGCCAGTAGGTTGAAGTAGTTTGTTAAATAAATCTGTTTTTCTGGAGTGAGGAAAACCATCTGGGAAGTTGTATTCAAGCTTGCTCCCAGGAATACAATCTGTTGGCTGGGTACCAGAAGTGATTTTTTTTGTTGATTGAGTATCCCAGTGAAGTTAGAAGCCTCTTTACAAATGCCAGGTGCTGTAGTAGCAATTCCTGATTGTCTGCCTGAATCAAGCAATCGTCCAAGTATGAGTAAATCTGAATTGGTCTCTGCCTGCAATATGCAATGGCTGGAGCTAGGCATTTTGTGAATACCCTGGGCGCAGTAGATAAGCCAAAGGGAGTGCAGATAACTGATAGTGCATGGAGCCTGCTCTGAAACATAGGCATTTTCTGCAAGATTCCCTTATAGGGATGTGCAGTTACGCTTCTTCTAAGTCTAGGGCTGCTAGCCAGGAGTCCTTGGTTAGCATAGGGAGCAGCTGTTGGAAAGTAAGCATTTTGAATTTTGGAACCACCAAAAAGGTGTTGGGAATAGACAGATCCAGGATAGGTCACCAAAAGTTTTCTTTTCTGGGTACCAGAAACAGTCTGGAATAAAAACCTTGTCCCCTTTGTTCTACTGGGACAGGTTGAATAGCCTTGACACTGAGAAGAGAAAATACTTGCTTTTGGGCCTCCGCCCACTGGTTTGGGGGGAGGTCTGGCCATCCGCTTGGGGTTGGGAGTGAGTGGAAGTGGAATTCATATCCCTGGGAAACAATGTTTAAGACCCATCTGTCCTGGGTAATGTACTCCCAGTTTTTGGCATGCAGGGCAAGTTTCCCTACTAAAGGTGCAAGTACTTGGGCAAGGTTTGGAAGAGTTAAGGATAAGTCATTGTGAGATTTTACCATAGGATGGTGGCTTACTACTCCCTGTTTTGGAGGTAGGAGCACTCCATTGCTTAGCTGTGCATACCCTGAGACTGTAGTCTTGGTGGTCTGCAGCCCCTGGGTTTGGACTGAGAAGGTCTCGGAGGGACTGGAAAAGACCAGTTTTGTGAAGGCCAATGCCTACTGAATCTAGGTGGCTGTACTTGTAAGAAATCCTTAACATTTTGCATAGATTTTGCTTTTTCCTCCATTCTTTTGAGGACTTCTTCTGCTTTATTGTCAAATAGACGCTCTTGGTTTAATGGTGCATCCAGTAATTTTGCTTTGACATGATTTGGCAATGTTTGCTCTTAAGCCAAGCATGCCTTTTAAGAACAGACCCAGTGACAGCAGCCCTACAGGATGCTTCTAAGGCATCAAAACCACATTGCAAAGTATGTTTTATCAACTTGGTTTGTAGAATGCATTAACTCTTGTAAATCTTTATGTTCTGCACAATCAGGAATCAACATCATTTTCTGTTTAATTAGTTCCAAAACATGTTGCTGATACTTTAACATATGAAACTGGCAATTTAAAGTCCTGATGGCAAGAGTAGTAGAGGTGTATACCTTCTTACCCCATCTGTCTAAAGCCCTAGAGTCCCTGTCTGAAGGGGTAGGATTTTTGGCTGTTGTAGCCTTAATGCCTTTAGGTCCTTGGGAAATGGTCTCTGGATCCGCATAGGATTCTTGAAGAGGAATTTGAGAGAGTCAGGTACTCTGATAGTATTGGTCAGGTTTCCTGGGAGCTGGAGGCAAAGTATCAGGGGTAAGGCTGGATTCCAAGAAGACATCATCCACAATTTCCAGAACAGGAGAGATAGCCAGAGGACTGTGCTGAGGCAAGTTTAAAAATGCCCCGAGTCGCTTTTTGGACTGAGAGTAGTCCTGGCTCTCCCAGCAACAATGCTCCCTAAGGGTAAGCAGGGTTTCATCAAAAGAAAAATCTTCTGGTGGGGAAGCAGAGGAAATGGAATCCTCTGCATCAGAATCCTCATAGGCAGATAAGGGTATGTCCTGGTAATCAGAAGGATCAGAGTAATCAGACTCCTGATCTGAAGAATCAGAAGAAAATTCAGTTTCCCTAATTAAAGTAATAGGGTCTTCTGCCATTCTAAGCATTTGTTTTTGTGGTATGTGGGCCTGAGAATGCGCTTTGGATGTTGGTTTTCTAGGCGCAGTGTGAACTCTGGGCTTGTGAAACTCAGCATTTTTGGTTTGAAGCGAAGTAGTCGGTTTAATATGACAATTGGAAGGCCTGAATACACCCTCAGAAGCCAGTGCCTGCACAACAGCTCTGGACCCATCCAAGGTAGAGACATCCGCAGGTTCCATGGTCAAAGAATCATCTTTCGGCATACTGGACTCCGAATGGGTCTCAATAGCGGCCTGCAAATCTGTAGAAGTGGGTATCAGGGGCTGCGAAAGCACCTCATTGAGTACCGGCGGACTGGCGACTCACTTAACTGTAGCGTCGTTGGCAGATTTGGACCTATGCAGCCTGTCTCTGTCTTTATCCTTACTTTTTTTGGTAGATTGGTAGTCGAATGGCTTATAGAAGCCATTTCGGAAGATGGAGATCGAGAGCGAAATAATTTAGTGACAAAAATAGTCTGACGGCAAGTTGTTTGGGCGTTGAACAAGGCACAAAACCGACAGCGAGGGACATCGTGGTTTGGGCCTAAACAGGTGACGCAGTAAGAATGAAAATCTCCGTGAGGTATTTGTTTTCCATAGGCAAGACAATTATTCATTTTTTCTGACATCAGTTAGAGCAAGAAAAAAGGATCCCCAACGGGGTACTTATCTTTTAGAAAACTTCAAGTCTGAAACTCGGAAAACGAAAATTTCAGGAGACGTCCGACCTGCACTTGCAAACTGCTTCTGCTTCTGGCACCACACAGTAAGAAAGACTGATGTAATGGCGTCGGCTGCATGTTTTATATCCCTGATGACCTAACGTCATGGAAGAAGTGGCAGCATCTGACACAGAAATCCCAAGACTCTGTTATTCAGGCCAACTGAGGGCTACCCTGCAGGCAGATAACCCAAATGTGATGACTGCAACAGTGAAACACGAAGAACATCCCTTTCCACCACATCAAAAGCTCTTTATTATTCGAAAAAATTGTTCTAGAAATCCAAACATTTCTGGGGTTTAAATAAATTCCAATTAACAGAATCAAAGGCCCTTTCAATGTCTAGGCTGATTAATGCAATTTTTTTAGTGTGCCTGCTAAAATCTAAGACTGTTATTACCCTTTTAGGCTAGCCTATTAACAGTAAATCCAGTTTAATGTTTATTAATCAAATTATCAATAATACTTCAATCTAGTAAAGAAAATAGAAGTGAATATTTTAAGCTCCACATTTAATACAGAACTAGGTCTATAGGATAAGAGTGATTTTTTTCCCTTTTCCTTGTTTTAAAATAGGTGATATTACAGAAAATTTCCATGAAGGAAGGATTCTTTTATCTTTCATCACAAGAACTTCATTAAGCAACTCTATTATATTAGTCACTCTTTGTAGGATAAACATTTTATTTCCCGTTTATCCTGTTCTACATCAAAAACTGTCTGATTCTCCAGGTTAAAAAAAAATATTCTGAATACAGCAACCTGAATCTCGTGCCTGCCTCTCTACATTCCCTGACTGCTAGTATAAACTTGCCTCCCTTCTGCCTGGTATACAGTGAATTATCATTTTCCACAAACACTCTGTGGTCTTCAATTTTTAACACTTTTCCTTTCTGCCAGTTTGTCAGGAGCATCTCTTTCTGCTGTTAAGATTGCATCTTTATTAATAGAAGTTTTGGCTAATTTCTCATGGTCAGGTTTGGAACATACAGCTGAGATCCTCTTTTAATTAAGAAATCCTGATGTGAATCACAGTCCAGTTGCTTGTTTGACATTTCATAAAATTAATATAATTTTTCCTTCCAGTTTACCTGGCACTCTGTCTTCTAAATTCTACAATTTGCCATTAAACAGCTCTTCTAGAGAAGCATCATGCTCACCCAACCTTTTCTGTATTTCAACCTCCAATTTTTACAGTTTTATCTGTTCATCTGAATAGCTAGTTATAACAACTTTGATTTTTTTCTGAGCCTTTTGTTGAGTTCATACATTCTTTTAGAGTTTAATTTATTGTAAACACCTCTGACTGCATTTGATTTATTTTTTCCTCTCAATTACTGGAAGCCATCTCATGTACCAAATCTGAAACTTGAACTTTTTGCCGAACATCTGCATGATTCCTAGGTTTACTATGGTGTGTGCGAGCATGCATTAGTCGAACATGACAATCAAATTCACAGTTAGGAAAGTTGACAATGCCAAACCCCGAATGATCAATTAGAAAATGACATATGCGTATGAATCGACCATGTGACACACGACATATTCTCAGACGTATATCCGTAATTCGCGCAATTGGTACAACATCTACATGGTGCCGTGCTTTACGCGAGGTGTGTATATCTGTGTTAGATGGTGTTCTACTGGAATTGTAGGTGAAGAAGTACGAGTAGAGTCACAGTTAACAGGCATGTCACGGTATGCTTTCTCACTTGTACATTACTTCGAACTTATAGTACAGAGTAGTATGCGCTATAGTAAACAAACCAGTTTTATTGTCTTTAATTCCTGTTGTAGTTTGAAGAGTGCTGTGAATGAGGACGTCAAATTCAGGCCAGGAACAATTGGAAATGTGTACGAGACAGTATGTAGTCAAAAGGGTAAACAACTGCTCTGTGTAGAAAGCTATCACTATATGCAGGAAAAAAAAATGAGAATCGTACATACTGGTGCATTAAAAAGCTAACAGGAAAATGTAGGAGTAGGTGTATTACAGACCACACAGGAGAAGGATACAAATTGGTAAAGAGCACAGCACATTACCACAGCCCTGACAGTCGTAAAAGTGATGTATATAAGGACAGGTATACTATTAAAAGGAGAGCTGCAGTATCTATTGATCCTTGCAAAGTTGTGTCGGAGATCCTGTCAGAAACTCCAACTGAGGTTGTTAATGCATTGCCTAATACATCTGCATTGAAGCAGTCAGTGAACCGCATAAGACAGCGAAAGCATAAATCTATGTTCAGTGACATGGTTACTTTATCCCAATTAACTGCGGAGCATTTCAATATAAAGAACGGAACATGTATTGTGGAGCATAGTGGTGACAGTAGTTCGTTTGGTTGTCATAACTACAGAGAATAACCTGCAATGGCTGTGCATCTCTGAGTATACTATAGTAGATGGGACATTCCCCATCAGTACAATGGAATGCAAACAAATATATACTATACATTGCAAAATTCAGGACACTGGAGTAGGCAGGGTAATTCCTGTGACATATGGTATATTACCTTCAAAAGCTGAGGAGTGCTACAATGTACTTTGGGATGTTGTGGTACGTTTATGTGTGAAGTTTGACCTAATGCTACAGCCAAACATGGTGCGGAGCAATTTTGAAAAGGGTGCAGTTAATGCAATTAAATCACATTTTCAGCAAAAGCGTCACTAAGGGCTGCTGGTTCCATCTATGCCAAATTATTTGGCGTCAGATACAAAAACTACATCTGGCATCCTTGTATGGCACTAACTGCTCCTTTTCCATATTGTGTAAACAGATTCCAGCATTGGCATTCATTAACCCTGAATTCATAGCTGAGACACTCAATGAGATTGAAGCTGATATGCCAGAGAATGCTAAATTATTATGTACCTTCTTTCTGTTCGGTGGAACTACATCTCGGGCAGGCCAAGTAGATATGGTATGAGATGTAATACTACAGAGCGGATACCCCCGTTATTTGAAATCCCATTCTGGAACCGTTGACATACATGCACAGTAGGTTATCCCAGAAGCCAGACTGCTGTCGAGGGATGGCATCGCTGTTTACGTAGTTTGCTTGGGAAACCTAGGTTGTATCTGATGGATTTGTTACACAGTATCGAGTTGGAACAAAACAGGGTGGAGGATATAAAGAGTGGGATGTCAGCCTGCATGCCTTCATCTCCTAAGAGACAGAGACTTTTAGATAAAGAAGCGTATTTCGATAGGCTACTAGCTTGGAGAGATGACATGACTACTAGAGGTTTTTTGCATTTGGTGGCACAACGCTGTTCTTTTTGAGTTGGCTAACCGCCTTCATACACTTATTTTGATATGATTTATGGAATGCGTTTGCTTGGGTGATGACCGTGTGGTGCTGATAATGACTGGGACTGCACGTTGGTGTATAGCAATGAAAAAATGTAAACATAATTGGCGAAAACATATCTGCAGCTGTTTACTATACTACTACTTGCAGACATTACTGTAAAACCTGTGAGGAACCACATATGTAGGATTCCTTCTCTATGGCAAACTTGTAAATGTGGTGGTTTACTGTAGTCATGGAAATGATGTGAGGATCATGTTACGGCAGCTGCAAAGTCTGGATAGACGAATGTCGAAAACATCGAATCCACAATCGTCTATATCATTTTCGACATTATGCATGTTCGCTACAGCCAATTTCGGTGTTATTTTTCGATCATGTTGCTATTCGGCTGAACTGCATTTGTCATTCCCACAGTAAACCTGATTCCTACCAGCCAGAGTTTTCTCTTCTTTTCTGGTTGACTTTCTCTCAGTTTCTCCATATTTTATCTTAGCTGGCATCCACGCAGTATAATTACTTAGCCAGTGACTGAATTTTGCCCAAGCTGACAACTTCACTGACCCTTTTACTCTCAGTTTTTGTTTTCAGAGAAAGGTCAAATCAGCCTGTTGATCAGTGTGCAGCAATCTTGGCAGTTTCACTTCATAGATGTTTCAACACCCCCCTCCCACCAACCTGGATGGGAGATCTAAAATGATTAAAGGATCTAAACTAGAATACACACCTTGAGGTGGATCAGGCTATGGCCCCAATCAGAAGATCTACAATGGTTTACACTGAGAGGGTTCCTTGTACTGTTAGAGGCCTGACATAGCTTGAAGACATATTCTTTTTCAGCCAGCAAGGGGAAAGAAGATGAACACTTGTCTTTCTTCTCTGAATTACTTTCAAAAATAACCTTTACACCGATATAAATGACAAAAATGTTACTGATTACTTGTATGTCACTAACATTTTTGAAATGTACCTGTATTTTAGAAATTATCCATACGCAGAAAAATTGTGTACAGTAAAAAGACAAATGGTGTGGTTGTCACATATAATTTCACATGACATCTCAATAGATAATGAAAGTCAAAAATTGGCAAAAATGTTTGAATACATGGCTATCCGATTGATTTGACAGTACATACATATTTTAGATGAAGTTAGACAAGAAAGAGAGACTAAGATTAAACCAATTCTGATTTAGAGATAATTTATGTTAAATGTTATTGATAAAAAGAAGCTGATCAAGTGCAATTGATTGTTTTACCTTTTGCTATGGACTCAAACTCTAAGAAGGCTATAACTGATAAAAACTGGAATATATATGTATAGCTTTTGATTTGGGCATGAAAAGAAACATTAATAAGAGCCAAATATTTTTTAGTAGAAATAGGAAACTAAAACAGAGAGAATGGTTATATGATAAAATGTGTAAGTGAAGTTTTCTTTGTGGATAGCCCACCCTGAGGAAATCAAAGAAACTTCCTGTGGAGACCCCAGACTCTGGTGAGCAGAATGCATTCATCACACTAAGTGACACCATTCAGACACCCTGCAGCAGCACAGAAACTACTACCTGAAGGGTTATCACCTGTAACTTGAAGTATCTGATGTACTTGTTGAGGTCCAAAATGCTAAGAATACTACCATCCCCTTTGGTAACAGGAAAAAAATGTACAATTAGAACTCTATAGCCTCATGACAAAACAGACGAAGCGTCTACAACCCGTTTAATGTATATCCTCTGGGCCTTTCCCAACAGAAGTACTGAGATGGCTTGGTCTCTGAGTGAAGCATTTTCTGGGGGTTGGTCTAAAAGCTCTATACATGGACACCAGAGCCCATGCGAATAAACCAATGGCCTTTCAGGAAAGCCCTCCAGGTCATGACAGAGTCAGAAAACTGTTCCCTCTCATGATCAGCTCTGAACAACAAATAAAGACCAAGACTTCTAGGTTGGAAGTCCACCCTCCTTGGACATTAAACAGGCAAAGCCAGAGGAAATAAAACTATAGGATTCTTGAAGATTCTCCACATGCTAAGAGTTTTCTTTCCTTAGAAGGCTGGCCTTGTTTAGAAAAAGACTAAGGAGCTGAGGATGAATGACTGAGATCTTTCACAGAAAACAAAGCAGGCTATTATTTTGTAAGGTCATCAATGAGGGCTCAATGAACCCCGCCCCATGACGGCTGCAACAAGAATTGCTTGATGGAGAGTCTCCTAAAGACAGAAAAGTTTCAGTCATTCTATTCTATGTAGGCCTACGGCAGACACTGCTGCCCAAGCCAAGGTTCTGGCACAGTCAATGAGTTACAGAGCCATATGGCTTCTCACTGGGGAAGATACAGACTGGGTTCATAACCAGCTTCTCCCTCTGCCCAGACTAAGGGAGGGTTAAAATCCTTTCCAGCACCTAATCCACTATAAAGGAATACAATCAGGATAGATAAGACTGACACCAGAGGGACCTTTACCTCAACACTGCACAGAAGAAAACCTTCTCATCCACTCTGTATATTATTTTAGACTCATTTATTAGACAGTAAGGTTAAGAACATATTGTGTCTTTGAGACCACTGTTAGAGCAAAGATATAAGGTGGAAGTCTACACTGACACTGGTTAGGACTTATACTAGTAGAGTGCACCTGCTCTCCTGGCAGCCAAGAAAGCAAGATCTGGATATCTTTACACTACAAACATGGTTTTCCTGATAATAACATTTACAGGAATGACCCAAGTCTCCTCATACTTTTCTGCAGAAAACTATTTCTGGGTTGGGGAAAATGGGGCCATAAACCACTCTATTGTGGACTTGATAAGCCATAGAGTTTCTCCAAATGAAGGATCATCTGCTGAGCAGCAGTACGGAAGGGAAGGTCCACTGATTTGATCTAACTTAAAGAAGATGGCCTCTAGATCCTCTGATTGCTCCCGAAAAATAGAGGGATAAGGGAGATCCTTGCCTTCTCCCCAACTCCAGATTTGGAGTAATGACACAACCAGTATGTGTGAAGTTGAGTGTGCAATGGATACAGGCTGGGGGGTCACGCAGAAGGGCACAATACAGAAGGACATACCTACCAAGGGCAGAATGGAGGCAAGAAAGACCTTCACCATGTCTGGTGCTGTCATCAAGCCACATTACTTTTGGTGTAATCCCAAACCTGAGAGGACATATCCCACCAGAAATCAAATTGCTTAACAGTGACCTAGCAGCCAGCTTTAGCCAGAGAAGACTCAGGGGACCCTCCATACTCTAAGCCTTCAATCCATGCTGGATCCTGGAGCTGGATCAAGGAGTATGGTTGTCAATCCCAAGTGCAACCCTCAAGCTATCAAACTTGAGGGATTGATTTCCAGGAGCAAGCCAGGTGTAAGTATACTCCACTCATCTGACTCAGAGAATGGCAATGTTTGCACCCTGTGAAGCACCCCCCAGCTGTTTACCAAGGGTGCACTCCCATTAGTCCCTTGCAAAATACGGGTATGAACCTAACTCCTCTCTGCCCAAGTGTAAGGAAGCAACCTTCTGCTTCCTTTGCCTTTTGATGGGGCTGTAAGAGGGAACCACCTGCCTTTTCCTGCACTGATCATATCACAGCCACTGTACAGCCTAGCTTTGTGGCACAGAAATAAAAAGCCCTATGATTCAGATGCTCAAAGGTCAGTGTTTCTGAAACTGGAAGATCCAGAAAGGAAAGGGAAGTGTGGAAGTGAACACAGATGCAGAATCACTCATCACTGGGGGAAGGAGAGGTGGTTTCAGTTAACCAAATGACAGCATGCAAGTGGAAGCTTACATGACAATGAAAAACCAATGCAAAGGGTATGTGCTTTGTGATATTAATCGGGTGACTCCAGTTCTCCAAAGTATGGGGAAAGTATGAACATGCATGGGAAATGTAAAGGATGCTTGAAAGTGGTACAGATGCTCATGTCAGCAAGCACAGTTACAGCCTTAAGAGAAATGCCTTCATTCCAAAGATGAGAATGAGGGAACAACCACCATGGATGTCAGGAAGATGAGTCCTCTGGGAAGCTCTTGCCTCTCTGCTGGGGATACCTACTATGGGAGAATGAACGGACTGAAAACTGAACATGTAACTTGACCACATCTCTAAATCTCTAATCTGCATGCATTTGTACTTTGTACTCATTAATTCACTTCTGTTACTCAAGTAAATATGTATGTATGTATGTATGTCAGGCTGTGTTGATTTAGGCACTAAAACAGGAACATTCCTATGATAAGTCTCAAAAGTGAGAAACAAACTGTGTGACAGGCAGAAAAGAACTGGTAGGCTCACACACTAGGTACACTTTCCTATTGCACTGCATGACATCACTGCAAATATGCCTGCAGAGGGTGTATGTGCTACTTCTGACAGACAGACCTTCAGAGAAAACAGCCACAGTCAGAGAAGAAGGAAGAACATCCCAAGTACTTACCAACTGAATAGGGTTTCATACACTGAAGCAGTTAAATTAATAGAAAAAGACTATGCTGTGTTTAAGCATAGAGATGAATATTAGACCACTTCAAAACTTAAATCTCAATACAAGTTCATTGTATTTTTCACAAGGTTCTTAACAGTTAAATGTTTCTTGATACACAAAATCTTGTTTCAACATCCATTTAACTTCAATAAGTATGTCTTGCACACTGGAGCAAGCCAGGTGTAAGTATCACTCATCTGACTCAGAGAATGGCAATGTTTGCACCCTGTGAAACACCCCCAGCTGTTTACCAAGGGTGCACTCTCATTAGTCCCTTGCAAAATACTGGTATGAACATAACTTAGCAAAATACTGCTGTACATACCTGCTGAATAGCTGACTGCAAATGCTTTGTGACATCTTCTACCTGACGCTCTGCACTGTGTGCTCTCTTCTTCTCCATGTCTAGCTGTTCTGCTTGCTTGTCATATTCCATTAGCAGATTCTATAATAATATCACACACCAATCAAATATCAGCTGGAAAGATATTACAGGGACTTAAAAAAATATTTTTCGGAATGCAAAGGCAACTGGACTTTCTTTTATTACACAAGAAATTAAGAAACAGGTGCTCATATACAAACTCTTAACAGAATGCTTTTAGGTTTGATTACCACACAATTATACACAAACCCTAACAGCAATGCTTTTAGATTTGATGCACCATACATTCATTTTATATTAAACCAAATGGCAGGATCTCACTCTAGTATCAAACTTTCTTTATATAGTCTGTTGACTGGATAAGAATGACTGCAGAGCGTGTTCCATCTTTAGTTAAGTTATTGTAAAATTCCATCCTCCAACATAGTCAGCTTTATCCTAGAGCTACTTTTCTCCCTATAATTTCATTTAGATGTCATTTAGTGCACATAAACCTTTTGGTGCTTTCTAGATGTTTTGCTTCCACTTGTTTTCCTGCAAAAGACTGAGACTCTCACCATTTTTTCCCCTATTCAGGTCTTATATTGTTTCAGAAAGGAAATTACCACAATCTGCGTGATACAACAGCTTAGACTGCAAACATTTTAGTTTTCACAGTTGGTGACTGGCTATAATCTTAAAATTTGACATTTTGTCTTGATGACATCATTAAAGTGCTATAAATAAAAAGTGAAACTCTTTTTCAAGAAGTTGGGAAGAGTAATATGTCAACACTACATAAACAAATAAAATGTGGCCAATAAAGTGTAGCTTTTATCCACATAACTACAAATTTAAACACAACATCACAACTAGGCAGCTATGCTGTTTTTTGTTGGGAGCAAGGATAAAACCCTGACCCAGATTACTCAAATTCTACTAGTGGTATAGATGCTAGAAGAGCCAGGCAGGGAAGAGTAGGAGTAAATGGCCAAAAGCAGCTCTCCTACCCTGCAGCAGGGACTGGTTGCCCACTGGCCATTTTACTAAATGCAAGTAAAGGCTTATAGGTGATAAAGATACAGCTACAAAGAAAAGTGTAAAATCTTACCCTAACCATAGATGTCCTTCTCTTCCATGTTGCAGTATTCTGCATATGGGTTTACCCTTCAGTCTCACATATGTATGGCCAGTATCCAAAAGCTTTCAGTCCCTCTGTGGTGCATGAGATGTCTGACATGGACGAGAGTTCGTGGGCCATAAAGGTGATGTCAGCACACACCAGCCCTCAGAATAGTAGCCCCAGTCAAAGCCAGTCCTGTGAGGGCGATGCTATATCATTGCCATCCAGAAAGGGAAGCTATTAGCTGACAAGAGGGGAAGGAATACTGCAACATGAAAGAGAAAGACATCTATGGTTATGGTAAGATTTTACACAACTTTTCAATGTCCTTCTATTCCCATGTTGCAGTATTCTGCATATGGGTGAGTGTCAAAGCTCACTGAGGTTGCGATGATGGTCTAGAGGCAGACTCCAGGAATCCATGAAGGACAGCCCTGGTGAACCCTGCCCTGGATCTGGAGATGAGGTCAAGATTGTAGTGCTTGGTGAAAGTGTGGACTGAGGACCAAGTAGCAGCTTTCAGGATAGAAGAGGTATCCTGTCCCTTGAAGAAGGCTCCTAAAGATGCCATTGCTCTTGTGGAATGAGCTTTAACTGTACCCTGTAGGGACTTACCATGGAATTGGTAGCAGAAGGTGATGGCCTTGGAGATCCAAGTAGAAATACTCTGCTTGGTCACTGCCTTCCCCGGGGCTCTGGGGTGAGCGGATACAAAATGTTGGTCAGCCTGTCTGATAGATTTGGTGTTGTGCAGGTCGAATCTGATTTGCCTGTGAATATCCAGGGAATGCAGAACTCTCTCACTATCTCCTTGTGGGTTTGGGAAAAAGACGGATAACTGTACGACCTGATTGATTGATAGGTCATTGACTAACTTGGGCATGAAGGATGGATTTGTCCTGAGAGTAACCCTGTCCCTGTGGAAAACTAGGAAGGGAGGAATAGCCATAAGGGCTTGGAGCTCGGACACTCTCCTGGATGAGGTTAGGGCCACTAATAGAACAGTTTTCCAAGTACTGTGCTTTAATGAGGCTTTGTCTGCTGGCTCAGAGGTAGTAAGCGTAAGCTTCTCTAGCACATAGTTGAGGTCCCAAGGTGGGGGGATGGGTTTCCTGGAAGGCCTAAGGTGCAGTACCCCTTTGAGGAAGAGTTTCCAAGGGAGTCTGGATGCTAATGGGAGCTCCAGAAGCAGGCAAGCTGAAATAGCAGAAAGATGAGCTTTGATGGATGAATAAGCCAGTCCAGTCTGCAGTAGCTCATACAAATAGGACAGCACTATTGAGGATTCACTGAGAAGTGGATCCAACTGTCTTTTATGATACCAAATAGTGAATTGTTTCCACTTGGGAGAGATTTGATTTTCTAGTATTTGGTTTCCTGGCCTCCTGCAGGACATTGAGCACATCCTCATTCTAAAGGTGTCTAAATGGGATCAGAATCCTATCAGCCACAGGGTAAGGTGCAGAATCTGCCACTGTGGATGGATTAGTGACCCCTTGTGCTGTGTGAGAAGGTCTACTCTCGGGGGGGGGGGTAACTTGTGGTGATTGCCCTTGGACAAGTATAGAAGTACGGCGAACCAGTGCTGTCTGGGCCAGTAGGGAGTAAACAGCAAGATTTTCAGATTGTCCTACTGAATTTTCAGCAGGACCTTCTGAATGAGTGGGAAAGGGGGGGAATGCATATAGATATTTCCCCTTCCATGAAATTGAGAAGGCATCTGTTGCCAGTGCCTGTGGTTCGGGTCTCCTGGTGCAAAAGCCAGGATGTTGCCTGTTGATGGTGGAAGTAAACAGGTCTATTTGAGGTATACCCCACCTGTGGACCAAATCCAGGAAGACATCTCTGTGCAGCATCCATGCGTGGTTGTTTGTGCTGGTTCTGCACAAATAATCTGCCTGTTTGTTGTGGTGAGAGGGAATGTAGGTCATCTACAGGGAGATTCCCTGTGAGGTAGCCAATTTCCAGACCAAAAGGGCTAGCCTGCAGAGCAGGTATGACTTGGTCCCTCCCTGCTTGTTGATATACCACAGTACAGTGGTGTTGTCTCGCATATCAGAAGCGTTCCTTGTTGTAAGAAAGGTTGAAATGCCTGGAGGGCTCGAAGGATTGCCCTCATCTCTCTGGCATTGATGTGTTCTGATTTGAGGTGATTTGGCCACAGGCCCTGCACCTATTGGTGTCGGAGGGTGGCTCCCCATCCCAGGCCTGAGGTATCTGTGTGCATGACCTGAGTGGGTTGCGATGGTTGGAGAGGGAGGCCTGGGTTGCGCTTTACCTGACTCAACCACCATAGTATTTCCTTTTTTAGGCAGGGTAGAAGGGGCACAATGTGCTCCACAGGCTGGCTGTGTTGCTTCCAGATTGAGTGAAGGTACCACTGCAGCTTCCTCATGTGTAGCCTTGCTACAGGAAGCATAGGTATGGTGGCTGCCATGTGGCCTAGAAGCTTGAAGCACTGCCTTGCAGTCAACTCTATAGAGTGAAGCACCAGGAGAAGATGTTCTGTCAAGGAACTCACTTCTGAAGGGGGTATGTATGCCTCCATGAGATCGGAGCGGATCCTGCACCCGAGGAACACAATGTCCTGTGTTGGTTGAAGATGGGATTTTGGAAGGTTTACCTGAAATCCCAGTGACTGTAGTAGGGTCACCACAAACTGGATGTGCCCTTGCAGTATTTCTTGGCTGGCGGACTGGATCAGCATGTCGTCCAGGTAGGGGAATATGTCCTACAGTAAGCCACCACAGGTGCCATGCATTTGGTAAAGACTCTGGGTGTGGTGGTGAGTCCAAAGGGCAAGGCAGAGAACTGCAAGTGAGAAGAGCCCACCAAGAATCTTAAATATTTCCTGTGGAAGGGCCTGATTGGATGTGGAGATAAGCATCCTTTATACCTAATGTAGCAAGGAATCCCTATGGGATAATACGAGGGAAAAGGGCTGGGAGGGTTAGCATTTTGAAGGTAGGTACTTTTAGGAAGAGGCTGAGATAGGAGAGGTCTAGAATGGGTCTCCATGGTCTATCCTACCTGGGGACCAGGAAGAGCCTTGAATAGGAACCTCTTCCTTCTGCAGAGGATGGGACTGACTCTATAATGCCCTGGTCGAACAGTGTCAGCAGTACTGGTTGTAAGAGGTGCAGCTGCAGAGTAGGTGGTCAAGGTATGCCCTGCCATGTGGAAGGGGAGATTCAGGACATGAAGCAGGCATTTTGGATGAGGGACAGGACCCACCTCTCTGAGGTGAGAAGGGCCCAAACAGGGAGACAGTGAGAGATGCGGGCAGACAGAGGTAAGAAGGAGGAGGGGAGGGAAGACTGGCAGGTAGTCAGATGCTACCTGCCCTGTCTTGAAAGGGAGTCCTCTGGCTGGAGTTAAGGGTTGCTCTAGGCAGGGGAGGTTTTCTAGTGGACTTACAAGGCCTTGAAGGAGGAGCAGGTCAAGAGTGCTTCCTAATAAACTGCGTTTTGGAAGGATAGCTTCTTTGGAACTTAGGGATTGGTGAGACCAGTAAATGTTTAAGGTCCAGCATCTCTTTTCTTTTCTGTTGCAGAGATTTAAAGAGGTCTACCACCTTAGAGCCAAAAAGTGCAACATTGTCCAGAGGAGTATCAGTGAGCTTTGCCCTGAAGTCATCTGGCAGAGGTTGTAGTCGGAGACAGGAGTATCTGCGTAAGGCAGAAGCTGATGCTGATGCTGCTGACCTGGCAGAGGATTCAGCAGCATCATAGCCACACTTGATGGAGTGTCTGGTGACCTGGGATGAGAAAGCCAGGAGAGAGGACGGTGAGGCTTTGGTAGAAGAGTCTGGAATATCTGCCAAATGTTTGGTGGCAGATTGTAAGAGAGACAAGGTGTACTTGGTCATGTGGGTCTGATAGTTTGTGGTTCTGAAAGCCAAGGTAGCAGAAGTATAAATCATTTTGCCCAATCTTTCCACTGTTTTGCTATCTTTGTCAGCTGGAAGAATGGTAGCAGTAGGCAAGAGTTTAGTGGCTTTGTCAGTGGCAACAGATATAGTGGCAGGATCAGCCGGTGGGCACTTGATCAGATGCAGTGTCAGGTACTTTGTAAAACGTGTCAGGTTGTGAGTCAGGGTTCAAAGATGCAGAAGAAAAGGCATCTAGAAAGGCAGGCAGGATTGGGGGATCAGTAGATGGGCTAGGGGTTCCCATTTGAATGAGGTCATAGTACCTCTTTTGTACCTCAGTCATTTATGAGGAATCCCATTTAAAGTGTTCCTTCATCCTGCTAATTGCCTCACTGAAGGTCAGATCTTCAACTGGAGAGTCAGGGTCCAGTGACTCTTCCTCTGGGGATCCGTACCCCAAGGGTGAAGAGAGTTAGGAGGTGTAGGAAAGAGATTTGTCAAAGGAATCTGAAAGGACCTCCTCTTCCCTGGGAGCTGGAGCTGTAGGCAGAGGCCTAGGGCTTAGGAGAGGAGGAGAGATGGAAGAAGTAATAGTTGGGGTAGGCCTCATGTCAGGCACTGAAGAGGCTCTGGCTGAAAGCCTGCCAATCAGACATGGTTTTTGTAGAGGGTAAGATATGTTTTCTCTTTTCCCTTCTTTTAAAAGGGGGCTGCGGTAGTCTGTCTGGAAACCGGCAACTGCAAGGGTTCGGAAGGCTCAGACTACCCCCCCCTCCCCAGCGCAATAATGGTCTCTGCAGACGTGCTCTCGCTTGTGGATGGTGCTGCGTCCTTTGAGGTACCCGCGACCTCCAGAGTGGCAGATCCGGAACCCAATCCTGTAACCAGGCCTATGTCGGCCACAGGTTGGGAATCGGCCGGAAAAGGCTCAGCAGTAGCCGAAGGCCATAAGGCTCTAGCCTTCTTTTTTGGTGGTTCTGTGGGGACGTCTGAAGAGCCCCCCCCCCATCTGAAGTGTAAGTAGTTTAAGACGTTGGTTCTCGAGGTATAGGTTTAGCACATGCAAGCGACTACACAAAGTTTTTGGTATGAACGCCTTGTAAGATAGGGCAGGCCTTATGGTTGTGAGACTTTCCCAAACAGAAAGGGCACTTGTGAGGGATCTGGCAGCCCCACTGACACTTACCCTTTCTGGATGACATTAACAAGCACTATTAAGTTTTAGAAGGCCTGAAAAGGTCTCCAACGGGGTACTTATCTGAACAACGAATATGAGGTCAACGATAACAGGAACACCTGGCGTACGACTGGTGGCTGAAAAGTTCTGAGGGCTGATGCGTGCTGTCACCTTTATGGCCCACGAACTCTCGTCCACGTCAGACGTCTCAAGCACCACAGAGGGACTGATTACTGAAAGCTTTTGGATACTGGCCGTACATATGCTAGAATGAATGGTAAACCCATATGCACAATACTGCAACATGGGAATAGAAGGACATCCACAGATATGGGCTTGTCTTAAAGTTATGACTATAGCCCCCATCAGCATGTGGGTGGGAGCATTCACATGCAGGGGTGAAATACAGAGCAAGCCCTCATGCTGATGCCAGTGCCAATGTCAGCAACCAAGGGGTGAAGTTAGAGCCTTAGAGGGAAATTACCTCATTGCTCACATTACTACCTGTGAGCAAAGGCATAAACATCCCAATGGCTGCCTGGATGATGGTTCTTATCTCCACACATGAGGAGTACTCAAGGGGGGTGCAAATGGGATGAAGACTGATGGTAAAAGTCCATGGCTAGCAGGCATGGAGGGAAGAATAGTGGCTCAACAAGTACCATACTCACTCTTGCTGCTGGAAGACCAGAAGGCTGTGGGTTCTATTCTCAACTCCAGGTGACTGGATTGCTGAGACTGCAGTATAGAATTAGGGGAAGCTGCACTCCTGAGAGTGTTTTCCTTTGGATGAAAAGTTAAACTGAAGTTCCATCTTCTTAAGTTGGTGGTAGCTTAAGTGGATGCAAAAGATCCCATAGCACCTATCGAAAAGAGTAGGGGAATTTCGCAGATGCCTTGGTCAAATCTTCCAAAGTAATTTACAATTATTTTATGTTATTTATTTGTGTTTAATTACTTGGGATGGTCTGAATGTTTCATGCAAAACCCCCTTTCCAGCAGAGACCTGGGAAGAAAAGTTCCACAAAATTACACATTCTAACAATAAAATAAAAAAGGTAGACAATACAGAAAATATAATACAATATAATATGATAAAATTAATGACTTAGCACAATTACTGTTTTCAGGAGAAGGGAGAAAGAAAAGTTACAAAGCCGTGTAAGATAAATGTGTATAAGGAAAAAGGAGGGATATTGAGGGAGGCATTAATGAGAGTGGAGAAGAATACAACTAGGAAGACACAAGACAGCAAGAAGACATTACTAAAGGGAAGATAATTGTATCAGTTTGCAGAGAAGGGTTTAGTATAAGGGAAAGGTAACAGCTAATAGAGATAGAACAGAAAGAAAGATTGGAGAATTCTATGTTGATTACCAAGAAAATGTGAAGTTAAAGGAAACAAAAAATTGGATATAATATATGAATAGTTGTAGAAAAAAGAATGATATGTAAAGATTAGTTTAGCCAGATGAGCTGGAATAAGATCAGTGCCGGGAATTTAATAGGTAGTTGTTTAATCTGACTTTAAAGCAGATGGAAAGGATATTAGCCTAATGGTAGCATTGAGGGAGTTCCACATTTAGATACAGAGGTGGAATATAGGAAATCTCCTAAAGGTGTTCCTTTTTTGACTTGAACTAGATTTACTGAAGGGGTCTTATTGGGTATACCATTGTAGAAATGGAGTGACAGAGGTAGGGCATTTGCTGAAAAGGAAGAATATTCTATGTGTCATTTTTAGCTGTGCATCTCTTGATTTTTTTTTTTTTTGTGAATTAGAGCCAGTTTAGTTTTTTTGAGTTCAGACAGTGATGAGCTGAGTTGGGCGATATTGTAGCAACTCTTTCAGTTTTGGTGTAGCACTGTTCTAGTTTTTTGAATGATTTTTGCATAGGGTTGGGAGGGTGGCCTAATGGTTAAGGTATTTGTCTTGCAAGTACAAGGTGCAGGGTTTGAGTCTCACAAGGGATAATTGGCTAGGCTTAAAATGGCTCGCAATGGCAGTTAGCTTAGTACTAACCTATGAACTATGTTAGTTAATGTTTATATTGTAGATTTTGAGAGGAGATAGTAAAGTTGGAGTTTTTGACTGTGCAGGATCTATGAGTAAGGAACATTATCTTAGTTTTATTAAGGTTTTGGAGTAGTCACAAGTGAAACAGCTAGGTTTCAATACAGGTAAATGATTCTTGAGTGATGGTTTGTAGTGGGGGTAGGGGTATGATAAGCAGATTAGAGTAGCATCATCTGGATACTCAATTAATGTTGCATAAGCTGAGGCAGAAGAAAGATTATTAATGAAAGGTTAAAAAATAAAGGTCCAAGAATGGAACGTTCTAGTATGCCATTAGGGACTGGTAAGCAGGTAAAAAAAGCAGAGTGCCATCTGAATGCTTGTGAGAGGCTGGAGAACCAGCTGAGTGAAGTAGTGAGGAAATTTAGTGAGTGAAGAGTATGCAGTAATTTTGGATGGCAGACAGCATCAAAAGATTTGGAGAGATAAAGGTAAATTATCGGTGCAAGTTGGTTTTCATTTCTCTCTAGATAAGCAGTATTGATCAAGGACAGTAGAGCTGTGGTGGTGCTAAGATTAGGATGAAAGCTGTAGAATAGAGTGTGTGTGCTGTATCTTTAAGAAGCATTTCAAGAAAGGCACGTGCATATAAATAGCAAGTACGTGCTAGCTTCAGTGCCATTTTGAGAGTGCAGCCAGAGGGTAAGCATATATGAGTGTAATATATAAACTTTTAAGCAGACTAGCTAAGTTAACGTTATTAAGCCTCAGTTCTGATATTTGTACATAATAAAGCTGCTTGAAAAGCACCCACAAAGACTAGTCTATTTCATCCTGACTAGACGAGTGACATGGTGTCAGAACCGGGATTCCAGAGGCTGCTTTTCAGATCTATGAGGTGCAGAGTTAACAGTGAAGGTAAACTGAGAGGAACAAGCACAAAAAAGGGCCAGAAAAGAACCAAAGGAAATGAAAACTTGCACGAACGGTTTACTTTATAAAAAAAAGATAAAACGAAGCATTACAAGGGCACAAACTGCATAATTAAACAAGTGAGAGGCACAAAAAGTTTATTAATTAAAGGAAGTGTTTAAAATTAAGTTATTTGATAAAACAATTATCAGAAAAGTACATACTAGCTTTGGAATTACTTCAGAATTGCAAAACGAGCACAAGAAAGGGACAATGGACACGAGAAGAGATTGAACAAGCAAAACAAATATAATAAGGGCTAAAAAAGGGCACATTAAGCATAAATAAAGCGAGGCAACTGCACGTTTTTTGGCAAAGTACTGTATTTTGGCATAACTACTACTTCGCATTGTATTAAGGGCAAAACTAGAGTTATTTGAAGTCTCTCAAAGTGTGTAAAGTGCTTAAAGAGTGTGCTTATTACTATGCATTTTTTATTTGTGTGCAAAGTGCAACTATTTGATGAAGTACAATCAAAATACAGCTATTTCAAAAAAGTTTCTTGTGGGTGTGTCTATTCGCAAAGCGCCGCTATTACAGAATGTTTCTTGCACTGTAAGGTGTTATTTAGCAAAGTACCGTCATTTAGGGGGAAGTTTCAGTGTTTTGTGTACTGTTTATATGCAAAGTACAGTTGTTTTGAAATATTTCTTACACTGATAAGAGGTGCGTTCTTACAGTACAGTAATTTCAAGAGTATCACAGTGCGCCCAAGAAACTTATTTCACAAAGTTCAGTTATTCAGAGGCTTCTTGTGCTATTGGGCAAAATTACAAATATTGGCATAAATTCCTGGCATATGTATATATATGTGTGTGTTCATGCACACTTGCAAAAGCGTTCACTTGTATGTGCTAAAATGGCAGACAGATTTCGAAAATCCTCACCACTTGCATTTGATCAGAATATTGCAGAGAATTTGAGAATATTTGACCAAGAGTACAATATTTTCATACAAGCAACTTATTCTGACAAAGATGGATGCACCAGGGCATTCATTTTGCTAAACCTAGCTGGGTCAGAGGCCATTGAAAGAGTGTTCATTTATGTATGTACCAGAAGTATATAACAGGGAAGGTGAAAACCACCATATTGTTGTACAGGCTGAATCAAGGGAAGACCCAGAGTGTTTGAAGCGCAAATTCAGAGAAATGTGTAACCCCAGACAAATATTCCATTAGATGGGCATTTGTTTTACACAAGTGATCAGAAACCAGGAGAACCTTTTGCAGCTTATCTTACTGACCTGAGGAACAAAGCTAAAATGTGTTGGTTTTGTGACTTAAAAGATGAGTTGATAAAGGACAGGCTTGTGTGTTGTATTAATAGTGTTGCTGTGAGAAAGATTTTGCTTCTTGACAGTGATTGAACGTTGAGTAAAGCTATTGAGATTTGTCAAATCCATGAAGTTACAGAAAGGCACACGAGTATGCTTGCAAGTGATATGGGCATGGTTTCAGTAGGATCTACAGCAAATGTAGACAGTATGCAACACATGGCAAACAGAAGCAGGCCTAAGCACATGGCAGCTACAGTCCCTGCTAGTTTTCCAGCAACTTCTAAGAAAGGAGCATGCTCAGTGCATTTCAAGGGTGAGTCAGCAAAACCCAAATCCAGCTTTGTTGTTAACATTCGCAATTGTGGTGCCATAGCATTTGGTCAGCAATGCCACAAGTGTAAAAAATGGAACCATTTTTCAAAAGTTTTGCAAATCAGTAAACCTCACACAGTTATAAAAAATGGTCACTCGAAAAAGCAAGTTGATCATACAGAAAGCTACAATTCTACTTTCTAGGTAGATGTTGTATCAGTAATTGGTGAAAAGGTTGATGCAGTCAATTTGTTGGCAAAGAATGAAGTGTTTTGTACTGTCCAGATCAATGATAAATTCACCAAGCTCAAAGTAGACACTGGTTCAAAGTGTAATGTTATGTCAGCAGACACATTTGCTAAGGTGAGAGCTGGTGAACAACTCAATGTGGCTAGTTGTGTGAAACTTGTTGCTTATGGAGGTGAAGAAATTCAAACCAAAGGCTAAATAGTGCTTTCATGTTATATGGCTAGGAACTGTTACAGCTTGTTATTCTATGTAGTCCGAAAACCTGTGCAGTCATTGGGTCTCACTGGCAGTTTCAGAATGAATCTGCTTTCGTTTACCAAAGAAGTTCATTATATAAGCACATATCCTATTTCCAATTTTTCTGAAGCCATTTTCTCAGAGTATGCTGATGTTTTCAATGACAAGTTGGGCAAACTCCCAGTTGTGTATTCTAGGAGGTTAGACCCAGAGGCCAGTCCAGTGGTCAGACCAGCAAGAAAAGTTCCAACAGCTATGCAGGATAAAGTCAAAGCTCAGTTGAATAAAATGGTGCAGCAAGGTGTAATTTGCCCAGTTACAGAACCAACTAAATGGGTGTCGTCTATGGTAGCAGCCCACAAAAAAGGCTCAGAAGAAAACAGAATAAGTATTGACCCAAGAGATTTGAACAAAGCATTAAAGAGACCACATCATTCAATGCGTACGGTCGAGGAAGTTGCAGCCCCAATACCAAATGCCACTGTTTTTTCTGTCTTGGATACTTAAAGTTCATTTTTGGCAAGTGATGCTTGATCACAAAAAAGAAGTTATGTACTCACCATAACGTTCCATGTTGGTAGTCCATCTCACCCTTCATTTTTACATATGGGTTTGGAGCCGATCCTCGGCTCTGACTCTGCCGATTTTCAAGCTCGAAGACTTCTGGCTGGCTCGTGGCTAAGCAGGTATCCCATGGTGCACCAGTGCAATCCCCAGATCTTGTTTGCTGCTCGCTAGAAACAGAAAAAAGAAACCCCTAACCAACAAACCAATACTAAAGGGTCGCCAACCAAGAAATTTAAAGTATTACCTCCAGATCTTCCAGGATGGGGGCAGGAGGGCTGGATGATAAAAATGAAGGGCGAGATGGACTACCAACATGGAACGTTATGGTGAGTACATAACTTCTTTATGTTAGGTAGTCCAATCTCACCTTCATTTTTACATATGGGACAGTGTCCCTAGCGCCTTATTCTTGGGTGGCTCATCAGAAAATACTCCTGAGCACCGTGGAGCCAAAGGATGCTCTACCTCTAGAAGACAAATCCAACTTACAATGAGTAATGAAGGTGTGAGGGGTAGCCCACATAGCTGCTGCACAGATATGATCAATTGGTACCCTAGCTTGAAAGGCGGCAGAGGTAGACAGAGACCTGGTAGAGTGAGCCTTGATCCTGTGGGGTAAAGGTCTGCCCTCCGAACTGTAGATGAAAGCTATGCAACTAGAAATCCAGTTAGACAATGTCACCTTAGAAACTGGTAAGCCCAATCTGGAGTCGGAAAGAAATGAACAACTGGTCTGACTTCCGAAATTCTTTGGTCCGTTGCAAATAAAAACGTAGCTGTCTGTGAACATCCAGCTGGTGGAAACGATATTCAGCTGCATTGCTATGATTGGGAAAGAAAACTGGAAGCTCAATGGACTCATTCAATGTGGCAAAAGAACAAACTTTGGGAACAAATGAAGGATTGGTACGTAAAGAAACCCTGTCTTTAAGAAAGACTAAATAAGGTGGCTTAATAGACAAGGCTTGTGGCTCAGATACACATCTGGCTGATGTAATAGCTTCTAAAAACACAGTATTCCAAGACAAATATTTTAAGGAAGATGAATGAGATGGTTCAAAGGGAGGGGATGTTAGTTTGGACAACACAAAATTTAAGTCCCAAGAAGCCACAGGTTCTTGTAATGGTGGTCTCAGTAAAGTGGCTCCTC
The DNA here is from genome assembly GCF_019279795.1 of Protopterus annectens. Lineage (NCBI taxonomy): Eukaryota > Metazoa > Chordata > Ceratodontiformes > Protopteridae > Protopterus > Protopterus annectens. The sequence continues at coordinate 1,130,286,643 of NC_056735.1, read as the reverse complement.
TCAAGAAAGTCTTGCATAGCTTATGAGACATAAGGTTGACATTTGGAGACCCTAAATAAAAGTGAGGGATTGCCGCCAATTGTACTTTGATGGTGGCTGTGGCAGATCCCTGCTGAAAAAGCTCCGAAAGGAATTCCAGAATCACAGGAACGGGAGCGGTGTAAGGATCCACTTTCATTTTCTGTGCCCAAATAGAGAACCTTTTCCATTTACTGTCATACAGCCTTCTGGTTGAGGGTTTATGCGAGGATAAAAGAATATGGGACACTGATGATGAAACATCATGAAGCCTGACTAGAGATGGAACTGGAGCAACCAAGCTGTCAATTTGAGGGTGTGGAGAGAGTGGTGTAGTGAACCCAACATGTGGGTCAATAGATCTGAAACTGGGTCCAGAATCCAAGGATCATCCAGGAGAAGAGGTTCAAGGAAGGGGAACCAGACCTGACGAGGCCAGTAAGGAGCAATAAGGATCAACTTGCTTCCAAGTCAGTTGGCTTTCTGCATCACTTTGGGGATAAGAGGGAATGGAGGAAAGGCATATAGAAGTCCCATGGGCCAATCGTGGACCAGAGCGTCTCTGGGTGTTTCCCGTGGAGGGGGAATTAGGGAAAAATAACTGTTGCACTTGGCATTGACTGGACTGGCAAAAAGGTCGCAGCAAGGTTGTCCCCATTTTTGGAAAATCTGTTTCACTACTTCCCGTTTCAGACACCACTCATGAGACAGCAAGATTGCCCGGCTTAGCTTGTCGGCTATCACGTTGGTTGTCCCCGGAATGTGCATTGCCACCAGAAAGTGCTGGGAAGAAATCGCCCATTCCCAAACTCGCATGGCCTCTCGACAGAGTGGGTAAGATCTGGTACCGCCCTGTTTGTTGATATAAAACACAACCGACATGTTGTCCGATTGTTTCGGAATTGTCCCTGGAGGAAGAAGGTCCTGAAGTGCTTGCAACACCAGAAGCACCACTCTCATCTCCAGAACGTTGATATGCAAATGAGCCTCGTGTTCTTGCCATGTGCCGTGGACAGTCCTGCCAAGATAATGCCCCCCCACCCGACCTGAGAGGCATCCGTGGTCACAGTGGCAATGGGTTGGGCAGGCACAAAGGGAGCTCCTGTGAACAAGTTGTTGGGGGCTATCAACCAACGAAGGTCCTTTTTGCATGATTCCGTCAGCGGAATAGGGTGACTCAGTGGTAGATATTGGAATGACCACTGGGAGAACAGGAGCCATTGAAGGATTCTCATGTGCAACCTGGTTAAAGGTATTAACAGAATGGTTGAGGCCATCATTCCAAGTAGTTGAGGAATCCATTTTGCTTTGACTTTCTGCAGTGCAAGAAGACGCTGAACTTGTGAGATGAGGTTTTGTGCTCTTTCGGTGGGAAGACGAACTGTCATATCCACTGTGTCTACCTCTGTGCCTATAAAAATCACAGATTGCGAGGGCAGTAATGCAGGTTTTTCCCAATTTATGGAGATCCTTAGTTGAGCACAAAGCTGAATGGTGGCATCCCTGTTTTGGTGGAGTAGATGCCTGCTGGGGGCGGTCAGGAGCCAGTCGTCCAAATACGGAAACACCTGGAATCCCTGACGTCTCAGGTGAACTGTCACTACTGCCATGCATTTGGTGAACACCCTGGGGGCTGTGGTGAGACCAAAGGGCAGAGCACAAAACTGATAATGGCTGGCTCCCTGCCGGAAGCACAGATATCTCCTTGATGCCTTGGAGATCCAGAGAGCACATCCAATAGTCTTTCCCTAACAAGGGGAGTATCGACTGAAGTGTGACAATCCAAAACTTGTCCTTTTTCACAGATTCATTTAATCTGCTGAGGTCCAATATTGGCCTCCAGTCTCCTGTTCATTTTGGGACTAAAAAGAACCTGGAGTAAGTTCCGGATTCTATCTGGTCTGCTGGGATGGGCTGGATGACTCTTTCTGAGAGCAACTTGTTGATCTCTACAGTTGCCTGATCCCTGTGATTGGGTGGAACATCTGGGATCTTTTTGGGAACAAACGGTGAAAGGGAAAAGTGTTTGATATAGCCTCTGGTAACAACTCTTTGTACCCACTTGTCTTGGGTTATATTTAGCCAGGCTTCTGAATACAAAGAGATGCGACCCCCGACTGGCCCCAGAGAAATGCAGTCGGGCCCCACATTAGGAGCGCTGATAAGGCCGCCCTCGAAAGGAATCATGGCCTTGCTGGTATTGTGGACCACCCCTGCCTCTAGGGTGATGTCTACCATTTCCTCCTCCTCTGCCTCTGAAGGAGGATTCACTCCGTCTGTCCGGAAAGGCCCTCTGGGACTTTTTGAACTACATTTTACCTCCCCTTTGACCTTTGGGGTATGGTAGAGAGGGGACGGTAAAACAGACTCCCACAGCAGAGAGAGTCTTTCCTTCCTACTCACACAGAGTGTTTCTTTCACCTTGGGACCAAACAAGGAGGAACCATCAAATGGGGTGTTGGTGAAGGTGGACTTAAAAGGCTCTGCAAAATTACACAAGCGCATCCAGGAGTGGCGCCTAAGGGCAACTCCTGAACCTGCTGCTCTGCTCGCTCCATCAGCCGCATGTGAGATAAGCCACATGGAGGAGTTAACTATCGAATATAGGGTGGACAACTGAGCAGAGATCCTATCAGACTCCCTCAGGACAAGCACCCTGTATGGAATCTCCTAACTCCTTGAGGAGAGCCCTCTGCAACCTCGTGAAATGGGTAAGATAGTTCAGAGATCAAAGTGTGAAAGCCACTGAACTAAATACACGCTTCCCAAAAATGTCCATCTGTCGAGACTCCTTGTTTGGTGGATGAACAGAGGAAGAAGCCTCCGCCAACTCCTTCTTCGTGGCTGCCGCCACCACCATGGCATCTACGGGAACGCCCCTAGACAAGAATTCTTTTCCAGGAGGGGCAGACAGGAACATATCTGGTCTTCTAGGAACTGGTTCCACAGCATCGGGAGTATCCCACACCTTCCGACTAACCAGATCCATTAGCTCGTCGAAAGGTGGAGACACCCAAGAGGCAGAGGGTTGAGACCCGAAAGCCTTCAGGTACACAGACTCCTCATCAGAAGAGTTGACAGTGGGCCAGTCGCACCTCTGTTTAAGGATCTCCAGGATGTCCACAAAGGAGACATAATCAGAGGACGACTTGGGGGACCCCTCTGACTCCTCGAGGTCAGTGTCCAATGTCAGAGACTTATCCTGGGAGTCAATATGCTTCCTCTTGTATACTCTCTTCCAAGGAGACTCCTCGAAAGGACCTTCTGGGGAGGCCCCGGAAGAGTGAGGGCCACCAGCCGGTGGCTCCTGAGGCTGCGGGTCTCTGCTGTCCCTGGAGAGAGTAGGTACCGAAACCGAAGTGGGAGTCCTGGGGGGAAGAGTGCCTGTACCACTGGCAGGGGCTGTAGATTGTGACAGCACACTCCTCATCACCTCAAAAGCCGACCTCTCTGGCTCTGAACACCCTCCCCGCTCCGAAAGAGACAAAGGATGGTGCCAGAGCACGAGCCATCGGCTCCGAGATAGATACAGGGTCCGAACTCACCCTGGCGGAAGCACCGAGAGGAAGGCTCAGAACCGAAGAGCGATTCAAACCCTCCCCATCGGTGCTGACAGAAGAGCTTCAGTCCCTGGACATGACGGATGGAGCCAAGCATGTCAGAGCCGAACTCTGCTCCAATGCAACAGCAAGGGGAGCTGGAACCGAGGGTTCCTCCGTTGGTAACAAGCACTCCGGCTCCGAAAAGCCAACATGGCTCGGAGGAGGAATCACAGATGAGGGCAAAACTGGTTTGAGTGGCTCCAGAGCCAATTGGGTCAGAGCCAACAAAAATTTAGGCAGAGCAGACGACTTCAGGAGTCTCAGTACTACCCTCTCCACATCTTCTTCCGAAAGACTCCTGGAAGATCTGGAAGATAAAGTTGGGGATCTCGACCTAGCAGGCACTGGAGATTTGATCAGCAAGGAGACCAGCAGGGACTCTACAGACTGGCTCCGAGCAGAAGAGTCAACTATTTCCAAAGGTTCAGCAGTCTGCACCGAAGCACCTGTGACAGACTCTGAAACCATGGTGCTCTCCTTCGGCTCCGGAGACTGAGGAGTTGACGAGACAGATTTTGTTAATTTGGAAGGCGGCTCCAAAACACCAGCCAGTGCCGGAGAAGGCCTTTTTGAACCTTTTGATTTGGAGTCAGATCTTGACTTTGAAGACTTAGACGAAGAAGCCGACGAACCAGATAAGGCTTCCTCAAAGGTTGGCTTCAGAAGACCCCTGAGTACCAGCTTGTTTTTCTCTCCTGCAACACTCTAGGAGAGAAAGTATGACAGAACAAACATGATTCCTGCAAATGGATGGCTCCCAAGCAGTAGACACAGCTACTGTGGCCATCCGTCAAAGACATTTTCTGGGAGCATTTCATGCATTTTTTGAACCCAGATGGTTTATGCTCCTTGCTATCCTTAGACATTGCAAACGCACAAGCACAACCAGAGGAGAAAAGAGAAAGAGAATAACTGAGGACTAAGTCCTCTAACTAAAACTGGCCTAGATCTACAGAAGAATTACACGAAAACTAGGTCCTCTAAGTTAAACGGGCCTAGCCTGGTGTAACAGAAACTAGGTATTTCAAATAAAAAACAGACCAACAGACAGAGATTCAGTCACACAGGAAAATTTCCAAATAAAATTACAATGAAGGAGTAACACGAGGACTAGGTCCTCCAAGTTAAACGGGCCTAGCCCTGTGAAAGAACTGGGTCTTCTAAGTCAAACAGACCAAGTATACAACACCACACACACAGACATTCAATAAAGCAGGAAAAAAATTTGCAACTGCAATAGTAAATAAGACTTTAGCGGATCCCCGCCAAAGACCACAAGTTAACAATAAACCAATTACCAGTAAATTAATCAATAGGAGCCCCTGTTGATTATGAAAGGTGAAACTGCCAAAACTAACGATCTAGACAAAAAAAGTGCAACTGCGCCTAACTACTGGTTCACAGGATACTACTACTAAGGTCACACAAGACCACAGGACAATTAAGGTAAAGCCCTATATACATATACTTTCCAGTAAATAACAGTAAATATGCAAAAACCACTAGTTAATGAAAAAATTGCAAAAGACTTAGCCAAAGCCAAGAGAAGCACATCCAAACTCGTCGACGTGGCATACGAGATCTGGGGATTGCACTGGTGCACCATGGGATACCTGCTTAGCCACGAGCCAACCAGACGTCTTCGAGCATGAAAATCGGCCGAGTCGGAGCTGAGGATCGGCTCCGAACCCATATGTAAACATGAAGGTGAGATTGGACTACCTAACATTCCTTATTACTATTTTCAGTACCCTGTTTGCCAGATATAGATTCCTCAGGATGCCACTTGGAATAAATTCTGCAAGTGAAGTCTTTCAGCGTGCAATGGAGCAAATTTTTTCAGGTTATCCTTGTGCCATAATAGTAGTCGATCTATTCGTTGGAGCCAATGGTGAAGCACAGCATGACAGAAACCTTAAGAAAATTCTAGGCAGAGCACGTGAAGTGAACTTAAGCTCAATCCTCTTAAATGCAAATTCAGGCTACCAGAAGTTACATACATAGGTCATTTATTTACCAGCACTGGCTTGAGACCAGACCTGTCCAAGCAAGCAGCCATTCTTGGGATGCCAGAACCAGATAATGTTCAAGCTCTACATTTTCTTGGCATGGTTAACTATTTGGGCAAGTTTATACCAGATTTCTGTGAGTTGACAGCACCTTTCAGAGAGGTGATGCGTAAAAATATTACATGGTCTTAGATGGAACAGCACCAGAAAACATTTGAAGACCTTAAGCAGAAAATTGCCATCCCACCTACTATGATGTCAATCACTCTTTCCTGTGTTGCTTCAAAATTTGGTCTTGGTACAGTTATTCCTCAAGAGGGCAGACCAGTAGCCTATGCATCTGGAACTCTTAACCAAACGGAAATGCAATATCTTCAAACTGAGAAAGAACTTTTGGCAATAGTATTTGCGTGTTCAAAGTTTCATGATTATATCTATGGTTGAGCTATTCAAACTGAAACTGATCACCAACCTCTAGTTACTATTTTAAAGAAGCCGATGCATTCAGCCCCAGCGAGACTGCAAGGAATGATGCTCAAATTGCAAAAGTACAACTTCAAAATAGTCCATACAAAAGGCAACCTTTTTTATCTGTTGATACCTTATCCAAACCACCCAGAATTATAACAGCTTCATGCAAAGAATTTTGACTTTGACGTCATGGAAGTGCGTAATTTATCTACCATGAAGCTTGATGAGCTGAGAGATCATACAAAGACCAATCCAATTTTGAAACGCTTAACCACTACATTAATGTTGGATGGCTGTCAAAGCAATCTAGTGTACCACCCGAAGTGCAAACTTATTTTCCTTACAGAGCTGAGATGTTGCTGGAAGATGGTATTATCAAAGGTCCTAAAATTGTCATTCCTGCTTCCTTACAACATGAATATATCCAGTTTTGCATCGTGGTCACCCAGGTTCTGAATCTACCAAAAGAAGGGCAAGAGAAAGAATAGTTGTGTAAGAACTTTCCTTAACCTTAGATGCCCTTCTCTTCCATGTTGTAGCATTCATAACTGTAGGGAGGCTGCTGTCTGCAGCACCATACATCCGACCAGTATACCAAAGTCTTAGGAGCAGGGGTACATGATGCATTCCTGGTCATAGCCATAAACGGACGTCTGCATGTAGCCCCTTCAGAAATGACTGCGGCATACAGTAGTACCCCTAGGGAGCAAGGGAAGGAAGCTTTTCAGACCCACATATGCCACCAGGCCAAAGGAACCCAATAAATGTATGTGCCTGATACAGTGTCCTGTTTGGATGGAAAGAAAGTAGGGAAAGTCACTCCAGATGGACAAAACACAGCCAGAGGGGGTTGGAGTGGGGGACTGAATACTGCAACATGGAAGAGAAGGACATCTAAAGTTATGGTAAGTTCTTACACAACTATTCTATGTCCTTCGATTCTCATGTTGCAGTATTCATAACTGTAAGGAGAATACCCAAGCTTTATGTATGATCATGGGAGGAAGGCAGAGGGGCCTCGTCTATGAGACCCTACAAAATTGACCTAGCAAGCCAAGTTCTGGCTCTGGAGACCAAGTCTAACTTGTAGTGCTTAGTAAAGTTATGGACTTAGGACCAGGTGGCCACTTCCAGTATGGAAGTGTAGTCCACCCCCCTAAAAAAGGCTGCTGAAGAGGCAGCTGCCATAGTAGAATGTGCTCTCACACTGGTAGTTAAAACCTTTCCATGAAAGGAATAACAGGCAGAGATAGCTTTAGAAATCCATGAAGATACGGTCTATTTAGAGACTGCCTTCTCCAAGGCCCTTGGGTGAAAGGTCACAAATGGCTGATCAGCCTTTCTAATGGATTTGGTCTTGTCCAGGTATTACCTAAGCTGCCTATGAACATCCAAGGAATGTAGGGTTCTTTCAGATGGATTTTGAGGTTGAGGGACAAAACAGGGAGGTTAATGGCTTGATTTAAGGACAGTTCATTAACCACTTTAGGCGTGAAGAAGGGGTTAGTCCTGAGTGAGACCCTGTCCTTATGGAAGATGAGGTAAAAAAGGTTAGCCATCAAGGCCTAGATTTCAGAGACCCTCCTGGCGGATGTGAGGGCTACCAGTAGTACTGTTTTCCAAGTACATAGTTTCAGAGATGCTGAGTGAGCTGGTTCAAAAGGAGGTAGTCTTAGAGTTTTTCAAGGACAAAATTAAGGTCCCATGAAGGTGGTATCATTTTCAAGGTGGTCTAATATGGAGTATCCCTCTTAAGAATAGTTTTAACTCTAGTCTGGATGTCAAAGGAGTAACCAAGGGGAGACAGGTGGAAATGGCTGACAAGTGTACCTTAACAGAAGAGTAGGTCATCCCTGAATGTAGAAGCTCACACAAGTAACAAAGGACCATAGATACAGGAATAAGAAAGGGGTACTGTTTTTTCTTTTGACACCTCCTGGAGAATCTTTTCCATTTTGCCACATAATTTCTCCTAGTACTAAGTTTACTGGCCTCCTGCAGGACACTGAGTATGCCTTCTGATTATAGGTGTCTGAAGGGGATCAGAACTCTATCACCCATACAGTGAGTATGAGGTTGAGCACCTGAGGTTGTACGAGTGACGACTTGTCTTGTGTGAGTAGGTCAAATTGGTGAGGTAACCTGTGGTGATTGCCCTTGTCTAGTAGATGAAGAAGGGGAAACAATGCTGTCTGGCCAAAAAGGAGTCACAAGCAGGATTTTTGGTTTGTCCCTCTGAATTTTCAAAAGGATCCTTTGAATCAGGGTGAAGTGGGGGAAGGCATAAAGACACATCCCTGCCCAAGAAAAAGAGAAAGTGTCCACCCTCCATGCCTGTGGATGTGGATCCCCTGTGCAAAACAGATGCATCTGCCTGTTCTGGGAGGAGGCAAGCAGATCTGCCTGTGGAATACCCCACCTGTAAATGAGATCCAGAAACACCTCCTTGTGAAGCATCCATTCGTGAGAGGGTGCAGAGGTTCTGCTGAGTGTCTGCCATCACATTCTCTGCTGAAGGAATGTACACTGCTTGCAGGTGAATGTGCAATTCTGCTGCTAGGGACCAAATCTAAATTGCCAAGCTGCAGAGTGGGTAGGACCTTGTCCCCCCTGCTTGTTGCTATATCACAGGACAGTCATATTGTCCGTGACAACTTTTAAGGTGCCTGGTTAGAGAAATGGATGGAAGGTTTGCAAAGAGAAGGGCCCTCATCTCTTCGATATTGATGTGGTCCCTTTGTCTGATGGAGGACAGTACAGTTATGTACACTTACCATAAATGTAGATGTTCGAGTTTATTCACTGTTGCAGTCATTACAATTGGGTTATCCTGCTAGCAGGCTACCCTCAGTCAGCCTGAATTTCAAAGTCTAGGTCTGGCGTTGGCTGTTGTCGCTTCTTCCCTGACGTCAGTGCACCAGGGGTATAAAAGATGCAGCAGACGCCATTTTGTTCAGTTTTTCTTGCCCCAGATGTCAGGTGACCCCAAAAGGGTAGGCTAAAAATATGTCAATAAAACATGCATGCACCAAAATATATATTTTGCCTTCATCTACAAGCAAATACACCACATAGGTTGTATAGAACAGCGAAGTACAGATAAGTTCCAGCAAAGAAATGGGGGATGGCGGGTGGGTAACCTGGACTGCAACAGTGAATACACTCGAACATCTACATTTAGGTAAGTATACACAACTGTACTATGTTCTTCGTGTTTCACTGTTGCAGTCATTACAATTGGGTTGAATCCCAAAGCTAAGGTTGGGAGGCTGGAGCAAAATAGCATTAGGAGCAGCTATTATGCCCTGCAGAACTGCAGTGGCAAAGCCTGCCCTGGATTTAGAGTAGAGTGGTAAGTGATAGTGCTTTGTGAAGGTGTGCACTGAACTCCAAGTAGCAGCCTCTAAAATGTCTTTGGTTGGTACTCCCCTGAGGAAGGCTGCTGAAGTGGCTGCTGCTCTGGTTGAATGTGGCCTAATGCCCTTAGGTACTGGCTTGCCATGTTGTGAATAGCAGAAATGAATGCAGTGGCCTATCCACTTTGAAATAGTCTGCTTTGAGATAGCCTTTCCTTGTGATGATGCAGCATATGCCACTAGTAATTGTTCTGTCTTTCTGAAAGCTTTGGTTCTGTTCAAATAGAAGCATAGCTGTCTGTGTACATCCAAAGAATGCAGAATTCTCTCCCCCTTATTCTGTGGGTTTGGATAAAAAGTAGGCAGATGAATAGTTTGGTTAAGGGCCACACTGGATACTACCTTAGGCATAAATGTCGGGTTTGTCCTCAGAGAAACCCTGTCTGGATAAAAAATGATAAAAGGTTCCACAGCCATGAGTGCCTGTAGCTCTGAGACTTGTTTTGCAGAAGTTATTGCTAGGAGCAGAGCTGTTTTCCAAAATTAAAAACTTTATATCAGCTGTAGCGGCTGGCTCAAAAGGAGGCAGGGTGAGTTTTTTCCAAGACATAATTGAGGTCCCATGCAGGTATTGGTGATCTCCTTGGAGGCCTTAAATTTTTGGCCTCTATGAGGTACTGCCTTAATAAAGGATGAGAAAAAATTGGTGGCTCTGTATTGTAATGAGCCGAAATGGCAGAGGCATGAATTTTTATAGATGAAAAGGATAAGCCTTTGTCCAGCATCTCAGTCAAGTATTGCAAAATCTGAGGAATATTTGGTACAACTGTGTCCATTTTCCAGCATAGGAGTTTCTAGTACTAGGCCTCCTGGCTTCCAAAATGACATCCATCACTGCTTTAGTGAGAGGTGTGTTTTGTATGACTACATTATCCGCCATGCTGCCAGATTTAAGGTCTTGAGTTGGCTGTGCAGGATCTGATTGTTCTGCTGGGACAGTAGATGAGGCACTTGAGGTAAGGTCCAGGCTGGGCAATGAGACAAGTTCCTTAGGATTGGATACCAGTACTGGCGTGGCCAGTCTGGGACAATCAGTATCATTTCTGGCTTCTCCTGCCTGACCTTTAGGAGTACCATGGGGAGGACAGGCAGTGGAGGAAAGGCATATACTGTTAAGTTTTTCCAGCTGAAAGATAGGGCATCCACTTTCCATGCTTGTCTGTGATAAGTCCTTGTGCAGAATCTCTTTAGTTGGCAGTTGTGAGGTGAGGCAAATAGATCTATGTTCGGGCATCAACATTTCCTTGTTACCATGCTGAAGACTTGTGGATCCAATTTTCACTTGTGGGGATCCATGAGGTTTCTGCTTAGTTCGTCTGCCAGAGTATTTATCTTTCCTGGCAGGAATTGTGCCTGCAGATGTACTTGGTAAGTCAATGCTGTGTCCCACAAAGTCATTGATAGTCCGCAAAGGGGGTAAGAATGAGTGCCTCCCTGGTTGTTTATATACCACATGACCGTGGTATTGTCTGTCTTTATCAGTAGTTGTCCAGGATGAAGTAGGTCCTTGAAGGCTGTCAGGGCATTTTGAACAGCTAGCATCTCTTTTTGATTGATATGTAGATGCATTTGGTTTGCGGACCATGTGCCTTGAATACATCTTCCTGCCATGTGGGCTGCCCAGACATAATCCGATGCATCCGTTGTTAATGTCTGTGTGGCTGGGGGTAGAGTGAATGGCTGTCCCTTGTTCTGGTGACAGGCCTTCACCCACCATCCAAACTCCTGTTGCAGGCAGGGAATGAGAGTAACTATTGTTTCCAGGTTGTGGCAATGTTGAGTCCAAACACTTTTTAGGTACCATTGAAGTTTCCTCATATGCAGTCTTGCATATGGAATTAGTAGAATGCAGGATGCCATGAAGCCCAAAGCCTGCAGAATTTTTCTTGCAGATAACTGGGCCTTTGTTGCCAACAGTTTGAAATAGTTAGGCAGTTGCCTTTGTTTGTCTGGTGTGAGATAAGTCATCTGGGCAGTTGTATTTAAGCTTGCACCCAGGAATATTATCTCTTGAGAGGGTACTAGGTTTTGATTTCTGTTCGTTGACTGTGTACCCTAGGCATGGTAGTAATCTCTTTACAAATGTCAGATGCTGTAGTAGAATGTCCTTGTTCTCTGCTTGAATGAGGCAGTCGATCAAGTAAGGATATATTTGTATTCCTCTTTGTCTGCAGTATGCAATTACTGGTGCCAGGCACTTTGTGAAGACCCTAGGCGCAGTAGATAAGCCAAAGGGCAGTGCAAAGAACTGGTAGTGCATTGAGCCAGCTTTGAATCTGAGGTATCTTCTGCATGTTTGTCTGATTGGGACATGCAGGTGCCTCTTTTAGATCTAAAGTCACAAGCCAAGCCTTCTTGCCCAACATGGGCAGAAGCTGCTGTAGAGTCAACATTTTGAATTTTGGAATATCCAGATGTGTTTAGAATAGATAGGTCTAGTATTGGTCTCCAGGCTTTGCCCTTTCTGGGTACCAAGAACAGTCTTGAATAGAATCCTTGTCCCTGCTCTTGCTCTGGTACTTGTTGAATGGCCCTCATGTCCATGAGGGATGAGACTTGTTTTTGTGCGTCTGCCCACTGATGCTTTGGCAGGTCTGGCCAACCTTTTGCCCTTGGCAGGGTATGGAAGTGAAACTTGTAGCCTTGTGACACTATGTTTAAGACCCGTTTGTCCTGGGTTATTATGTGCCAATTTTAAGACAAAAGTGCTAGTTTTCCCCCTAAAGGTGCTGCCAGAAGATAAGTGCTTGGCGCAGGCAGGGGGAAGTCATTGGGACTGTTTCCTGTATGGCTGTGATTTGTCTTCTCCAGTTTTGGAGGTAGAAGCACCCCATTGTTTAGACCTGTACGAACCTTGGGGCTGGGATCTGCCTCTAGGGCGTCTGTATATGCCCCTTTGTGGCTTGTCTGACACTGGAAAGGACCAATTCTTTGTAGGCCAGTGTCTACTAAATCTTGGTGGCTGTACCTGTAAGAAATCCTTGACTGTTTGCATAGATTTAGCTTTGTCCTCCATTTTCTTTAACATCTCTTCTGCCTTAACACCAAACAAGGCATCATGCTGTAATGGAGCATCTAATAATTTTGCTTTAACATGATCAGGAAGATTTTGTTCCTTTAACCAAGCATGCCTCCTAATGACAGAACCTGTAAATGTGGCCCTGTAGGAGGCCTCCAGAGAATCAAAACCACATTGCAAAATATGCTTTCCAACTTGTTCAGCTGCATGCAATAAATCCTGCATCTCTGTTTTCTGCACATTCAGAATTTACCAACATTTTCTGTTTAAGCAGTGACATAATATATTGCTGATATTTGAGCATATGAAACTGACAATTTAAAGCCCTTATAGCCAAGGTAGCAGAAGTGTAAATCTTTTTTCCCCATCTGTCCAGTGCCCTAGAATCCCTGTCAGAGGGAGTAGGGTTTTTTTGCAGTGGAAGCCTTGACCCCTTTGGGACCCTGAGAGATAATTTCTGGGTCAGCAGCAGGGTTTTTGAAAAGGAATTTATGAGAGTCAGGAACCCTGTAGTACCTGTCCGGCTTAACAGGAGCTGGAGGTAAGGAGTCAGGGGACAGACTGGACTCTGAAAATACATCACCTGCAATGCCTAACAGGTGGAATAGCTAGGGCCTGTGTTGTGGCAGTAAAAGGAAGTCTCTGAGCCTTTTCTTAGATTCTGAATAATCTTGGCTCTCCCAGTGGAAATGCTCCCTCATGGTATGTAAAGTTTCCCCAAAAGAATAATCCTCAGGAGGAGAGGCTGAAGTGATAGATTCTTCAGCATCAGAATCCTCATAGGGAGGAAGAGAATATTCATGATCAGAAGAAGAGTCAGATGAAATGAAAACCTGATCTGAAGATTCATATTTTGTCTCTTGCCTAGGCCTCTTATCAGGAGGGGGATGGGAACCCCTGATCAAAGTAATTAGGTCTTCGGCCATTTTGAGCATCTGTTTTTTAGGCTTGGAGGCCTGTCCATGAGGCTGTTGTACTTGTTTCTTTGTCTTTAATGGTGTTTTAGTCTTTGCCTTTGAAGCTGAAGTCGTTTTAACATATAAATGAGTAGGTCTGAAAACACCCTCAGAAGCCGATGCCTGCTCAGCAGCTCCTGCTCAGCGGCTCCGAACCCATCTGAGGGAATAGTTTCCGAAGGTCCAATACCTTGAGCTTCCAGCGGCCTGGTCGACTCCACGTGGGCGTCAGTAGCAGCCTGTGAGTCTAAAGTAGCGGTCGTCAGGGGCTGCGAAGGCACCTCACTGAGAACAGGCGAACCGGCGACTGGCTTAGAAGAAGCCTCTTCGTCGGTTTTGGACCTCGGATGCCTTTCCTTTTCTTGGCTATCCGACGACATTGTATAGTTAAATCTTCTGCCAAAATAGTGAAATGCAAAATCGTACCGACACTTAATAGTGCGTTGGTTAAATCTAGCACAAAACTGACAACTAGCTACGTCATGGTCAGGGCCTAGGCGAGGAATACAGTAAGAATGAAAGTCCTTATGAGGTATTTGCTTCCCACAAGAAATACAATTATTAACTTTTTCTGACATCGGCCTGGAGCAAGAAAAAACGTTTCCCCAATGGGGTATTAGCTTTTAGTGAAAACTTCGGATCTGAAATTCGAACACGAAAATCTCAGGAGTCGGCCGACCAGCACTTGCGAACTGCTTTTGCTTCGGGCACTGCGTGGCAAGAAAGACTGAAGAAAATGGCGTCGGCTGCATCTTTTATACCCCCTGGTGCACTGACGTCAGGGAAGAGGCAACAGCAGCCAATGCCTGACCTAGACTTTGGAATTCAGGCCGACTGAGGGTAGCTTGCCAGCGGGATAACCCAGTTGTAATGACTGCAACAGTGAAACACGAAGAACATCACTCTCACTGAACTTTATTTTGTTTGTTGTGGGTTTGCAGAACAGCTCCCCAACCTAGGTCTGAAGCAGCTGTGAAGATTTGTTGCGAGGGTATGGGGGTCTGCAAGAATATACCCTGGTTGCAGCATATGGCTGCAATTCACCATTTCACCTCTTTTTTCAAGCATGGGAGGAGAGGTAGAGGAGCATCTAGGGGGTGTGAATGTGTTGGTTCCACCGACTTCTCAGCACCCACCAAAATTTTCTCATATGCAACCTTGCTAAGGGGAGCATGGGTATCAAGGATGCCATGTGGCCCAGGACCTTCAGGAATTCCCTGGCCGATTATGTTTGGAGAGAGAGGAATGTTTTGAGGTAATGTGTGATGGTTTCCACCTTCTGTTAAGGGATGAAGACTGCCATCTGGTCTGTTTTTATCCTGCACCCCAAGAAGACTAGGTCTTGGGTGGGTATCAGGTGAGATTCTTTCTGGTTCACAGTGAACCCTAGGTTTGCTAGGGTATTGAACACCATGCCTAGGTGGTGACGGAGGATGTGGCAATCCTGGTAAAGTATCAAGAGGTCATCTAGGTATGGATATATTGAATGTCCTGCACTCTGCAGTGGGCGATAACTGTAGCTAGGCACTTTGTGAATACTCTGGGGGCTGTCGAAAGCCCAAATGGCAATGCAGAAATTGAAAATACAAGAAACCCATGGAAAAGCGTAGGAACTTCCTGTAACTGGGGTGACTAGGAATATGAAGGTAAGCATCATTCAGACCCAGGGATACCATGAAGGCTTGGTGGGGGATGAAAGGGTAAGAGGTGGTGCAAGGTGAGCATTTTGAAGGTAGGCACCTTGAGGAATACACTGAGTATGGACAAATCCAGGACTGGCTTCCAAGGGCCATCATTTCTTAGGACCAAAAACATCCTGGAGTAAAACCAGTTGTCTGTCTGTTCTGGAGGTTCTCTTTCTATGGTGCCTTGGGCTTGAAGCTGATCCAGAATTGGGGGGGGGGGTGAAGCTGACTTGTAGGCAGTTGGGTTATCCCCTGAAAGGGAGGAAGGGTCCACCAAGTCATAAAGTATCCTTTCTAGATGATGTAAAGGACCCAAGCCTCTGAGGTAATTTTCCACCAGGAGGGTAGGGAAAAGGTGAGGTGGAGGGATAAGAGGGTGGAGTTGGGTAATTGGTTTGAATCACAGTGGAGGGGCTCTGTCCTGGTCAGGCTGCCTCTGAAAGGGAGCTGGAGTGGATGCTGAAGTTTGTTTAGGAGTGGAGTGTCTCCTAGGCTGCCCCAGTCTCTTAGCCTGTGGGGGATTGGAATGAGATGATTGCCTTCTAACAAAGGTGGTCTTTTCAGGGTAGTTCCTATGATACCTAGGAATGGGAGAGACTAACAAATGCTTTAGATTTTGTAGCTCCTTGCCCTTTTCCTGTAGGGATTTGAGGAGCTCTGCAGAGGCTGCACTGAAAAGGGCCTTATTATCAAGAGGTGCATCTAACAATTTGGTCTGCTGGTCCATTTGCAATAGTTCAAAGTATCCCTTTTTGTTTCAGAGATATCTGAGGCCTGCCATTTAAAACGTTCTCTCATCAGAAAAAATGGTGTCCCTAAAGGAGAATTCCTCTCATGGAGATTCAGGACTCAGAGTCCTTCTCCTCAGAGGTAATGAAGTCCTTGGGTGATTCTATCTGGGAGCAATAAGTGATTCATCAGAAGAAGAGAGTTCCTCTTCTGAATCCTCTAAGGTCTGCACAGGTGTGGAGGTTGGTACAGGTACCTGGGACTGGAGGGCCTGGAAGGTCCTGAAAATATTTTGGGAAAAAAACTTCCCATCCAGGAGCTGGTTCAGCTTCTCTATGTTCCCTGTGTTTTAATTTCTGTTTCCTCTTCAGAGGAGTAGAAGGATGTGTTGACTTAGAGGCAGAGACCTGGGAGGATGGAAAGGATAGAGTAGGCCCCGCCGACGTCCTGAGCCATGGTTCCCCTTTGCGATCACGGGCTGATGGCTGATCAACCTCAGCGGACATACTCTGCATTTCCACTGAACCGGCTTCCACCGCGGTTCCCGGTTCTAGCAGTGAAAATGGGCATCCGATGAGACCCTGGGCTAATATCTACGTTGAGAGTTTCACTGGACTCCTGAGGTGCAGCATGGGCATCAGGCCTAACTTTCTTGGCCTTCTTCCAAGGAGGCTCATCGAAGGCACCTATCTCACCCTCCATGCACAACGCTAGATGCTGAAGCCTCTGATTTTCTAAATAAAGCTTTAAGGCAGCCAGACAGCTGTGAGGCATTTTAGGTACAAAGGATTTACAAATATCGCAAGACGTATGGTTGTGGCCTTCACCTAAACAGAATAAGCATATATCATGCGTGACCTTGTGTGAAATTTGTCTTCCACAAGCACATTTCCCTTTCCTAGCTATGTACATTTGAAAAGCAATAATACGGATACAAAAAGCCCAATGGGGTACTTATCTGTACTGGAGTGATTCACGAGCTGGCAATCGGAGGTCTGTAGATCATTGCGGCAGAAAAGTTCTGAAGTGGGTATGTGCAGACATCACTTTTATAGCCAACATTGGTTTATGGTTCTGATCAGAAATGCAGCACATATCCCTGCTCCTAAAACTTTAGTACACTGGCCAGATGTATGGTGCTGTTGGCAGCAACCTCCCTACAGTTATGAATACTGCAACATTTGAATAGGACATCTAGTATTTTGGCCTTCTCTAGTAAAAGACCTTGATAAAGTACTTTCTTCTTGTTCAGTATGCAACAGTACTAAACGCATTTGCAAAGAGAATCACTTCAGCTAAGTCAAGTTCCTGAAGTACCTTGGTCAACAGTAGCCACTGATATATTAGAGTGGAACAATCAGCATTACTTAGTATTGGTAGACTCTTATTCAAACTAGTTTGAGATTGATTTACTACCTAATCTAACATCCACTGCTGTTACCACCAAGATGACACATAATTTTTCAGTCCATGGTAGTCCACACAAAGTTATTTCTGACAATGGTACTCAATTTACTATTCAGTTGTTTAAGAAATTTGCAAGAGAATTGGACTTTGTACATGTTACTAGTGGTTCAGAATATCCACAATCAAACGGACTAACTGAACATGCAGTACAGAGTGCAAAGCAATTACTTGAGAGGTCAAAGCGTGATGATCGCAATGTCTTTTTGAATTTACTTAATCTCAGAAACATACCCCGTGACGATATACTTGGCTCACCTGCTCAGTGACTTCTATCTAGGCAAACCAGAACTGCATTGCCTATTAGTTCCAGTTTGTTCAGGCCTAAAGCTAAGAACACCAGAACAATTACAGCCCAATTATTCAGAAAGCGTTGTTTCCAGAAGTCCAGCTATGACAAATCGAGCAGATTTCTTCGTCCGCTGAAAGGAGAGACAGTGATGATACAAATGGCAAAAGGTTTAGACCAGATTGGTCAAGTAACAGGCATATGTACCAAGCTGAGATCGTACTTCATAGAATCTGAGGTTGTGGAGTACAGGAGAAATTGCAGACATCTTCCTGTACCACAACTGATATCACAGCATTGTTCCTGTGATACACTCTAGATCTCACAGCAATCCACACAATGTTACTTTTGCAGAACGTGTCTTAACTTCTACTTCCATTCCTGATGATGTTCCTGATGTCCCTAAGGTTGAACATTCAGCAGAGACAGTCCCAGTTGCTAGACCTAATTCTAATTTTTATGTCACAAGATTTGGTCATATTTCCAGACCTACTGTGAAATACACAGCAACCTGGACATAATTGTGTACGTGTATCTAGTTCTGTATAACTGCATGACAAAGAATTATTTGTATAGATTGCATGTCAACTGAGGTTGTCAATATTGCATGACTTATTTCTCAAAGAGAGAGGATGTAGAATAGCATATGTGTGCTGTATCTTTAAGAGGCGTTTCAAGGACGGCTATTACATATAAATAGCAAGCATGTGAGTGAGCATGTATGAGTGTAATAACAAGTTTGTTTATAAGTTTATCTAAGTTAAAGTTATTAAGCTTCAATTCTGATGTGTTTGTACATAACAAAGCTGCTTGGACAGAACCCACAAAACTCATCTATTTCAACCTGACTAGACGAGCGACAAAGCATGTAAAAAGAGACTGTTGGACTGCAAGTACTTGATTATAGATAACCTTTCAAGTATTTCTGAAAGCTATAACACGATAATAATGAGATAGAAATTTGACATTTCTGTGGTATTGCCACCTTTAGGCAGAGGAAGGATATAGGACTGTTTCCACAGTTGTGGAGGAATAGCTTCAGATACAGAATGACTGAGGAGTATGGAAATGGAAATGAGACAGGGATGAGTAGTGGCAGCTAGTTTTAGTTACTTTACTGGCAGACTGACAAAGGCTACAGTGGTAGCGTTTAGCCTTCTAAGGAGTTTTTCCAATACTTTTGACTGATACTGGTTGCAATACAAAAGACAGGATTTGAAAGTCTGATGTGAAAAAGGAAGAGTACGACTTGCATGTTGTGCTAGTGCAGCTACTGTCTCTATGAAATGAGAGTTGAACTGTTTTGCTACTTCATTACTGGACAGAATGGAAAAGGGCTTTGGTTGACAGCATTTTCCTGATTTTTAAGAGGGTGTTTATGGAGTACCAAAGGGACTCTGGATTAGAGAGATGCGAGTCTTGGAGGGAAATGCAGTAGCTCCTTTTGTCAACGAAGATAAGTTTTTAAACATGTTGCATAGTTGTCGTAAAATCAATGTGAGGATTGTTTTTTTTTTGTGTGTGTGTGTACAACAATTTCTAAGCTTTATATCTCTTCTGCATTAGTTGTTTTCTTTTGTTTCTGATATAGTCCTAACTGTTCTACGTGGGGCAAATTAATTAAGAATACTGAGAACAGCAGAGCTGAATATGATGACATCTTGATCCAGTGAGAGATATTCGAATGCTGAACAATCACACTGTGCTAGGAAAAGTATAATGGATTTAGGGTCAAAGTTCTTTACATTTCTAATTTGATTAATATTTTTGTACGTTGTTTAACTGATGAATTGCAAATGTTGGGTGACTGTTATTTAATGTGTCGGGGAAGAGTACCTGAAGTGTTTATTTTGTGTACGGTGTTGTTTAATCCAATCGAGAATTCTGTATTTGTTGGTTGTTTTATGAAATCTAGTAGGACTTTTAATTAGCTGAGTAAAGCCAAGTACGTTGAGTGCCGAAACAGAGGAGTTATCATTAGTGAGATCCCAGTTATTACTACAATCACCAAGTATAAGGTACTCTTGAGGGATATTGGAAGTCAGCCAGGACAGGAGTTCTTCAATTATGGAAGGTTGTTGATTTTGGGAATATAAACAAACTAACCATACAGATTTATTCTGGTTAATCCTCAATTGATTCTGCATGACAAAAAGAGGGTATCTTGTGTGGGCATGGTGTAACAGTTAGGTAGGTTGAATACAGTAATGCTACACCACCACAACTTCTGCTTAAACGATTACAAAGAATGATGATGTAACCAGGGGAGAAGGAAAGTGTCTTTAATATTTGGCTTTAATCAGGTTTCAGAGACAGTTATGATGTGAGGAGAGTGTGAGACTACCCAAGCATATAATTCTGTGTTTTTATTGCATATGCTATGGACACTGATACTGAAAAAGGAAAGTGCTGCATTTACGGAGTGGGGATTAATGGTAGAGGGTTTGTGAATGAGTGTTGAGTTGGAAGACTTTTTTACAGTATTGTTGGATCCAGGATTGAGATGGATATCTCCAGAAATCTGAAGTATATCTGTTGTAATGATTTGCTTGTAAGTGATAACAGAGGAAGAAAATTAGACTGTATGTTATATGTGGTCTGAGGGGAATTTATAGTGCTGTGGTAATGGTCTGTGTGGTTCATTAATTAATGGCATGATGAACAAAGTGGAGGCTGAAAAGTGTGGAAGCAATGGAAGAGAAATGCTCTGTTGTGGTAACGAGTATGCAACACAGGAGACACAGATGTTTAATACGAATTAATGTATGACAGAGTAGAAGTAAGCAGTAAAATGAAGAGCACAGTTGAGAATGGAGGAGAAATTAAGGGGAAAGGAGAAGTAGAAAAATAAAAAAATGAAATGATTGTATTTGTAATGTCTGTAAGCAGTTCTAAGGCTAACAAAGTTTTTTACTCAGGTTTGGTGTGTATTTGTATGTGTACCACTTATAAGCGAAGACACCCAAAGTCTACTAAAAGAATACTGACCAAATATGGTTGAAAACATGGAAATCGACACATCCCTACATGTGTCAAGAAACAGGCTTGGAGCATGCAATTTCTTACTTCTTAAAAACTTTTTGCAGGGGAGCAGGCCTCCCTGCAACTCCCAATCCCCTGCTGATTATATAAATTAACATCAAGATCGCAGTTTCATTAGTCTGAACTGATGCAGTTACTTTAATGATCCAGTAACAGACAAAAGGTGCATGCCTTGCTAACAAGCACTTTAAATGGGACTGCAAACTCAGTTATAAATTAACTATCATACCGCAGACCTAGATTGTATATGCTACTTTACATGCCTTTTGCAAGTATAAAAGGAAAGACAGTACTGTAGTCAGTGGGGTCGTTAGAGAATGTGCAATGCCTTGCTGTTCAGTGCAATGAAAAGAAAAGCCTAAACTGAGGCTTGTTGCAGTTACATAGATGGGAAAATAAAGAAGGACAAGAGAAGTTAAGATGTTAATCTCAAAATAAAGCATCAAAGACACAGCTAGAAACAGTAAACTAGTGCACAAATAATCGAATTAGAGATGTCACACAATGAAATGCAATACAGTGTCCTGCCTGTTAAACTGTTAAACGTAATTAATGCACTTCACTGACAGACTACACAGAACAAAAAATCAATTGTACTCATGTAATTCACCAAGGGGTTAGATGATGGGAAGCTGAACATCTGGGGATTCAATAATGGCTCCCAGTTTGCAGTCATCTGCGAACTTTGTTAGCCAGAGTCCATTAGTGCTGGCCTGTATTTCAGAGAAGTAGATGCCAAACAAGAGAGGTCCCAGGACTGAACCCTGAGGTACTCCACACTTGTCACTTGTCTGGAGCTGGAATTGGAGTCAGCTACTTTTACAGTGTGGGTTCTGTCAGTAAGCCAGTTAGCAATCCATCGAGTGATGTAGGGATTAATGCCCAACTAAGTAAGTCTATCTATGATTCCAGAGTGGGGGATGGTGTCAAAGGCCTTGGCGAGGTCCAGATAGGCTGTGTGGACCACCTTACCCTTGTCCACAGCTCTGGAAACTGATTTGAAGAAGTCAATCAGGTTCAGGAGACAAGATCGGCCCTTCACGAACCTAAACTGAGTGGGGTCCAGTGTTTGAAGGTTGCCAAAGTCTATGTTTATAAATTCCATGATAATACGTTCCATGGCCTTGCAGATAAGGCTCATCAGACTGATGGAGCGGTAGTTCCCGGGATCGAAGGTGGATCCTCCCTTGTGGAGTGGGATAACGGTAGCTGTGCGCCACTCAGTCGGCACGAAGCCTGAGGTGAGGCTATGATTAAACACGACACTTAGGAGAGGTGCCAGTTCATTTTGTAGTTCATGTAATACACAGCCCAGGATGTCATCTGGTCCCATGGATGCTGTATTCTTAGCTTTGGAGAGTGCGTTTTTTTACCGGTGTGGCCATTATTACCATAATTTGGCAATCTTCCAGTATTGAGATGGGCCATTTAGGGGGTGAGAGGGGTGTGAAGCTGGCGCTGAATTGATCTGCCAGGATATTGGCAATATCCTTGGGATCAGTATATTTAATGCCATTCTGTTGTAGCTCAGAGCACATCTGAGCATTGCCATTTAGATTCTTGACATAGTTACAGAATGCTTTCTAGTTGTCTTCGGAATCTTTGGCAATTTTATTTTCATAACTAGCTTTGGAGGATTTTATGAGGCATCCCAGCTTCTTAATGAGGCTGGTAAGGGAGTTTTTTGCATCTTGGGATTTTCCTCTTTTCTGCAACAGTTTCTTCTTTTTGTTGTAAAGTTTATTTATGGCAGGGGACCACCAGATTGGCTTCCTTTTTTTGGAGGAGAGCATCTTGGTTCTATTTGGGATGGCATGATTCATGCATAAGTGGATGTGCTTGTTAAGTGCCTTAGTGTAGGATTCAGCAGTCGAACTTTCAGTTCCCCACACAGCGAACAGTTCAAGAAGAATAAAGCACAAACATAGTCCAAGTCCAAGTATATAGCCAGCTCTATATTTCGGATCTGGTACCTCGGCCTTTCGCCTTCAAAGGATCACAGAAATACTGCATATTATCACAGTATAAATATACATTTTCTTAATAGTGTAATTGGTCTTAATTAATTAACACAGCCCTCTGAGATAGTCAATTTAAATAATTTCATGTGTTTAAAGGAACATTCATAGTTACATAAAAAGTAGCTATTTTAAAGATTTCCAAGTGAAATTACCATTTGATTTCACTTAAGAATATCCACTTATGAATATTTAAAGATAGAAATAGTCAGTACCAGCAATAAATCTTACTTACATTATTTATAAATTAGTTATAAATATATTACTAAATAAATCCCTACAAATAATTATATATTTCAATATTCACAGACATTACACAATGTAAACATTTATTCATTTCAACATTTAAATACTTAATTCCAAATTTAATCCACCAGGTTTTAAAGTGTTATATTTGAGAATCATTTTTGTTTCTAATTCTAATAATTTTTGAATGAACATTTCTCCACCTTCAAAATAAAATGGCTTTCCTAAGATGCAAAATCCTAAGCTATTAGAGCAACCACCATGATGGTCCACAAAATGTTTAGCCACAGGACTGAATTCACTTTTATTTTTTATGTCCCTTAAATGTTCAAGTATACGAACTCGAACCATTCTTTTAGTCTGCCCTATGTACCATACATTTTTACATGAACATCCCAATATATATACAACTCCCACTGACCTACAGTTGAAGTAAAATCTAGGTGAAAATGATATCCCATTAATTTTACTTGGGTTTATAACCTTTGCACAAATGCTACAGTGACCACAGGGATGTGTACCTACAGGAAGATCTAAAATATAATCTCCTTTCACGAAATTGAAGTTTAATAATTCTTTTAAATTTTTCCCCCTCTTATAAGAGAAGGTTACATGTTTAGGAAAAAGGTGACCTATATTTTCATCTTCATTAATTAGATGCCAATATTTTCTTATCAATTTTTCAACTTCATCCGATAGAGGAGAGAACTTAGTCACATAAAATAGCTTTTCTTCACCCATCCCATTAGTGATCTTCTTATAGCTATCACAATCAATGTTGACTGAACTTTTATTAATTTTCCGATGTTCACTATCAGTGACCCCCCAGAATTTTATTCTTAATCATTCTCAAATGATCCATATTATAACCTCTCTCAATTAGCCTTAACTCAACCTTATTTAACTCTATGTCTTTCACTTAGGTTACTCGTGTGGTCAGAGATCCTTTTAAATTCCCCCAAGGGTAATGAACGTACAAGATGTCCAGGATGCATGCTCTCAGCATGTAAGAACATATTAACAGAAGTATTTTTTCTAAATGGCCTATATCCAATATTTCCTTCATTCTGATATAACGTTATATCCAGGAAATTTATCTCTTCCCTACTAAATTCAAAGGAGAAGGTCAGCCCATGGTTATTCCCATTTAGTGTATCAAAAAATTCAAAAAATTCCAATTCAGTTCCCATCTACATGGGTGTCATGAAGTTTGTCACTTCTGACTTGAGTTGCATGAAGTTGGCTTTGGAGAAGTTTTTTATGGAGGTTTCCTTACTGGGGGGTGGGGGTGGGATGTTGATGTTAAGGGTGATTAGCTTATGGTCAGACCTGACCAACGAGGGGATGACCATAGGTGTGGAGCATCGATTTCCCATGTTGGTAATGACCAGGTCTAGGATATTGGAGCCCCTGGTGGGACTATGGATTAGTTGATCCAGGGCATTGGAATTTATGAATTCCAAGAACCGTTGGGCAAAGGTGTTGATACACGAGTGGTTTTCCCAGTTAATGGCAGGGTAGTTGAAATCACCCAGTATTAGGGTGTTTGATTGTATCTTAATATCAAAGTGAAAGAAAAAAGTATGTACAATATTTACATAGAACAATAAAAGTACTCAAATGTTATTAACAACCTCACATTTACAAATATTACAAATCCCATACATGGTTATATATTTTGTACAGTCAAAGCAATATTAAACAAATCGTTTAAATCCTGCTTTTTCTTAATCATTCCTCCTCCAAAGCATTTTTCTGCATGCATTGTTCCCATAATTTCCATTTTTTCTATGTAACTTACTCCTGCCCTTTTCTAAAGATACCATTCCTGTTCTTTTATCTCTGTTACAATATTCACTACTTTAAGTATAGTTGGTTTACATTCTGATTTCCATTTTCTAGTAACTGTTTTTTTAGCAGCCACTAGAATTAAACTTAACAAGACCTTACTATATCTAGGCAATTTAGATTCTGTATCATAGCTCAAAAACATTTCCTTAGTTAAAATTCATTTGCTCACCTAGTATACCCGACAGAGTACTTTGTAGAAACATTTTAAAGTCTGCCAACTCATTACACTCTGAACATATGTTCCCAGGAACCTCTTGCTTCCCCATTACACCTCTAACAGTTGTCAACTACGCCCGAGGAAAAATTCTTTGGAGTCTGTTTGAGCTATAAAAGTATGCAAACACTTCCAAATGAAAATCCTAAATCTTCTAGATTTTGTTGGATATTTAGAGCCATAAATGTGTCCTCCCATTGTTTCTTTGTGAAATGCATATCTAAGCTCTCTTCCCAATCTTTTCTGACATCTTATGACTGATTCTTATAGTTATTGTACATATTTTACATACCTTACTAATTATCCCTTTTTAACTGCTGCTTCTGTTCTAGGTTCAATTAAAAGTACAGTCAGTGCAGGTCTTTCATTTAGGATTTACTTTTCTCTTTGTCTTTGCCTATACACTGATATCAATTCCTGATAAGGAAGGCAGTCACTAGCCTGCAGTCCAAACGTCTACTTGGCCTCTTCTCATTCTATTAAATTTTCCTCCCTATTTGTTCCCAATACCTTGGCTCCTTTGTCAGCTTACTCCAGTAAATTCCAGTCCCCTCTTGCCTATTCTTCTTCTTCTTTCGGCTTTTCCCGGTTAGGGGTCGCCACAGTGGATCATCTGTCCGCTCATGATTGGCAGTGGAGTTTTATGGTGTCGAGTTGCCAGCCTGGCACCCAACCTTCCACAGAAGGCACACACACGCACACACTCACACCTAGGGCCAATTTAGAGTGTCTAATCTACCTACTGCATGTCTTTGGGATGTGGGAGGAAACTGGAGGAAACCCAAGCAACCCCAGGGAGGACATGCAGACTCCGCATAGAAGGCACCCCAGACGAGAATTGAACCGGAGAACCTCTTGCTGTGAGGTGACGATGCTAACCGCTGCACCACCGTGGTCGCCCTAATTGCAGTCATCCCTATTAGTAGAACCTCTATTCATCATTCTCGTGTTGCTTAGGTTTTAGTACACTTTCTGCTACTTTATGAATACAATATTCTGTATGACCATTATTCTCCTTAAGCATCCGCATCCAAAATAACCATTTTTATTTATTTATTGAACTCTGATTACGGGAAATTCGTGCTGGGAAGACACCCATTATCAGCAAAGGCATGGGGAGAAAAGCTCCAAAACATTAAAAATCGTTTTAAAAATAATAATTTTCCAGTTTGTGACAAACTGTGTTGAAGTCTTTAGACAAGTCTAGAAATAAGGAGAAGACTAGTTTGCTGTTATCTCTAGCATTATTGGCAGTATCTATACAGCTTAGAATTGCAGTGTTAGTACTATGGGAAGGACGGACGCCAAGTTATGTGAGGTACAGGAGTTCTTCCTGCAGGAGATAGTTTAGCAATTGTTTCAGAATACATTTTTCAACAGTATTTTGGAGAAGAGGATAAGCTTGTTGTAGGTCTAAAGTTATTTTTGCCTGTTGAATTTCCTCCTTTGTGCAGAGGGATAATATCTCATTACATCCAACTGACGCCTCCAGGTGCATCTACAATTAACTCCTACTAATGCCTCTTGGCGTCAAATATTGGCTGTTCATATTTGCATCAATAATTCAAATACCATGCTATGTACATGGTTTTAAAATATTTCATCTTAAAGCTTAAACAATGGCAAACTCAACTGCATTAATATGTGACCTCTGTCTAGTACAGGTAAATAGACATTAACTGTTGTTCTTATGGTATTAATTTATATAATATAATTTTCACATTTTTCTAAAAATATCTCAACAACCAAGTTACACAGACAGATTTCCTTAGCCTCATATGAAAGCTCTCAGCTAGATGAATAAAATGTTGCTGACAGCATGTGTGCAACTTGCGTGGTTGCTGAGACATTGTAACTTGTTTACAAAATATTACAAATGTAGTAGATACTATGCTTACTGTGACTTATAAAATTTGGTTTAAGACCTAAAACCTAAAGAATGCTACCACT
Organism: Protopterus annectens; assembly: GCF_019279795.1. Taxonomy (NCBI): domain Eukaryota; kingdom Metazoa; phylum Chordata; order Ceratodontiformes; family Protopteridae; genus Protopterus; species Protopterus annectens. The sequence goes on along the minus strand of NC_056735.1, from coordinate 1,130,259,664 downwards.
ACAAAAATAAGTTGTGCTCAAGAGTTTGCCATTTATACTTCTTTCATAACCCCTGTGGTTCCAGAGATATGAACATTTGTTTGAAATGCAAGGACATAATTTGACTGTCAAAAGGCTCTGCCCATTGGAAGTTGCAGTGCAAACTTCCTGAGCTCCATTGGAGTGAATGACATATGTGACTTTTTCCAGAGAGAGGGAATGTGGGAGTCCTAGACTAGCCTATTTATAACGATTGAGACAGGGTATGCAATGCTATCGGCTGCTATTTTAGGGTATTCACTTAGAAGGTCATCAGATGAAGTACAGCATGGTTTGAATTTAAGAGTAATTTTATGTACGATGTGGGTACAGGTTTGAAGGTGAAGGTAGATGTGGTGATACGTGGATGCTGAGCAGTGTTAGGATTAGATGATGGGGAATTCTTGGTTAGAGATGCTGTACTAAATAAATAACTTGGGCACTGTCACATTTTACACATTATGCTGGGGAGGCAACTTCTTCTTTCGGCTTTTCCCGGTTAGGGGTCGCCATACCGGATCACCTGTCCGCTCATGACTGGCAGTGGAGTTTTTATGGTGTTGAGTTGCCAGCTACTTGTATAATTATTTACTTCTCATAGTTTCAAACTTCATTTGTTGCCTTTTTAAATTTTGCTGAACTGCTTGCCAATATACCAGTCAAAGGGAATTTCACTCAGAACACACTATAATTAATTGATTGTACCTACAGATGCTTTTCAGTCAAAAGGAGGTGCTAATGGAAAAGCTCTAGATAGTTACTTTGCAAATGCAATAAATAACTACCATTTTTCATGTTGAAAACATTCTCATAGGTTCATAAGTATTAGACTAGCTGCCCTTGCACCGCTTGAAGCCTAGCCAGTTTCCATTTTGTTACTCAAAACAAGCTATTCCATTTGATTATAGATTGGCCTTACAACCCCATGGTTGAAAATAAGAAGTTATGTACCTACCATAACGTTCCATGTTAGTTGTCTTCTCTCGCCTTCTTTCTTGCTTGATGGGTTCGGAGCTGATCCCTCGGCTCCGACTCGGCACTTGCTAAGCTCGAGGCAGCCCCATATCCCATGATGCAAGGCGGTAAGTACCCAGATCTCGTTTGTTGACAAAGGGCAATAGCACCAAGCATAAAATACTTCCCAAAGGAAGAAGAAACTTACAGATGGAAAAAGGACCAGGTCTGAATGGTCTTTAGCATAATAGTTTCTTATAAAAAGGTCTGTCCAGGCCAGGGGGAAGGAGGGAGGGTCGCAAGAAAGAAGGCGAGAGAAGACAACTAACATGGAACGTTATGGTAGGTACATAACTTAATGTTAAGTTGTCAATCTCGCCTTCATTCTTGCTTGATGGGACCGCGTCCCTAGCACCTCTATCCTGGGTGGCTCAATGGAACAAACTCTTGAGGACTGTAGAGCCAAAACTGGCTCTGTCCCTGGAGGCCAAGTCCAATTTGTAATGGGAAACAAAAGTGTGAGGAGTGGCCCAAGTGGCGCTGCACAAATAGTGTCCAAAGGAAGTCTAGCTTGAAAAGCTGTAGAAGTAGCTAAGCTCCTAGTTGAATGTGCTTTAGGTTTTGAGCACAGCTGTTTTCCCCTGAGCGTATAAATTTCAGAGATGACCGAAGAAAGCCATCTGGACAAAGTCACTTTAGAAACAGGAAGGCCTTTTTATTATCCGCATAGGAAACAAAAAGTTGATCAGATTTTCTAAATTTTTTTGTTCTGTCCAAATAATATCTAAGTTGACGATGGACATCAAGATAATGTAGCTTTTGTTCAGCTCTATCTGAATAGTTAGGGAAAAAAACCGAGATCAATGGATTGATTCAAATTGTTCTTTGAAGCGACCTTAGGTAAAAAGGTTGGGTTAGTTCTCAAAGATACTCTGTCTTTGTGAAAACCAAATAGGGGGGTCGAACCGAAAGAGCATGAAGTTCAGACACCCTCCTGGCAGATGTAATAGCCACTAGAAATAACGTTTTCCAAGAAAGATATTTCAGGGAACAAGAAACAGCTGGCTCAAGGGGGAAGAATCAAGGATGTCAGCACTAAATTTAGATCCCACTGAGGAGGAGGATTCCTGATTGGAGGTTTTAGTAGGAAAATTCCTTTCAAGAAGGCCCTGCAGAGCCTATGGGACATAATATTATGATCTGCTATCCCGACATGAAAATTGGAAATAGCAGCCAATTGAACTCTGACTGTGGAAGAAGAGGAGCCTGCATGAAAAATCTCTGCTAAGAAGTCCAGAACTGCCTGAACAGGGGCAGTAAAGGGATCAATATTTTGGGCCTTAGCCCAATAAAAGAAACGTTTCCATTTGCTTGTGTAAATCCTCCTGGTAGAGGATTTTAGTGAAGCTACTATGATGTCTCTAACTGGGTTAGAGATCAAAGGAAGCCTGGCTAAGGAAGGAAGTGGAGCAACCATGCTGTGAGGTTGAGAGAAGGGATTGACCGGTGCAGCTGACCGGATTGGTGAATCAGAAGATCTGGCACTGGGTCCAGATGCCACGGCTGCACCAAAAGGTGATGATGGAGGAACGGGAACCAAACTTGTCGAGGCCAGTAAGGGGCAATGAGAATCAATTTGGCTCTCAATACGGTAGCTTTCTGGATCACCTGAGGGATCAGAGAAAATGGAGGGAAGGCATAAAGAAGTCCCTGGGGCCAATCCTGGGTCAGAGCGTCTCTGGGGGGATGGCCTGATAGAGGGAAGAGGCTGAAGAAGTCTGGACATTTGCTGTTTTGGGGAGTAGCAAAAAGATCGCAACATGGACGACCCCATTCCAGAAAAATCTCTTCCGCTATAGATTGCTTGAGAGACCACTCGTGAGGCATGAGGATAGCTCTGCTCAATCTGTCCGCTATAATGTTGGTTTTCCCAGGGATATGCGTTGCTACCAGAAACCGATGAGAGGAGATCGCCCATTGCCAAAGTCTGAGCGCTTCTCGACACATAGGACTTGGTTCCGCCCTGTTTGTTGATATACCAAACTACAGACATGTTGTCTGTGTGGACTGCAATTGTCCCTACGGGAAGAAAGTCGTTGAGGGCTTGCAACGTTAAAAGCACTGCTCTCATCTCCAGGACATTTATGTGCAGATGGTACTCGAACGGTTGCCACGCCCCATGAACCATCCTGCCCTGATAATGACCCCCACCCGATCAGGGAGGCATCCGTGGTGACAGTGGCTATCGGGACGGAGGTACAAAGCACCTGCCTTGGTGAACCTGAGACGATGTGATCCACCAAGCAAGATGCTCTTTGCATGTCTGTGTCACCAGAATCTGGTGACGCATTGGAAGTTGCTGGTATGACCACTGTGTGAACAGCATCCACTGAAGAAGGCGCATGTAGAATCGAGCCAGGGAAGAAGAGTAATGGCCGCAGCCATGAGACCTAATACCTTTAGAACCATTCTGGCCTGTATTTTCTTGCTGGCTAGAATGATCCTGACATGAGTCTGAATGTCTGAAACTCTTTGTTCTGTAAGGGTAGCTGACATCCGAACAGTGTTTAAGTTTGCGCCTATGAAGGTAATAGACTGGCAGGGCGATAAGGATGACTTTTCAAGTTGATTGAGATGCCCAAATGAGAACAAAGGTCTATTGTGTAATCCCTGGCTTGTATAAGCTGATGCCTGGTGGTGGCTGACAGGAGCCAGTCGTCGAGATACGGAAACACCTGGAATCCTTGACGTCTCAGGTGAGCCGTGACCACTGCCATGCATTTGGTGAACACTCTGGGGCTGTAGTGAGACCAAAGGGCAGGGCTCTGAACTGGAAATGACTGGACCCCAGCCGAAAGCGGAGAAATCTCCTGGAGCGTCTGTGAATTTTGATGTGATAGTACGATCCTGAAGATCTATTGAGCACATCCAGTTGTCCTTCTGTAAGAAGGGCAGAATTGACTGAAGGGTGACCATTCGAATCTTGTCTTCCTGACAGACTTGTTGAGTCTGCTGAGATCCAATATTGGTCTCCAGTCTCCCGTCTTTTGGGGACCAAAAGAACCTTGAGTAGATTCCGGCTCTGAATGGTCTATTGTAACTGGCTGAATGGCTCTTTTTGCAGTAGTTTTGCGATTTCTGACTCTGCAATCCCTTAGACCGGTGGTACATCTGGAAGGAACTTGAGGGGAAGGACTTTCCTCGAAAGGAATTATGTAACCCTTGGATATGATCGACTGTACCCATCTGTCTTGAGTGAGGGAATGCCAGGCTTCCGGTACAGTGATAATCTTCCCGACTGCCTCCAAGGAGGGACAGCCGGGCAACACCTCAGGGATGCTGAAAGGGCTTGTCAGAGAGAGGCTCCCTGTTTCCCTGGTTCTTGGACCCCTCTGCCTCTAGAGCGGTGTCTGTTATTGTTACCCCTCTGCCTCTAGGGGTAAACTGACCACGTGAATCCGGCGTGACTCCTTGGGATTTACGGAACCACATCTTCCCACCCTTCTGTCCTTTGGGATAAGGCCTAGAAGGGTGGAAAACGGACTCCAACAGCAGAAAGAGTCTTGCCGTCCTGCTCGAACCTGGTCAAGGTTTCTTCACCTGAGGGCCAAACAAAGCTGACCCATCAAAGGGAGAATTTGTGAAGGACGCCTTAAAGGGATCCAAGAAATCACATAGCCGCATCCAGGCTTGGCGCCTAAGAGCCACACCTGTGCCTGCGGCTCTACTGCTCCATCCGCAGCATAAGATATTAGCCGCATGGAGGAGTTTGCAATGGAATTGAGGGTTCCTAGCTGAGAAGCAATTTTTCTTGAGCCCCTGCAGCTGTAGGATCCTGAACTACTTCTCCCAGCTCCTTCAGGATATCCTCTGGAGTCTGGTGAAGTGACATAGGTAATTCAGCCAACGATAGCAAAGGTCGCTGAGGAAAACATCCGCCACCGTACCTATCCATGGTCCTAGAGTCCTTATTAGGAGGATGGACGGCACGGAAGGATCTGCAAGTTCCTTTTGGTGGCCGCAGCCACCACCATGGCATCAGCGGGACACCCTTAGTAAGGAATTGTTTGTCACCGGGCAGTGATAAATTTTGAAGGCCTCCTAGGGACTGGCTCTACAGAGTCAGGAGCTGCCCACGCCTTCGTGCAATAACCTGCATAAGGGGTCGAAGGCGGAGATACCCAGGAGGTGGAGGGCCGAGATCCAAACGCCTCTAGGTATACTGACTCATCCTCAGAGGGATTGTTGGTGGGCCAGTTTCCCTCTGTTTCAGAAGTTCTAGGATGTCTGAGAAGGAGACATCCTCAGAGGGGATCTAGGGATCCCTCTGACTCATCAAAGTCAGTATCCAAGTGACAGACTCGGGGAGTCTACATGCTTCCTCTTACAAGTCCTCTTCCTAGGAGGATCTCCCGAAACATCAGGAGAATCCTCGGAAGAGGGGAAATTCCCAATGGGGAAACCTGAGGCGGAGGATCTCTGGGTCCTGTAGCAAAAGAAGTGGCAGAGATGTCAACAGGTACTATAGAGGGAGGAGCTACGGGAACAGACTGCTGACTGATACCAGTGGCCAGTACACTCTTCATCACCTCGAATGCTCCTCCCAGGCAGGTCCGAGAGAACCCGCCCAAGAGCTAGGAACTCCAGGGACCACCGAAGAGAAGTCTCCGAGGCAGATGTCGGAGCCGAGCTCACCAAGGCCGAGGCTCCAAGGGAAGAGCGGCTCGGACAAGGGTCCGATGCCACTCACCCCCTCGGAGGAGACCATGGAAGCCCGACCACCGAATCCCTCTAAGGAAGGTCTCGAAGAGGAGATAAGAGTAGAGGCTGAAGGAACAGAAGGGGTATCCATCCTCCAGCCGTAGCAGTAACCATTCGAAGACTCCAACTCCAAGCTCTGGGGTAGAGTTGAAGGAGGAACTGTAACGGGGGGTGGACCCACAGTAGTCTGTTGAGACGGACTGTGTAACATTTGGGCCAGTACCTGTGACTTGAGTAATCTACTGACCACTCTCTCTAGGTCATGATCTGACAACCTGGATGACCTTGAAGATCGGCTCCGATGGCTCCGTTCCGATAGAAGAGGTGAAGCCGGAGCCGAAAGTATCGGCTCCAAGGAAGGAGACCTCGACCTCTTCCTGGAATGAGCCATCGGAGCCGATACTATAGATCCTGTCGGAGCCGACCTCTCGGAGCCGACAGAAAGCCCCGATGTACCGGCCCCAGCCGGAGCCGATACAGCCACCAAAGTAACGGTGTCGGAGCCGATCGGAGCCGACACCGATGCCTGTGCCACATGGGTGTCGGAACCGATCGGAGCCGACATCGGCGGTCAATACAGATTCGGCACCGATAGCCATCGGTGCCGAAGGCTTTGTTGCCAGAATCGGCTCCAGCCGAGCCGATCTCGACTCAACGAGCCGGAGCCGAGGCCGCAGGCTTAGATACAGAAGCCTGGGCCTTGGAAGGTTTTGCTGATTTTGGTGGAGCCGACTTAGCCGGAGAGCCCTCCGGCTTAAGAAGGCCCCTAAGAATCAGCTTATTCTCTCCTGCAGGACTCTCTGGCTGAAGGAGTGACAAATAGCACAGGAGTCCTGCAGGTGAAGAGGGCCCAGACAATACAGGCAAGAAGTGTGACCGCCTGTCAGAGACATCTTCTGACAGCACGAGTCACACTTCTTAAAACCTGAGACCCTCTCCTTTGACATGGTGCTGAAAAACACACACACACACACCAGTCAAAATTAACTTAAATAAAATACCAAAAGGTATTCTATAAATCCAACACACACACCCTAACAGGGGGATGGGATAGGAAAAGATTGACTAACAAAAATTAAAGGAGACAGGAATTTCTGTCAGAAAAGGTACAAAAATAACTTAAAACTATCAATAAAAGGCTTTTAAGTAAAAGGGGCTTAAATATCACAAAAGTGAACAACTTACCAGGAGCTGGTAAAAAGAAGACCTCCTAAGCGAAGCGGCAAACGAGATCTGGGTACTTACCGCCTTGCATCATGGGATATGGGGCTGCCTCGAGCTGGTAAAAGTGACTCTCGAGCTTAGCAAGTGCCGAGTCGGAGCCGAGGGATCGGCTCCGAACCCATCAAGCAAGAATGAAGGCGAGATTGACAACTTAACATTTATATATTACTCCTAAAAAGAATAACTGGTATCTCACCACAGATAATCTGAGAGGACCCATGCAGGGGATAACGCATTTAGGAGCTGCATCTGTCCATTAGTAGTACATGGGGCAGTCCTATGATAAATTTTGTGTTTCCAAACCACAGACCTAAGTTGCACTTGAAAATGGACAGGGATGAACTTTGTTTTATGTAGACGGGGAGTCTGTTCCATAGCATCAACATCATCTGCAAAATATATCTGTCCCTCCAAACCATTTTGTTGATGTTGCAGAACAGGTTCAGATCCCTAGACTGATTATTCCTTATGCCATGTGACTTGCTGATGTTTAGTAAATCCATCAGTAATGAGTCACAGGCCTTGTATGCCAGACACAGGTCACCTCTTAGCATACTGTAGGACACAGAGTACAGTGACAGAGCTTTGAGTTGGTCCATGCAGGACATGTTGTTTACGTCTTGTATCCTTTTAGTAAGGTATCTCTGTGGGTGTTCCAGTTGTTACATGTGTCTGGAGAGATACATGCCAAATGGGGCACTATATTCAATGATAGGCTTAATGAGGGCAGAGTAAAGCGGGGCAATAACATCCCTAGATCTAAACACAGTCTTTTATTTATTAGCTGTACAACAGAAGAACTTTCTCACAACATTAGACACGTTTGTCAAAAGTTAAGTCAATGACCACATAGGTTCCCAAAAACAGAACAAGTGGATCAACTCTTAAGGGGGTATTGTAAATGCGGTAGTTCCCAGATGACTTCCCAAAAGATCCAATACATTTTTTGGCATTTAGTTTCAGACCATGATTTTGACATCAGTTATTTATTTCCAAACCACAGATCTAAGTTGCGCTTGAAAATGGACAGGGAAGAACTTTATGTTATGTGGCGGGGGAGTCTGTTCCACAGCAGTATCCTCTGCAAAATATACTGTACCTGTCCCTCCAAACCATTCTGCTGATGTTGCAAAAGAGATTTAGACCCCTAGACTGATTAGTTCTTATGTCATTTGATTTGCTGATGTTTAGTAAATCCATCAATAATGAATCAGTATATGCCTTGTATGCCACACACAATTCACCTCTTAGCAGTCTGCTGAAAATCGACCAACACCAAAATTTAGTTTGATACAGCTTCTTATTACTTTCTTCAAAATAAACAAATATGCATTACTGTACTGTACATCCCTCTTTGTGACAATACAGCTATACTGGAGGATATCCTACATTGGATATCTTTAACATTTCCACATGATAAAAGAAATTATTAGGTGATGATGTGAATGTCACTTGACTGGACAAACTCTAACTCCCCTACATGTAGCACAAACTAATACGGCTTCACACAACTAATTAATATCCCCACACATAGCAAGACATCAAATTCTCTAGTAGACTGGATCCTAGTATCAGACCCTAGCAAATGCTCCACCACAGGTACAATGTTGACTCTCTCAGTGATCATTTCCCAATCTATACCACTAAACATCCACACATCCAGTTAAATAGCATATTTATAAAACATGTAACCATTCCAAATTTAATCCAGAAATGTTAGTTGCTACACTATCATCTATTAACTAGAACTTCCTAAAAATCCTCCCCTTAGACTATGCTGTAAATGAATTTAATACAACTTTTCTAAATATCCTAAATAGCCTTTTACCTCTTAGAAGAAAGATAGTGAAAACAAATAATGCAATTCGGCTATCCAAAAAGAGTAGAATGCTAATGCAAGAAAGAGAAAAAACATGGAAGAATGGCAAAGATATAAAACCCCTCAATATCGTGAAAACTTCAGAATGCTTTGCAAACATACTAAAAAGCAAATAACTGAAGACAAAAAAACAATACTATAATAACTTTCAAAATAATACTAAACACAACCCTGAACAAGTCTGGACATCCATTAAAGAAATTTTACAACCTGGCCAAAAATTCAACCCAAACCCTCTCCCGATAACTTACTACTCAAAACTGCAAAATAGTTTTCAACTCTTATTTTATAGATAGTATAGCATCTCTAACCAAGGATTTCTCAACATCTAATCCCAATCTTGCCCAAAAGCCACATATCACCACATCCACCTTCAAACCTGTACCCACATCCTATATAAAACTACTCTTAAACAAACAAACTGAGCTCCTCTTCAGCTGACCTTCCAAGTCACTACCTAAAAATATCCTGTCTCAAGCCTTATAAATGGGTCAATCCAGGAATCCCACGTTCCCTTTCTCTGGAAAAAGTCGGACATCATTCCTCTGCACAAAGTGGGAAATTCAACAGTCGTGAAGAACTTTAGACCTATAACAATCTTGTCTCCCTTTGCCAAAATTCTTGAAAAATGTATTCAAAAACAATTGCAAGGTTACCTCCTGCAGGAAGAACTCCCATCTTCTACACAGCATGGCTTCCATCCTTCCCATAGCAGTAGGACTGCCCTTCTATCCTATAAAGATACTGTTAATAAAGCTAGAGATAATGGCAAACTAGTCTCTTCCTTATTTCTAGACGGTTTGTCACAGCAAACTTCTTCAAATGTCCTCAATAATTCTCTCTCAGCCCACCCTTCTGTGGTTCAAAAGCTACCTGCCCCATAGGTATCAGTCAGTAAAATGACACCCTATGCTCTCTCCTTATCTCCAAGTCACCACTGGTGTATCACAAGGCTCTATCCTTGGTCCCTTCCTCTAACATTTTCTCCAACCCTCTCTATACTTCCACACAACAGGGCACCCTAACACAATACGCAGACGATTCCACACTAATTTGCACATCTGACAATGTGGTACACCTCCAAAAAATTACTCAGGAAGCTTTAGCAGCCACTGAATCAAGGCTTTGTAACTCAACTCATGCTCAACCCAAAAAAAGACTGCTACTTTTTTTCCCTAAATCCCTCTCTCATGAAAAAACTAAATTTAAAGTCTTCTCTCTTGAGACTAAAACCACTGAAGCCACTTCTCCACTGGTAAACTATTAGGGGTTATAGTGTTTGATAATCTTACATTCAACCTGTATATACAAAACGGCATAAGAAAAACTCATTGAAAACTAGGGATGCATTACAGAGCCAAAAACTTTCTCACATATGCATCTTGAACAATGATATAACAAAATTGCTAAATTTGCAGCACATACCCCTTTCAAAACTCACCACTGTATAGCACTGAAAAGCCTAAATTGGTTAGAACTGCCATATAAACTAACATATACACAACTTCTTACCACCTATAAATTATCTAGTATCCATCTGTCTGTACAGCACGAAAAAACATGCTACACAATTATGTCCCCAGTCAGTCATTGTGATCCAGTGACCAAAAACTCCCGTCTGTCCATAAACCTAGCAAATCTGTTGGGCATTGTCTATACTCATACAAGGTTACTAAGCCCTGGAACTTCTTACCTGTATCTATATCTGGTCTATACCCTCCCTCCCACCTTTCAAAACCACTCTGAAAGATATTGTAGCTAAAATCTGGGTCTGCTCTTGCTCAAAAGCAGGATAACCTATACCTCTTAAATTTGAACATTACATTTTCATTCCATATACCTTCTTACTCTTTCTTCTTCACATACTTCCTTACTGCTATCTAATTCTCTTCTCTTTCTCTCTAAATATACCATAAGCCCTTTTTCTCCTTACTTCTTATTGCAGTTCCTACTTGCATTACACGAAAGTACCTTTAATTTCTCTACAAACTGTCTAAAATTTCTCTAAACATTAAATTATTGTCATATACCTTATATCAATTCTTAACCAACGTTTTTGTATTATGTCTAATTTGTTATATAGTTAAACTGCAGATGTTTTTGTTTTATTTTTAAATACTGTAAAATTATTGTTCGTATAATGTTTTGTAATAACTTGGAGCTTTTCCCCCAGGCCTCTGCTGAAAATGGGCTTCTACCCAGTTGGACTTTCCCGGTAATCAAATGTCAATAAATATATAAATAAATATGAAACAAACCTTCCTTCAGAACTGCTAAGGGATTCAATGACTGCTTCTAGCTTGCAGTCATCCACAAACTTATTCAGCCAGAGCCCTATAGCATTGACTTTTACTTCAGAAAAGTAGATGCCAAACAGGAAAAGGACTCCACTGGTGACTGGTCTCTTTGTGGTGGTAAAGTACAGTTGTGTACCTACCATAAATGTAGATGTTCGAGTGTATTCACTGTTGCAGTCATTACAATTGGGTTATCCTGCTGGCAGGCTACCCTCAGTCGGCCTGAATTCCAAAGTCTAGGATTTTGGAACACCTAGGAGATATAAGGCACAGGAGGTTAGAGAGCCCAGTAGGAAAACATTTTTTGATAATCATGGGGGGGTTCCAGATGGTTTTGTATTCAGTGTTTTAGGCAGACCCAATGTATATGGTAATGAGGCTCTTTTTCGTGAGAAATTACTTTTGATGGAATCAAGGTTCATTCTTAATTTAAAAACTATGTTTCCTAATGGAATGAATATGGAGGTGTAATGTATTTTTTCCATATATTTCCCAATATTTAGGAAAAGGGACTGCTTGTAAGGGTCATATTAAATGAATAACATGTATACATTTTTTACAACAGTATTCATATTTATGTATACAATATTTAAAATAAGTATTCATGAATTGAGTGTTATTTATTCTCCAGTTAATATTTTGTACAGTTTTGATTAGGGAAAAATGCCAAATTTGTTTTAATAAAACAATAAGTAAAAAGAGAGCATATAGTGAATCTAATTGTTTAATTGGGGGATGGTGCATCAATAATTTAATTAAAAAATTTGTATAAAAATGGGTGGAGTGTAATGTAAAGTGTATTCCAGGAGAAGGCGAAGGCCGAGTTACCAGAATTAAAAAATTCAACTTGCAGCAGTTGGTGTTCTCCATTGTATATTTGTATGCTTGACTTGTGAAGGAGTGGAGGAATTGTGTCTTTTTTTGAGGTATTTGCTTCCCACAAGAAATACAGTTATTAACTTTTTCTGACATCGGTCTGGAGCAAGAAATAAGTTTCCCCAACGGGGTACTTAGCTTTAGTGAAGACTTCGGATCTGAAATTCGTATTTGAAAACTTCAGGAGTCGGCCAACCGGCACTTGCGAACTGCTTTTGCTTCAGGCACTGCGCGGAAAGACTAAAGAAAATGGCATCGGCTGCATCTTTTTACCCCTGGTGCACTGACGTTAGGGAGGAGGCGACAGCAACCGACGCTGGACCTAGACTTTGGAATTCAGGCCGACTGAGGGTAGCCTGCCAGCAGGATAACCTAATTGTAATGACTGCAACAGTGAAACACAATGAACATCGTCTCCTATTTTGATTACCTGCATCGTATTCGTAAGCCAGTTTTCAATCCAGCAGGTCACACACAGGTTTACTCCCTTAAGGAATTTTTCCTCTTGCTTTTTAAGTCTTTTTGCTTAAAAAAGATGACTATAATCCTTACTGTTACAAACAACACAGTGTTTGTGTTTGTGAAACTAATCAAAAGGAAACTAGACCCAAAAAAAAAGATCATGTAGTGGTTACTTTGGTGTTCAAGACAGCTGTAAACCAAAATAGCTTTATTAAGCCCAAACCAAAACAGACAGAGAATACTACTATTAAACATGAACCTGAGAAGCCTACCAAACAAAATTCATCAATTTCATGCAACCCTATCCCATTATTCCCCAGATATACCAATCCTAACTTGGCTAAAACCCCACATTCAAGACAATGAAATCCTTACCCATGGTTATAATATCCACTGACAAGACAGGACCCATAAACATGGTGGTGGCATAGCAATATTATACAAGGACAATCTCAAACTTGAAAGACTTGATAACATTCTCACTGACCTAGCTAATTTAGAAATACTCATCTCCCATCTTCAAATAAGCCCAAATAAACACATTATAACAGCCATTTATACCCCACCAGGCAACAAACCAGCTATTATGGAGGACTTCCTTTGTAGGTATGCATTGACTTTCAGTCAGGAAACTAACAATGGGGGATTTCACCCTAGTCTGCACTACATTCTCCTCTTATCACTCAAACTTTATAAACCTGGTTTCAGTCAGCCTACTAGATGTGACAAGCACAGTAAAAAACAATCAACCCTAGACTGGATCCTAACTAATACAAACTCCTTTTGTTACCAGTCATGCTGCCTTCCAGACAGTCCAAGTGATCACCTGCCTACTTACCTATTAAAACACCGCACAAGCCCTCCAAAAAATACCCTCTACAAGCACATCTGCAACAAAACTAACCCCCCCCCCCCCGAGTCCCTTAAAACTCTTTTACATCAATGTGACTGGTCCTCACTAAAACACCTCCACCTTGACCGAGAAGTTCAGTATTTCAATGAAAAATTCCTCTGCATCCTAAACAATCTAGCACCTCTTAGGAAATATGTGTAAAATGTAAACCCATACCATGGTTCACTACTGAAACAAAAATGAATCCAAAACAGAGAGATAAGCATGTCACCTATACAAGGGGACCAAAAACCAAACAACCCTTCACACTTACCAACAACTATGAAATCAAACCAAAAACAAATAAAACAGTGTAAAAAACAATACTATACAGCAATTCAATAAAATCACCAAAATAACCCCCAGAAGTTCTGGGGGAGGGCATCAACCATTTGCTAAAATCTGGCCATTCCACTACCTCAGCTACATCCACAACCAACTCCACTGATAGTATAGCCTCACACAGTTTAACACACATTTTATTAACTCTATTGTCCCTTATTAAGAATGACACCAAAACCCCTTTCTCTCTCTCCCCACAGATCTGGAAACGAACCTCAATTCTTTATAATTTATACTATAAATCAGATACAAAGTTCTGCAATAAATATCCAAACTTAAACCTTCTACCCTTGCCGCTGACCAACTCTCAAATTCATTTCTTAAACTGGCTGCAGACATCATGTCTTACCCCATGTAACAATGCCAGCCCACCTTTCTGGAATTTTGTAAATAATCATATGACATCTGTGAGTATCAGCATGAATCATACGTCTGTCTTACAAATGCAAGACAACTATATGTTATGTATATATTAAACTACTGGTGCAGACGTGTGTGTTGAACAGGGTTTGTACAGTACTGAGGTTCAGTGATGTGCCCACAGTGTACCCTACTGGAAAAGAACAGAAATGTCTACAAACTATATACCTGTGCAAATGTATGTTTTAGTAGTAGAAGATGGAACATACAGAGTTAACTTGCAAAACTTCAAGAAAATAAGTTGAAATTAAAGTGTTTTATGATTGTGTTAACTCTCAGTTCAGTAGCAGACACCAATGTCAAGAGCTAGAAGTTTTAGTATTGTCTTGAAAGAGAAATAATTACTATTTTTCAAATGTAAAAGTGGTTTATTGTTTTATGACTTCCAAGTTCAGCAAACCTCTGAGAAATATGTACTTCTCACACAGATATGTTAAAATTCTGTTGGTAATTGTTTAGCCTAGGAACTGAAGTCAGGTGACAAAAAGTGATGTCATCCAAGCTAACCCAGCAATGTTTATTATTAATTTAAGAACTCTCTCAAAGAGAGACTGGGCATTTTGTATCTTGTCTTGGACCTATAAACATCCACTTGGCACTTCTGTTTACATGTCTGTAAGTAAGACTTTGGGCATAGTACCCCTCTTAGATATAGATAGGAATATAGTAAAGATTAGTTTAGATGTTTTCTGTATTTATTTTAGACTGTCCTGCAATGTTGTTTTAAAATATTTCCTGTGATTTTGAATTCTGAAGTAACTGTGTTTGTTTATTGAGTATTGTCTTGTTCTTTTATTATGTATTATTAAACATATTTAAACCTATCTTTGTGGCTGATATTTGTGAGACATATTTAAGCTCTTAGAGTACTTGCATATGCATTTGGTGACACCGTAGAGGCCACTCCTAAACAGCCTTGCAAGTCTTGGTCAAAACTATCATTTGGATTAATAGTAACATTAAACAGTAGGATTGGACATCTTTTGTACAGGCCTTATAGTAGCTGATAAGTAAGAGGGGCTGGTGGCAGCTGGAACTACCTTATAAAAAAGAAGCATGCTGATTGGTCAGCCCAACCAGCATGCCCATTGTAAATCTGAGAATATACCAATGGAAAAAGGTCCGGTAGGCCGGACTTTTTTCCATAAATATATCTCATAAAAATGTTATTTTTCTTTCTTCTTTTTAAATAAATTTACAAAACTAAAGACCTCAAATGAACAAGGAAACGACACAGAGAAAAATAAAAGGATAATCAGGTACATTCTGTAAAACTAAAGAAATGTACCGGATTATCCTTTTATTTTCTCTGTCTTGTCTCTTCCAAACAATTAAAGTCTACCAGTTTCTTAAAAAAAAAAATCTTCCTTTCTCAATTATTTCCTTTACACAGCACTGATGTACTCTGTAAGTGTGGGTTCGCAAGTCCCATACACATGCACAGTACTTCAGGAAAGCCCCAGCAGACTAGAGAAAAAGCAGAAGGACACAGGGGCATAGTTGTACAAAAACATTAAAAAAGTATTTTTTCCTTAAATGATGTCATTGCATAATAGCAATAACTGACTCCAGAAAGGGGGCACAGCTACTAAACCTGTGCCAGCCTTCCCCAGGTGTATATGCGTGTTTGGATATAAATCAAATCTCAAAGTGTGTGTGTGTGTGTTTGTGAGAGCTACTTGGGCAGGGACACGGAGCACTGGTGGGACAGAGAGGGTGCTGGAGGTCTTAGCTTGGCCACCTGGCTGAGATCTCAACCCTGTGCCAGTGTTGAGTCTTATTGGGAATCTGGAGCAAGAGGGAGAAACCAGCCCCAGACTGACTTTGATCTCTGTCTGCTCTTAAGGGAAATTGTACTTTACTGTGTGTGTACTTGTCATCCTCCCATTGTATATGTCCCTCACTGTTGCCAGTGGTGAGAATTGAGGCTCCTTGATTACTGGACCAGTGCAGGGGGGTCACACACCATATCAATCCTAATCAGCGGACTATAAAAAAAAAATTGCAACCTCAAACTCTGAAAAGTCTCTTACATAATTCCCCTGCACAAAGGCAGTACCTCCACTGAGTTCACTAACTACAGGCCAATTGCTATTCTCTCACCCATAGCAAAAATACTGGAAAAATGCGTACATTCACACCTACTTAACTATCTCCTAAAACCTCATGTCCACATTCCAATGTGGTTTTCAACCAAAACATAGTACAACAGCAGCTCTAGTTAGTTTTACTAACTCAGTCAACCAGCACAGAAACAAAGGGCTACTTGTCAGGTCCATCTTTCTCGACATGTCAAAGCCCTTTGATATACTTTCACACCAAATAATTATCAATGAGCTAGTTTCCTTAAACCTTTCCCAATCAGCCCTTTCCTAGTTTGGCTAGATATTTAACTGACCGTCAACAGGCAGTTAAGTGGCAAAACGAATTTTCAACTCTAGTAACTGTATCCATGGGTTTACCTCAAGGTTTAATCATTGGTTCACTCCTTTTCTCCATTTTTACAAACAAACTCAGTTCAACCACTCAACATGCAACCAAAATCCAATGTGTTGACAATTCCTTCCTCATATGCTCAACTCTCTACCTTCCTGAACTCCTGCAAAAAAAAAAAAACAATCCTTCTAGATATTGAACAATTTCTTTCAGACTGTCAACTTATTCTGAACCCTAACAAAACAAAGCTTATACTCTTCTCCAGTAGCAAAAAAACAGACCAGTGCCTCCCCTTTACTATCTATTCTTCAAATAATACATTAACTGAACCAGTAAATCACACTAAGCTCCTTGGGGTCACAACAGACAATGACCTTAAATTTAACAAACACCTTGCACTTGTAATCAAAAAAGTCCATTTTAAGTTAGGCTTACTATATAGAATTAAGCCTTTCCTAATTGA
Organism: Protopterus annectens; assembly: GCF_019279795.1. Classification (NCBI taxonomy): domain Eukaryota; kingdom Metazoa; phylum Chordata; order Ceratodontiformes; family Protopteridae; genus Protopterus; species Protopterus annectens. The sequence goes on along the minus strand of NC_056735.1, from coordinate 1,130,242,640 downwards.
CACCACCAGACACTCCATCTCTAGAACACACTTACTCTCCACCCTCTTATATACCTCACCAGTACTTACAAATTTAAGAAAATCTGACTTAAATAAAATGGAGTCTTGCTATAACAAAATCGCCAGATTTGCTGCTAACCTCCCATACAGGTTGTGAAGACTGGTAGAGATGGGTGAAGGCTGCCAGCCTAGCCAGACAGAATTTTATAGATAATTATATCATTTATAAATATGAATGTGAATCACAGGCTTGTTGTCTTAAATGAAAAAAAAAATGCTGTTACAAAAATGTGGCAACAGTGCTCTCTACTGACCCAGTAAAAGCATGTTGTGACCCTTTGATCTAAAGTCAGCTCCAGTCCGACTAGATGAAGGCTTCCTGCTATTACTTTAAGGCTAAAGTTAATGACCATAATTTACATGTGGAATGTCCTTTATTGCTCTAAGTGTAAAATAATGTAAATGCAGTTTCTGTCAGCCTGGGAACACCAGGAAAGTGTAAAGGATTATGTAATATTTATCAGAACTGCAACAGCCATTTAAACAGAGAGAATCAAAAAGCATTTTTGCCTGGAACATCCAACCTGGCACTCTGCCCGTTGTCTTAAGTAGGTTATTTTAGAAGTGTGTTTTCCTGTAGCAATAGCTAGAAATTAGAAAGATTAGTCTAAGTGTTTTTCTGTGATTTCAGAACTGTACTACTGAATTATTTTAAGTATTTCTGGGTGATCTCTGAACTCTTGACTAGCACTGTCTGTGTAGTAGAAAGTATTATCTTGTGGTTTTAATTATTCATTATTAAACATTTTAAAACCTTTTAACTGTGGCTGGTTTGTGTAGAGATAATTTAAGCTCTTAAGAGTGCTTGCATGCCTTTGGTAAAACTGTACAAGGCCACTCTAATAGCTTTAGCCCTGGGCTATACTACCAATTGGATATTAATATTGCACAGTAATAATTGAACACGCTTTTAAGGGCCTTTGAGTAGCTGATAATTATTAGCTAGGTGGTGGCAGGGTACTACAGTATAGTCAGGAAAAGGGGGCACAGCTGCAAAACCTGTGCCAGCCTTCCCCTGAAGTGTCTGTGCGGTTGTATAAACTCTTCTCAAACTGTGTGTGTGTCAGCTACTTGGGCAGGGACACAAAGCACTGGTTGGACAGAAAGGGTGGTGGAGATTTTAGCTTGCCCAGCTAGGCTGAGATCTGGACCCTATAGCTGTGCCAGTGGGGAGTCTTATTGGGGACCTGGGGAGCAAGGGAGCAACCAGCCCTGGACTGACTGTGATCTGTGTGTGCTCTTAAGGGAAATTGCACTTTACTGTATTTGTTATCCTTTCCTCATATATGAGACGCCCTCTCTGGTGTTAGTGGTGAGGATTGAGGCTGCTTGATTGCTGGGCCAGGGCACAGGTGTCACATATTAATTGGTGGGCAGTGGTGGGTTCTCCACATCACATATTAATTTTTTGGCAGCGATGGGATATCCACATCATATATTAATTAGGCGGCAAATACTAATTGGCTTGTAGTGGTGTGGGTAGAGTGAAACCTGTAGCTTGTGTACAGTGAGCTTTGAAAGTGTTTTGTACTCTAAACCAGCCACGCAGTGAATACTTAGACTTCAGATCACAATTGTTTTATTTCTTTTGTTAGCTTAGTTAGTCAGGGTGAGCAGGCAGCATGTCAGCAGACGAGTATGGAAAGCTGACAAGGAGCCAGCTGGCGTAGATGTGCCAGACTAGGGGACTGGTGCATGGAAACCTGACTAAGGAAGACCTGATTGCAGCCTTGCTTACAGCTGCATCAGAAAACAGCAACCAGGAGGGCAATCAGACTAGCAGTGGAGATATAATTCCCACAGAGAATGGACAGCTCAACCTTTCTGCAGTGGACTTAAAAATCCGGCTGCTACTAAAGAGATTTGTGTTGGAGGCCAGGCGTGTGGAATTGGAAGCAAATGAAAAACTGCGACCTTTGCAGGCTGAGGAGAATGAGAAACTGTTACATCTGCAAGCTGAGGAACAAGAGAGGCAGAATCAGCATGAGAAGGAGATGCTGACTCTTCGCCATAATCATGAAGGTAATGGGGAAGGGAGTAAATGGACCCCAGAAGCACAAAAGGTCAGTAAATTTCTTCAGAGTTTAAAGAGGGGGATAATTTTTATAGTTTCATTCATATGTTTGAGAGGGTATGTAAACAGTATGAAGTTGACCAAGGGCTCTGGGTACGGTTCCTGACCCCCTTACTCCATGGTAAAGCTGTTACTGTTCTGTCCAAAATGTCTGACATTGCATGTTTTGATTATACTGCTGTAAAAAATAGCCATTTAGAACTGTTTAAGCTAACACCTGAAAAGTATAGGAAAAAGTTTTGTGAGCGCAGACACAAAGCAGATGAAAGTGTATGTGAATATGTTGCTGAATTGAACACTTATTTCCATAGGTGAGTGAGTGGATGTCAGGTCACTACTTTTGAAGGGCTGGCAGACCTTTTGGCGAGGGAACAAATCCTTAGGACTTTGCCTGAGGACATGAGGATCTGGTTAGCTGATAGACAATGTGCTACTTCAGATGAGTTGGGGAAGAAGGGAAACCTATACCTGGCAAGCAGGGCAGCCCTGCACAGGAAGGGAAACCCTAGTACTGCCCATGGGTCTAAAGTAATCCATGGTGGGCAGCGCAGACTGCCACAACAGAATCTGCCAGTAGCAAGGGAAGCCACTAGTCCAGGTACACGTCCAAGAGCTAGGGTTAAATGTTTTGAATGCAATCAGTGGGGCCATGTGGCACACAGGTGTCTACGGAGGCAAGGTGGGGAACCAAAGGTGACGGAACCAGTAAGTGGGAAAGACAAAATGCCAATAGTAGGTTGTCTTGGGATAACAAGGGTACCACACTACCACCAGAGGCTATATCCTATTGTAGTGAATGGCAAAGAGGCCATTGCCAAGAGAGAACAACCTCTGATATAACCATTGTAAAGCCTGCAATGGTTACAGAGGAGTACTACTTTCCTGGGCAGTCCACTCCACTCAGGGCTTTAGGAGGGATTCCATTCCAAATACCTTTGGCTGGGGTTCACCTTGACTGGCAGGAGGAAAAAGGAAGCCAACAAGTAGGTGTGTTTAAGGATATACATGCAGATGTCCTGATAGGGAATGATTTTGATAGTGCAGTACCCTGTGCTTGTTCAGTTGCACGCAGTCAGGCTTAGAGACAAGCATGTGGGTCTGGTAGCCTGGGGAGACCCAGACTGACCACATACTTGGAGCCAGGACTGGGTAGATGGCTACTTCAGGGAGGGAGCTACTCTGTAGCAGTGAAACTGAAGGTGAGCCACAGCTGCTTGTGGGTACTGCTGGTCTCTTGGACAGAGTGACTGCAAAGGTAGAGGTGAGTAGTAGTACCCAGGCTGACAGTGAGGCACCACTGTCAGAGGATGCCAGACTTCCTGTGTAAGGGGAGCTGGGAAGTGTTGCAAGGAGAGAGTTGAGACAGACTTAGCTCTCAGACCATACATTGCAAGGCCTGAGGCAGACAGATAGGGAGACATCTGATTCTCAAGGAAAGGGGGAATCTGTATACTGGGAAAAAGGGTTACTATACAGAGAGTGGACCCCTGAGGGAGGGCTAGAAGATGACAGAGTACAGCAGTTCATAGTGCCTAGAGTCTACCATCTGGCGCTTCTGGCCATAGCCCATGATATTCCCTTTGCAGGTCATATGGTCATGAAATGTACAAAGAGGCATATTATGCAGAACTTTTATTGGCCTGGAATTTCCAGAGATGTAACAGGGTACTGCAGGACCTGTGAGCAGTGCCAAAAGGTAGGCAAGGCAGGAGACACAGTGAGTGCTCCTTTGATGCCTTTGTCTGTGATTGAGGAGCCATTTCAGAGGGTAGCTATGGATATTGTGGGTCCTCTGAGTACCCTAGGTTCCACAGGGAAAAAGTATATCCTAGTGGCAGTGGATTATGCTACATGATACCCTGAGTCAGTGGCTTTGTCCTCCACTGAGGCAGAGAAGGTGGCAAATGCTTTGTTAAAGATTTTCATTAGGGTAGGTTTCCCAAAAGAAATACTGACTGACAGAGGTGCCGATTTCATGTCAGACCTGCTAGCTTGTCTGTGGAAGTCCTGTTGGGTGAAGCACATGCAGACCACCCCCTACCATCCCCAGACTAATGGTCTTGTTGGGAGGTTAAACTCTGCAATCAAGTCCATGCTACAGGCATTTGTAGATCAGTTTAAGAGGGAGTGGGACAAATATTTGCCCCATCTGTTTGCTTACAGAGACGTTCCCCAGGAATCCACAGGTTTTTCACCCTTTGAGTTGCTGTATGGGCATAGGGTGAAGGGACCTCTAGATTTAATTTGAGATGAGTGGGAAGGTCAGTGTGAGTCTCATAAGGAGTCTGTTGTGGCATACGTCCTAAACCTCAGGACAAGGCTCAGGGAACTCATGGGCTTGGCCCAGGAGAACCTGGCAGAAGCCCAACAACAGAAAAAGGTGTGATATGACAGGAATGCTCGAGCTAGAGAGTATGCTGTGGGGCAGCAGGTAATGGTTCTCATTCCTGTCAGACAAACTGCAAGCAGCTTGGGAGGGTCCATACAAGGTGGTAAGAAAGGTAAGTGATGTTAACTACATGGTGGAACTGCTAGGGAGACGGCAGGGGCGCAAATTGTACCATGTTAACATCATGAAACCTTACCATGATAGGGAGGCCCTTGTGCTGAGCATTTGCAGTGGACTGCAGGAGGAGTCTGAGGGAGATCTGGGGACTGATCTCCTCAGTGAGTCTCAGGCTGACATCTCAGTGGAAGGAGTAGCAATGTCCCAGCAGCTATCTCCTACCCAGTTTGAGAAATCCGAGCAGAGTTGCAGGAATTTTGGGACATGTTCACTGGGAAAATGGGGTGCACCCACCTGGTGCAGCACCAGGTGGATACAGAACCCCAAAGGCCTATTAGGCAGGCCCCTTATAGGGTGCCTGAGAGAGTCAGAGAGACCCTGAGGGAGGAGGTACAGGAGATGTTGGAACTAGGGGTGATTCAAGAGTCCAACAGTCCCTGGGCCTCCCCATTGGTGCTGCTGCCAAAGAAGGATGGCAGTACCAGGTTCTGTGTGGACTACAGGAAATTAAATAGTCACACAGAGTCAGATGCTTACCCCATGCCTAGGACAGATGAGGCCCTAGAACAGCTGGGTGGGGCTATGTATCTTACAACTACTGATCTTACCAAGGGTTACTGGCAGGTGCCCATGACTCCTAGTGCTAGAGATGTCAGCTTTTGTGACTGCTTTTGGCTTGTATGAATTCGCAAAGATGCCCTTTGTGATGAAGAATGCCCCAGCAACTTTCCAGAGGCTGGTAGATCATATCCTTGCAGGAGCAGGAGAGTTTGCCCTTGCGTACCTGGATGATACTGACATCTAAAGCCATTCCTGGCAAGAACACCTTTAGCATATCAGGGAGGTGCTGGGCAGACTACAGAGGGCACGGTTGACCATTAAGCCAAGCAAATGTCAGGTGGGTATGGCAGAGGTCTCCTACATATGACAGAGTGGGGAGTGGTAAGATAAGGCCAGAACCTGCCAAAGTGGAAGCCATTCAGGCATGGCCTGCACCTGTTACTATTTTATTTATTTATTTATGGTTTGCTAACCGGGTTAGTCCAGCTGGGCTTGTGGCCCCTTTTTCAGTGGAGACCAGAGGAGAAAAGCTCCAGTACATAGTTAAGCAACATTATGTAAACACACACTGGATGTCACAGAACATTACAAGTTGCAAAGTTACAAAATAAAAAACACTAAATAAAAAAAAAGTACTTGACCAACATCACAGTAGACAGAATACGTTACATAGTAAAGATTAGTATAGAAGTATCTATTTTACACTAAAATAAAAGTTACATTATATTTAGTAGGATGACATTATAAGGGTATGTGCAAGATAGGCCAGAGGCCAGCATGCATAAAATTTGTGGAAAGCTTATAACATGAGATTTTTGACAGCTTTGATGGGGAGTTGATGGTGGGGGAGTTTTTTTTTTTTTTTAGGTGGGAGCATGTGAAGGGCATTCCCATCTGGAGGACAGATGGGAGAGAAGTGTAGATTTGAAATTGTTATGGTTAGGTAAATTATGTAGTGGGGAGAGTAGAGAGTTCCACAGTTTGGCTATGGTGTGGGAAAGTAGTAACTGGCCAGGTGGATGTAAGGGTTTGTGCACTTATAAGCGGTTTTGACCTTTGGATCTCAAGGAGCAGCTGGGTGTGTAGTGTATTAGACATTTGGCGAGAGAAGGGCATACTGTTGGTCTTGAGATGAGTTTGTGAGCTGTGGTAAGCTGGAGGTATTTTAGGTGTTTGGGGAGTTCTAACCAGTTGAGGGTGTGTAGAGAGTGGCAGTGATGGGAAGAGTTCTGAGAAATGGTTGCAAATTTGCAGATTTTGTTGTAACAGGATTTGAGTTAGCAGCAAAGACCAAACTGTATGTTGGAGAATAGGGGGGCAGCATACAAGAGAGAGGGGAGAAGAAAGGAAGATGCAAGGGTTTGTCAGGAGGAGGGGGTGAGGTTGCAGTTGTGTCTGTAGAGAACACCAATTTTTTGGTGGTTTTTTTGATTGCGGAGAGAATGTGGGAGTCAAAATTTTAGGTTTTTATCTATGGTGATGCCAAGTAGTTTGGTACTGGGAATGATTTCTAGAGGGGTTTTATTGTGGCTATTGATGGAAAAAAAGGTCTTTGCTGAGGTGGGAGTGAAAATTATTAGTTTTGTTTTTTTAGTGTTTAGTGCTAGGTGGCTGGATTGCATCCATGAATCTCTTTTGGAGAGGTATTTGGGTATGATTTGAGTTTGAGTTTGGAGGGCAGAAGGCACAGCAGATGAGTCATGGAGTCATCTTGGATAACTGGACTGAGGGGGGTCAGGGTGGAAGGTGTTGATTGTTGATAACTATAGGAGGAGTGGTGGTCATTGTACAGATGGTACCCCTGTGGGTGTAGGGTGGGTAAGAAAGGTTGACTCTTTGACATTGCACATTACAGACTGTGGGGCATAGGTAAGGAAGCTGGAGGAGGTTGAGGTTGAGAGTGTGAGATGTGAGAGCTGAGACAAGGTAGAGAGTGGGAAATGGTAATGAATGCCTTTGAGAGGGTCTAGAAACAGTGAAAAACAATAACCGCCACTGTCTAAAACCCCCAGACTGTCTCAAGGCAAAAGGAAGGAAGGGCAGGCTGTGGTAGTGCTGTGGGCAGGCTGGTGGTTGTTGTTGGTGGGGTGGAGGACAGGTTAGAGGGTTATGGATAGTTGGGAGGGAGTGGATGGTTTTTTAGTAGTATTAGAGAGAGAGTATAACTATAGTGGGTCTGAAGTGGGTCATGTCAGTGCTTTTGCCACCTGTGTAGGAGATGATGAATGCTGTGCATGGATTTGTGTGAGTAACGTATTGCTATTTTTAAGATTTTACTTAATAAGATAAGATATGGCTAGGGCTATTTTGGATGAGTTAGAGAATTGCTGCAAAAAGTTACAAGCTTGCATGCATGGTTTTACATTTTTTTAGTGGTTTTCTTTTTTTATTTATTTTGGGGGTAGACAGGTCAAGGGGGGTTAGGGGGGGGGCGCAGGGGTAGGGTTTTGAGGAGATGTGAAAGAGGGAAAAAAAGTGGGGGATAAGCTGGCTTGTGACTATCTTATACATGTTGTGTTTTTGTTTGTGGACTGTTTCTAGGTTGGGCTCGAGCTTATTGAGGGCTTAGGGGTTGGCTTTTACGGGGTTGAGGGAGGAAGGGAGGGGCTGGTTTGAAATTTGGGTGGAGTTGATAGAGTGGGACTAGGGATCATGCAGTAGGATTGAAGCTTTGATTTGTTATTTTTTTTGGCTGTTATAGATGTTTCTAAATCTTCTCTGGGTGTTGTTTCTTGTTTTGGTCCTCGTTCCACTTTTGTCTTTTTGTTCCTTGGGGATAGTCAGGGCGGGATGCTTGTTTATCCGGTAGGGGGAGATGGTTAGGATTTGAGGGGGGGTGAGAAAGGGTGCAGTTAAAATTCGTGCAGTGTCTAAGTAGAGGGCATAAAGGGTGTCCTGGTGTTGTCTTTAGGGGTGTCAGTAATGGGTCGACACCGAGTTGGCTATTCCTAGGTTAAGGCGGCTAGCTGCAGGATTGTCAGGGTGGGTGTTGAAGTATTTGAGGTGGTGAGAGCTAAGGGGTCTCTAGTGGGGTTGGGATGGGTTGTTAATGGTATGGTTGGGATGGGCTGTGGGACTCCAGTCTTATTTGGTACCGAGGATGGTTATTCTTGTTTGGCCTGGTAGGTTGATAGTTATAGAGTGGGTTTGGGAGTAAGTTTTGAAAGGAGGCCAGTTAATATTTTGAGGGAATTACGAGGAGAGGTTAATACATTTTGTCACCGAGCTAAACCAAGAGAGGATGTCTTCTAGTGTTTTGAGATTGTCTCCTGGAGGGATGTACATGGAACAGATGCAGAGTACAAGGGGTGTTGTTAAGTTTTAACTAGCCACCAATTGGCTAAACATTGGCAAATTATTTGCAGGGTGAATTCAAGGTATGGTGGGGTTGTGGGGGATAGTGAAGGTTCCTAGAGGGGTAGATAATAGCTACAGGGTTTCCTTGGGATGGGGTAGACTGGGGTAGTGATGGTAGCCTGGGGAGGTTTTATTTCTAGGTTTACTGCTTATTTGTGGTGACGGAGATCATTAAGAGAGTACATTTGTGTGGTTATGAGAGAATTCTAACGAAGGTTGGGAATTTTATTAATAGGGTCGGTAGCCGAGGTATGATGGTTGGGTAGATAGGTTTTTTGTGGTGTGGAAGATAGGTTTAGGGGTGGGTGATGGATGTTAGGGTCCAGTGATAGAGGATATCAGTTGGGAGAGGAGTAATGATGGGACTTGCATGAGGGGGGAAAGTCGGGTAGGAGTTCATAGGTTTGGTTGTGGGAGAGTATCTGTGAATGTAAATTGGGGATGGAGTGTGGGGTGTGGAGTATAGTTAGAGGACAGTGGGGTAGGGGGGTATAGTGTTTAGAGGTAGGTGGATGGGGATTTGCAGAGTATGAGTGGGGGTGTTTTGTGTTGAGATAGAGATGTGTTTGTGTTTGGGGGAGGAGGTTGCTGTGTGTGGGTGGTGTAAGCATGGAGTAATGTATAGGGGCTTATACAGTGTGGGAGGGAAGGTGGGCATGTTGTAGGTGGGGAGGCTAATATGGAGGCTGGGTGTAAGGGGCGGTGTGTGGTGGAGTGTGGGCTGGGTAGGAGTGCATTAGAGGTGGTACAAAGGTGGGGGCTTGTGGAGGTGTGTGTGGGGTTAGTGGTGTCTGTGAGGGGGGGGGGGAAATGGGAGGGTAGTATAAATGGGGGGAAGGATGGATGTGGTAGTGGGTGGGAGGAAGTAGGGGTGTGGAGATAATGAGAGCATCTGTGAAGAATAATCTTAAAAGAAGGGGGGTGGTGAGACTGGGGAAGGGAAGGTGGATGAGTGAGGTGGGCTGCAAATGAAAGAGAAAAGGTTGATAGAAAGTTTTAAGAAGTTAAAGAAAATAAAGCATTATAGAGAAAGTTTAAACTGGGCTGTATAGGGAATGTTTGGGAGTTGGTATAAAAAAAAGTAGAAATGGCCAATGTGATGAAAGTGAAGGGGAGTAATGATGCGTAATGTTTAAAAAAAAATCGGGAAAAATGGGAGGACTGGAAATTTAGCTGCTAATGTCTGCTACTGTGTATGTTGGGTGAAGCTGCTGTAGTCTTAATTAAGTTTAAAGTTATATGAAATCTGGAAATAGGTAATTGAGTATAAATATTGACGCTGGGGAAATCCGTTCCTGATTTCTGCAGAGATAGGTGTTTAAGGAGAGAGCACAACAGGGCCTGAGAGCTAAAATGATTACAGCTGGAGGTAGTAGAAAGGTAAAGGTTACAGGGTATGTTGGGAAAGGGAGAACCCGAAAGGGGTGCAACAGGACGCTGGGAGCTTTCAGGTGCTTCTGAGAAGCTGGTGTTAGGTCGGGGTGGAAGACAGCAGAAGAGGTTTCTTTATTGACTGTTCTAGGAGGCTTGGAGCAGGTTTTTAGAGGTTTTGTAGCTTTGGCTGGGAAGAACCCAAAACATTAGGCAGTTTGAGAGCAGAATCTGTCCTAGTTTGGTCTTTAGGTGAGGAAGAGAACTGGGAGGTAGGCAGCTCTGACCACTGCAGTGATTTCAAGAGTGGAGGAAGAACTAGTTGCTAGGGATCCCTTGGTTTGTAGCTTTTCTTTGCTCACAGGAGAACCCAAAAGAGGCTAAGCAGGTTTGTCCAACCAAAAGGGACAGAGGGGAAAACATAGGGGGAGCTACTAAAAAGCAGGACAGGTATATTCTTTTAGGACAGCCATTATGACCAGAAAGCCTTGTCCCCAGTTATATAAAGATATAGCTGACAGCCCTCACAGACCTGAGGGGAAGCAATCCAGAAGCCCCAGTAGTGTGGACATGGCTGCTTGAGCAGGCCACTGCAGCAATTAAAGAAGCTACAGAGATGGCCTGTGTTAGCAGGTGTAGATTACAGCAACAATTTGTTCAGGCTGTTTGGGAGGAGAAACCTTATTAGTCAGTCAGTACTTAGCCAGATCCCTTCAGGCAGAGAAGGATGTTCAAACAGGAATCTCAGTCATAGCCTAACCAGAAGGAAATGGCGCCAGAAAGGAAGAAGTGCCATTATGTATGGGTAAATAAGTACCGTAAAGGCATAGCCTTATCATAATGAAGAAAATTACAGCCTACTCACTCTGTCATAACTGGGCATCTGAGTAGGTGGCTTGTATGGATCCGAACCTGTGGGTTATGGACTCACCGGGATCCGGTACGCAGTCACCCATACAGCTATGGATCCGGAAGCCTTAGCTCAGCCCTCAGCCCATATGAGCGGTGCACTATCAATACAGCTCAGATCAAGAACTCCCTCCTCCTCCTACCCTGGAGCATCCCTCCAGGAAAGGCATGAGAAGCAGCCTCATTTGCACCAACTATGAAGGCCAGGGGAAGGTTCCCACATAGAAATCTGAATGCAGTAGAAGTAGATATGGATTGAGTGGAATGTGCACGAACAGTTTGAGGTGCGGGCCTCCCAGAAGCCTCATAAGCTAGAAGGATACATTGGGAAATCCAGTGTGATAAGGTGACCTTCGAAATGGCTTTACCCAAACTGAATTTGGCAAAGGAAATGAACAGCTGATCAGATTGTCTGGGACCAGCAGTCCTATGAATATAGAAACGCAGCTGCCTGTGCACATCTAAGGAATGCAGCTTGTATTCTCCTTTATTTTGATAATTAGGGAAGAAAACAGGAAGGTTAATGGACTGATTGATATTGGTTTCTGAGGCCACCTTAGGCAGGAAGGATGGATTGGTCCTGAGATACACTCTATCCTGATGAAAAACCAAGTAAGGGGGTTTTACAGAAAGAGCCTGAAGTTCCGAAACTCTTTTCGCAGAAGTGATGGCTACCAGGAATGCTGTTTTCCAAGACAGGTATTTAAGATCAGCCGAGGCAGCTGGTTCAAAGGGAGAAGCAGTCAAGGCCTGAAGAACTAGCGATAGGTCCCAAGGGGGTATGGCTTCTTTGATAGGGGGCCTGAGCAGAAAAGTACCCTCGAGGAAGGTTTTACATAGTTTAGCTGACATCAAAGGACCTGTCTCGTGTCCTACATGGTAATGGGAGATGGCTGCCAATTGTACCTTGACTGTCGAACAGCTAGCCCCTTGCTGAAAAAGCCTGATAAGGAAGTCCAAAACGGACGTTAGCGGAGCAGTGAAGGGGTCCAGATTATGATGTTCCGCCCAGATGGAGAAGCGCTTCCATTTACTGCGGTAAATCTTCCTGGTGGAAGGTTTATGCGCTGCCACCAATATGGCTTTGAATGGTGAAGAGATACCGGGAGTCCTAATTAAGAGTAGAACTGGAGCAGCCAAGCTGTCAACTTCAGGTTGTCCAGATTCGGGGTCGGTAAGCCTGATGGGTGGGATATCAGATCCGGGCTGGGATCCAGAATCCAGGGAGGATTCATCAAGTGAGACCACAGGTAAGGGAACCAGGTTTGTCGAGGCCAGAATGGGGCAATGAGGATCATTTTGCTCCCCAACCGAGAGGCTTTCTGTAACATCTTTGACATCAGGGGTAGAGGAGGATAGGCATAAAGTAGACCGGGTGGCCAAGCATGCACTAGAGTGTCTCTCGGGGCTCCCCCTGGTGGGGGAATCAGGGCGAAGAAGCTGTCGCATTTCGTATTTGAGGGAGAGGCAAAAAGATCGCAGCAGGGTTGCCCCCATTTTGCAAAAATCCGCTTCGCTACTCGGGAGTTGAGAGACCACTCATAAGGGAAAAGAATAGTGCGGCTGAGTTTGTCCGCCAGAATGTTGGACCGTCCCGGAATGTGTGTTGCGATCAGAAAATGGTCGGTGGAGATCGCTCATTCCCACACTCTCATGGCCTCTCGGCAGAGAGGATAAGACCTGGTTCCCCCCTGTTTGTTGATATACCAGACAACTGACATGTTGTCCGTCTGTATCGCAATAGTTCCTACTGGAAGAAGGTTTTGAAGTGCTTGCAACGCTAACAGCACTGCCCTCATCTCCAGAACACTGATATGCAGGGAGGTCTCTGTGTCATTCCATGTGCCTTGGACTGTTCTGCCTGAGCAATGCCCTCCCCACCCGAGGCGAGAAGCGTCCGTGGTCACCGTGACGAGGGGAGGTGGAGCGCAGAAGGGGCGTCTGTATGGAGGTCTGGGGAATGAAGCCACCATAACAGGGCCCTCCTGCAAGCCTTGCTGATAGAGACAGGGTGATTGTAAGGAAGAAGCTGAAACGACCATTGTACTTGGAGGGTCCACTGTAGTACCCTCATGTTTAGGCAAGCGCATGGAAGGAGTGTTATTGCCGCTGCCATAGAGCCCAGTGCCCTCAGGACCAATTCTGCGGGTGGAGCTTCTGATTGGAGGATGGCCCACACATGTAAACTCAGATTCTGTAGTCGATCCGAAGTGAGGTAGGCTCGTAGATTTCTCGTATCTAATCTGGCCCCTATGAAGTCTATCACTTGTGTTGGAGCAAGGGAGGATTTGTCCATATTGATCGTGATGCCTAACTGGGAAGCTAGGCGGAGAAAAAAATCTCTGGCTGAGCAGAGTAGATGCCTTGTTGGGGCGGTCAGGAGCCAGTCGTCCAGGTACGGGAAGACCTGCATTCCCTGAAGTCTCAGGTGGGCCGCTATCACTGCTAAAACTTTGGTGAACACCCTGGGGGCTGTGGTGAGGCCAAAGGGAAGAACCCTGAACTGATAGAGACTGGCTCCCAGCCGGAAGTGGAGAAACCTCCTGGATCATCTGTCCATTAAAATGTGGTAGTACGCATCCTTGAGGTCTATTGAGCACATCCAGTCGTTCTCCCACAACAGGCGGAGAATGGACTGAAGAGTGACCATTCAGAATTTCTCCTTGGTTACCGACAGGTTCAAGAGGGAAAGGTCTAGAATTGGTCCCAGGTCCCCCGTCTTTTTTGGCACCAGAAAGCACCTGAAGTAAAACCCTAATCCGAGCTGGTCTGGGGGGATGGGTAGGATGGCTCTTTTTTCTAGCAGCTGCTGGATTTTTACGGCTGCAGCCTCCCTCTGATCGGGTGGTACATCGGGGAGGTTCTTGAGTCTGGGAACATGTAGCATAGGGATTTTGTAACCTCTGGATATAATCCGAAGCACCCAGCGGTCTGACGTGATGGACTCCCCATGCCGACAGATGCCTCGAGAAGCGTCCCCCGACTGCCTCCAGAGTGGAGCAGTCGGGCAACCCTTCAGGGCTGTTGCATGGGCCGATCAGAGAAGGATTCTCTGGACCCAAAGTTTCTCGGTGCCCCTCTGCCTCTAGGGCGGCGTCCTCCCTGTCCTCCTCTGCCACAGAAGGACTGGTTGTCTGGAGCAGGTTGGGAATGTTGCGATTTCCAGAACCACATCTTCTTCTGTCCCTTTTGGTTCTTGGAAAAGGACCTCTGGGGAGCAGAGAAGCGGACTCCGACAGCAGACAATGTCTTCCCGTCCTTCTCGCTCTGGACAAGTGTCTCGCGAACGGTCTTGCCAAACAAAGCAGAACTATCAAAGGGGGCATTCACAAAGGACGCCTTGAAGGGCTCTGTGAAGTCACAATGTCGGAGCCAGGCCTGGCATCTCATAACTAGGCCTGCTCCGCTAGCTCTAGCGGCTCCCTCAGTTGCGTGAGACAACAACCGCATAGAGGTATTAGAAACAGATCTCAGAGTGGCCATACGAGTGGAGTACAATTGCTTGTCCTCCGCCAACATGGACTCGGGGGCAGCGTATTCTTTAATAAGATCCCGCTGCATCCTGATGACATGTGCCATGTAGTTCAGAGACCTTACTGAGAAGGTCGCTGAACTGAATACCCGCTTCCCAAGGCAATCCATCAAGCGAGACTCCTTGCTCGGAGGATGGATCGAGGGGCTCTCCTGAGCTAGTTCCCTCAGTGGCTGCTGCCATCAACATGGCATCTACAGGGGGACCCTTGCTCCAGTGGGGCCGGTCTGCGGGGGGGGACTTATCCAGGCGCTTAGGGATTGGCTCCACAGTGTCCGGCTCCTTCCACACCCTGGTGGTCACAATGTCCACCAGGGGGTCGGCCGGAGGAGACACCCAAGAGGTAGACGGGCCTGCTTCGAATGCCTCCAGGAACACAAACTCATCGGAGGAAGCCTTGGGGGCAGACCATCCCCCCCCCCTGAGCATTTCCATGATGTCTCCAAAGTAGACATCCTCAGGGAGTGACCTTGGGGAGCCTTCCCCTTCATCCAAGTCCGTGTCCTCTGTTAAGGACTCAGGGGAGTCCACGTGCCTCCTCTTACACTTATGCTTGCGAGGCACTTCCTCAGGGGAGCTGTCCAAGGAGGTCTCGCCAGCAATGTCCTGTTCCAAAGGAACAACCTGGGACATCGAAGCAGGCTGTCCCTGTGGCCGAGTGATGGAAGCCTGACCCAGCAGAGAGGGAGTGCAGGGCGGAGCCAAGACAAGGGCCGGAGGTCTGGATGCTCTCGACAGAGCCCTCTCCACTACATCGAAGGCCGAGGGGGAGCTGGTCTCCCTGGGCTCCGAGAGCCGACTCCCACTCGGATCCGATGAAGGGATCGGAACCGGTGCCGAGACCGTCGGATCCGAGGAACCAGTGTGCTCCTACCTGGACGGAGCCGAAGGCACACTGAATCCCTTGGATCCGAAGCTCGGGCCACGGCTCCAAGAGGTCGGATCCGACGATGGAACCGACAGACTCGAGGGTAGTGTCGGATCCGAAGTACCCAGTACTGTCGGCGCCGACCCACCCCCGGCTCCAACGCTGCCCGGCTCCAAGCGCTCCGAACCCGGAAAGCGGGTCGGAGAAGGAGCTATCGGAGCAAAAAAGAGTGTCGAGCCCCCCCCCAAAGGGGGGGGGGGGGCAGGAGCACTCCCATCTGCAGCTGGGCCTGGATGAACCTTCTCATCATCCGGTCCAAATCTGCATCAGACAGGCTGTAAGTGGATCTCGACGAGGCCACCGAGGCAGGCCTGGAGTGCCGCCTCGATGACCTCGATGGAGATAGAGTCTCCTCCTCCTCCAGACCCGGGAAGAAGCAAGGTGATCGGAGCCGAGGAGGAGGAGACCTGGAAGCCATGGAGGGAGAAGCCCGCTTAGCTGGGGGGAGGCCTCGCCCGCCAGGTGCTTCTCCCTCCGTTTATCCCTCCTGGCCTCCCTGTCCTCCGGCGCTTTAGTGGGAGTTTGAATCCCGGCCAAAGGAAGGGGGGCAGGAGTGGCCACTACCACAGGCTGAGGAGGTGCCACGGGAGTAGCGGAGGCTGAAGCTGACTCCAGGGGCAAAAGTCCTGCCAGGACCAGCTTCGACCTCCACTCTTTCAGTGCCCTGGGGTTGAACCCTGCAGAAATCGTGCATCCTTAGGACAGGTGTTCAACCCCAGGGCACCGAACACACTGAGTGTGGCCATCCGCCGGAGAGAGCTTATGGCCACACTCGGTGCATTTAGAAAAATTAGATTTTGGGGCCTCTGACATGTCCCAAAACCAAGTAACACTATACAAACACACAAGGCCCCAAACGCAAACACACACAATCACACACTAACGACCAGCGAGGGGAGGGTAACACTAAAAATTTCAAAAAAATAACAGACTAAAGGGAAGCCTAATACACACACACTAATTACTGACAGAAAAAAAGGGCTAAAGAGATAAAAAGGGAACACTTGCGTCGCCAGGAGCTCAAAATCCAACTGACACACTCTAGAGCGGCAAACTAGATCTGAGGTCATTTGGGGTTGGCAGGGGATTATGGGTGAGGGGAGGATCTAGGAGCTCGGATCCATAGCTGTTTAAATAGTTGCCGGCTCGGATCCAATATCGGATCAAAGACCCACAGGTTGCTGACAAATGAAGTCCCTACTCCAGATTCACTGTTATGACAGATCACAACCTTCTAATGTGGTTAAACAGAGCCAGCCAGCAAAATGCCAAGTTGCTAAGATGGAGCCTAGGGTTGCAAGCATACAATATGTCAGTGCAGCAATGCAGTGGGAGTTGCAATGCCAATGCAGATGGGCTCTCAAGACAGGGAATGGGGTAGGTATACTCAAGACAGACTTGATCCCCTCAAGTGGCGTTTCTCAAGGATCACTTGAAAAACTAGCTTGAGTTCTCCGGGGGGGAGGGGGTGTGTGAAAACTGCTAGAGATGGGTGAAGGCTGCCAGCCTAGATAGATAGAATTTTATAGATAATTCTATCATTTGTAAATATGAATGTGAATCACAGACTTGTCTTAAATGAAAAAAAAATGCTGTTACAAAAATGTGGCAATGGTGTTCTCTATTGAAACAGTAAAAGCATGTTGTGACCCTTTGATCTAAAGTCGGCTCCAGTCCGGCTAGATGAAGGCTTCCTGCTATTGTTTTAAGGCTAAAGTTAATGACCATAATTCACATGTGGAATGTCCTTTATTGCTCTAAGTGTAAAAGAATGTAAATGCAGTTTCTGTCAGCCTGGGAACACCAGGAAAGTGTAAAGATGTAATGTTTATCAGAACTGCAACAGCAGTTTAAACAAGAGAGAATCAGAAAGCATTTTTGTCTTGAACATCCAAACTCAGCACTCTGCCTGTTGTCTTAAGTGGGTTACTTTAGAAGTGTGTTTTCTTGTAGCAATAGCTAGAAATTAGAAAGATTAGACTAAGTGCTTTTCTGTGATGTCAGAACTGTACTACTGAATTATTTTAAGTATTTCTGTGTGATCTCTAAACTCTTGACTAGCACTGTCTGTGTAGTATAAAGTACTGTCTTGTGGTTTTAATTATTCGTTATTAAATATTTTAAAACCTTTTAACTGTGGCTGGTTTGTGTAGAGATAATTTAAGCTCTTAAGAGTACTTGCATGCCTTTGGTTAAACTGTACAAGGCCACTCTTAATAGCTTTAGCCCTGGGCTATACTACCAATTGGATATTAATATTGCACAGCAATAATTGGACACCCTTTTAAGAGCCTTTGTGTAGCTGATAATTATTAGCTGAGTGGTGGCAGGGTACTACCGTATAGTCTGGAAAAGGGGGCACAGCTGGAGAACCTGTGCCAACATTCCCCAGAAGTGTCTATGTGGTTGTATAAACTCTTCTCAAAGTGTGTGTGTGTGTGTCAGCTACTTGGACAGGGACACAAAGCACTGATTGGACATAGTGGGTGCTGGAGATTTTAGCTTGCCCAGCTAGGCTGAGATCTGGACCCTATAGCTGTGCCAGTGGGGAGTCTTACTGGGGACCTGGGGAGCAAGGGAGCAACCAGCCCCAGACTGACTGTGATCTCTGTGTGCTCTTAAGGGAAATTGCACTTTACTGTATTTGTTATCCTTTTCTCATATATGAGACACCCTCTCTGGTGTTAGTGGTGAGGATTGAGGCTCCTTGATTGCTGCGCCAGGGCACGGGCATCACACAGGTCACATTACTGCTCAGCAATACACCAGCTTAAATGGTTGGAACTTCCCAATTTACTGTCCATTAAATAGCTAGCCCTAGCACACTCTACCTTGCACTGCAC
Source organism: Protopterus annectens (assembly GCF_019279795.1). NCBI lineage: Eukaryota > Metazoa > Chordata > Ceratodontiformes > Protopteridae > Protopterus > Protopterus annectens. The sequence goes on along the minus strand of NC_056735.1, from coordinate 1,130,224,499 downwards.
AGACAACTGCCCAGCTCATAGCAACCTACTTCAACCCCATACCAACTTTAGACCACTAAGATCCTCCCAAAAACTCTTACTGAAAGTAGCTAAAGTCAATAATAGCCATAGTGATTCCCTATACTACAACAAAATATCTAAATCTTGGAATACCATGCCTCAGAATATTCTCAACACAACCAACTCATCCAAATTCAAAATACTGCTTAAAAACATCTGGCTATGTTCCAACACTAAGCCAGGCTAAACTTGCTCCCTCTCTCCCTTTCTATCTCTTTAAAAGGTTCCCCTGCTACTACAATACCGCCACATTTTCCTTTTTCATATCCCTACTTGTACAGCTTTTTTTTCTGCCTCTGTAACCCTACCTTTGTTAATTATAACTCCTTTACCATAGAACAAACAATGTACCATATTTGTATCCCTGTTATTCCTGTATGTAACTAACTTCAAAAACATGCTGCTAAATTTTTACCACTGTAACACAATAATTTTTTTTTATTTACCACTGTAACAATTGCTATTTTTTTTTATTTCAAAAGTCTGTGGAGCTTTTCTCCCTGGGCCTCCGCTGACAATGGTCCATCAACCCAGTTGGACTTCCCCGGTAAACAATGTAAAATGAATAAATAAATAAATAAAATCAATCAATCAATCAATCAATTAATTAATTAATTAATAGGTACTCCTCTTTTCCTTTGTCTGAGGTATTCCGCTGAACAACCATTCTGCAAACCCTTCTTTATAAAATTCACATGTTCAGTTCCTTCCAAGTGCGTCTCTTGTACCATAGCTATTTTGCACTCCACATTTTTAAAATAATTCACTAGACTTTCTTTTTTTGTATAAATCTGTGAAACCACTCACATTTAAAGACATTATAGGTTCATAGGTAGGTACTAGGCTATCGGCCCAAGGGCCTACGTAAGCCTAGCCAGCAAGGTTCCATAGCTTACGCCACCCAAGAAAGTTATTTTTCTGTGCCATTGCCCAGCAGAGACACAGAAGTGATCCCCGGGGTGTATTTCAAATATCCCATCCACTCATCAAGATTTTTCTTGAAGAGTGCTAATGAAGAACTTTGCTTGACATAGATGGGTAGCTTGTTCCAGAGTACAGGAAGTCTCTGGGACAGGAATCTATCCCTCCAGCGTGTCTTGTTTATTGTGGTGACAAGGTTTAGGTCTCTAGAGCGTGTAGCTCGGAGGGATTGGGATTTTTTTAGGTGTAGCATGTCTAACAGCTCTAGGTTTGACATAGCATAGCTTTATATGATACGCAGAGATCACCTTGGAGTAGGCGATATGCTAGGGAGTAAAGCTGGAGTTTTTTGAGGGGGTCAGTATCGGGCATTTGTTTGAGGCCAGTAATCCTCTTTGTGAGGTACTTCTGTGGCCTTTCCAGCTGCTGCAGAGGTCTTGTGAGGTACATTCCAAAAGGGGCGTTGTACTCTATAATGGGTCTAATGAGTGATGAGTACAGAGGAACAATGACCTCTTTTTTTCACGGATGAGAACCCTTTTATGATGAGGTGTGCCACGTAGAAGTACTTCCTGACTACTGTGGCGATGTGACTATCAAAGGAGAGACTACTGTCCACCTGGGTCCCAAGGTCTGTTATCATGCATTCGGTGTTAAGTAGATTGCTGCCTATGTGGTAGTTCACGGATACAGAGTTTTTACCAAAGGGGATGACACTGAACTTTTTGGCATTGAGCTTGAGGCCATGGCTCCGACACCAGGCATCTGTCTCAGTGAGGCCATTCTGTAGGATGTCCACATCATTTGGGGACTTGACTATGGCTCCTAGTTTGCAGTCATTTGCGAACTTTGTTAGCCAGAGAGAGTCCCAGGGCGGAACCCTGTGGTACTCCACTTGTCACTGCTTTGAGGTCAGATTTGCAGTCTACAACTTTTACAGTGTGGATTCGGTCAGTGAGCCAGTTGGCAACCCATCTTGTGACGTAGGGATTTATACCTAGTTTAGTGAGTTTAGCTATAATTCCAGAATGGGGGATGGTGTCGAAAGCCTTGGCGAGGTCAAGATAGGCTGTGTGAACCACCTTATCCTCATCCACAGCTTTGGTAACTGCCTCAAAGAAGTTGATCAGGTTCATGAGGCATGATCTACCTTTCACAAAACCGAACTAGGTAGGATCCAGAGTATGGAGGTTACCAATATCTTTGTTTATGAGTTCCATGATGATACGTTCCATTGCCTTGCAGACCAGGCTCGTCAGGCTAATAGGTCGATAGTTCCCGGGATCAGTGGCGGCTCTCCCTTTGTGGAGTGGGATAACTGTTGCTGTGTGCCATTCAGTGGGCACAAAGCCTGATGCGAGGCTATTATTGAACATGGTGCTAAAGTGTGGAGCTAGTTCGTACAGAAAGCATAATTGTATTATAAAGTTCAAGGATGTCTTAGATGAAAAACCACATTTTACCTACAAGAATAATGTCTCTTTGAAGAAATGCCTGTGTTACAAACCTCTATCACTGAACAGTGAAGTCAATACAGCCACACCAGGGACTCATGCATGTGAAGAATGCAATGTCTGTAGTTATATTAGGACTGACAATGTTTTTATGCATCCTATGAATGGATGTTTGTATACTTCAGGGAACATGTAAATGCCATCAATAGAAAGGATGACAGAAACGCTCTTGCCAAGCAGATATTGAAAGAAGGAAATGAGCATGTGTTTAAATTTCTGGTTTTGAAGCTTGGTAAAATAACTGGAAGAGGTGGTGATGTTAAGACCCACATTGAGTGCTTAGAGATTAAAATGGATATATAACTTGGCTACAAATAGAGGCAAGGGTTTAAACTGTAGTGTTCCCTTAAAGCCTGCACTGAGATCTAGGGCTTTAAGGTAATTGAGCCTATTAAGTGTTTAATTACCATCTTATAAAATCATGGTAGATTGTGTGCATGGTAGATCTGATGAAGCAACATTTGTTGCGAAAGCGCTCATCTCACTTGTTTCCTTTGGATTTACTGTGGATTTTATCCTGTTTTACTATTTTTTTTATTAAAGAGTACTTCTGGTACACACTGGACTTTGTCATTTTCCAGTACTTACTTTCCTGTCAACCAGTGTGCTCAAAACCATTTACATTCTTTTTTGTATTATAAAGTTATTAATACCAACTTTTATGTATAACAGCTTTTTTGTTAAATGTCTAGTTCCAGCTTTTGTGTTACATACATACATTGTTTGGCAGGTTGAACTTTTATACATTTTTGTTACATTCATCTGAGCCTATGTCACATCTTGTAAAACATTTTGGTTTATTGAAAGCCAACAAAACAAACATATCCCAATACCCCTAAAATATATTAACTTAGTACTAACAGACAAAACTATGTACATCTTCAAATATTGAAGGTTTACCCTACTAATAGGAACAAATGTCCCAAACTGACAGCCACACTCAGACTTGAGTTAACCTAAAAGAAAGGTAATCTATGCTAAGACACATAGTACAGCCTGTACTTCTATTAAGTGCTGTCTTGGTTTTGTCTTACCTTTATAGATCTCCCCACTGGGAAAACACCTAAATGCTTTCAGAAACATTATCTCATAGACAATGTCTCTTTTTTTCTAGCCAATTTCTCTATCAGATTGTAGTCAATTTCTATTTTATAAGTTTGTCTCCATGGAGACATGTAGACCAGATACAGAATTCCTAGTAAGCATACATTTATTTGCTAGAAAAAAGTCTTATAATATTCAATTTTCTTTTTAATTTACTTGCATTCTCTTAAATTTTTTTACTAGACCAAGCCAAGGGCCCCAATACAGTCACCTCCACAACAAAAGAATGAGGAAAAAGCACATTAATTTTACTTTTATCATGCTTTTAACCAGACTTATTTTTCCATTCTAGTGCCTACATATCTTAAAACTAATCAAGAAGAAAAACAACAAACAAAAAAAAAAAACAGATGCATCTGTATTTTTCCAAACATTAATGACAAAAGTAGTGAATACGCTTTAGAGTCCCTCACAAGTCCAAAAAAGTCCAATATTTCCAGAGTTTCTTGTTCTGTCATATTTCACAGATATAATTGCTTAGTAATCTCACATTTTTCCATTTTCAAGTTACTAGTTTTACTCCTGTACATGTCCATTTCCCATATCCTGTCTCTGCTTCATTTCGACTGTAGTCATGATTCTTCTAGTCAACTCTTGTGCTCCCTTCGTTCTCTCTCTCTCGCCCACAATTTCCATTGAAACATTAGAAAAAGGTTTCACTGGCATGGTCTCTCTGTAGTCTTGACTACCAGAACAACAAGAAGCAGAATCACCTTCAGTTTCACAGCTCATTTTTTGTTGGACAACCTTTTGTATACCCTCCTTAGCATGTACTTCTTCAAAAATGATTATGGTCTTCCAGGGAAGAATATTTTGAAGATAGCTGGGTACAGCAGTTTGAATCTCTTGCCTGCTTCTCGACATTCCCTGAATAGTGGAATAAATTTACTCCTCTTCTGCCTGGTGTACAATAAGTAATCATTCTCAACAAACACTTTGCTGTTTCCACTTTTAATATGCTGTCCTGCCACAGTTCTGTCAGAATCAACTCTTTGCTTGTAGGATTGTATCTTTACTATTAAAGGTCTAGGTTGCTTTCTCATAGCCATATTTGGAGCATACACACAAAGTGCACTTTCAAGCAACACCTCCTGCTGTGGAATACCAGTCCAGCTGCTTATTTGTGCTTTTATAAAATTAATACAGTGTGCTCCTTCCAGCTTCTCTGGTGCAGCTGAAAATCTCAGATTTCTCCCTACGTTCTCTGTCCTCAAAATTCTACTTTTTGAAACATATTTTCTCTTAAGCAACCTCATATTCAAACAGCTTTTCTTCATTTACACCTATGATGTTTGCAGTTTTATCACCTCATCTGAATATCTGTTCAAAGCTTCTTCCATTTTTCCAGCTTTTTGTTGTTTGAGTTGATATACTCCATCAGCATTTAATTTACTTTAACCACGTCTGTGTGCACTTGTCTTATACTTTCCCCTAGCTTACTGCAAGTTATGTCTGGAGCTTCCACTGCTTTTTGGTGAACAGCTGCAGAATTCTTCCCAGACAGTTGTTTCTCCTTGACTTTTGTAGCTGATTTTCTTTCACGTCCTCTGTATTTCTTTCTTCCTGGCATCCAGGCAATGCACTTACTAGCCAGTTTCTGAAATTTTCCCAAAAACACAAAAGTCTACTGGCCTTCTCTGCTGGGTTTCTGTTTTCACAATAGAGCTAGAATTAAGCAGTTACTCAATATGCAGCCATCTTGGAAGACCCAGGCCTAGGTCTTTCAAACTTCTACTTGTGTGATGGAGGTCCATCTGGGGAAGTGGGATGTGCTACCTTGCAACAGGCCAAATGTTTCAGATGTTTGTTCTCCAATAAAGTGTTGAGAGAAGGCAAGACATGATCGCAAAGTCTTTGGCACAAAGGATTGGCAAATGAAACCAGTCTTGTAGTTGTTTTCTGAGACACTGGGTATGCAGACGTTTGTATGGGATTTGCCTACTGCACTTACCCCACATGGCTGATCAGCCACACCCAGACAGGGGCTCTCAGCCTCCTCCAGGCAAAGGGCCCAGGGTTGAGCAGACAGATCCCCAGTCCTCTGATGACTCTGCCCTTTCAGATTACCAGGAGGAGGCCTTTCTGGCCTACGAGGATTCTGATGCAGAGGAATCTATTCCCTCGGCCTCCCCCCCTGAAGAGTTGTCCTTTGGGGAGACCCTTCACTCCATGAGAGAGCATTTTAAATGGCAAGGCCAGGAATTCCCTGATTCCAGGAAGAGGTTAAGGACTTTTTTGCATTTGCCTCAGCATAGACCTTTGGCTATTCCTCCTGTTTTAAATGTTATAGAGGATGTGTACTCCGAGTCTAGTATTTCCCCAAACTCCCTTCCTCCGGCTCCTGTCAAACCCGACAGGTACTACAGGGTCCCGGACACACATCTATTCCTTTACAAGGGCCACTCAGCTGACCCAGAAACTATTTCCCAGGGGCCTAAAGGGGTTGCAACCTCCACTACTAAGAACCCACTTCCTTCTGAAAGGGAATCCAGGGCCTTAGAGAGATGGGGTAAAAAAGTGTACACTTCTTCCACTCTTTCTATGAGAGCATTGAATTGTCAATTCCATATGATACAGTATCAAGAATATCTGTTAGATGAATTGCATAAAAAACTAACCTCACCTGAACCCCTAGATCGCAAGGCGCTTCAGGATCTGGTGCATAACTCCCAGCAGGTTAGCAACCATTTTTTACAGTGTGGTTATGATGCATTGGAAGCTTCATGTAGGTCAGCAATGACAGGTGCAGTCATACGTATACATGCCTGGCTGAAGGAACAAACTGCCAGATCATGTTAAAGCAAAGCCCCTGGATGCACCCCTGGAAAAACAAAAGTTATTTGGTTCCACGGCTCAAGAGGTCTTAAAGAAATTTGAGGAAAAGGCTAAGTCAGTACAGACAGTCAAAGATTTTCTCCAGGTCCAACCACCAAGATTCAGCAGAAATTGGCCTTCTAAGAATTGGTCCTTTCCGGACACAGACAGATTTCAAAGAGGCAAAAATAGGCGTGCCAGAGGTAGAGGGCAAGCTAGAGGCTCCTACAGAGGACGTCAATGGCAGCCTCCTAACCAAAGAGGAAGTGCAGGACCTACACCTGCTGCACAAGGACAAACTCAATGACTTGACTTTGACCCCGCCAACCAGGGCTCAATTGGAAGCACCTTTGGGTGGAAAGTTATCTTTATTCTCAGGAAATTGGCACATTATTACAAGGGACAAATGGATACTGCAAATAATAGACAAAGGATACAGATTCCATTTTCATACATTACCAAAAAGACAAGGCATGCCAAATCTGCCACCGAATCAAAGGACAGAGGCTTTCAAGCAAATTTCCAAACTACTGCAAATGAAAGCAATAGAAAAGGTTCCTCTCATAGAACAAGGCCAAGGATTTTATTCCAGACTATTTCTTGTCCCAAGAAAAGAAAAACAATGGAGGCCTATTCTGGACTTGTCCGCACTAAATACTTACCTCATTGTGCCAAAATTCAAAATGCTGACCTTACAGCAACTCCTTCCCATGCTGGGCAAGGGGTCCTGGCTGGTAACTCTAGACCTCAAGGAGGCATACTTGCATGTCCCTATCAGACAAAGTTGCAGAAGACACCTCAGATTTCTTGCAGGTTCAAAGCATTATCAATTCTCAGCATTGCCCTTTGGCTTATCTACTGCGCCCACAGTATTCATGAAATGCCTGGCATCAGTAATTGCACATTGCAGACTTCAGGGGATTCAAATATACCCTTACCTGGACGACTGCCTTATACAAGCGGACAGCCAACAAACATTGGTAAAACACTTGAATTATGCCATTCACCTACTTCAGGCTTTGGGATACAGAGTCAACATTCAGAAATCAAGACTTGTCCTCCATCCCAAAGAATAATTTTTCTGGGTGCAAAACTAGATAAAACCACCCAAATGGCTTTTCTCACAGAAGGACAACTACCGGATTATTTCAGAAACCTGACAAAACAAACCCAACTGACTGCAAGGAAAATCCTGCAGGCCCTGGGTTTCATGGCATTTTGCATTCTTCTGATTCCACAAGCAAGGCTGCATATGAGGAAACTACAATGGCACCTTAGGAGTCTATGGTCTCAACACAGCCACAGCCTAGAAGCTTTGATCCCCCTCATTCCATGCCTTCAAAAGGAATTTCTGTGGTGGGCTCAAGCAAGCCAGTCAAACATGGGTCTGCCTTTCAGCAAACCAAATATCAGCCAAACCATTACAACGGACGCCTCAGACCATGGATGGGGAGCGCAACATGGAGGGCAGATGCATTCAAGGACAATGGACACAAACAGTATTTTGCCTGGACATAAACCAAAAGGAAATGCTGGCAGTGATACATTCAATCGAGGCCTTCAAGCACTTCCTACATCAAGGCCACCTGCTAATAAAGACGGACAATACCACAGTTATCAATATAGAGCTGCAATCCCAGTTTGTACCAGGAAAAGACAATGTACTGGCGGACAGCCTAAGCAGAAACATCATGGATCCACACGAATGGATGTTGCACCCAGACATCTTTCTTCCATTAATGACCAAGGTCTTACTGAAGATCAGGACAGAACAACCAAAAGTGATTCTGATTGCTCCGGACTGGCCAAGACAACACTGGTACCCACTGTTAAGGAGCTTGTCACGCACGAAACCGTGGCCTTTACCACAATGGCCACTTCTTCTGACACAGCACAATTGCAAAACTCTGCACTCCAGCCTAAAAACCTTGCAGCTGACAGCCTGGAAAATACCTTGACTCCTCGCCTGGATAAACTATCCAAAAGGGTAAAGGATATCATCAAGGAAGCTCGGCGGCCTTCCACAAGAAAGGCATATTCAGCAAAATGGAAAAGATTTCGCACTTGGAACTCCACAAAGGGCCAAGATCCGACAGTAATGAGCATTCCACATATCCTGGAATACTTGGCAGAAATGCTCCACAATGGCCTTTTTTACTCTTCCATAAAAATTCATGCTTCAGCAATTTCAGCAGACTACTAATAGGAACAAATGTCCCAAACTGACAGCCACACTCAGACTTGAGTTAACCTAAAATAAAAGTCATCTATGCTAAGACACATGGTACAGCCTGTACTTCTATTAAGTGCTGTCTTGGTTTTGTCTTACCTTTATAGATCTCCCCACTGGGAAAACACCTAAATGCTTTCAGAAACATTATCTCATAGACAATTTCTCTTTTTTTCTAGCCAATTTCTCTATCAGATTGTAGCCAATATCTATTTTATAAGTTTGTCTCCATGGAGACATGTAGACCAGATACAGAATTCCTAGTAAGCATACATTTATTTGCTAGAAAAAAAGTCTTATAATATTCAATTTTCTTTTTTATTTACTTGCATTCTCTTAATTTTTTTTACTAGACCAAGCCAAGGGCCCCAATACAGTCACCTCCACAACAAAAGAATGAGGAAAAAGCACATTAATTTTACTTTTATCAGGCTCTTAACCAGACGTATTTTTCCATTCCAGTGCCTACATATCTTAAAACTAATCAAGAAGAAAAACAACAAACAAAAAAAAAACAGATGCATCTGTATTTTTCCAAACATTAATGACAAAAGTAGTGAATATGCTTTAGAGTCCCTCACAAGTCCAAAAAAGTCCAATATTTCCAGAGTTTCTTGTTCTGTCATATTTCACAGATATAATTGCTTAGTAATCTCACATTTTTCCATTTTCAAGTTACTAGTTTTACTCCTGTACATGTCCATTTTCCATATCCTGTCTCTGCTTCATTTCGACTGTAGTCATGATTCTTCTAGTCAACTCTTGTGCTCCCTTCCTTCTCTCTCTCTCACCCACAATTTCTATTGAAACATTAGAAAAAGGTTTCACTGGCATGGTCTCTCTGTAGTCTTGACTACCAGAAGAACAAGAAGCAGAATTGCCTTCAGTTTCACAGCTCATTTTTTGTTGGACAACCTTTTGTATACCCTCCTTAGCATGTACTTCTTCAAAAATGATTATGGTCTTCCAGGGAAGAATATTTTGAAGATAGCTGGGTACAGCAGTTTGAATCTCTTGCCTGCTTCTCGACATTCCCTGAATAGTGGAATAAATTTACTCCTCTTCTGCCTGGTGTACAATAATTAATCATTCTCAACAAACACTTTGCTGTTTCCACTTTTAATATGCTGTCCTGCCACAGTTCTGTCAGAATAAACTCTTTGCTTGTAGGATTGTATCTTTACTATTAAAGGTCTAGGTTGCTTTCTCATAGCCATACTTGGAGCATACACACAAAGTGCACTTTCAAGTAACACCTCCTGCTGTGGAATACCAGTCCAGCTGCTTATTTGTGCTTTTATAAAATTAATACAGTGTGTTCCTTCCAGCTTCTCTGGTGCAGCTGAAAATCTCAGATTTCTCCCTACGTTCTCTGTCCTCTAATTCTACTTTTTGAAACATCTTTTCTTAAGCAACCTCATATTCAAACAGCTTTTCTTCATTTACACCTACGATGTTTGCAGTTTTATCACCTCATCTGAATATCTGTTCAAAGCTTCTTCCATTTTTCCAGCTTTTTGTTGTTTGAGTTGATATACTCCATCAGCATTTAATTTACTTTAACCACGTCTGTGTGCACTTGTCTTATACTTTCCCCTAGCTTACTGCAAGTCATGTCTGGAGCTTCCACTGTTTTTTGGTGGACAGCTGCAGAATTCTTCCCAGACAGTTGTTTCTCCATGACTTTTGTAGCTGATTTTCTTTCACGTCCTCTGTATTTCTTTCTTCCTGGCATCCAGGCAATGCACTTACTAGCCAGTTACTGAAATTTTCCCAAAAACACAAAAGTCTACTGGCCTTCTCTGCTGGGTTTCTGTTTTCACAATAGAAGAGCTAGAATTAAGCAGTTACTCAATATGCAGCCATCTTGGAAGACCCGGGCCTAGGTCTTTCGAACTTCTACTTGTGTGATGGAGGTCCAGCTGGGGAAATGGGATGTGCTATCTTGCAACAGGCCAAATGTTTCAGATGTTTGTTCTCCAACAAAGTGTTGAGAGAAGGCAAGACATGATCGCAAAGTCTTTGGCACAAAGGATTGGCAAATGAAACCAGCCTTGTAGTTGTTTTCTGAGACACTGGGTATGCAGAAGTTTGTATGGGATTTGCCTACCGCACTTACCCCACGTGGCTGATATGTAATACAGATATAGCAAAACAATATAGTTAAGTAAAGGAACATTTACCAAAGGGGCACTTGTGTTTTTTTAGAAGCTACAATACCAATAACTAAATGATTACCAGCCCAATGGATATGCAACCTACGTTTGGGCTGGCAGTGATATAGTCTGAGGACCTACACTTATATGTCCTCTTATACACCCCTATGCTTATGAGCGGATGTTACATGTACAACCCAGGGAAAGTTAAACTTTGATAGTCCGGCTGGACATCAGTGATAATCCCATTTGTTTGGAATTCTGCAACAGTGATCTCAGTCAGGACATCTAGGGATGTTGGTTTTCTCTGATATAAACTTTGATATCTACGCAAATTTGACAGTTTAAAGAACTTTTGCATTATCAAGACAATATTAAGGACAATAACTTTAAGACAAGAAAGGATATTAATTTCACTGTTAAAATTAATTATAAAGTCACAGACTGATTACTGTTCAGGGTTTTGTATATGCTCAGGAAAGGATACAAACAGGTTACAGGGAATTCAAAAATATATTAAGCAAGTAGTAAACATGCTCCTTTCTTCCTTCTACAAGCCAACAAGTGTGAGAAGTTCCTAGCCCAGAGTCTACTTTTAAGTTCAGCAGAACTGCAGAATGGTTTCATTATTTACTAAGGAGCCATAAACTGTTAAAACATTGTTGAACACTATCAAAAACCCTTCACAACTCCTCCAAACTTCATAAAATGTGATTCAGAACCACTTATTTTCTCAAGTGCCCAGTGATTCAGACCTCGCTCTTTACTTGTGCCTTCAACAATGAATTCTATAGCAACTGGCATTTTTTTTTCTGAACTTGCCAAATGACAACTCAAGCACTAATGTTTTGTCCATGGCATCTTGTTTTCATATTTTCAACCTTCTAAATAGCACAGTACAAGCTCCTCATACATTTCAACAGAATGTGGACTCACTAATGCCACAAAAGTAACAACGAAAGATGGTACTCTCAGAGCTCAAGAAAACTCATCCTCGCCTGAACTCCAAAATTAGTTTATATTGCGCAGTAACAGACTCCCCTTTATTAAAGTCACACTAAATAAAAGCATCAACATACTCTCACTCTGTATGGTTAATTCAAATGTTAATGGCCATTTAACTATATAAGCACATTTTAACTAACATTAGCACTTCCTTGAGAGATTTTGTGTATGATCAAGTGCTTATGGTCTTGTCAAGTATTATCATGCCTACTTGTAGTTAACAAATTGCATCACACCAAGCTTACCATATACCAATTTACCATTGTACTACATATATATTAGCACCACATACTTCATTGTATACAACTTTACATTTTTGCAGGATACAGTGCACCCCAAAGCACCATCAATATGGGAGCTTTGTTCCCATATCTGCGAGCTGTAAATATACTACCTTCAAGGCTATACCATCTTGAAGAAGATGGAATGAATGGATTCCTCTTTTCTCCAAGTTATGACTTCAGACTAGCAGTAGGTTTATAGAATGGGAAAGTTGGGTACTACTCCCATACTCATGATACATGGTAAACCTTTTCAAACTCTCAGGATGCATTAACTTCTTAATTACAGCAACTGGTAATGCAATATGCCTCTGTGGTCAGTCAGCTGAGTGGCACTGTCGTGTTGCAAAAAATGAAAGTGTTATGTACTTATCATAACATTAGGATGATTGTTGTCTTCTTTTATCCTCTGTCTCAAAAAATGGATATATCGGACATGAACAGATCAGATTTCAGCACCTAAACAAGACTTCTTTGGCTTCAAGGCCCAGACTCCTCCCCTTCCCATAATGTAACACTACCTTATCAGCCCTCAGACTGAGTTTGCCCACCCAACAACATACCACCAAAAACTAGTGACACTCCTATAAGACAGGGGCATTTCAGCAAATAGATAAAGATAAGCCAAGATCCTGGTTAAGATAAGGGTGGTCCAATGGAAGCCACAGAATAGTAACAATTTGCTAGGGGATAGTGGGAGGGAATGTTGAGATGGACATAAGAAGATAACATGGATCTAGTGGTATGGTTAATTACATAACTTCTGCATCAAATGTCCTTTAAGAATATAAGATTCTGTATGTTTACTGTTATTCTCCTTAAGGATCTGCATTCAAAATCCCAGTCTCTCCTTGTATCTCGAGTTCCCCCATTTCGTCATTATTGTTTTCTACTTAGAATTACAGTTTTCTGCTTGCACTATGTACAGGAGCTTTATCTGTGGTGGTCTGAAATACCCCTTCAAATCAGGGTAATCCCAAACTACCTTGTTCTATTGGAAGGATCAGCTGATCTCACTTGACTCTTGTACTCCCCTCCCAGATAAAATCCTTCAACTCTTTATTAATTGCTATCCACAACTTCTCCTCTGGTTGATAAAAATATGCGTGCCCTATGTATAAAACTAAAAGGACTAAAAACATTTTCATTGCTTTTATCTTGCTATTCAACTGCCTGGCTATTCTGATGTGATAACAGCTGTCTTGAAGGTCCACTGAGCATGTCAAATCACCCTTCTTCAGTAGAGGCAATATGGACGGCAAAGTGACCATTCAGAATGACAACTGTTTAACAAAGGTGTTTAATTTGCAGAAATCCAAGACTGGCCCAAGGTCCATGTACTTCTTTGGAACTAAAAAGAATCTCTAACAGACTCTAGATCCTCTCTCTGGTCTATTGGGACCTCCTGGATAATTTGCTTGTTTAACTTGCTTTGAAATCTGTAGAGCTGCTGTCCTTCACATCTAGAAGTGAGTGCACGAAAAGCGCTTCAAATAAATAAGTTTGTTTTAGTGATTGTTACACAGGTTCCCTCTTGTTTTTGTTCTGTGACCGTTTTATAGTTGACATCTAGAAGGGCCTTTAGGGCTGGACCAGTGGGAGACAGAAAGGGGATAAAGTATTCTCAGCACCCAATAATCCTGTGTAATGGTTCACCAGGCTTGTTGGGACAGGCACTCAGTGAGGTCAATTAGTATTCTCAGTCTCTGCTCTGGGAGACTCTGTCTCCAACTGTGTCTGAGGTGAAACCCTGGGACTTGTAGAAATACAGATGTTTTCCACTCTTCTGGTTGTGGGAAAGGAAATTTCAGGGATGGAGAAACAAATGCCAATGGCAGACAAAGTCTTGCCCTCCAGCTCAAGCTTGGTGAGCATCACTCTAAACTTGGGTGCAACATAGCCTGTCAAAGGGGACATTACAGAAAACCTCAAGATGTTATTCTTGAAAGTCACATAACTGCATCCAGGCATGGTGGGAGAGGTATGCCAATACCTACTGCCCTAGACGTTCCATCTGCCACAGTAAACAGAAGGTACATGGACATATTTGACAGACTGCATAGTAGCAAACTGGGACTCCAGCAGGTTGTTGGACTCAGTAGATGTAAAGCCAGAAACAGTCTTAGAGACTATCTAAGTCAAGTCCCTATGAGGGTGAGCAAGACTGGCCATGTAGTTCAAAGTCAGTAAAGCCAAGGTCTCCAGAACATACACTTGCTTTCTGAATTTGTCCAATTTCCTACTTGGGGAATGGACAGTGAAACTCTTCAGATAGCTCCTTTTTTGTGGCTGCGGTAACCATGATGGCATCCAGTGCACACAGTCACTAGGGAATGGGTTCTAACACATCCAGCTACTTCCATGCCCACTTAGGGATACAGACAATAGGCAAGAGGGGGCTGGAATTTATTGGTGAAAACTGGCAAAGGAACCAAGGTATTGGCAGCAAATAACTAGAGACGGAAACATGACAGAATGGGAAGACGCCAAGAATCTATTTCTAGTGCAGGTTAGAGACTGCCTTCCCTATCAGGGATTGAAATCACAGCATAGGCAAAGAGAAAGAAATGGGGGGGTCCTAAACAAAAGACCAGCACTGGTAGAGTTTTTAATATAACCTAGAACAGAAGCTGCTATTAAAAAAGGAATAATTAGTACAGCATCTTCTTTCTACGTTGGACAGACTTCTAGGTTCATGGATTTTAAACTTTAAATTATAGAAGTCAAATGTTTTTAGTGACTTTTTGGTTTTCAAGTAATATTTTCACTGGTTTGGTTTTTGTATTCCCATTACATATGTCCAAACATTTTAGTGACATTCAGAACAAACTGACATCTAGTGCCTTATACAACATGTAACTACCTACACTACAGCCAGGTTCAATTTCATGATTATTGACAAAATTCTGGGGGACATGTCAAACAAGTTAGGGTGGCATGCCCTACTCAATAAAAAATAAAAAAGCTGGATAATTAGGCTGGGTGGATTGTTTTCCCCAGGTCTCAATGATCATTTGTAATTAATGGTTGGGTTCTTAGCCTTATGGTGATGTTGCTTTAAATGCTTAATTGATTGGGGTATATATTATACCCCTAAAGATTGTGTGTTCACCACTGAAGAAGGCAGGTTTGCCGAAACCGGTCTGATTGTGCATGCATTTTTGGTGTTGCCACAATAAATATATGGTTCTCTTACTCCTTTTTTGAACTGGACCAGTGGGAGACAAAAAGGGGATAAAGTATTCTCAGCACCCAGGAATCCTGTGTAATGGTTGACCAGGCTTGCTGGGACAGGCATTCCCAGATGCCTCCAAAGCAGGACAGTAGTGTAAATATTCAGGAATGCTGAAAGTGTTTTTGTTGTAGAAATGACTGCAAAACCCTTGATGTCTCTATCTCATGGGTGATGTCAATTAGTATTCCAGTCTCTGCTCTGGGAGACTGAGGTTAAGCCCTGACTTTTAGAAAGACAGATGTTTTCCACCCTTCTGGTTGTGGTGAAAGAAATTTCAGGGATGGAGAAACAAATGCCAATGGCAGACAAAGTCTTGCCCTTCAGCTCAAGCTTGGTGAACATCTCTCTAAACTTGGGAGCAAATTTTTATACATCCGCTAAACTTGGGAGCAACATAGCCTGCCAAAGGGGACATTCAAGAATAACATCTTGAAGTTCTCCGCAAAGTCACATCAGCACATCCAGGCATGGTGGGAGAGGTATGCCAATACCTACTGCCCTAGATGTTCCATCTGCCATAGTAAACAGAAGATGTACGGACACATTTGATATAGACTGATATAGACTGCATAGTAGCAAACTGGGACTCCAGCAGGTTGTTGGAGTCAGTAGATGTAAAACCAGAAATAGCCTTAGAAACTACCTTAGTCAAGTCCCTCTGAGGGTGAGCAAGACTGGCCATGTAGCTCAAAGTCAGTAAAGCAAAGGTCTCCAAGTATTTGGGGAATGGACAGTGAAACTCTTCAAATAGCTCCTTTTCTGTGGCTGCGGCAACCACAATGGCATCCAGAAGGGGGCCCCTTACTCCAGTGTACCCAGTCACTGGGGAACAGGTTCTAACACATCCAGCTACTTTCATGCCCCCTTAGGGATACAGACAATAGGCAAGAGAGGGCTGGAATATATTGGAGAAAACTGGCAACAGAACCAAAGTATTGGCAGAAAATAACTAGGGAGGGAAAGATGACAGAATGGGAAGACACCAAGAATCTATTTGTAGTGCAGGTTAGAGATTGCCTTCCCTATCAGGGATTGATATCAACAGTACAGGCAAAGAGAAAGACATAGGGGAGTCCTAAACAAAAGACCAGCACTGGTAGAATTTTGAATAGAATCTAGAACAGAAGCTGCTATTAAAAAAGGAATAATTAGTACAGCATATAAAATATTGCATGATAACTACAAGAATCTACCAGAGGAGGTTAGAAAGGATTGATAAGAGAGACTGGATTAGCAATTCACAAGGAAACAATGGGTGGATATATGCATGCCTTCCAAATATGCAATAAAATCTAGAAGATTTAGGATTTTTCCCTGGAAAGGTTTACATGGATATTTTTATACCCCAAGTAGACTCCAGAGAATTTTTCCTCAGGCAGACAGTAAATGCTGGAGGTGTGAAGGGGGAGGAAAGAGGTAACAGGGAATAAGAAGTTATGTACCTTCCATAACGTTCCATGTCAGTTGTCTTCTTCTCGCCTTCTTTCTTGCTGGTTGGGTTCGGAGCTGACCCTCGGCTCTGATGGACATTTTCTAAAGCTCGAGAGCTACTTACTGGCTCGAGGCCTCCCTATATCCCACAATGCCTGGTGCTAGACCCCCAGATCTCATTTGGAAGACCTAACACCAACATAATACAAGAGGACAAATGTCCCAAAAGCAAGACTTCAGCTAGAGGGCTGAAGAAAAAAGGTAGAGGACATAAAACAGTAAAGACTCAGCCAGTGACAAGACTCGTAGGAAGACTCTTCTCGGTCCATCTAGGCTAGGGGGATGGAGGGTGGGACGCAAGATAGAAGGCGAGAAGAAGACAACTAACATGGAACGTTATGGTAGGTACATATCTTCTTAATGTTAAGTTGTCTCTCTCGCCTTCATTCTTGCTGGTTGGGACAGCGTCCCTAGCACTTTAGTCCTGGGTGGCTCATCGGAACAGACTTTTGAGCACAGTGGAACCAAAATCAGCTCTAGTCCTAGAGGCCACATCCAATTTATAATGTGAAATGAAGGTATGAGGGGTGGCCCATGTGGACGCTGCACAAATGGCTTTCATTGGTAGTCTTGCTTGAAAAGCTACCGACGTAGCTAAAGCCCTAGTAGAGTGGCCTTTAGGTTTAGCAGGGAGTTCTTTATGCCTCAACTGAAATAACGGTAATAATAGAGGACAACCACCTGGATAGGGTTACTTTAGACATTGGTCGACCCTGCTTACCCTCCGCATAGGATAGGAAGAGTTGGTCTGATTTCCTTATTTGCTCAGTCCTATGCAAATAGAAATGTAATTGCCTACGAACATCCAACTGGTGTAATTTGTGTTCAGCTTTGTTGGAATAATTTGGAAAAAAGACTGGCAGATCGATGGATTGATTCAAATTGTTCTCAGAGGGGACCTTAGGAAGGAACGAAGGATTAAGTCCTGAGTGAAACTCTATCCTTATGGAAAACTAGATAAGGAGGACGAACACAAAGGGCTTGAAGTTCAGAAACTCTCCTCGCTGAAGTAATGGCCACCAAAAAGATGGTTTTCCAAGTAAGCAATTTCAAGGGACAGGAAGCTGCCTGTTCAAAGGGAGGAAGTATCAAGGAAGCTAGGATCAAATTTAAGTCCCACGGAGGCGGGGGATCTTTCACTGGAGGCCTGAGCAAGAATGTTCCTTTCAGAAAGGCTTTGCAAAGCTTATGGGACATGATGCTGGTTTCTGACAGGCCCGTATGGAAATTAGAGATTGCCGCTAATTGAACTCTAATGGTGGCTGACGAGGAGCCCGCTTGAAAAAGTTCTGCTAAGAAGTCCAGAACGTTATGGACAGGGGCCATGAAGGGATCTATATTTCTAGCCTCTGCCCAGAAAGAGAAACATTTCCATTTACTAGCATAAGTCTTCCTGGTTGTAGATTTGTGCGAGGAAAGGATAATCTCAGCACTGAATTGGAAATACTGGGAAGCCTGGCTAAGGTTGGAAGTGGAGCAACCAAGCAGTGAGGTTGAGAGACTGAAGAGACTAATGCAGTCTGCCCGACTGATGGATCAGGAGGTCCAGAACTGGGTCCAGATTCCAAGGCTGCTCCAGAAGGTGATGATGCAGGAAAGGGAACCAGATTTGTCGAGGCCAGTAAGGGGCAATGAGGATCATCCTGCAACCCAGCATGGTAGCTTTCTGAATTAGTTTGGGAATTAGTGGAAAGGGTGGGAATGCATACAGAAGTCCCTGGGGCCAATCGTGAACTAGAGCATCTCTGGGGGAGTGTCTGGGAAGAGGAAAGAGAGTGAAGAAATTGTCGCACTTGCTGTTGAGAGGAGTTGCGAAAAGGTCGCAGCAAGGCTGACCCCATTTGCGGAAGATTCTGTCCGCTACTGTCCAGTTGAGAGACCACTCGTGAGGCATGAGAATAGCTCTGCTTAGCCTGTCCGCTATGACGTTGGACTTCCCAGGGATGTGCGTTGCCGTCAGAAACCGTTGAGAGGAGATCGCTCACTGCCATAGTCTGAGTGCTTCTCAACATAAGGGATATGACTTGGTTCCGCCCTGCTTGTTGATGTACCACACTACAGACATATTGTCTGTCTGAATTGCAATGGTCCCAGTGGGTAGAGAGTTCTGAAGAGCTTGCAACGCTAAAAGCACCACCCTCATCTCCAAGACATTTATGTGCAAGTGGTACTCGTGGGGTTGCCAGGTGCGCTGGACAGTCTTGCCCTGAAAATGGCCCCCCCCCACCCGATCAGGGAGGCATCCATGGTCACCATGGCAACTGGAGGAGGAAGGACAAATGGTCTGCCCTGGGGTACTGACGGAGAGACCATCCACCAAGCCAAGTGGTCTTTGCAGGATTGTGTGATTATTATCTTGTGAGACAAAGGAAGTTGTTGAAAGGACCATTGGGTGAAAAGCATCCACTGGAGAATCTACATGTGAAAATGAGCCAGGGGAACTAATATGATCGCTGCTGCCATGAGACCTAAGGTTTTTAGGACGAATCTGGCCTGAATCTTTCTGCATACTAATAATACCTGTACATTTCGGCGAATGTCTGCCACTCTGTCTACTGGTAGCCTTGCAGACAGATCTTTCGTATTTAATCTTGCACCTATAAAGGTTAAGGACTGACAAGGCGACAATGCAGACTTTTTGAAATTTATTGAGATACCTAGGTTGGAGCATGTTTGGATGGTATAATCCCTGGCTCTTAGCAATTGATGTCTGGTGGTAGCAGTAAGGAGCCAGTCATCTAGATATGGAAAAGTACAGTGCAGTCATAACAAGTGGGTTGTCCTGTCGTCAGTAGGCCTGCAGTCGGCGGGTTCAAAGTCCCGGTCCGGTCGATCCGCTGCGCACCGATCACCCGACTGAGTCTCCTGGTGGTATAAAAGCATCGGCATCAGCATTTTCCATCAGTGTTTCTTTTTTTCCTTGCCAGCCCTCTTGCCCCAGTAAAATTTGGATAGATTGCATGTTTCAAATAGATGAGGTAAACAACAATAAGCATGAGTATACATATATACAAACAATGTATGTACATATATACAAACAAACACTGGCTAGCCAGAGGTAGCAACAGCTAAGTACCAGGAGGGGGAAGGAGGGAGAGTAAGATTGAGAGCAGATGCTATCAGAATCCTGATCAGACATTTATGGTAGGCATACAAAAGAGCTTCATACTATACAAACTGTATGGATGCATCTGCAGATGCATTTAAAAATAATTAGAATACCATAGCCAGTAGGGGAGGAGGAGGAAAAGTAGAAAATTAGGTGTTTGTAGTCCCTTGCAGTACAGCAGTGGCAAAGGGCAAACCCTGCTATATCTATAGGCAAAAATTATAATGCTTAGCAAATGTATGCACGGAGGTCAGTAGCCGCCTCAAGCGCAATGTCTTTAGTTGCCACTCCTCGTAAGAAGGCTGTGGTAGTCTGTGGTACTTGCCAGAAATGGAAGGAGTGTTCTGTGGAATTGGTTTTCCATGGAAGGAGTAACAGTAAGTATCATTTTCCTAATTTCCTATCCATTCCAGTTTGTCTGTAGCTTTCCTTCACTTCCTCCCTTCCTGCTATACAGGCTACAAAACAGTCTTTCTGCTATTTTTGTTGTTTCCTTCCAAATAGTAGCGTAGCTGTGTATATACATCAAGGTATGCAGTGCAGTTTCCCCTCTGTCTTTTTTGTTGGAAGAAAGGTAGGTGGATTGGGTGGTTTTAAAAGTTTAAAGACACTCTGACTTGGGCATAGTATAAGGATGATCCTTAGTCCTCATGGTATCTTATCTTGGTAGGAAGGGTTGCACTGCATTGGGCACAGGTTACAAACCCTCCTTGCTGGTAATTGCCAGTAGGAAAGCAGTTTTTCCGCAACCCAGGTGTTGTGGGTCTGCAGTTGCTGCAAAGCTGAGGTGTTTAAAAAGGGTTGCTGTGCACAAGGTAAATCCCAAAGCTGGTAATGGTGGTTTCCTAATGGTTTTACATTTTTATGGTTTCTGAAGACTGCCTGAGCAAAGGTGAGCGAAAAACAGGTGTGCCAAAGCTGCATTCTGCGAGCTGAGCTCTGATGAAAGAAGGATGTGAGGAGTAGGACAGTGATGAATGAAAGTTAAATTAGGACTCGAATATTGAAACATATCTAAGTTCTTGCCTTTTCCTCTTTCCGTACTCAAATGACAAACGCATCTCATTTTCTTCAGTTTTGTTAGTGCCAAGAAGTAAGAGAAGTTCTTTTTTTTTTCTTTAGTCAGGTCAGGAATTTGTTTGTTGTAACTGTGTCCAATTCCAAGAATGTCCTTTTGTTTGGGATCATCCATGAAGGACATCACCTGGAATCCCTGCCATCTCAGGTGAGCGGAAGCCACTGCCATGCATTTGTTGAACACCCTGGGGGCTGTGGTGAGACCAAAGGGCAGGGCTCTGAACTGGTAATGACTAGCTCCCAGACGGAAGCGGAGAAACCTTCTGGAACGCCTGTCCATTCTGATGTGGTAGTACACATCCTGAAGATCTATGGAGCACATCCAATTGTCCTGACCCAAAAAGGGTAGAATGGATTGAAGCGTGACCATCCAGAACTTCGTTCTTTGAACAGACTTGTTTAGTCAGCTGAGATCCAAAATGGGTCTCCAGTCCCCTGTCTTCTTTGGTACCAAAAAGAACTTTGAGTACATTCCGGATCCTTGCTGGTCTGCTGGGACTTGTTGGATGGCCTGTTTTTTTACCAGTCTTGAAATTTCTTGTACTGCATGTTCCCTTAGACTGGGTGGAACATCTGGGATGGGGTTGTTTGATTTTAAGGGAGTGTGGACAAACGGGATTTTGTAACCTCCAGATATGATAGACTGTACCCATCTGTCTCGAGTGATGAGACGCCAGGCTTCTAGGTATAGAGACAACCTTCCTCAGACTGCCTCCGAAGGCGGACAGCCGGGCAAGCCCCTCAGGGGTGCTGGAAGGGCTTGTCAGAGAAAGATTCTCTGCTGCCCTGATTCTGCGAACTATCTGCCCCGCGGGCAGCATCTATTGTTGTTCCCTCCCCTGCCTCTGGAGGGAAACTCACCACATGTGTCAGGCACGGCTCCCTGGGGTTTCCAGAACCACATCTTCCCACTCTTCTGACCCTTAGGGTATGGTCTAGAGGGAGTGGAAAAACGGACTCCAACAGCAGAGAGAGTCTTGCCTTCCTGCTCACACATGGTAAGTGTCTCTTTCACCTGAGGTCCAAACAGAGCCGAACCATCAAAAGGGGTGTTGGTAAAAGACGCCTTGAAGAGATCAGCAAAGTTACATAACTGCATCCAGGCACGCCTTCTCAAAGCCACACTTGTGCCTGCGGCTCTACTCACCCCATCAGCCGCATACGAAATGAGCCGCATGGAGGAGTTAACGATAGAATTAAGCATCGCCAGCTGGGAGTTTATCTTGTCTTGAGGCCCCGCAGCTGATGGATCTTGCAGGGTATCTCCTAGCTCCTTGAGGAGATCCCTCTGAAGACGGGTGAAGTGGCACAAATAATTCAGCGACCGCATGGAGAAGGTCGCTGAGGAAAACATCCGCTTCCCGTATCTATCCATCATCCCAGACTCTTTGTTAGGGGGATGGACAGGTACAGAAGTGTCAGCCAACTCCTTTTTCATTGCAGCTGCTACCCCCATGGCATCAACAGGGACACCCTTTGTCAGAAACTGTTCATCTTGGGGGGGCCGTGATAAACTTAGTGGGCCTGCGAGGCATTGGTTCCAGTGTGTCCAGAGCTGACCACGCCTTCCGAGTCACCACTTCTATTAATGGATCGAAAGGCGGAGACACCCAGGAGGTGGAGGGGCGAGAACCAAACGCATCCAAGTATACTGGCTCGTCCTCAGAAGGGTTAAGGGCAGACCAGTTCCTCCTCTGCTTAAGGATCTCAAGGATGTCTAAGAAAGAGACATCTTCAGAGGGGAATCTTGGGGACCCTTCGGAATCCTCCAAGTCAGTATCTGACGTGACCGACTCTGGGGAGTCAGCATGTTTCCTCTTACATTTCCTCTTTTGAGGGGGCTCCTCTGAAAACTCAGGGGAGGCCTTGGAAGAGGAAGATACACTCAGTGGGGTGACCTGGAGCGTTTGGTCCCCACGCCTGGGGTCTGGAGGAGGGGCAGAGACCGAAGCAGGCACACCGGGGGAGGAGCTGAAGGGGCTGATCGAGGTGCAGACTCAGAAGTCAGCACGCTCCTCATGACCTCGAAGGCGCTCCTGTCCGGCACAGAAGAGGGCCCCTGCTCCGAGGAGACGGGAATCCTCTCTGGCAGCGAAAGGGATGGCTCCGAGGCCGATGTAGGAGCCGAGCTTACCTGCGCCGAAGCTCCGAGAGGGAGAACGGGGTTGGACAAGGGTCGGTGCCACTCGCCCCCTCGGAGCCGACGAGGGAGTCTCGGCGCCCAGATCCCTCCAAGGACGGAACCATTGAAGAAATCGGAGCTGACGAAGGAGCCAAAAGGGGAAGCATCAGCACCGACATTTCCAGGATCCGAGCCCAAACAAGCTCCGGCTCCGAACTGACAGGAGGAGTCGGAGGAGGAACTACTTTAGAAAGGGGAGCAGCCACAGCCTGATGAGGAGGGCTAGTTAACATTTTAGCCAGGGCCTGCGATTTGAGGAGTCTACTAACCACTCTCTCCAAGTCACGATTGGACAGCCTCGAGGACTGAGAAGAGTGGGACCTATGGCTCCGTTCGGACTGTAGCAAAGGTGATCCCGGAGCCGAGCGAATCGACTCCAGGGATGGCGCTCTGGATCGCTTATGGCTCCCTGACGGCTCCGACACCAAGGTCGAAGCAGAGAGAGATTTTGATACTTCGGTCCTGGCTGGAACCGAAATTGAAGCAGATGCTCCACCTGGCGACGGCTCCATACTGGGAGCCAACGGCTTGGTGGGCTTAGGGGTTTTAGCTGGCTGAGACTTTGCTGGAGACCCCTCTGGTTTTAATAAACCCCTGAGAATTAACTTGTTCCTACTCTCCTGCAGGACTCTCGGACTAAAGGCATGACATACCGAGCAAGAGTCCTGCAGGTGTAGGGAACCCAAACAATAAACACAAGAAGTGTGACTGTCTGTCAGAGAGATTTTCTGACAGCACGAGTCACACTTCTTGAACCCTGATACCTTGGTATTCTTTGACATGTTATAAGATAAAAGGAATACCGATGGATGAAAATTTTGACTAGTGCACAAAAAACACACACACACACACACACACACACACACACACTAGTCCCACACCTTCACACAAAAAATTTTTGGTAACTATACAAACTAAAACTAAGAGACTATGATTTTAGACTACAAAGGCTAAACACTACTTCCTGCTGAAAACAATGTAAAAGGGAAGGAGATAGCCACTAACTTAAATGGCCTACTTAGGGTGATGGGGGGGGGGGACTCTATAAGTAAAAACGAGTTTCCTAAGGGTCAGAAAAACATGGGAAACCTAAGACTAGTCTACAGTACTATTCTGATTAACAAAAAGATTCGAAAAAATATTCAAAAAAATATATACAACAGTTAAACTACTAAAAATACAAAACATTAATACGACCTGAGCCAGTGAAGCGCAACCTCGTAGCTGAAGCGGCAAACGAAATCTGGGGGTCTAGCGCCAGGCATTATGGGATATAAGGAGGCCTCGAGCCAGTAAGTAGCTCTCGAGCTTTAGAAAATGGCCGAGTTGGAGCTGAGGGTCGGCTCCGAATCCAACCAGCAAGAATGAAGGCGAGAGAGACAACTTAACATCATATTTTCTGGAAGTGCTGTGAGTTGGCAGACTAAGGATTCCCTGCAGGATGCACCGTCGGAGGTGCTGTGCGGGCAAATTGGTCAGACAAGGGAGATGATTTTTCTGAGCTATGATACAGAATCGGAATTGCCTAGACATGGTAAGACCTTGCTGTGTCTAAGAATGGGGGCTGCCAAAAAAGCAATTACTAGAAAATGGAAATCAAAATCTAAACCAACTATACTGGAAGAAGTGAATATAGTAACAGAGATAAAACAACTGGAATTGAGATCTTTAGAACAGGGTAGGAGCAAACTACACAGGAAAAAATGGGAATTGTGGAAACAATACATACAAGAGAGGAATGAGATCTAAAAGGTGGCAGGACTTAAATGAACTATGCAAGGTTTGAGTGATAAAAATTGGGGAGATTATAAGTGATGTATAATGTTTGCAATGGGAGTGTGTCAGTATGGTTTGTGATATAAAATGCTTGTAACCAGGATTGTGTTGAAGTGGTTTGTTTTCATTTATATAAATGTATAATTGCCTATGTAGTAAGTGATGGTTTAATAAAGATTTTTCTTCTTTAAAAAAAAGACAGGAATTGAATAATTTATTCAATATTGCTTAGGTTATATTATATATAGCAATATATGTGAAGTATATTTGTTATGTTAATTTAGTTTGATTACTTTTATATGAATGTAAATTTGCTTGTGTCACAAGTGATAATTCAATAACGGTTTTTGAAAAAAAAAAAAAAAAAGGTTAATGAGGTCATCTGCAGGGGACCACCCAACATGTGGACAGGCCAGACCCAGAGGCCTCAAGAAACACGGACTCCTTCTGGGAATGAGTGCCAGTAGACCCATCTCCCTTATATCTTAACAATTCAAGACAGTCTCCAAAGGAGATATCTTGCAAGGGAGGCCTTGGGGACTCCCCTCACTGAGGCCACTGTCTTCTGTGATAGATTCCTGAAGGAAGTATAAATGTCGCCTCTTGCACTGTTTCCTGGAGTCCTCTGCAATAGACATATCAAAGAAGGAGCTAGAAGCATCAGTGGGAGCCCATGGGTTGGACATTCCCAAAGCCAATCAGGTCTGGCTGCCCCAAGGATATGGATTGAGTCAGAACTGAAATACCAGAAGCAGCTAGGGTTTGGGATGGATCCAAATGTGAATGAGGAAGCCACTCAATACTTTTGAGCTCCTTTAATGTCAAGACTGAAGTCAGTTCTGAGGATAGCCTCCTCTAACTGATAGATCCCAGAAGAAGTTCCTCCCTGGAGAAGAACAGCTTGAAGCAGGAGCCGACACCAGACCAGAGCTTTCAAAGGCAAAAGCACAAACAGTCAACTCTCAAAGCCTGGCACTAACCCTTTGACTTCAGGACTCTGAGGTTCGATGCAAGGTCTGTGTCGAAGATGTCCAGACTACCGTCTCTGACAAGGGCAACACTGGGGAAGCACCTGGCTTCAAAAACCACCAGTTCCGAAGATCAGATTAGGGAAGGAGCAATCAGAACAGGAGTAGTAGGCACTGGATCAGCAAGCCCTGGGGTGGAGGGAGTGGGCAGACCCCTGGCTGAATCTGTGTCTTCCAAAAATTCATCAACCTAACCATGTTGACTTTGGTAAAAGTCCTTGAGTACTGCACTGATTTTAAGGATGATGCAACACTGCCGAGGACAGTCTTGAACTCTGATGCCCTTTGTCTTTCCAAAGGAAGGGTTGGAGGAGAAGGCTTGGCAGAATATTAGTCTTTGTTATGCCAGTCAAAATCTGAGATTCAATCCTAGGGAGATCTGATGCCAGAGCTTAGGAAACAATGATTGGATCCAAGGAGTGCAGGATTTTTACAGTCAGACCAGAAATCAGCATCATGTCCAGAGATCTATCATGATTCCTTACCCCCTTCTGTTTCCCTCACATCCTTATTTGTGTCTTTGTTTGAGTTATCAGAAGACATCTCTGAAAGTTTCTTCAACTGAGATGTAGAAGCACCAGTGTCCATTTCACTTGCCTTTGCAGACTGAAGGCCTTTCAGAATTAGTTTTGACCACTGGTCCAAAAGTGCCCAAGGACCAAAAGAAGCTCACAGATCACACTACCCCTGAAAATGTGCCACTCCTAAACAGTAAATGCATTTTGTATATGTATCTTGGGGCGAAACTTTGTGCCCATATGCTGAGCATTTCTTCAAGCCAGTGGCCTTGTCAGACATCATTCAACACAGAGCAACAAAAAAGCCAATCCAAAAACAGCTAAGAGAAAGCATAACACACAGCTAACTGCCAATAACTACCACAGAAAACTCACTTTACAAACTACCCAGATAAAGGGAAAAACAAAAAAAAAATTGTTTCTGATTTTACTTTTTTTTTTTTCGATATGGAAAGGGGTGAGATAGTGATATGGCAAGAACTGCCACATGAAAAATAATTTGGCCAACTATCACAAGCTAAAGTAGCTAAGACAACAGAAACAAGTAAGTATCAGTAAAAATGGTACAATCTGAGACAGAAACTCAACTGACTGAAGCCTAAAAAGAAGATAAAGCACTTACTTGAAAATTTCCAAACTCTTGATGAGAGCAAAGCCACGGAGACCACATCTTGCTTGAAAACCAGCAAATGAGATTTGTGGGCTAGCAGGGCTGTGATGCATTGTGGGAAGGAAGGAGCCTGAGCCTTTGAGCTAAAGAAGTCTTGTTTATGTGCTACACTTGGATCAGTTATACCCATTAGTTGAGAAGGACGGAAAAGACAACATCAGATCTAGGTCTGTATCCTCTAAAGAAGATAGATTTCAATAATAATTTCATTATGAAACAAGTCATGAATCATCAGTATCAGACAACAAACACATAAATAAATAGACACTACACCTGGAAATATTGCGCCTTTCATATATTGTATTGCACAAAAACAAAAGACTCAGCCTCTCTCTTTACTTCTATAGAAACAGATTTCCGCAATGTATCATTTTGTTTTGAAAAGTAAAGATAAATGTATACTATACCTTATAGCTTTCTGCTCCTTGTATGAGCTCCTTCAGGGACATGGAAATACGATCTCTCTCTGACTTTACAGCTTCCAATTCTTCTGTTAGGGATTGCACCTGAAATATTAACCAGAATAAGGTCTTGCATTAGTTAAAAAGTTAAACTTTTGACAATGTACTGTGATCTACATAGGAAATACAGTAGAAGCCGACTTGTCAAATCAGGTGATCAGTGTGGCTAAGATGGAGACCAAGACATCATCATAAATTTCAGCTTGGATGTATAAAAGGAATACTGCCCTTACAAAGAAATTTCTGCTAGGTCATAGAGTTGGTTTACTCTGCAGTCACTGCAGAAAATCAGTCTTAAGCAAAGTCTGACGTGAGGGAGCATGGAAAGATAACATCAAAAAGGAAAGCTCCCTGTACCATGTCCACTTTTTGGATGGCTGCCAAGACTCCATGGATCTGGTTTTCTGTACATTTCAATTTGAAATAGAGCAGGGAGGATGCACAGACATACATGTTTATACATTTGTAATTCAATGAGCTCATCCTCAAGAACAGAGCATTACTGCATCTTCCTAAGCAAAGTCAACAAGCTGCTGATTACCTTTCAATCCCAATAAACACTAGTGCAGTCATACCCAAACTGCTACCTTTTAACCACTCCTCTAGCTTAGCATTCATGCATTCCCTGCCTAACCACTTTATACCATTCAAGATCAGTGGTAGCACCTACCCCAGAAGTGGACACAAGGCAGAAAATCTAATTCTGGATATGTCATTCAATATTGGGACACACAGACACATACTTTGGAAGATTGTCAATTCACCTGCAGCACATTTTTGAGATCTAGGAGGAAACTGAAACAGCTAGTAAAACCCCAGAAGGACAAACCTAATCAATATTATCTGCTTGAGAACTTGCTGGCTTCGTCCTGAGCAAAACCTCTGAACCACTTAAGTTATGCAGCCAGTGCCCTCTCTATAACGAGCCCCAAACTTTGGAATGCCACAAATTACTAACAAAGCCTGTCTATATGTCAAAACATCTAAAATCAAAGCTTTTTCTTTATGTCATTTGTTTCTGCTTCATGCCTGTAGCATACCCACTTAAATTTCTCACAAAGCATACAATCGCATGAACCAGATCAAGATATGTTGGCTTTATTCCTACTTTCTCCGCAAAACAGAGAGACACATTTAAGCATTTCCACTCAGGAAACATGTCATAGGTTAAACTTCCACTTTACTACTCTCTGTTACCTACAATAATCATCCCAGTGTGCTTACAGTACTTCTACCACCTTTAACAGTATACTTGAGAAGACTCTAACTCAAAACAGAAAACAAATTATCTACAGTATACTCATGGTTTTGGATTTTTCATATTGAATTAAGCATTACAAACAGATGGCTGTAATCCAGAAAAGTGAATATTCATATGAGGGAATGCTTTTTAGTGATTAAAAAAAGTGAATGTTCCTTCCAATGATAGTTTTGCCTACAGCTTTCTGTATGAAATCGCAGTGCAGCAGGGTAAGGAGATTTGCCTCTACTCTGCTGTAGTGCTTTTAGTTTATGCAGTTTTCGATCATTTTAGATTCAACTCAAATGATCGCTTTTTTGATTCGCTCTTTCCACCCTTTGAAATTTAATGAGACAATCATATGTAAGTACACATGTATGTATAATCTATCTACGTATATATATATATATATATATATATATATATATATATATATATATATATATATATATATATATATATATATATACATACACATATACAGCACATATAAAAATTGTACACACCCCTGTTAAAATGCCAGTTTTTTGTGATATAAAAAAATGAGACCACAATAAATAATTTCAAAACTTTTCCCACTTTTAATGTGGCCTAACCTGTACAATTCAATTGAAACACAAACAAATCTGTTAAGGGAAAAAAAAAAAAATAAACGCACAATAAGCTGGTTGCATAAGTGTGTGCACTCAAACTAATACTTTGTTGAAGCACCTTTTGATTTAATTACAGCATTGCTGTAACCCTGCAACCCAGGTCCAATAAGAAGTCCTACAAATCACCAGAATCAGCCTAGAACCAATACTAGCCTACTTAAGAGAAAATCCAATATTCTAATAATAAATCATAACATAAGAAGCATCCTTAACAAAACCACTGAGCTCCATGTAACCACAGCATTCTACTTACCTAACATTATCTTCCTGACAGAAGCATGGCTTAAACCACACATTAAAAATTAAGTACTTCCCCCTGGTTATAGCATACTGCAAAAAGACCGTACAGCTAAAAGAGGAGGTGGAGCTGCTCTACTATATCAGAACAACATCAATGTTGAACTATTTAACAGGTTGGCATAATGGTTAAGATGTTTACCTTGCAGACGCAAGGTGCAGGATTTGATTCTCACATGGGGTAATTGGCTAGGCTTAAAATGGCCCACGAGGGCAGTTAGCCTAGTATGAATCTATGACAGCCCTGCATTTAACAATGCAGAGATCCTACTTGCTAAGGTAAGACTAAATACACAAAAACAGCTAAATATCTTAGAATCATATATCCCTCCAGGAGAGGACATCAAAACCCTAGAATCTCTTCTCCAATGGACATCAGAAACCCTCCCCTATGAAACCATTATACTAGGCGACTTCAATATTGATTGGACATCACTTAAATTACGCCACCCTTCAAATCATATTAATCTTTATGGATTCTCACAGCTTATACAAACCCCTACTAGGGTAGACAAAACCTCAAAGAAAGAATTGATACTAGACTGGATTCTCACCAATCGCCCATCTTCCATCCATAATTTTGGTACACTACCAGACATTCTAAGTGAGCACCTCCCAACCTTCATCAGAAACCAAACTAAACTCACTAAAACTAGCTCTCTTAAACACATCATATACACTAAAACTTCATGGCTAATGACCTTAATACAGACCTTAAACACTAACTGGCTCCCTTTTTTAACACTTCCTTTAGATGAAGCAGTTGAGTATTTCAACACTATCTTCTCAGGCCTTCTCAACCAACTTGCTCCACCAAGACAGATCCGCACTAAAACCATCTATGCCCCATGGCTTACCAAGAGCACTAGGCAACTTATGAAACAAAGGGACAAAGCATGGGACACCTGGCACAAAAACAAAACTACTCCGAATAGGCAAACATTCTTACAAATGAGAAACACTGTAAAAAAGCAAATCAGACTAGATAAACAAAAATACTATAGTGAAATTCAAACTAAGCATAATACCAACCACAAATGTTCTGGGCTGCAACAGTATTCTCCAACCAGGTAAATCATCAACTCCTCATCCAAACATAGATACCACCTCTACAAACACAGCCACCCAATTCAATGAGTTCTTCACCAACTCTACATTAAAGCCGTCAACAGACCCACAGTCCTCAAGCCCCACTATACTATATAACCCATCAAATAACACTAACCCCTTCACCCTTGAACCTGTACCAACTAACACAATCTATAGACACCTAACCAAACTTAAGTCCACCACCTTAGCAGTAGATAAACTACCTGCCAAATTCCTATAAATAGCCGCCAAAGCCATTTCCTACCCTGTCTCTATAATCATTAACAGATCAATCTCAGAACAAAAGGTGCCACTTCTCTGCAAAATCTCCTACATTATACCAATTCACAAAGGGGGCAACTCCACTGACCTAACAAACTACCACCCTATAACTATACTTTCCCCACTGGCTAAAATAATGGAAAAATGTATCCACACCCAGGTACTAACCTATCTTCTCAGCAACAATCTTCTTGCCGAAACTCAACACTGATTCCGCCCCAACCATAGCACTACCACTGCACACATCCATTTTAGTAACCTAGTAAATATGCAACGCAACAACGGCCAACTAGTGTTTGCAGTTTTCCTTGACTTATCAAAGGCATTTGATACAGTCTCCCATACAAAACTAATAGCATCACTCTCAGAATTAAAACTAACTACCCCCATTCTATTATGGTTTCAGGACCATCTCTCCCAACGCCAACAAGCTGTTCAGTGGAAAAAATCCCTTTCCCCCTACTTTTTGTAAAACTAGGAGTACCCCACGGATCAATCCTAGGACCCCTAATTTTCACAATATTTACAAATAATCTTCATAAAGCACCCCTCTAGCAAACCTGGTTCAATACGCTGATGACTCCACCTTAATCTGCTCTGCCCCCACCCTCCAACAACTTCAAATCAAGACCCAAGAAGCCTTTACATCCATCGAAACCTGGCTAACAAACTCCCAGCTAATACTAAATCCTAAAAAGACCCAACTTATGCTCTTTCATCTTTCCAAAGCAGCAGCACGTACTCCTCCATTCTCTATTTCTGCATTAGATAATACCCCTATCTCCCCCATCACACAAACCAAATTACTAGGGTTGATTATTGACAATAATATAAAATTTGACAAACACATAACTGATACAATAACCAAAATCAACAGAAAATTAGGTACTCTTTACAGATGTAAAAACTTCCTAACCAGCAACAGTAAAGTTACCTTAGCTCGTACCCATCTTCTCTCTCCCTTACTGTATGCTTCTCCTGTCCTAATTAATCTAATTGTTGTTTGTATCCAGTCCGCTAATGATTGGCAGTAGATTTTTATGGTGCCGAGTTGCCAGCCTGACGCCCAACCTTCAGCGAAGGCACGCCCATTCACGCATGTCTTTCAGAGGCCACTCGACCGCGGGGAGGACATGCAGACTCCACACAGAAGGCACTCCAGCCGAGACACAAACAGGAGAACCTCTTGCTGTGAGGCAACAACGCTACCGCTGTATCACCGTGGCTTCTTAACCTAATTAATCTAATTAAGAGCCATTTAAACAAGCTATCTGTATGCTACAAGAAAACAGCAAAATTTGCCACAAACTCCTCCTCCTACCACACCCACCACTGTCAGGCCCTTAAACAGCTTTCCTGGCTTGAACTCCCTAACACCTCAGCTCTAAATCAACCTCCTCTTGCTCACCAAATACTGTATCAACCTGACAAAACTCCAGCCTTACAAGACCTGATCATCCTCTACTCCAATAACTGAGAACTTTGATCCTCTAAGAAGGCACTAATCACAATCTCCAAAAGCCATTACAGCTCTGGTGACTCCCTGCATTCTAGCAACATTGCCAAGACTTGGAACTCCCTACCACTACAAATCACGGTGCAACCTAATAAAACCATCTTCAAAAAGCAGCTTATTTCCCACCTAAACAACTCCTGGACATGCAACTGCCTAGCACCTGGCTGACATATTCTAACTCCTTTCCCCTACCCACTATTCAACCTCTTTAAAACCCCTACAGATGCACTATACATCACATGTTACTTACCAACTTGATTAGCGATCAGCAGTATGGTTTCATGCCGGGAAAGAGCACTACAGATGCAATGTTTGCTCTGAAAGTGTTGATGGAGAAAGATATAGAGAAGGTCAGAAGGAGTTGCATTGTGTCTTTGTGGACTTGGAGAAAGCATATGATAGGGTGCCTAGGGAGGAGTTGTGGTATTGTACGAGGAAGTCAGGAGTAGCAGAGAAGTAAGTAAGAGTGGTACAGGATATGTACGAGGGTAGTGTGACAGTGGTAAAGTCTGCAGTGGGAGTGACAGAACCATTTAAGGTGGACATAGGATTACATCAAGGATCAGCTCTGAGCCCTTTCTTATTTGCAATGGTGATAGACAGGTTGACAGATGAGATCAGACAGGAGGCCCCATGGACTATGATGTTTGCAGATGACATTGTGATCTGTAGTGAGAGTAGGGACCAGGTTGAGGAGACCCTGGAAAGGTGGAGATATGCTCTAGAGAGGAGAGGAATGAAGGTCAGCAGAACTAAGACAGAATATGTGTGTGTGAATGAGAGGGAGGATAGAGGTATGGTGAGGATGCAGGGAGTAGAGTTGTTAAAGGTGGATGAGTTTAAGTACTTGGGATCAACAGTTCAGAGTAATGGTGAGTGTAGAAGAGAGGTGAAGAAGAAAGTACAGGCAGGGTGGAATGGGTGGAGAAGAGTGTCAGGAGTGATTTGTGACAGACTGGTACCAGTAAGAGTGAAAGAGAAGGTCTACAAGAGGGTAGTGAGACCAGCTATTGGAGACGGTGGCACTGACAAACAGGTAAGAGTCAGAGCTGATATCTGATCCCAGACCTCTCCCCACTTTTTAGACCCCTGTTCTCCTTTTTCTTTACTTTCCCTTCTCTTTTTTTTCTTTTCTCTACTACTTTCTTTTTTCTTACCCTCTCTTTACAATTCCTTTTATAAAATTTATGTATAATGTATTTTTTTTTTTGTTGTGTTGTTTGTGAATTGCCTTACATAGGTTGTAGTTGTAGTTTATTTTTTTTTGCTCAGATTGTATGCAATCGAACGATTAAAAAAAAAAAAAAATTTTCATTTACTAGTTGTTTACTGTTAGTTTTATACTTGTTATACTTCTTTTGTAACACTCCTTGAAACCAATACTCATTTTGATTTTTTTTTTCTCCCCCAGGCCTACTGAAAATGGACATATATCCAGATAGACTAGCCAAACAAAAAATAAAAAAATAAAATAAAAAAGTGGCAGAGTTAAAGATGTTAAGATTTGCACTGGGTGTGACAAGGATGGACAGGATTAGGAATCAGTATATTAGAAGGTCAGCTCAGGTTGGACGGTTTGGAGACAAAGTCAGGGAGGTGAGATTGCATTGGTTTGGACATGTGCTGAGGAGGGATAATGGGTATATTGGGAAAAGGATGCTAAGGATGGAGCTGCCAGGTAAGAGGAAAAGAGGAAGGCCTAAGATAAGGTTTATGGATGTGGTGAGAGAGGACATGCAGGTGGTTGGTGTGACAGAGCAATATGCAGAAACAGACTATCTGCTGTGGCGACCCCTAACAGGAACAGCCAAAAGAGAAGACTTACAAACTCATTGTCGCCTACTCTCCACTGCCCCATCTATACCTACTAACTCTCCCCTAGACTAAGTTGAAAAGCTTTTCCTTAAAATGTCAATGCACCTCATATGAACTTGTCTGTATTTTCCTTTAGTTTTTCTTTTCTTGTCTTATCTTCAGTACATCTTCAAGATTATCTCAAATAAACATACCGTATGAACAACAATCAAATGTTAATTAAGTCTAAACCACTATGCTTATGTAAATATCTTATGCAATCATATGTTAATTGTCTGCTATACTTTTATAACTGAATGTGTAAATATCTTATGTGTAAGTATGTTAGCAATTGTTCTGGAGCTTTTCTCCCTGGGGCCTCGGTTGAAAATGGACAGCTCTGTCCAGTTGGACCTTCACGGCAAACAAATGTAAAATAAATAAATAAATAAAATGTACTCAATCATTTCCAAATGAGTACAAATTACAAACAAAATAATCAGTTACATTACAGGTATTCCAAAAATAAATCTACAACACATGTTTTACATGGTCAGATATTACTCCCCCACCCCCATGATGGGTCCTCATCTGCATGTATTTTACAAACCAAAAAGGAAGTGTGCCTAGCTTAGTAATCGTGCACCACTATGCTCTCCTCTATCTGAGGACCACCTCCTTACATGTAGCTTTGTCTCTCTCTCTCTAGCCCCTGTGGCCTGAACTTCTAAACATAGTATTTCCCTTACCCTCTCCCATTACAATTTATATTCATGCCCCTAAAGCTAACTATTTCCAGCACCTTCCCTCTCTACATGTACTCTTCAAACAAACTGTGGGAGTGGTAGATAGTAAAACCTACTTTTTCAAAGCACCACTGACTTCATGAGGACCACACAAAGTGCACCCAAAAGGTTACTGTCGCTCTTCTGGTCAGGATAAAACAGATGAACATTCAGAGCTTCAGTTCAAGCAGCTTTATTACACACAAACACACCAGGAATAAGGCTTTGCGACTTAAACTTAAATAAACTTATAAACAGACCGACTACCACACTCATACATGTTAACACTCTGTTCTCTTGAAATGGCACTGCTGCCTGCACATGCTCACTTTTTACATGCATGCGTTTACATCTGGAAATGCTTCTTAAAGGTACATACACACGTGCTGCTCTACATCTTCCCTCTTTGAGAAATGAATCATATATGAAATGACAGTATACAATGACATGTAATTTACAGAAATGATCTTTTGCTATGCAATTATACAGAACTAATTCTTTGACATGCAATCATACAAAATTAGACGCATATAAAACAATCATGTCCAGTATGCTGTGTATTTTACACTAGGTCTAGAAATATGACCTGATCGTGTAACATAAAATTCAGAACTGGATCTAGCAAAGGGGACTGTTCAAGTGATGTTCAACTTTGGGGACAATTGGGACATTATCAGGAATGGGAATGGATACGGAGACATGTTCTTCAGGAATGGATACTGAGAAGTTCTTTGGTATGAACACTGTCAGGGTTGCTCTGAGATATAGAGTCTGTATCTCAGGTACGATGCTGTGATATCACTTCTGATACAGGAAGATGATGTCTGTGGCTTCTGTTGTATTCTTTACCCTCAGATTCCACTAAGTAGGATCTCGGCTTGGCACATAAACCTCTCACTTGACCAATTCGATCAAAGCCTTTCGCCATTTACATACTCACTATCTCTCCTTCTATTAACGGATGAAGAAATCTGCTCATTTTTCTGGACTTCTGAGAAAAACACTTCTTAAAAAGTTAAAAAGTTGGGTTTGATTGCTCTGTTGCTTTTAGCATTAGGCAGCAACAAACTAGAACTAATAGGCAAGGTTGTCCTGGTTTGCCTAGATAAAAGTCTCTCAGCAGGCAAGCCAAGTAGGTTGACGCACAGGGTATATTTCTGAGATTAAGTAAATTCAAGAAGATATTGGTATTGTAATGCTTTTACCTCTCTAGTAATAGCTTTGCACTCTGTACTGCATGTTCTGCAAGGCCATTTGACTATGGGTATTCCGGACTACTAGTAACATGGATAAAAGTCCCGCTATTTTGCAAATCTCTGAAACAATTGATTGGTAAACTGAGAACCGTTGTCAGAAATAACTGTGTGGACTACCATAGACTGATAA
The DNA here is from genome assembly GCF_019279795.1 of Protopterus annectens. Lineage (NCBI taxonomy): Eukaryota > Metazoa > Chordata > Ceratodontiformes > Protopteridae > Protopterus > Protopterus annectens. Next base: position 1,130,187,825 of record NC_056735.1, on the reverse strand, counting down.
ATGATGTTGCATCTTAGTAATAACAGCAATGGATGTTAGGCTGGGTAGCAAATCAATCTCAAACCAGTTCAAGTAAGAGTCTACCAACAATAAGTAATACTGACTGTTCCACTCAAATATGTCAGTGGTTACTGTTGACCAAGGTAGTTCAGGAATTTGGCTTAGCTGAAGTGGCTCTTTTTGCAAATGCGGCTTAGTATTGTTGCACACTGAAGAAGAACAAAACACTTGATCAATGTCTTTTGATAGAGAACGCCAAAATACTAGTCCTCGCACCCTGCTTTCAGTAGAATTGGAACCTGGGTGGCCATGATGCAAAATCTGAATGTATTCACATTGTAATGAAGTAGGAACAATAACTTTTGGACCTTTGAAAATAATAACATCTTCCATCAGCATCTCATCTCTGTATGGAAAAGTAAGACTGTACTTCTGGCGGTACACATGATTGCTTTGATGGCCATCCTACATTGATGAAGTGGTTGAGCTTTTGCAAAATTGTATCAGTCTTTGTATGATCTCTTAGCTCATCAGGCTCTTGGCAGAAAAATTATGGATTTCCATGACATCAAAGTCAAAATTCTCTAGATCAAGCTGCGCTGTGGTATTTCTGGGTGATCTGGATAAGGTATCAGCCAGATCAAGAAGTCTGCCTTCTGTATAGACTATTTTGAAATTATACTTTTGCAATCTGAGCATCATTCTTTATAGTCTTGCTGGAACTGAATGTACAGGCTTCTTTAAAATAGTGACTAGAGTTTGATGGTCAGTTTCTATCTGGATAGTTCGGTCATAAATATATTCATGGAACTTCGAACATGCGAACAATTGCCAAAGGTTCCCTCTTAATTTGAGCATACTGCATCTCAGTTTGGCTAAGAGTTCTAGATGCATAGACAACAGGTTTGCCCTCTTGAAGAATAACTGCACCAAGACCGCACTTTGAAGCATCACAGGAACAAACTACTGGTTTGTAGACATTATAGTACCTTAATGTAGGCAAGTTGGCAAATTGCTTTTGAGATTATCAAATGCTCTCTGCTGTAGTTCTAACCATGACCAGGCAACATTTTTGCTTGTCATCTCTCAAAGGCACTAACTCACTAAAGTCAGGGATAAATTTGCCCAAATTAACCATACCAAGAAAACGCTGTAGAAATTGGACATTGTCTGGAGCTGGCATCTTAAGAATGGATGCTTGTGTAGAAGGGTCTGGTCTTAAGTCTGTACTGGTAAATAAATTACCTATATGAGTAACTTCCGGTAATCTGAATTTACATTTCAGAGGACTGAGCTTTAAATTTACTTCACAAGCTCTGTCCAGAACTTTCCTCAGGCTTCTGTCATGATCTGCTTCACCATGACTTCCAACTAATAAATAATCAACTATTATCGCACATGGGTTGCCTGAAAAAATTTGCCCCAATGCATGCTGAAAGACTTCACTGGCAGATTTTTTTCCAAAAGGCATCCCGAGGAATTTGCATCTACCAAATGGGGTGCTGAATGTAGTCAGTAGTGAAGATTTGCGATCAAACATTACTTGCCAAAATGAACTCTCTGCATCTAAGACAGAAAAAAACAGTGGTGTTTGACAGGCCTATATTATATCCTCAAAGAGGAGTTCCATTGAACACCTTTAAATCAACACAAACAATTAAAGCAGAAAATGATGAACATGCACATCAGCGATTTCTTTCCCTGGCAAAGAAACTGCTTGCCCTCAAAACAAAAACACATCACTACAAACAAAGTAGGGGACTCCCCCACCCCCCACCCCAATGTGGGGGGCTGTAACCCCATTACTAAATAGACCAACTCCGAGATTGCACCACTGTGGAGAAAACAGCAAACTAACAGGGATGGCCAAGTGATTTCTTTCCCAGAGAAAGAAATCGCTGATGTGAACATTCAGCGTTTTCTGCTGTCGCTGTTTAAAGGACAACAATGGGATTCTATTATTAAATGCACAACTTCTCTGCCTTTTTTTCTCCCTATTTACTGTCCCTACTATATGAAAACACAACACAATATATAGCAATTAAAAATTTTTTGACTCTGTGTACATACAACTAGAACAGTACTCTTACTTTGGTGTGGTCTTTCACAAAAAAACTTTGTTACACCTAAGAAAGCTGTCTCCAATTCACTGATGTCATCAAGGACCCTGAATACAGGTAGGTTTTTCGTCATTTCTCCCCATCTTGACATCACATCACCACTACTGACAAAAAAACTACAAACATACATACTGTGATGTCACAGCTCCTCCCCCTACCCAACTCAAAGGCCAAGAAACAAGGGCCAGAAGGAACGAGGAGCAATCTCTGCTGTGAGCTGAGCTGTCAATCACAGAGCAGTCAATCAAATTACACTTCAGCACTTTCACAGCTAGGATAGTTAGGTGCTATGGGGAGATGACATGAGAGTCAGTAGTACAATTCAGGCCAGTAAAGTCATTCTAAAAAGAAACAGGAAAAAAAAAGAAGCAGTAATAAAAATATGGCATTTGTATTGTTTTGTGTTTTTGTTTGTTGTTTGTTGCATCATATGTTTTTATTTAAATAAACTGAAAAAAAGAACAATTGACTAAAGAAGGCATGCATGCACGTAAAATCAATGGTGAAGAAAGAGGCCTGCGTGATGTAATTTTTTACAGACAAGCACTGCATTGTGGGATACCTAGAGGTAAATTAAACAATCAGAATTACTTCAAGATGTCATACCCCATGTGGTCAGACTCAAATTACATATAAAAATATTAAAACACATGTAAATAGTCCCAGAGTGGTGTTAAAATGTAGGAAACACCAAACCATGATGAAATAAACATCTTTGTGAGTCTGTGGGTGTGGTACTCCTTTAAGTGTTGATGAAGAAGCATTCAATGGAACATCTCTTCGAGGATATAATATAGACCCCATTTGGCATGATGGTGGCCATCTCCTCGACTGTACCCATAGGATGATGAGGTCTTTTTAATGCCTTGTTCAAGTCTCTTGGGTCAATGCATATTCTGATTTCATCTGAATTCTTCTTATGAGCAGCTACCATGGAAGACACCCACTCAGTTGGTTCTGCAACCGGACAAATCACACTTTGCTGCACCATTTTGTCTAACTGGATGGACCTTGACTGGTCGACTGATCTCTGGGTCTACTTTCATGGAGTACACAACTGGAAGGTTGCCTGTGTCAGTGAAGCTGGAACTGGGACATGTGCTTACATGATGTACTTCTTTGGTAAAAGAAAGCAGTTTCATTCTCAAACTGTCAAATGAGACCTAATAATGACTGCACAGGTCTTCACACTACATAAAATTGCAAGCTGTAAGTGTTCCTAGCTGAATAGCATGAAAGCACTACTAAGCCTTCGGTTTGAATCTCATCACCTCCATAATCAACAAGCTTTGCACAACTGATCAAATTAAGTTGCTCACCAGCCCTCACTTTAGAAAATGTTTCTGCTGACATTACATTACACTTTTAACCAGTGCCTACTTTGAGCTCTGTGGGTTTGCCATTGATCAGGACAGTACAAAATACTTGATTCTTTGCCAATAAATCTACTGCAATAACCTTTTCACTGACCACTGATACACCATGTGCATATAAAGTAGGGTTATAGCTCTCTATATGATTAACTTGCCTTTTTGAGTGACCTTTAATAACTGAATGAGACTTGCTTGATTTACAAAACTTTTGAAAATGATAAAATGTTTTACACTTGTGGCTTTGTTGACCAAATGTTAAGAACTTCTCTCTTTTAGACTCATGACAAGCACCAAAATTATGACAGTTAAAAATAAGACTTAACTTGTGTTTTGCTGACTTACTCTTATACTGAACTGAGCATGCCCTTTTTACTAAGCAAGTCTTGGAACTAACTAGAAAGTTACGACTCCTTCCAGGAAATCTCGCAGAGGCTGCAGCTGCCATGTGCCTAGGTCTCTTCTTGCTTGTCATGTGTTGCATGCTGTCTGCATTTGCTCTAGAGGCTGTTGAAACCATGCTCATCACTTGCAAGCATACTTGTATGCCTTTCTGTGAGCTCATGGATTTGACAAATCTCTGTGGCGTTGCTTAACATTCAAGCACTGTCACAAACAAAATCTTTCTCATTGCAGCACTATTAACACCACACACAAGCCTGTCCTTTATTAACTCATCTTTCAAGTCACCAAATCTACACGTTTTGGCCTTATTTCTCAAGTCAGTGATATAATCTGCAAATGTTTCAACTGGCTTTTGGTCTCTTGTATAAAATAAGTGCCTCTCTAATGTAATGTTTGTCTGGGGGTTGCACGCTTTTCTACATTTACATTTTAAGCACTCAGGGTCCTCCCTTGATTCAGCCGGTACCACAATATGGCAGTTTTCTCCCTCTACTGCATATACCACTGGCGCATACACAAATTAATGCTTTCTTTTAATGGCTTCTGACCCAGCTAAGTTAAGCAAAATGAATGCCCTTGTACGTGCATCTTTGTCAGAAAAAGCTGCTTGTAGGAAAATACTGTATTCCTGCTTAAAAGCTCTGCAATTTTCTGCTATATTATGATCAAATACAAGTGGACTAGGTCTGCAAAATGCCTCTGCCATCTCAACACACAGTAGTGAAGGTACTTGGAAGCTTGGAATTACATACGAACATACACACACAGTTGTATATATGCCAGAGCTTTATGCCAGTACTTGTAATTATGCCCAATAGCACAACAAACGCTTTGAAATAACTGCACTTTGCCAAATAAATCTCTGTAGCACAAGCACACTGAAATCACTGTACTTTGTGAAACTACTACTCATCAGTCTAAGAAATACTTCAAAATGACTGTACTTTGCGAGTAAACTGTACACAGTGGAAAAAAAGCTCAGAGTAAGAAACACTTTGAGATGAATGCACTTTGCAAATAAACTGTAAGCAGCACAAGAACCTTTCAAAATGGCTTTACTTTGCAAAATAACTCTGTACGGTGCATGTAGATGTCCGATAGATATGCAACTGCAGTCATAACATATGGGTTGTCCTGCCTCAGGCAGCCCTCGGTCAGCCGAATTCCAAAGTCTGGGTCCGGCGTCGGCTGGTGTCGCCTCCTCTCCGATGTCACAATGGCTGGAGTATAAAGGCATCGGCCGACGCCATCTTCTTCAGTGTTTCTTGCCCCAGATGCCAGGTGCCCTCCTAGGAAGGCTAAATTTGGTGAATGGATAAACAATTCCAGACATGCACAACAGTAATAAACAGATACACCATAGGAGATACCCCCAGCTGACAGGAATAGGGGGAATGGACCCAAAAAGAAGGAGAAGAGGGGAAGGAGGGAGGGAAAATCCGACTGTAGTTGCATATCTATCGGACATCTACATTTATGGTAGGTACAAAACTGTACTATGTCCTTCAAGAATGCAACTGCAGTCATAACATATGGGTTGAATACCATAGCCAAGCTGGGGGTGGATGGAGCTAAGAAAAGGATGGTGTAGCTAAAATGCCCTGCAGGACTGCCAAAGCAAAGCCTGCTAGGGATCTGGAGTATAAAGGCAGGTTGTAGTGTTTGGTAAATGTATGCATGGAGCTCCATGTAGCAGCCTCTAGAATGTCCTTTGTAGCCACTCCTCTTAGGAAAGCTGTGGATGTGGCTATAGCTCTGGTGGAATGTGGCCTAATATTGGCTGGCACACTTTTTCCATGGTAAGAATAGCAGAATCTGATGCAGTGTCCAATCCATTTTGAAATTGTTTGCTTGGAGATTGCTTTTCCCTGCTTTCCAGCAGCATAGGCTACAAATAGCTGGTCAGACTTTCTGGTGGCCTTAGTTCTGTCCAAGTAGTAGCGTAGTTGCCTGTGTATGTCCAAGGTATGTAGCAGTCTTTCCCCTCTATTTTGAGGATTGGGGAAGAAAGTAGGAAGATGAATAGCTTGATTTAGAGACACCCTGGAAATTACCTTTGGCATGAGTGAAGGATTTGTTCTTAGAGAGACTCTGTCCTGATGAAAAATGAGGAAAGGAGGTACTGCCATGAGTGCCTGTATCTCCGAGACTCTTCTTGCTGATGTGACTGCCAACAGGAAAACAGTTTTCCATGATAAAAATTGTATGTCTGAGGTTGCTGCTGGCTCAAAGGGAGGAAGAGTTAATTTTTCCAATACGAAATTGAGGTCCCATGCAGGTATTGGTTGTTTTCTGGGAGGCTTGATATTCTTTATCCCTCTCAGGAACTGTCTTAGCAAAGGATGTGAGAACACTGGTGGATCACAATTGTATCTTGCTGAGATTGCTGAGGCATGAATCTTTATGGAGGAATATGATAGTCCAGAATGAAACATTTCAAGTATTCCAATATCTGAGGTATACTCAGTACTGTTGTATCCTGACCCCTGTTGGCAGCCCAGATGCTGAATCTCTTCCACTTGGCTGAATAGGCTTTTCTGGTGGATGGTCTGTGTGCTTCCAATAAGATGTCCTGAACTGCCTTGGAAAGATTGGAAGAGAAGGAGCTAAAGTAACCTCCAGGCTATCAGATGTAATGTTTTCAGGTTTTGGTGAACAGTCCTGTAGCTGTGTTGTGTTAGGAGCAGGGGCCATAGGGGCAGAGGCCACGGCTTGGTCCGAGTTATGCTCAACAGCAATGGGTACCAGTGTTGCCTTTAGCCAATCTGGAGCTATCAAAATGCCTGTTGGTTGATCTGCTTTGATCTTCAGGATCACCTTGGTCAACAGTGGCAGAGGAGGAAATGCATAAATTTTTAGGGAGTTCCAGCTGAAGGAGAGAGCATCCGTTGTCCAGGCTAGTGCATGGTGGGTCCTGGTACAGAACTTTTCCAGGTGATGATTAGTGAGGCATAAATAGATCTATGTCCGGTCTTCCCCATGTCTTTGTTATTTGTGAGAAAATGTGTGGATGCAGCATCCATTCGTGTGGATCCAAGAAGTTTCTGCTCAGCTTGTCCGCCAGTACATTGTCCTTGCCTGGTACAAACTGGGATTGCAGGTGTATCTTCAGACTCAGTGCTTTTTCCCAGAGAATCATTGTTAGTCTGCATAAGGGGTATGAATGAGTCCCTCCCTGCTTGTTTATATACCACATAACAGTGGTGTTGTCTGTCCTTATTAGTAAATGTCCTTGCTGCAGTGATTTTTCGAAACCCTCAATTGCATGCATCACTGCCAGCATCTCTTTTTGGTTTATGTGCAGATGTCTTCCCTTTGATGTCCATTGACCTTGAACGCATCTGCCCTCCATGTGTGCCCCCCATCCATGATCTGAGGCGTCTGTTGTAATAATTTGACCTGCCTGAGGTCTGTTGAAAGACATGCCTTCGTTTAATTGACTTGCTTGAGCCCACCACAAGAATTCCTTTTGCAGGCATGGAATAAGTGGGATTACGTCCTCTAGGCTTTGGCTGTGTTGGGACCATAAGCTTTTCAAATACCATTGCAGCTTTCTCATATGAAGTCTTGCCAAAGGTATCAGAAGAATGCATGATGCCATGAACCCCAGGGCCTGCAGGAGTTTCCTTGCAGTCAGCTGGGAGAGCTTTGCTAGGCCTTTGAAGTATTCTGGTAACTGCTGTTGTTTTCCTCTGTGAGGTAGGCCATTTGTGTTTGCGTGTCCAGTTTGGCTCCTAGAAAAATAATTTGTTGGGATGGCAGTAGCCTTGATTTCTGAACGCTGACTGTGTATCCCAAGGCCTGTAGTAGTTGCATGACATAGTCCAAGTTTTTTATTAATGTTTGTCTGTTGTCTGCTTGTATGAGGCAGTCGTCCAGGTAGGGGTATATTTGAATTCCCTGGAGTCTGCAGTGTGCCACTACTGATGCCAGGCATTTCGTGAACACTCTGGGTGCAGTAGATAAGCCAAACGGCAATGCTGAGAATTGATAGTGCTCTGTCCCTGCAAGAAATCTGAGGTATCTTCTGCAGCTTTGTCTGATTGGGACATGCAGGTATGCCTCCTTGAGGTCCAGAGTGACCAGCCAAGACCCCTTGCCCAGCATGGGAAGGAGTTGCTGTAACGTCAACATTTTGAACTTTGGCACAATGAGAAAGGTATTTAGAGTAGACAAGTCCAGTATAGGCCTCCATTTGTTTTCCTTTCTTGGAACAAGGAACAGTCTTGAATAGAACCCCTGGCCTTGTTCCTGGGGAGGTACCTTTTCTATTGCTTTTAAACTTAATAGCTTTGAAACTTGAATGAGTGCCTCTGCCCTTTGATGGTGTGGCAGGTTTGGCATGCCTTGTCTTGTAGGTAAAGTATGGAAGTGGAATCTGTAACCCGTGTCTATTAAATCCAGAATCCAACTGTCCTTGGTTAAGATATGCCAGTTCTTTGAGAATAAGGATAATTTTCCGCCCAAGGGTGCTTCTATCTGAGCCCTTGTAGGCGGTATGAAAGTCAAGTCACTGTGATTGTCCTTGTGGTGCAGCTGGACTGGCTGTAGCACTTCTTTGATTTGTAGGTTGCCATTGGCGTCCCCTGTAGGGGCCTTGGTATTGGCCTCGGCCACGCCTGTTCTTTCCCCTTTGAAACTTGTCCGAGTCTGGGAAGGACCAATTCTCTGAAGGCCAGTTTCTACTGAATCTGGGTGGCTGAACCTGGAGGAAATCCTTGACTGTCTGTACTGACTTCGCTTTTTCCTCAATGGATTTCAACACATCTTGTACATTAGCACCAAAAAGCTTCTGTTTTTCCAGAGGTGCATCAAGTAACTTTACTTTGACATGGTCTGGCAGTGGCTGATCCTTTAACCAAGCATGTCTACGTATCACAGCCCCAGTCATAGCTGCCCTACATGAAGCTTCCAATGCATCATAACCACACTGAAGAAAATGATTATTAACCTGCTGAGTGTTATGTATGTGATCCTGCAATGCCTTTCTGTCAATAGGCTCAGGAGAGGCTAACTTTTTCTGCAAATCATCCAGTAAAAAATCCTGGTACTGAAACATGTGAAAAAGGCAGTTAAGAGACCTCATGGCTAGGGTGGTAGAGGTATAAACTTTTTTACCCCATCTCTCCAAAGACCTGGCTTCCCTATCCGCTGGCAAAGGATTCCTGGCAGTGGAGGTAGCCACTCCCTTGGGACCCTGTGAAATAGTTTCTAAATCCACGGTGTGGGCCTTAAAAAGATGTTTGTGTGTCAGGGACTCTGTAATATCTGTCTGGCTTGACAGGAGCAGGGGGGAGCGAGTCAGGGTTAGCACTGGAATCAGAGAAAACATCATCCAAAATATCCATCACAGGAGGAATAGCTAAAGGTCTGTGCTGGGGAAGCTTTAGGAAGGTACGGAGCCTTTTCCTGGAATCAGAGAATTCCTGACCCTGCCATTGGAAATGTTCCCTCATTGAGTGCAGGACTTCACCAAAAGAGAAATCCTCTGGAGGAGAGGCAGAGGGAATTGATGAGAGTCCTCATAGGCCTGGAAGGATTCTTCTTGAATATCTGAATGCTCAGAATCCCCAGAGGCCTCATCTGAAGAGAGGTTTTCAGTCTGCTCAGTTCTAGGCCTTTTCTCTGCAGGAGGCTGAGAACCTCTGTCTGGGTGAGGCTGAGACCCCCTGATAAGGGAAATTAGGTCTGCAGCAAGAGACATAATCTGTTTATCAGAAGAGGGGGCCTGGACAGCAGGTTTAGGATGGGCCTTGGCCTGGCTGGCGGCCTTAGCACGTGCAAAGGCCTTGGTGGACATAGATACAGGAGGCCTAGCAGCCCGTGCAGGAGTGACCTTGTCCACGGAATGGTGTCGGGTAAATCCAGAACTTCGGTATCGGAGGAAAATCAACAACCGGCACCAGAGAGGTCTCCGGGACCGAAGGACTAGTTAAAAGCTGTGTCGTCAGCCTGGAGGCGGCTGGATTACCGCTTCGCAGGGACCGAACCACTAGCGGAGGGTCTAGGAGTAGTGACGGTGGAAGGCGGGCGAGGATGCCGGTCCCGGTCCTTACGTTTTGGAAGATTGAGCTGTTGGTAGATCCGGCGGCATGGTATATCACGAAGATTCGCAAAAAAAGTCTTCAGCAAATTCTGCCCAGCGCCTGAGAGTGCGCTTATTAAAGCAAGCACAGGCCGAGACGTCGTGGTCTGGGCCCAGGTAAGGAAGACAGTAAGAATGGAAGTCCTTATGAGGTATTTGTTTACCACAAGACAAACAATTATTAACTTTCTCAATTTGTTCTGACATCGGCTGAGGCAAGAAAAAATGTTCCCCAATGGGGTACTTAGCTTTTAGATGACTTTGGTACTGAAAACACAGGAGCTGACCGACCGGCACTTGCGAACTGCTTCTGCTTCGGGCACCGCGCGGCAAGAAAGACTGAAGAAGATGGCGTCGGCCGATGCCTTTATACTCCAGCCATTGTGACGTCGGAGAGGAGGCGACACCAGCCGACGCCGGACCCAGACTTTGGAATTCGGCCGACCGAGGGCTGCCTGGGCAGGACAACCCATATGTTATGACTGCAGTTGCATTCTTGAAGGACATCTTTGAAATGGTGGCACTTTGAGAATAAATGCACACAGTACAAGAATCTTTTCAAAATGGCTGTACTTTGACTGCACCTTGTAATATAATTGTACTTTGCACACAGCAAACTCTTTGAAATAATTGCACCCTAATAAAGCACACACTCTGCAAGCACTTTGCACACACTGAGATACTTCGACCTCTAGCTATGCTTTGAATGGCTTCGGTCAATGCGAAACAGTAGTTTGTGCCCAAACACAGTCTTTTACTAAAAAACATACAGTCGCCTTGCTTTAAGTTTAATTTTGCCCTTTCATTGTACTTGTTATGCCCTTTTAATCTCTTAGTATGCTCATCATATTTTTCTTGTGCCCATTTTACTTTAAACATGCTCATTATGCAAACCAAAGGGAATTCTGAGCCCCAAATGAATATTTCTGTTAGTTTTATCAAACATAGTAGTTTTGAGTTTTTCATTTAAATAATAATGCGTTTTGTGCCTTTCATTTGATTAATAATACATTTTGTGCTACTTGTTTAATCAATAATCGCTTTTGCCACAAATGCTCCACTTCATTTTCTTTGCCAAATAAATCTCTGTAGCACAAGCACACTGAAATCACTGTACTTTGTGAAACTACTCCTTATCAGTCTAAGAAATACTTCAAAATGACTGTACTTTGCGAGTAAACTGTACACAGTGGAAAAAAAAGCTCAGAGTAAGAAACACTTTGAGATGAATGCACTTTGCAAATAAACTGTAAGCAGCACAAGAACCTTTCAAAATGGCTTTACTTTGCAAAATAACTCTGTACGGTGCAAGAAACTTTGAAGTGGTGGCACTTTGAGAATAAATGCACACAGTACAAGAATCTTTTCCAAATGGCTGTACTTTGACTGCACCTTGTAATATAATTGTACTTTATACACAGCAAACTCTTTGAAATAATTGCACCCTAATAAAGCACACACTCTGCAAGCACTTTGCACACACTGAGATACTTCGACCTCTAGCTATGCTTTGAATGGCTTCGGTCAATGCGAAACAGTAGTTTGTGCCCAAACACAGTCTTTTACTAAAAAACATACAGTCGCCTTGCTTTAAGTTTAATTTTGCCCTTTCATTGTACTTGTTATGCCCTTTTAATCTCTTAGTATGCTCATCATATTTTTCTTGTGCCCGTTTTACTTTAAACATGCTCATTATGCAAACCAAAGGGAATTCTGAGCCCCATATGAATATTTCTGTTAGTTTTATCAAACATAGTAGTTTTGAATGTTTCATTTAAATAATAATGCGTTTTGTGCCTTTCATTTGATTAATAATACATTTTGTGCTACTCGTTTAATCAATAATGCGCTTTTTGCCTTACAAATGCTCCGCTTCATTTTCTTTGCCAAATAAATCATTTGTACAGTTTTTTGTTACCTTAAGTTCGTTTCTGGCTTTTTTTTGTTTGTCTGAGCTCCGTTTCACTCAACCAGCCTAATCTGCCTTCACCTTAAACTCTGCACCTCATGACTTAAAGTTGCTCTCTTAACCCCTGTTCTGACAGCATGTCACTCGTCTGGTCAGGATAAAACATATGAACATTTGTGGGTTCAGTTCAAGCAGCTTTATTACTCACAAACACATCAGGAATGAGTCTTTGTAACGTAAATGTAAATAAAGTTATAAACAGACTGACTACCACACTCATACATTTTAACACTCTGGCTGTTCTCTCAAAATGGTACTGCAGCCTGCACGTGCTTGCATCTGGAAATGCTTCTTAAAAGGTAAATACACATGCTCTGTTCTACAGTTATCATGCATTTTGAATATTTACACCCCCACCACTACAGACACTACCTACAATGCCCACCTCCTTCTCTAGCTAATAACTGAAGTTACTCTCCTAAAATCCATTGTCTTCTCAGCATACAGTTCTGGCCTTCATCTAAGCCTCTCACCATCTGTACCCCTTTCCTACATTCCACATTACACCCCTCCCTAATATCTCCCAACCCCTCAACCCATATCCCTTTTTAGATATTCCTTCCTTTAGCTTCCTAACAAGACAAACGAGCCAGCAATTCCCTTAATACCTCTCCGTGAAGGTTTCCAATAGCACTCTGGGCTGCTCATACATACCTCCGTCCAACAGTATAGTAACTAATACTAAGGACTAACTAATGACAAACCTATCAAAAACAAGTTTCCTAACAAACCAAAAGAGCCAGCAATGTATATCCTTTTAATGTTTTAACTCCTTAAGAAGGGTTTCATATTCCAGTGGTGTGCCCACTACACTACATGGTCGCTATAGTATCAGGTTTCCCTGCTCTCAAAAAGTCTACATAGTGGATATCTATACCCACTTATCAACTTTATACAGCCAAAAAAGAAAAAAAAAAGAAATTACAGTTACTTTCTCCATCTCCCATTGCTGAACCTTGAATGGAATTACACTGTAAGATTAAAATACTGACCTGGGACAACACTATATGGCTGATAGCTTCTGCTTCTATCCACCAGTTCAACTCGCAGTTTTAGCAAACAGAGTCCTTTTTTTCTCTATTTTCTCCCCCGTTAGTCCGGTTCTGCTGACACTATATTTTTTATTGGTCCTGCCCCTACTATGTCCAAACAGAGTTTACGTAATCTGGGACTGGTTAGGGTGCCATTTTTAAAACCAAAAGACAAGAGCAGGAGTAGGTAACAGTCCCCTAGTGCGCTGAATGTAACGTGTTCGTCACGCAAGTGTTGCTTTCAATAGTGTACTTTTTTTCTTCTGTTATTACCTACTACATGACTGATAACCTAAGTAAGGCTTTATAAAAGTGTTTTAAGATTGTGTATGCCAAGGTCCATTGTCTGAATTGTGGAGGCTTAGGCAAGGGAACACTATGTCTACTCGTAATATAATAATGCACTACCAGTGCCTGATTAGTTCCTTAAATTAGTTTTAGAGGAATTTGTTAATATTTACTCAACGTCAAGAGTTTCAATGTTAATTGATATGGTAGCTCTGTTTTACTATTTGGTCTGTGCTATTACTTGCAATTTCTATGTGTTGGTGCCAAACTAATAGTGTTTTTTGCAATAGTATAGAAAACCAGTCAATGCACATCTCAGATTTGTATGGCTAGCATTCTTAAAGGCATACATATACATTTAATTAAAGACTTATTTTACTTATCTACTTCCTACTGTGCATCATTTAGTTGTTTTGGAATTTTTGTTTTGCCTGTGTTAAACCATTATTCTTCTTCATCTCTCTTTCAGTCCCTTTATACCCCTCAGTGAAGGTTTCCAATAACGCTGTGGGCTGCTCGTATCTACCTCCATCCAACAGCATAGTAACTTCTACTAAGGACTAACTAAAGAGGTGCCACTTTTTGCATTTAACCAGCCATGATTACTGTCTCTGCTCCATCCTTCTATTTGTATATTAACTACAACACCTTAGTTCCACACACGATAAAATGCCCAATTATGTACTTCCTGTACAAGTCTCATAAATATGTCTTGCCTAGTACTACAACTGAATCACAGTTTTGTTCTCTTCATATGATGTTGCCCAGACCCACCATCCCCGACTGTAAAATTACACAGAGGGACATAGAAGGCAAAGAATGTTACTAGTGATATAACAGCTTCATTTACTATCAAGTACTAGACTGACTTTCTTAATTGACCGGCATATCTCATGTTCCTTCCTAAAATGAATCATCCTTGTGTGATTTCCACTCCTGTAGGCACACATTTCTCAACCTTTGAAACACACATTTATTTTTCAGATACTAGCCCTCATATCACATTCCTAGCCTCCATTTCTCAGTCTATATTCCAACTGTTTCTCCACACCTTTTGAGTTCCTTGTATCCCTCTGAGGTGATCTGGGTTCATTCTGCATGCATTTCCTATTCTTCCCACTTTAGTTTTCCACTTCCTTCTCTCATCTACCAAGATCCCTTCGGTGATCTTGACAAACCTTCAACTTTAGATCTCTCCCACTATGTCTACCATCATCCTTCTAGCCTCCATCCACACTTTTTTCTCACTTCACACATCCTTTTGATTATTTTACTTCCTCCTTGTTTCTCCCATTCTGATCTTGAAGGAGCTAGGTCTTTTGCCTTGAATGGGGAGGTTTCCCTGGTTGATGCTACATATCTTCAGGTGTCTGGGAGTTCTCATCCTCCAAAGTTTATTTCCACTATAGATTCATAGGAGATTACTAGGCTATTGATCCTATGGTCTTTATAAGCCTAGACATGTTATGGCCTTGTTCCCTTATTGACCAGGTTGTATGATATACATTTGGAGCACGAGTCTATGATCAATCCAAGAGGGGCATAGGTGACACCCCCGGGGTAAATTTCAGATCTCCCATCCAGCTAAGTTATGCTTAAATAGGGTCATCAAGGAGCTCTGTTTTATGTGAAATGGGAGTTTGTTCCAGAGGACAGGCAATCAAAGGGCTATGTTAAGTTGTAGTATCCTTAGCAGCTCTGGATGCGATGTCGTTACTTAAGAGATGTGCAACATAAGGCCTTCCTTACCACTGTGGACACATGGTGATCAAAGTTAAGATTGCTATCAACCTACATTCCCACATCTCACACCACAGGGTTTGAGCTAAGGGGGTTCTTTTAATATTGTAATTTGCAGGGACTTCCCCTTTGCCGAAGGGGATGATAAACTAAATGCAAAAAAATGTGTTAAGTCAGTGGCTTTGACAGCAATAATGTCTGTGTCAGCCCTTTTTGTTGTATGTCAACATTGTTGGGGGACTCAATGATTGCACCCAGTTTGCAGTCATTAGTGAACGTGGTAAGCCACAGGCCATCTATTTTCACCTGGACTTCTGAGAAATAGATTCCAAACAGTAGGCAGCACATCAAAGATCCTTGTGGTACACCACTGGTAACTGGTTTGCTGGTAGAGGCGGAATCAACAACTTTGATTGTATCTGTTCTGTCAGTGAGTCATTTGGATACCCATCAAGTGACACAGGAGTGAATTCCCAGCTGGGTGAGATTCTCAATGATGCCTGAATGGGGGGATTGTGTCAACAGCCTTGGCTAAGTCAAGATGGGCTATATGTACTGTTTTCTCTTCGTCCAGGGCTTTGGTGACATTCTCGAAGAAGTCTGCCTGGTTTAATAAGCATGATCTACACTTAATGAAGTGAAATTGGGTCGGGTCAAGAGTTAGGTCACATATGTCTTTGTTGAGAAGGTCTATGATGATTTTCTCCATGGCCTTGCAGATAAGGTTGGTTAGGCTTATGGGTCTATAGCTCCCAGGGTTGGTTGATGGACCCCTTTCTGCAAGGGAATTACTGTTTTCCACTCTGCTGGGACAAGGCCAGTACTTCGACTGTGATTGAAGACAGTGCCAAGTGTTCTGCTAGTTCCTGTTTTAGACCATTTAGTAGGCAGCCTGGGATGTTATCTGGTCCCATACAGGCTGTGTTTTTGGCCATGGAGAGTGCAGTTATGACCTGCTTTTTGGAGATACTAGGTATAGGACTGGTGCCAGATATGGTTTGGGGGATGTCTGGTGGGGACAGGGGGTAAAGGTTGCACAAAATCTGTCCGCTAGCAGGTTGGCAATGTCTTCAAGGTCAGTATGAATGGTACCATCCACTATTAGTTCGTCACAAAGCTGGGCCTTCCCATTTAGATTTCTGATGTAACTAAAGATTGCCTTGTGATTATCCTTAGCAAGGGATGCTAGTTTAGCTTCATAATTGGCTTTAGAGAACTTTACAAGATATATAATTTGCTTGCTCAAGCTGTGGAGGGTGTCCTTCCTCCATTTAATCAGTTCCCTCTTGTTCTTAGACATTAGTTTCTTCCTCTTGTTGTATAACCTATTTATGTTTGATGTCCACCAGGGTGGCTTGTTTTTTTGTGAGGACCTTGTTTTGATCCATTCAGGTACAGCCAAGTCTAAACATTTGTATAGATGTTTATACAGGGCATTTCTGTACACCTCTGTATAACAGTCACTGTTGACAGTGGTAGTAGGGGGTTTGAAACTATTTATACCATCACTTAGAAGGCTATAGTTTGCTTTGGAGAATTTTTTCATCCTTTTTGTTCTTGGGGGGGGGGGGGGTCAGGTATGACCTTTACTTCGAGCAAGACTGATTTATGATCAGACCTTACCAGGGAGGGAAATACGGGGGGGGGGCTAGTGCAGAGACCCCCTATGTTGGTGAGAACCAAGTCTAACATATTCAAGACCCTTGTGGGGGTGCAGACTATCTGTTCCAGAGCATTTGTATTAACAAAGTCAAAGAACTTTAAGGCGAGCATGTTTGTGCTCATATACGACTCCTAATCGATGGAAGGATAATTGAAATCACCCATGATCAAGGTGTCTGTCTGTATATTGAGTGGCTCAAGTAGGTCCAGGTAGGCAGAATAGTTCTAGTGGTTCATGGTGGGGAACTTAAAGCCAATAATGATATGGAAGGGGGTTTATCTACAGTTAGTTGGACTTGGAGTAGTTCTAAGGAGTTGTAGTGTTTGACCAGTCTTGAGGTGCATTTGTCTTTAATGAAGATGGATACACATCTGCCTTTGGTTCTTTCACGCTCGTTTTGAGGTCTGAACCTCTGGAAGGCATTGCAACCTTGCACGGCTGGGCTGCTCTCTGTGGCCCTGAACCTTGTCTCTGTGATGCCACAGACAGCAGCATCTTCCAAGGTAAGGAGCATTTCCAGTGAGTGAAGTTTCCGATTTAGAGTCCTATTATTCTTTTGTCTGTTTTACTTCTCCAAACTTACCTGAAACAAACCTCTTGCTACTTTTTATCTGACTATCCACTGACGTCATGGATAACTGTCACATGTTTATATATGTGGCAAAATCATCAATGCAACTACACTCTCACGTCAAAACATTTAGCTCCACTCTCCTGAAATAAAGGCAATCCAGGCCTTTTACCAAAGAAGAACTTTCTGGAATTACTTATGATTTTTTTGAGTAGTACTGCACAGCAGTTTTATCCCCAAACTCTTTCAACTTTCTTAATATCCCCAGTAAGCCCCTTTCCACTTTAATAACAACATGTAGTAATCAGTAAACAATTTTCATGTTCCCATCCTTACAGAGGTAAGTAGTTTTCCCCGTACCTACCAAGACAACATTTTAACAAACAGCAAGACAGACAGGAGTGAAAGTAAGCACTCCTGTAGCAGCCTCTCCTTTCTACCTTAACTTTACCAAATAACCCTCTACTGAGTATCCTTAAACAACACCTGATTCCCTAGATAAATCCTACATTCCTCATACAGAACCTATAGCATAAACCTCACCAAATTCTCATTGCCAAACTTCTTTAAATCATCTCTTTCCTTGAAAATATCAATTCAGTAAAATAAAAGGAAAATAGGTTTACAAATTACATTAACTCTTCAACTTTCACCTGCTTGCTGAAGTTCTATTTAATGTGATGTCTTTGTTTAAACGTTTCTGCTTCAAGATACAATCTCTACCATTCTTGTAAAGGACAGCTCAATGAAATCTGCTCATTCTACAATACAGTAAACATTAATCACAAGTGAAGTAAGAACTTCTTCCTTTTTTTTTTCTTTTCTAACAACTTAAAGAACCTAGTATCCAGATATCATGTGCGACTTAAAGGTCTTCTCCTGTAGTTAAAGACAGTTGTCTGGACAGCCACATGATTTTTGTACAGTATCACCACATATGGGACAAAGATTTTTATGTCATTGTTTATTTAGTTTGATAATGCAGTTTCTTGAAGACTGAATACAGTTTTTATAGGAATTCCAAATGCTAAGATGTTATCTCAGGCTAAGTTAGCAATTAGTTAGCAAAATGTTCGTGGTCACATTTACTAAAAATTTTATTAAATACAAGTGTCCTTCATTTGGAAAAAAATCTTTTTTTCATAAATAAAAAACGTGATCTTTAATTTGTTCCTTTGAGTAATTCAGTTTACCACTTCTGAAACTGACAACATTTTTTCAAGGATAAGCTGATGACTTGAGAGAGGATGTTAAATTGTCCCATTCAATGGGGCTCTTCAAGTTTATACTGTAACTTGTATGGGGCATGACCAAGGTGGTGTGCAGTTAACAGCATTGTTTTTAGCTCTGCTTCATTTTAACATCTCAGACAGGATTTTAACTACAAAAAACTCAAACAGAATGTTTCAAAACTTGGTGGATTAACAGTTGAACATCTGCTAAAAGATTTACTACAAAAAATAACAAGTTTCAAAGTCTTTTAACTGCTTTTTCCTGTCAAGAAAACCAACTGGCTCAGAATGAGCCACTAAGCCCAGAGTACAGGACAGTACAATGAAAAAAAGTCTTACAGGCTATACTAAGTAACACCAATGAGTTATCTATAAAGACAGATAAATTAGAAAGCAAAATGGACAATTTTAAAGAGGAATGTAAAAAAACAAGTTGAAGTTATGAGTGAATCTCTTAAACAACAATCATCACAAATCTCGAGTATAGAACAGGCAATGTCTGATTTTGATAGATTACTTGAAAATGAAAACACTGAATTTCTTCTGAAACAAAATAACTTATTCTGGGAAAAAAACATCAGACTTCAACAACAGATCTAGAAGGAATAATATCAGAATTTATGGGACTCCTGAAAAAGAGGGAGCAGTATGGTTCAATTCCTTGACACCTGGCTGCCTTTATTAAAAAAAAAAAAAAAAAAAAAAACCCTTCACCAAGGGCATTGATCATAGGATTTTTTTACATTCAGGATAAGAATTTAGTCTTAAAAGCTGCATGGACTAATTATTCAGTTAAAATTAATGAAAATACTAGAAGATTTGGCAATGACTATTCAACATTAGTGATGTCAAAGAGAAAAGCATGCATGCCACTTGTTAAAAGCTTATAGAAAAAAACAATATTAAAGCACAAATCTTGTTTCCAGCAAAAATAAAGGATTCGCCTTCCAGAAGGAAAGAAGATTTTTAACACCTTGGAAGATACAATGGACTTTATGAAAAAATATAAAATCCTAGAAAAAAAATAGAACAAAGGGACTGGAATCTATCAACTTCTTTGAAGAGAAATGCAACAAGAGATGGTTGGTTAATAAAATACAGAAACAGTAAAAAACTGTAGGACAAATGAAAATCAATGTATTTCATGGTTATGAATCCTTATTAACTTTGGGGATAGATTGAGGATCCATGGTCTTCTAGCAGGTGGGCCAGAAAAAGGGGAACCAGACTTGTCGAGGCCAATATGGAGTAATGAGGATCACTTTGCTATTCAACTTCAGTGCTTTCTTCAGAAATTGGGAGATGAGAGGGAGAGGAGGATAAGCATAAAGTTGGGTCTAGAGTGTCTCTCGGTGACTGTCCCCGAGGGGGGAAATCAGAGCAAAATAGTTGCTGCACTTGTAGTTGGCTGGGGAGATGAATAGTCGCAACAAGGCTGTCCCCAGCAAGTTGAACATTTTTGCCGCTATCACAGGGTTGAGGGACCACTCATGAGGTTGTAGAATGCACCTACGCAACTTGTCCACTATCACGTTGCAGCTCCCGGGAATGTGCGCTGCAATTAGAAAGCAGTTGGAAGCTATCGCCCATTGCCATATTCTCAAGGCCTCTCGGCATAACAAGTAAGATCTGGTGCCTCCTTGCTTGTTGATGTACCAGACCACTGAGATGTTGCCTGATTGGATCACAATAGTCCCTGACGGAAGGATGGAAGGCAACGTTTGCATCGCTAGTAGCACCACCCTCAGTTCCAGGACACTGATATGCAAAAGGACCTCTGTCTCTGACCAGGTGCCTTGGACTGAATTTCCCTGACATAGCTCCCACACCCCATTAGGGAGGCGTCCGTGGTCACCGTGGCTTTTTGTTGATGGGGGCTGAAGGGGCTAGACCATTGTTGGGGGTTTTGAGACATCCACCAGAGCAATTCTTGCTTGCATCTCTGAGTTGCACTTATCTGAAAAGACAAAGGGTGTTGCCGAGACTACCACTGATAGAGGAACAACCACTGGAGAAGTCTCATGTGGAATCTGACCAGAGGAACAATGGTGATCGAGGCTGCCAATGACACCAAGAGTTGGAGTATGGACTGAGCAGAAGCCTTGTGGTGACAGAGCAGCAGCTGAACCTGTTGTCTTATTCTCTGAAGTCTGTGATCCGGAAGAGATGTTGTGCAATTCCTCATGTCCAACAGTACCTCGATGAATTCTAAAGACTGTGCTTGGGGTCGTGTTGGACTTCTCCCAGTTTATAGTGATTCCCAGGCATTGTGCTGTGAGGAAAGTGTAGTCGAGGGCTTCTTCCAGTAGACACTTGGTGGGGGCAGTGAGGAACCAGTCATCTAGATATGGAAATGCCTGGAATCCTTGAAGTCGCAGATGAGCGATGAGGACAGCCATGCATTTGGTGAACACTCTGGGGGCTGTAGAGAGACCGAAGGGCAGTGCTTGAAATTGGTAGTGACTGGCTCCTATGTGGAAGCGGAGGTATCTTCTTGAGCACTTGTCCATTTACATATGGTAATATGCCTCTTAAAGACCTACAGAGCACATCCAATCATCTTCTTCCAGAAGGAGGACAGACTGAACCGTGACCATCCAGAATTTCTCTGTTTTTACAAATTTGTTCAGTGTGCTGAGATCCAGAATCAGTCTCCAGTCCCCTGTCTTTTTTGGCACCAAAAAGAACAATGAGTAAAAACCGGATCCTATCTGGTCTGGGGGGGACCATCTGGATGACTCTTTTTTGTAGCAGCTTTTCGATTACGTGTGCTGTTGTTCCCCTTTGTCTGGGTGGAACGTTGGGTAAGTCTCTGGATGAGGTTGGATAGAGATGGAAGGGAATGTGATAGCCTCTGGATATTATCTGTTGTACCCAAGAATCAGTGGTTACGTTTCGCCAGGCAGTTGGGTACAAGGAAAAATTACCCCTGACCGCTTTCAGAGGTGAGCAGTTGGGCAACTCTTCAGGAGCACTGATAGGGTTGGCCAGAGAAAATCTCTGGAACCCCGGTTTCATGGACCTCCTTTACACTAAAAGGGGCTTCTTCCATTGGAGTTTCCCCCTCTGCCTCTAGGGGAGAACTCGGCATGTGCATCACAGAAAGAGCTTTGTGATTTTCTGTGCCACATCTTCCCGTTCATGATTTCTGGAGTAGAATCGTTGAGGAGTGGAGTGTCTGACACCAACAGCAGATAGGGTCTTGCCATCTTGTTTGCACCTTGCCAGCGTATCTTTAACTTTAGGGCCAAACAAAGAAGCAGCCTCGATGGAGGCATTCATAAAGGAAGCCTTAAAGGAGTCTGCAAAGTCACAAAGGCGCATCCAGGCATGTCATCTCGTGGCTACACCTGTGCCTGTCGCTCTAGCCACTCCTTCCGTTGCGTGAAAAATAAGACACATGGAAGAATTGGATATGGATTCTAGGGTCACTATCTGAGAAGCTACATTGTCACGGACCTCATCAGAGACAGCTCTTGCCAAGGTTTCAGAGAGTTGGTTGTTTAGATCACTCTGGAGCCTTGTAAAGTGTGCCAAGTAGTTTCAAGGACGTTATAGTGAAGGTCGATGAAGCAAACACACGCTTCCAGAGTCTATCGCCCGTGACTCCTTGTTGGGCACTTGGACAGTCTGGCTCTCTTCTGCCAAGTCTTTCCTGGTTGCAGCCACAACCACCATGGCATCTACTGGAAGACCTTTTGACCAATGGGGATGCTCAGCTGGGTGAGATAAGATCTTGTCAGGCCTCCGTGGTATAGCTTCCTGAGTTTCAGGAGCCTTCCATGCACGCTGGATGATGAGCAGGATAAGCACATCAGGCCGGCGAGGTAACCCAGGAGGTAGGGGGCTGGGAACAAAAGGCCTGCAGGAATAGGGATTCCTCTGAGGAAGGATTGGAGGACTTCTAGTCACCCCTCTGTCTTAGGATCTCAAGGATGTCACCAAAGGACATCTCATCAGAGGGTGACCGTGGGGACCCTTCTTTGTCATCAAAGTCTGTATCTTTGGTGAAAGACTCCTCAGTGGAGTCCATGTGCTTCTTCTTGCACAAAACCTTGCAAAGTACTTCTTCAGTGGGGAGTTCTGGAGAAGATTGCAAAGAGGGGGTCTCCTGAGGGGGAGAAACCTGAGGCCTTTGTGCCCAGTGTCCAGTGGTTGTGGCTTGTGACAGTTGCTGCACAGGTGGGGAGAGGACTCTGACATGGCAGGGTTTTGCCAGCAGAGGCAAGCCCCTCTCCATGGCCTGGAAGGCCGGACCACCCAAAGAGGGATGGGAGCCCAGAATCCAGCACAACAACCTCACAACCGGGATCACACCTCACTCCGAGCTGACCCCCAGACCAGGAGTCTCAAGAGGGCTGTGGAGCATGAGGGAGGATTCCTGAAGGGTGCCACAGCAAAAATTGGCGTGGAACCAAGAATGCCCTCCTCCACGGCACAGCCACTAGACCTGAAAAGAGCTTGATGCCCAGAGCACCGAGGGCCAAAAGGACAACTCCGGCTCCAAAGTGAGGTCCACTATTGGGGTCGGAGGGAAGCTGTTGTCGGAGGAAGGGGCTTTGATACTTGCGTGGAAGTCAAAGGAGGAGTGTATGCTGGAGTGTGTGGAGAAATACGTTCACCTGAAAAAGGGAATGTAGCTTTAGATGGTTGAGACAGATCCCTGGCCACAAGCAACTAGTCAACAAGCTGCAACACATCTTGTTCAGAGAGGCTCCTGGTTGACCTCACAGAGAAACCTGAAGGCGATTCTGGCCTTTCTACAAAAGGGCTATACTGGCTACCAACACACAGATCCAAAGAAGGAGAGTACTTGGTCCTTGCTAGTTGGAGTGGTGCAGAGCCCAGAACCTAGGGTGTCTGCACCGAGGAGAATGGTGTCGAGGTACTCTGCGCTGATGAAGGCAGTGCCATAGAAGTCAAAGGTGTCTGCACCGTATAAGCAAGTGCCTGCACCGATGAATACGGCGCTGTCAGGGAAGGTGTCTGCACCAGTAGTAATGAAGGCTCCGAAAAGGACTGCACTGAAGAGCATGTCGGTGCCAAAAGGTGTCTGAACCGTAGAGGACAGTATCGTCAAACTTGGGGCCAAAGGAGATTGCACTAACGGTGCCAAAGGAGACTGTGCCAGTAAAGGCTGCGATGAAACTGTTGGAGTCGTAAGTGTCTGCACCAGGAACTCTGGTGCCGGTGGTGATAAACAGGGCATAGCTGAAGCAATAATCAGCTGGGGTGGTGCCGAGCCTGGAGCCAAAAGGGTCACAGGTGTCAGTGCTGGACTGGAAATTTTTACCTTCTCATTAGTCGACTCCCTGCAATCTCCAGAGGGAAATGAAGTGAGCGACCTTGAGGAGGAGGAAGATGAATGCCTCTTATGGGGTTTAGCAGGAGGGGGGTGAGCCCTCCGACCCACAGATAGCCTCACAGAAAGGTGTTTTGAAGAGGCCTTTCAGGATTTACTTGTTCTTTCTTTCATTGAGAGTCCTGGTCAAAAAAATTCTACAAATCCCACATGGGGGATCCACTAAAAGGTGGGAGGCATTCAAGCAATAGACACATAAATCATGGCCATCAGAAAGCGGTAACTTACGGCCGCAATCCTTACACTGTTTGAACCCAACACTACTTTTCTTGTCTGATATAATGATGTGGAGAAAAATGACACTACCAAAGAGTTACGAAGGTTACCCAGAAGGATAAGAAGAGAGAATGGAAGGATTACCAACTATGGTAATGAAGAATTATCTCAAAGGTAAGAAAAAGGGTAATAAAGGGAAATAAACTATAGGGAAAGAGTCTTAAAGATACGATAGGGTAGGAGTATAGAAATAGTAACTGACTGAAAACTTTTAAAGCACTAACAATATAGAAAATTTCAAAAAATTATTCACTTAGCTGAGAGAGAGTGGCTTGACATGGCTGTACAGCAACGCGGCAAATGAGATCTGAGGTAACAGGGAGCAGAGCATTTTGGGTAGGATCTTGGCTCAAGAGTTTTTGGCTGACACGAGTTTGGTATAAGGCTGGCTCAGTTCTGAGGATGGAACCAATAACCTATCAGTAAGGAATGAACAAAATTAACATCAGATTAAAAGGATTCAAGGACTGGTATATTAAAAACCTCCTAGGCACAAACATGAATGGTGAGGTATCTGACATTGTCCTGTGGGATTCACTAAAGCCTTACTTAAATGGAAGAGTTACAAGCTGGTATATCAGTAAAACAAGAGAATGGGACAAAGAAATGAATAAACTACAGGCAAAAAAAACACACTAAAGTTAAATATAAAACCAAACAACATTATCAGTCAGTCTGAACTTAAAAACTTAAATACAAAATATGTTAAAATTCTAAATCATACAGTTTTAGACATATTCGGTAAACCCTTTAAGCTTGCATAAACTTCCTCTTAGATCAAAGAAAATGAATAATCTAAATCACAGCAAAGAAATAACACATATAAATAATAAAAAAGAAAGAACATATATTAAAGTTATTCCTGAGAGCTTTAAAACAGTTTACGAAAATATATATAATAGAAATAACCTAGATAATGATTATAAACTTGAAACATTTTGAAGGGAAACTATAAATAATAAAATAACAAGTAAACAAATAAAAAAACTGCTACAGCATTCACTTTAACAGAAATAAAAGATGGTCTTATACAAGAACTATATAAAATAGTATTGGATGATACAGTTAAAATATTAGACAAGGTCTACAGAGAAATAAAAACAACTGCTCATGTCCCCCCCATCATGGAAATATTCCCTTATATCCCCTATTTTAAAACAACAAACAGCTCAGCATATAAATGTGGACTATAAGTATGTTCATGTCCATTTTAGCTAACTGAATGAATCTACTCATACCTAAACTGATTAACAATGATCAAACTGGGTTTATTTTACACAAGTGCATGATAATATAATAAAATTATACACATTAATAGACTATGCAAATAAAAATATAAAATAACTTTCTATCATTAGTTTCAAATAAGATAAGGCTTTTGACTCAATTAATTGGTTGTACCGCTTTAAAACACTTAGTGTACAACTTCTCACCTAAGCTAATTGCATTAATTTCCAAGTTATAAAATAACTGTTGTGATTATGTTAAAATAGGTTCTTTTCTTTCTAATTACTTTAAATTACAAAACAGCACAAAACAAAGCTGTCCATTAACACCTTTACTTTTACCATCAGCTATACAACTCTTTGCTAATAGTATTAGAGCCAATAAGAACATTAATGGTATTAAAATAAAAGATTTCAAACTAAAGATTTAACTCTCTGTTGATATTTTACTAACAATAGGAAACAGAGAATCCATTTGAGCATATAATTAGTTCTAAGTGTCAGTTTGAAGAAATCTTGAACTTCAGATTTAATCAAAATAAAATAAGTGCATTATTAATTAATAAAAAAATCATGCACAAATATTCTAACTTCAACTGGAATAGCAATCAACTGAAATGCCTTGCTATAACCATCATGTCTAATAATAATGAAATGATACATACAAACTTTCAACAGGTTGTTGATAACATTTTAAGTTTAGTCACAAACTGGCACAAATTCTTATTTAGCACTGAAGGATGGTTAATGCTTACTAAGATAATAATTCTCCATAAAATATTGTTTGTCTTACAATCTTTAATACCTTTTCCACCAAAAAATTGATGAAGATAAACATTCTACTTAAATTTCTTGGCATCCTAACAAACCAAGGGTTTCCACTGACTGGCAGAGAAAAGTTGGGATAATGGTGGAATAGGATTCTCTGATATTCAATTGTACACTACTTCAGCAACTGTAAAAGTTATAGCTAAGCAGATAAATTCATCTTACAATTCAACATGGAAACAAATTTATCAAGAATTATTAAATGCAAATAATAAATGCATCACAACCAGTCATAAACAAATAGTCCCTAACAGTTCTATCTGGTTATTAAAATATTGTTGCGTAAATGGAATTAAACCCTCTTCTCAAATTCCCAGCATCATTTCCTCTTTCCAGTCAATCACATATTCTAACCATTGCATTAAAGACTTAATTTTCTAGGTTTGCAATTGCATATACAAATGACTGCTTAGAAACTCATAACTTCAACAAAATGCTAGTATTAAAACAACAAAGTAACTTAATTTATTTCTATCAGTTCTTAAATGGTACTGATATATATGATTCTGAAATAGCAGCTGATTGGACGCATATGGTATATGAATGTGAAGTCATCTACCCTTTTTGGAAAGAAATTAATAACTTCATTCAAGCTCTATGGTCAGGCAGATGTAATACTTCTAAATTTTAAGTTTTATTTAATACTTTGATTCCTGAGATAATTCTAAAAGCCCAAGTGCCTCTTCTTTGGTCTATTCTTGCTATAGCTAGAAAAGTAATTACTAAAAATTGGAAATGTAAAGTTACCCCCTCTAGTGTTGAATTTAATAGTATGGCAAAAACTGTTTACGGTAGTGAACTGCAGAATATAAATATGAGAACTTTTAATATTACACATTCATATAAATCTTGGCTTAAACTTCTTGCTTGAAAAATGTTAATTGCTGTTGATCTGTAAAATTTTGATGTATTAATCAGTTGTGGAATTATGTAGTTATTTGTTTGTTTTATAACTGATTTGCTTATTTATTTATTGTTTTAAAACCAAATAAATCTTAAAAAAAAAAGTTTATACTGTAACTTCTAATGGGTGTGTCTATAGCCTTTAAAAATCAAGTTATATCCTCACAGTTGAAACAGATCTTCACATCTTCAGAATTTTAAATGTTACTAAAGAAGAGTAAATGTCAAACTGTTCATCAAAACCTAATCTTTACAGTGGTCACATTCACTAGATTCTAGGTATTAAACTGGATTTTGTAAGCCACACTTAACACTGTAAATCCTAAGAGGCCAGCAGACAGAGGGGTTGGAGGGTGAGAGTTTGTACTAAAACACTGATCATCTGAACAGCTACAATTATGGTAAGTGTAACACAACTGTACAATGTTTTTCATAGTCAGCATTGCAGTACTGATTCTTTGGAAGACTTAAAAAGCTACAGATTGGGAGGTAGAATGTCTGGTGGTCCACGGACAGCAGGTTTTCTACGGTAGCAGTAGCAAATCCTGACCTAGCCCTGAAGGCACTGCCTAAATGGTAATGCTTGGTAAAGGTGTGGAAAGAGGTTCCTGTGGCAGCTACCAAAATATCCTGTGTAGAGAAATCTTCAAGGAAGACAATGGCGGCTGCCCTGTGTCACTTGGAGAGAACTCTGACATGGGCTGCTAGTGATTTACCATGTTAAGCATAACAGAAAATAATGCAACCAGCTATCCATTTTGAAACAGTTTGTTTTGGTGACAGGCTTACCATCTGTCCCTTCTGCAAAGACCACTGGCAGTTGCTGTCCTGTTTGGGAACTTGTTCTGTTCAGATAATACCTGATCTGTCAGTGCATACCCAGGAATGTGGGATTTCTTCAGCCTTATTTTGGAGGTTTGGAAAACACACTGTCAGAAGAAGAGCTTGATTTAAGGATAGTTCTGATACTACCTTGTGTATAAAAGAGGGGTTATTTTTAAAGATTACCCTGTTCTTCTTGCAATTTAAACACTTCAACAGCCTGGGTTTTACATTTTAATGTAAATCAAACACATATCTGTTTATAATAACGGACAGTTAAATGTAAGCATCTAGAACAATATGGGCACATGAACTAAAACGAAAATTATGGTGTTGTATTTTAAGTTTTGCCTAACACAGTGAATCTCACACTATCCTATAAAGTCTCCTCAAGCCACATAAGGATCTTTAGCCTTGCCTAGGAATTCAGATACTACTTTAGACTTCAATCTGGCAGGATGCACCGCACTATACATTAGAAGTAGAATTACTGCAGGATCTTCTCAAAGAAAAACTGAGGATGAAGAATGATTTTACATCAATGACATAAAAAACAAATATAAAAATTAATTAACAACAGTCCACAGGAACATACCTCTTTTCTACTAGTATCCAGTTCCTTCCTTGTTTTTAAGGCAACAGCTTTTATCTTGTTCATCTTTTCATCCTTTGAAATAGATTCTTTTTCTAGGTTTGCTGAGCAGAAAAAAGGAATGTTCATCACACAGTGTTAGTTTATTCTAAATTAATATCAAGAATACAATTAAAAAGATAGTCATCTCTTTTTTCTTTCTGTCCACATCTTCAGTTCACTGACAACTGTTCAGCTCTTGCCTTTCCATAAGAGGAGCAGTCCTTTATCTCCAAACCAGAAAGGCAATGCAAAATATATAAGACCTGGAACCATCACCAAAACAAGTGAAAGTATTTCCATAAATACCAGGAAACAGCGATCAACTAGTAAAACAAACAAGGCAACTCTGGTACCACGCGGACTGTGTTTAATCAAACTCCAAATTAAAATATAAACAGAGCAAAAAACAAAAACATAAAAACAAGGAGATACTGAGCGCTTTCACCCATCAGTTCTGTGGGCATCTTCAGAGTAACACAAGCTTCACTATACACACATCTGTTAAATACTAAGGCTAATCATAATTAGTCACATACCCTAATTTTTCTAATTAAACAATGCCTCCATAGATATAGTAAACACATATCAAACAATGTAAAAGAATTAATAAAATTAAAAAATCCAAATTAAGGACTGAATCTAACTATAAATATTAAGCTGCTGTTACTTATACCTAAAATTAATAGTAATAAAAAAAATAATGATAGTGGTATATTGGTGCACACTATTTTACACTGTTGAC
Source organism: Protopterus annectens (assembly GCF_019279795.1). Classification (NCBI taxonomy): domain Eukaryota; kingdom Metazoa; phylum Chordata; order Ceratodontiformes; family Protopteridae; genus Protopterus; species Protopterus annectens. Next base: position 1,130,158,558 of record NC_056735.1, on the reverse strand, counting down.
AATAAATGACATATAAATACTTTGTTTTAAATACTATAAAATGTTAAAATTATAATAAATAAATATCTGTGTAAACCAATGTATAGTTATATGTTTACATCATAAAAAAATGTAAAAATAGTGTTTGAATAAATAATTAATAGTTCCCCTTCAGATAAAATGTGACTTGTACTTCAAAATACATAGAATTGAAATTTGTTCATTAATGCCTGGTGTATTGCTGGCATTCTTAACTGCCATAGATATTCTTTAACTTCTAATAAGATATTATCATCACCTCCTTTACTTGTATTGTGAGGAATCCTACCAATAACAAAAAATATAAACCTTTTAAAATCTTTACATTTAATGCTGTGTGTATTCCTAGGCAGCCTGTAAACAGTTCATCTCCCAGGGCCCTGCTATGTTTCACTTCCTAAGCCCCTGCTTACACTTATAAGGGGTACTAGAACTTGTCACAGATTTGGGATGCATGGCTAGGCTTAAAAAGGCCCTTGTAGTCGTTAGCACAGTAAATACCTATGAACCTATACAGTTCTCTCAGTTCAACCAGTTTTTCTAAAAAAAATTTTTATGACAGTCTTCATACTAACAACCCTTCTGATACAGTTCTAGGAGAAATTAACTTAAACAATTGTGCTAAACTAAACTTTGCTCTTAATTTATTTATTTATTTATTTTTATTTTACGTTTGTTAACCGGGATGGACCGACTGGATGAGGTCCATTTACAGCGGAGGCCCAGGGAGAAAAGCTCCACTTAATTAATACAACAGACAATGATAATAATACATAATGTAAAGTAAAGACTTTGTTATTGAGCAGTATGTTGTGCATAATAGACCAGTAAGCAAAGCAAGATCATATCAGCAATATATACAAGTGAACATTAAGTTAGTCATCAAAATATACAGACAGAGATCACAACAACATGTCCAAATGTCAAGGGATACCATTTGTTACTTAATCCTTTTTTCATCTGCTTCTATCAACTAACATAAGTCTATCTTACATGTAATCATCCTGCAATGTAAACAAACACATCCAGTGCAGACTTCTTGCACCCAACTACATCAAACAAAAGAACTAGCCAGAAACATTGACACACAGTTCACTCAAAACATTACAGAATGCTAGTTTCCAAAACTCTGGAAGCAAGAGCTAAAATGAATAAACCAGATGCCAATACTCAGTAATTTCATTATTTTGGCAATAGAAATAAACAGATCATTAAATCTATTACATACTAAGGTCTGAAATCAAGAACTCACATTTATTTAACCAGCATATACAGTGGATATAAAAAATGTACACACCCCTGTTAAAATGTCAGGTTTTTGTGATATAAAAAATGAGACCACAATATATAATTTCAAAACTTTTCCCACCTTTAATGTGACATATAACCTCTACAATTCAATTGAAAAACAAACAAATCTGTTAGGGGAAAACATATAAAAAAATGCAACTGGCTTATTGTACGTTTTTTATAAGTGCACACACACTTAAACTAATACTTTGTTGAAGCACCTTTTGATTTAATTACAGCATTTAGTCTTCTTGGGTACACACCTGCCATCAATTAACGAGACTCTGATTAACCCCAAATAAAGTTCAGCTGTCCTAGTAGGATTTTCCACAGGTGGTGAGCTGAAAGGCAAAAGTACAAACACCAGAGCTCTTGAGATGCACTGTGGACCCATTAGCAGTCCAGGAGTATCAAACAAAAAACCTGAGTAGGGTATACGGCACAATCAAATCCTTCAGATAACTGGGACCCAGTTCATAGATGGACAAATAAAACATCTTATAGATAATTCTGAAATTAACTGGTAGCCGATGAAGGTTGTGTAGAACAGACACATTATGTTGGCAATAACTCTTACTTCAATTCTGCTTAAATCTTTAAGTGGCACTTATAGTGACCTGTGTGATGATACTACTTTGTAGATTTCGGCTCTATTCCATCTGTATGCATTTTCTAGTTTGTTCTGGGGCCTTAGGCTTGTATTTTAATTAGCAAATGTGGGAAGACTGTGTCTGCATTACTCTGCACTTATATTTCCACAAGCATAATTACTTGTAAATGCTGTTTGTATTTTAAATATTGTTGGGCCACAGTCTTGTATTATATATTGTTTAATTAACAGTTGCGGCAGAACTGTGTACTGCTACTGGCAGATGTGTGCCTTAAGTCATTTATTACTCCATTTTTTTTCCATAAACAGTGTTACCGGTAACTTTCTGCATATTCTGGTACCTTAAACTGTAGTACAAATTCCATAATAAGGGAACTGTCTTTGCTCCAGTTTGTGCTTCATTGCTTTTATATCTGCTTATCTTATGCCTACATAAAACTGCACTCTGTGTCTACCCCATTCCCCACTAACACATTAAGCTAATGTTTCTAAAATAACTCCAGTATTGCCTTTATTTGACTGGATGCCTATTTAGCTAATCTGCTTGTTCCTTGAAATTATTTCCAACCTTCCCACCCCATTGCTGCTGTTCTGTCTGATTTCCAAAGTCCCTCCCGCTCCTCTTTCACTGCTAGTGACTTTTGTATAAGCTACTTAGTACTCTTCCAACTCATTGTTTTCTACAGATCCATGATACTGAGTGCCTACCCAGCAAATTAGTGCTGCTGTTGAGTAAACCTCATTTATACATAGTGTCTCTTGCTTATTTTACTGGAGCTCTACAAATCTTGGGAGTCCTAGCCTGCATTCTGGAAATGTTTCACTTGTATCCAGTACCATCCAAAATTAAGTACCTTTCTCTGCTGTATCACACTTGTTATTTTGAGTGACAGATACAGTTTCCTACTTTCATGTGTGCATTTCACTGAAATATTTGTAAAATAATTTCTCTTCCTGTCACCGTTACTGCTGTTAGACTGTCTTGAAAATTAATTCCAGCTGCAACAAAAATTCAAGAAACAGTGATGTGTCACCAGACCATATCATAAGTATGTCATCAAAGTAGCAAAAATAGCCCACACAGTGTATAAAAAGATCTAGTTTAAACACTGACTCGAGTTCCCATCTTAGCAGTACTGCATTAGCAAAAGTGGGGGCACACGCAACCCTCATTGCTACTCCCTGCTGTTGTTTGTAATATTCAGCCTCAAAAACAATGTAGTTGGTGTTGAGAACCAGTTCCATGAAGTCTCAGAACAGAGATACATCAGTTTTGGAAAGAGACCCACATTTGGTTACAATCTGTATGATCTACTCAAGACCCTCTTCATGGGGAATAACAGTAAAGAGGTTCTGAATCTTACAGGTTGCCAAAAAGTATTCATTTTCACACTTCATATTCCTAAGTTTGTCCAACAGATCCCATAAATCATGAATAATGCGGGAAATTAACAAAAAGTGTTTTTAAGTTCTGGTCTACAAACTTAGCCATTGGTTCTGTGACAGAACTACCTGCAGTGAAAATAGGTCGCACAGGTGGATCGAATATGTTTGAATGGATTTTCGGTATCCCAAAAATCTTACAGATGTTCAGGAGATGTACTTTAAGAAAATTCATATAATCCCCGAGACATGGTGTCAAATAACAAAAGTTCATCCAAAAAAAAACATTAATTGCCCTGTAAGCAATATTAATTTCCATCCTACATTTTGTAATACTTTTTTGTAGTACACTAGCTGACACCCCTTACACCAAAAGAAAGGGGTGATAAAAAGTCTTGATAGATAAATTTTCAATCAAGTTTTTCTTGAAAGGGATGTTAAATATGCTCCAGGTATCAAGAGCATGGAGCAGCACAAATTAACACCAGTGAAGTGGCCAGGAGGTCTGATTTTTGCCACAATGTTTAATTTTATTCCAATATGGTTTTATATTATTCCCTTGATGCGGTAGACACTGGAAATAATTCTTTACAAAAACTAGTTCCTTTTACAGTGTGATGATGAACTGAAAGTTTCATATGAAGATCGTCTCACTTTTACCTTCAAAAACAAACCCAACATTAAGAGTCTCTTAGAGTGACCAGCTAAAGAATATAACAATTGTTTTCAGACATCTAAATGTGGCCAATGCAACCAATGCCCCTTCATCGAAACTAATTTTTAATTCTGAACATGAGCCCCCAGGGAAAATTCAATTGTTTCACTGACAGGGTTGTTTATCTGGCTAGATGTGACTCATGTTTTGCCTTTTATGTTGGCAGAATGAAGAATGCACTTAAAAGGATTTACCAGCATCAGTATTACCAAGAATGACAAGAGCACACTAGCCAGACATGCTTCAGTTTGTGTTGGGTTTCATAAATTCAGTTATATGGTGCTTGAACAGGTTGATTCTGCAATATATGCATGTGACTGGCAGAATCAGTTTATTTCACAGAGAAATGTTTTGGCATCTGAGACTTGAAGCTGCAAATTTTCCAGGGCGAGAACATATCCATCTTTAGTGAATTAAAATTATGGGCTGCCAGACTGTGATCTATGTTTTTACACCAACTGCTTTGGTTTGTTTGTGTCTGGTGTGTATTATTTTGTCATGTCTTTTTAAAATTTTTTGCGGACTTTTTAGCCAATTCTAACTTTTGATTGGTGCTTGTGGGGGTAAGTCTTTTGTACTACACTTTTTAAATGTGATGCAATTTGATTTTATTCATGGTTCTGAAGAAGTCTGTTAAGACAAAAGCACTTAACCGTGATTTATTTGACAATAAATTTGATCCTAAGTCTGTGCTACCTGGTCAGTTCTTTTCTTTTCTTTGGAGCCACATCTCCTTTAACAAAACACAGTGCATCAGAGCCTTGATGTACCTCAATTAATGAACCAGGTATTTCTCGTCTTACTAATACTTGCGGAATACCCTCTGGGTCCATTTGAAACCATTAAATGGGGCTCCCTTTTTAAGTCAGTGTTAATAAGATCCTTCATTTCAGATGTGCCTGAATCAAGTGTCATACCGACCTCTGGCAGGGTCACAGTGATTGGAGTTTGAAAAACTAAATTTACTGGTTCTGAAACTTCAGTGGGTATTTCCAAGTCTAAATTGGCAGTCATAAGATCAGGCCTAGGTCTCTTGATCTTCTTCAGGATATGTGGAACATTGGGAGTGGAAATATCCAGCATTTTTGCTTGGGTGAGGCACTTAAGGTGGCAAATCTCAAGTGTTAAGAAATGAAAGGTGAGTATGTAAGGTTTTATGTAAGAAAGACTGGGACACTGTCATTTTTATAATAGTGCTCTGCCCTAGCCAAAAAAAAGGCAATGGGAATGGAAGATCCTTGTAGGGAATCTGCCTAATCCAATTTCACTCTCCTCTCCTAACTGACATCTAATAGAACTGCAAACACTACAACTTTAAAGAAAAAAATAAGGAATGTTCTGCAAAACACTTATCTGAACCAATGAAGGCAAAAATATACAGACGACAATGCTTACAACAGACTGATAGGTGAGAGACCTGTGGTTGGACTGGTGGTGAGATCGTCCATCATTTTCACACTCATACGTCCACTTGTGTACACTTGCATCCTTTGGCTTAAGTCATACCTTGGACATATGGCTCCATGGAAGCTTTTGGCTTTGGTACTCCAGTCGGACATCCAGATCATTATGCAAAATAACCCAAAAGTTTGGACTATTGCAGCAGTGATCTAAGGAAGGACATCTGACTGACAACTTTGTCAGGGAAGAAAGGAGTAACAGATTCACATTCTACAGTAAATAACACTCTCTGACTGAGAAAAACAAGCTGCACTGTGCAACCTCTTCACCACCCAAAAGAGTAAGGCTGACTGATTTAGTGCAACAAAAAGTCAGTTTTCATGCAACTGATCCCTGCATAATGAACTTCATAATGTACCCCCAAATTCATGCCTGTCACATGACAGACTTGCCCAGCACCACAAACCCTCCAGCCTGCACCCTTTCTTTTTTCGTAGATGGTACTCTCTCTAATGAACCATGGCTCACACCTCTTAATAGGAACAGAACAAACATGACTTGGAGCAAGAAAATCTAAAGCCATGGACAGGGACTTTCTATAGTTCTCAACCAAAGTATCTACTGACACAGCCCCATCTCCTAAAGAAAGCTTAAGATTCATAAATAAAAAAAAAAAACCTTTGGACTGATATGGTTAATAGGATGGACCAACTGCAGGTCAAGATTGGTGTGGGGGGAAGACTGCAACATGGCAGTTCTACATCACAGCAAATCAGAAGTGGCCAGACCAAGAGATCAGTTTCATCACAAAATTAGGACCTTCACCCTAATAGAAATACCAAGTCTAAAGCATAAACTCATCTCTGTGTTGCAGAGGTAGTAACCTGCAGAAACTGAAAGCCTTTCATTACACAGATAAATACACGTATTTAACTGAATTTCTTAACCAAGTTACAGCACTGGTCAGTACCAGTGTATGGTGCTGTGGTTTGGCATAATGGTTAAAGTATTTACCTTACAGACAAAAGGAATAGGGTTTGATTCTTATATTTGAGGGAAATTGGCTAGATTTATAATGGCCAACAAGGGCAGCTAGCCTAGTAATTACCTATAAACCTATGTTACAGTGAATATAGAAGTACCACAGTAAAAATTACTGTGCAAACTGTAAAGTCTGATCATTTCATGCTGCCATCACTAACCATTCATATTCAGCTGGGATACAGAAAAAAATTTGCAGATAGGAGAAGTATACAAAGAGAACGAAATACAGAGTGAAGCTATATTGAAGGAAGATCCTATTAGAGTTGCTAGAGAATACAGGCAGGAAAACAGAAGAATCATTTATATTATGTGCCCTGCTGGGTTGCAAGTACATTTTGCTTGATAACTTACACAGGTTTTTAGCAGTTAATGGAATGTGGGATAGGAATAGGTGTCCAAGTTTGAGAGGGAGGGATTCTCACAGTTTGCGGCCAAGCATTGAGAAGGCATAATTTGAAGTGTGCATCTTTGATTGCAGGATTTGCATGAGAAGACATGAGTGATTAAGACTGCCGAGGTTGTCTGTGGGAGACTACTTCATTTTGTAGCTAGGGGTGGAAGGGTTTACTCATAGAGGAGTTTGAGCTGCTTTGTGGAACAGGAAACTTTGCAGAAGTGTTCATTTTTGAAGAATGTATGATAAATGTGCATATTTTATTTTCTAAGGTTTGTATGGTAACAGATTTCTTGGCAGAGGCTTCTGACACCACTGAGAGACTGTATTGGACAAGAGCCATTGACTTGGTCTTGACCCAGAGTTTAAAGTCACAAGAGAAGTACTGATGTAAGTGAAGTTTCCATAACAGTAAATGTTACAATAGACCATTGTTGCCTCAGCTATATGGACCCTACCCCTTCAGGCCAGCTTTTCAAAGTGAAGGGGAAGAAAGGGGTAATTTGGAACATTTTCTGGGAATTCACTGAATTGGCTGCGGGATGCACCGTCAGAGATGCGGAGTGGGCAGATTGGTCTAATGAGGGAGATGATTTTTCTGAGCTATGATATAGAATCGGAATTGGCTAGGCATGGTAAGGCCTTACTGTGTCTAATAATGGTGGCTGCCAAAAAAGCAATTACTAGAAAATTAAAATCAAAATCTAAATCAACTGTACTAGAAGTAGTGAATATAGTAACAGAGATAAAACAACTAGAATTGAGATCTTTAGAGCTCCTTTGGGTCCTGGAGTGACAAAGTACAGTTTTGTACCTACCATAAATGTAGATGTTCGAAGATCCACATTGCTGCAGTCCTTACACTTGGGTAGTCCGCTGTCCTCGGTCGGCCCGAATATCAAAGTATAAGGCTGACGTCGGTCAAGGCGCATTTGACTGACATCAGGACGTCAGGGTACAAATGCGCATGACCGACGTCATATCCTCAGTCTTTTCTTGCCCCAGATGTCAGAAGACCCTAAAAATAAAGGCCAAAACCAAAAGACAGCAAACAACCAACCAACCACCCTTGCACTAATTATATGTACAATATATACAATATACACAATATTTACAACCCAACCCACACAACCACCTCTAACTACAGAGGGAAGGAGGGAGGGTAGAATTGGACTGCAGCAATGTGGATCTTGAACATCTACATTTATGGTAGGTACAAAACTGTACTATGTTCTTCATCTCACATTGCTGCAGTCCTTACACTTGGGTAGAATCCCAAAGCAGAGGTATGGGAGGATGGCCAAACTACAAGGAAGCAGGAGCTGCCAAAATGCCCTGCAAAACAGCAGTGGCAAAACCAGCCCTGGATTTAGAGTAAAGTGGCAGGTGATAATGCCTAGAGAAAGTATGCACTGAACTCCAAGTAGCTGCCTCCAAAATATCCTTGGTTGCCACTCCTCAAAAGGCTGTCAAGTGGCAGTAGCCCTAGTGGAATGAGGCCTAATCCCAGCTGGAATCTCCTTGCCATGATGGGAATAACAGAAAGCAATGCAAAACGCAATCCACTTAGAAATAGTTTGTTTTGACACAGGCTTGCCCTGAGAACTCAAAGCAAAAGAAACAAACAACTGCTGAGACTGCCTGAACCCATTAGTTCTGTCCAAATAATATCGCAACTGCCTGTGTACATCTAAAGTGTGCAAAATCTTTTCCCCTTTATTTTGGGGATTTGCATAAAAAGTAGGCAAATGAATAGTTTGGTTTAAAGCCACACTAGAAACCACCTTAGGCATAAAGGAAGGATTAGTACAAAGATACCCTATCCTTATGGAAAATCAAGAAAGGCTCAACCGCCATAAGGGCCTGTAATTCAGAAACCCTTCTTGCAGAGGTAATGGCCAACAAAAAGGCAGTCTTCCATGATAAATATTTCAACTCAGAAGTAGCTGCAGGCTCAAAAGGTTGTAGAGTGAGTTTCTCCAACACAAAATTGAGATCCCAAGCAGGAGTAGGAGCTCTACGTGGGGGTCTTATATTCTTTGCCCCTCTAAGAAATTGCTTGAACAAAGGATGAGAAAACAATGGAGGATCACATTCATAGTGAGCTGAAATTGCCGCAGCATGAACCTTAAAAGAAGAGAAGGACAAACCTTTGTCCAGCAACTCAGTAAGATATTGAAGAGCCACACTTAAATTAGGCTCAGAAACATCAAAATCCTTTGCTGCACTCCAAAATAAAAATCTCTTCCATTTATCTGCGTACACTTTCCTTGTACTAGGCCTTCTAGCTTCCAAAATCACATTCAAAACTTGTTGTGGAAGTTGAGACCCTCTATGGTTCAAAACAGAATATGCCAGGCTGTTAGGTGAAGAGAGTGAAGTTTGACATTGAGCAAATGGCTGTCCTCCTGTGACAACAGGTGTGGAATCGAAGGCAAAGGCCATGGAGGCTTCCGTACCAGACTTCTCAGTAATGGGTACCAGTGCTGTCGAGGCCAATCTGGAGCTATTAAAATCATCCTTGGCTTGTCCTGTCTGACCTTTAGAAGTACCTTTGGGAGGAGAGGCAGAGGTGGAAAGGCATACACATGAAGATTGCTCCAATTGAAAGAAAGAGTATCCACTTTCCAAGCTGTGGGATGAAACCTTTTTGTGCAAAACTTTGGCAGCTGATGGTTTAGTGGAGAAGCGAACAGATCTATGTCTGGAGTTCCCCATGACACTGTCAATTTCTGAAATACATGAGGATCCAATTTCCACTCGTGGGGATCCATAATTGCCTGCTCAACACATCTGCTAAGGAGTTCTGTGCTCCTGGCAGAAACCTTGCCTGAAGATTGAGCTGTAAACTGAGAGCAGTCTCCCACAAAATCATTGCTTGCCTGCATAGAGGATAAGAATGTGTTCCCCCTTGCTTGTTGATGTACCACATGACAGTTGTGTTGTCTGTTAGAATCAACACCTGCCCTGGAAGAAGTAAATCCTTGAAAGCTATTAATGCAAACTGGACTGCTAACATCTCCTTCAGGTTGATATGTAGATGTTGTAGTCTGGCAGGCCACTTGTCTTGTATCCACTTTCCATTCAGATGAGCACCCCAAGCTTTGTCTGAGGCATCTGTCGTTAGAATCTGACTTGCCTCTGGCCGGGTCACAGAGAGTCCCTTGTTTAGGTGACATTCCTGAGCCCACCACATAAATTCCTTTTGAATGCAAGGTATTATTTGAATGACAGTGTCCAGATCCTGGCAGTGCTGTGTCCATACATTTTTGAGATACCATTGCAGCTTCCTCATATGCAGTTTGGCATTGGGAAGCACCAGAATACAAGATGCCATGAACCCTAAGGCTTGAAGGACTGTCCTTGCAGTCAGCCCGGACTGATGAGATAGTTGATGGAAGTAAAGGGAAAGACTCTTTTGTTTGTCCGGGGTTAAAAAGGCCATCTGGGATGCTGTATTCAGTCTTACACCCAGAAAGCACATGTCCTGAGAGGGTACTAGACTGGACTTTATTTCGTTCACAGAATACCCCAGGCATCTTAGCACTGCTATCACATATTCAAATGATGAAGAAGCTCTTCCCTTCCTTGAGCCAGAATCAGGCAGTCGTCCAAATCAGGATAGATCTGTATTCCTTTTAGCCTGAAGAAAGCTATCACTGGAGCCAGAACTTTCGTGAACACTCTGGGCAGTAGATAAGCCAAAGGGCAATGCAGAGAACTGATAGTGAGAAGTCCCAGCTCAAAAGCAGATACTTCCTGCAACTTAGTCTGATAGGAACATGAAGGTAAGCCTCCTTGAGATCCAAAGTTACCATCCAGTGATCTTTGCCCAGCAGAGGTAAAAGCTGTTGTAACGTCAACATTTTGAACTTGGGAATGTCCAGATAAGTGTTGAGGATAGATAAATCCAAAATTGGTCTCCACGTGTTCCCCTTCTTTGGTACTAGGAACAGGCGAGAATAAAATCCTAGGCCCACTTCTGGCATAGGGACCGGCTGTATGGCCCCTAGTTGAAGTAACAGAGAAATTTGCTTGTGAGCCTCTATTCTTTGTTGAGGAGGAACGTCTGGCATGCCTCTGAAAGGAGGCAAGGTATGGAAATAAAACCTGTAACCTTGGTGTATGATATCCAATACCCATCTGTCTTGGGTAATTAAACTCCAATTTTCTTTGAAAAGTGCCAACCTTCCTCCCAAAGGTGCTGCCAGACGAGAAGGCTCTGGCAGCTGAAAAGGTAGGTCATTGGGTCTGTTTACGAAAGGACTGACCCCTGCCCTCACCTGAAGATTGTGCAGGAGAACTCCCTGTTCTAGGCCTGAAAGAGCCCTGAGCTCTGCCCCTACCACGTCTAGATCTACCCCTAGACTGGGAATCATAAGAAGGATACGTCCACCCTTTAACAGGCCAATTTCTACTAAACTTTGGAGGCTGAACCTGCAAAAAATCTTTAACAGTCTGCATAGACTTAGCCTTGTCCTCCATTTTCTTCAACACTGCCTCAACAGGAGAACCAAACAACACATCAGATTGTAAAGGAGCATCTAAAATCCTAGTTTTAACATGGTCAGATAAATTTTGATCCCTCAGCCAGGCGTGCCTGCGAAGAACTGATGAAAGGAGATAGTTTTGGTATTTTAACATGTGAAACTGGCAATTCAAAGCCCTCATAGCTAGAGTGGAGGAAGTATAAACTTTCTTTCCCCATCTATCCAAGGCCCTGGCTTCTTTATCTGCAGGAACCGGATTCTTGACAACAGAAGCCTTAACACCTTTAGGCCCCTGGCTAACAGTTTCTGGGTCTGCCCTAGGACTCTTAAAAAGATACTTATGAACTTCAGGCACCCTGTAATACCTATCCGGTTTAACAGGAGCAGGAGGCAAAGAATCAGGATTAAGAGAAGCCTCTGTAAAAACATCTTCCACTACATCCAAAACAGGAGGTATAGCCAAAGGCCTATGCTGGGGTAAAAACAACAATTCCCTAAGCCTTTTCCTGGAATCAGAGAAGTCCTGACCTTCCCACTTAAAATGCTCCCTCATGGAATGAAGAGTTTCTGAAAAAGAAAAATCCTCAGGAGGAGAAGCAGAAGGAGTAGAATCATCCACATCTGAATCAGAATAAGGAGAGTACTCCTGCAAGTCTTCAGCCGAAGACTCTGAAACATCCGAAGCCTGCTCAAAACTCCCTAGCTCAGGCTCCACCCTAGGTCTCTTATCAGGAGGGCATAGAACCCCTAATCAAAGTAATCAAATCTTCTGCCATTTTAAGCATATGCTTCCTGGGCACAGTTCCTGAAGAACTAGGGGTAACACCAACTGAAGCTAAACCTGGCCTGCCCCTGGGAGAAGCCTTGGAAACAGAAGGAGAGGGCCTAACCACCCTAGGCAGGAGGCGAGTATAGTAACCTGAGAAGCCCCATCAGCCTGGCCTGCCTCCTGAGAGGCCACATCCTGCAATAACAAAGTCTCTCCCTGGGAACCCAAAGAAACCTCCGGTGGAACCACCGGCTCCACCGACACCTCTAATGAACCCGCCTGGTACTAACGGTTCCTCTAGCCTAGGTTTAACTGCTTTGTCCTTGCGCTTCTTGAAGAAGCGGGCGTGGAGCATCCGACGGCATTTTATAATTGCACCGCTTCCCAAAGACTAACCTGGCACAATCTAATCTTCTCTTAATAGTGCGCTTATTGAATCTAGCACAAGAGCGACACCCAACAACGTCGTGCTCAGGCCCTAAACAAGGAATACACAAAGTATGGTAGTCTCTATGCGGTATCTGTTTCCCACAAGAAATACAATTATTCACTTTTCTGACATCCGGTAAACCACTGAGGCAAGAAAAAACTAAAATATTCCCCAACGGGGTACTTAGCCAACTTTGACTCGGTCTGAAACTCCGAAATCGAACAATTTCAGAACGCCAACCGGCACTTGCAACTCTGCTTCTGCATCGGACCATGCGGCAAAAAAGACTGAGGATATGACGTCGGTCATGCGCATTTGTACCCTGACGTCCTGATGTCAGTCAAATGCGCCTTGACCGACGTCAGCCTTATACTTTGATATTCGGGCCGACCGAGGACAGCGGACTACCCAAGTGTAAGGACTGCAGCAATGTGAGATGAAGAACATCTTCTGGATCAGCAGAAGGATTCTTGAAGAGGTATTTATGTGAGTCCAGCATCCTGTAGAGCTTGTCTGGTTTTCTAGGGGCGGGATGAAGAGAATCTGGATTCAAGGAAGAATCCATAAAAATACCCTCTATGACCTCCAACACTGAAGGAATAGCCAAAGGTCTGAGTGCTGGCAGGTCAAGGAACTCCCTAGCCCTCTTTTTTGATTGTGGGTATTCCTGGGCCTCCCACTGAATATGTTCCCTCATGGCATGGGGAGTTTTCCCAAAAGTGATGTCTTCAGGAGGCAAAGCTGAAACCAGATTCTCTTCAGAATCTGAATCTTCAAAAAAAGTAAGAAAGGGTACTGCCTCAAAGACTGCTTTCCTCCTGGTCCGAATCCTCATCAGAATCAGGAGGCTCAGAGCAAACTTCAGGGATAGGATCCTTCTTTTTTCCTGGGGAAGACTCCAAAGGAGGTTGTCTAACTCTGACTATAGAAATAAGGTCTTCGGCTAACCTCCCCAGGTCTTGTTGATATCCCTGTGCATGGGAGCCGGTAGGCCGAGACATAGGGCCTGAGGTAGAACCCTTCTTAGAGGTAGCTCTGGCCTTGGGCCTAGGCATGTCTGCAATCCTGACACCATTCCCTCTATAAGAATAATCTGATGCAGAAAGACATTGCAAAGGGACATTGCTGGTAAAAGAACGGTTGCTGGAAGCCAAAGTCTGCTGAGCGACCCGGAACCTGAATAACGAACTAAGAATCAAGGTCTGTCTAGAAGTTGAGGGACTTTCTGGCATGTTGGACTCCAGATGGATCTCGACAGAGGCATGCACACCACAACAGTCACAGAAACCACCTCACCTCCCTCAGTGATAACTAGCCCTGGGGAACTGTCAGATGGAGAATGATTGTCATCCAAGGCTCTAAGCTTGGGTCTTTTTTCCTTATCCTTCCTACGCTTAGAGAGCTCAACCTCAGGAAGACCAGTGGATGCCACTCGACGATGCAAAATAGATGGGAGACAAAGATGCCTAACCAAGATCTCGGCCCTACACCTGACAGTCCTAGAGTTGAAACAAGCACAGAAATGACAATTAGGAGCACTGTGATCAGGGCCTAGATAGGTGACACACAGCGGATGGAAGTCTTGGTGTGGGATTTGCTTATCACAGCGGAGATGACTGTTAACCTTATCTGACATGGGTTAAAGAAAGAATATAGAGTTTTCCCCAATAGGGTGCTTAGGTTTCAGATGATTTCTTTCTGGCGCAGACTGACCGATACACTGAAATACTGCTTCAGACTCCAACAGCAGGAAAAGCCAGATATCATGGCATTGGCTGGCTCCCTATATACCGAAGCATACTGATGTTGGATAGGACATCAGCCAGCCTAAGGCAGACAGAGATTTTTACTCTGGTAGTCAGCCCAGTCAAGGGCTTACACAGCAGGAAATCCCACCATTCAGGACTGCAACAGTGAAACACGAAAAAAAATCCACTGTTTCCTAGACCAAAAGGGAGTCACCCTCACCATTTCTGAGAATCCTTCTGGACATTCAGAAAAACCCTGAATATCAGTGAAAAAGCATACAAGGACATTTCCATCCATTGGAATGAAAAAAGCATCCATCATCCTGGGTCTGTTAACAAAGAAGTCCTGGAGCAAAATTTCTTCACTTGTCTGTTCTGAAAGAAGAAAACAGGTTTACTTGATATACTCCCCACAGTTGGTGAAGATTCCACGTGTTGGTCTTTCCTAGTCCTGTTAGCTCTGGCAGAATGTATGAAGCCTGAAGAGTCAAACAAGCTGAGTTGCTATCTCTCAGGTTATCACAGCAAATCAGCAAAGAAGGTAGGATCTGGTACCCCCTTGTTAGATTATATACTACATCACTGTGGTGCTGCTTGTAAATCTTGAAGTAGTCCTGTTGCCAGAGATGACTTAAGGTTTTCCAGGCAAGATCACTGCCAACATCTCTGTAACATTAAAGTGCTACTGTTTGTCTTAAGGATTCCACAGAGCTTACACTTTTACTCCAATGGGGGGATGAGTGGATTGTGCACTGCAAAAGAAATAACAGTTGTGTAAAGCCTTAACATAACAGCTGTCCTTCTCTTCCATGCTGCAGTATTCTTAACCTTTGGGACTCCCTGCCAAGGTGACCTGAACATCCAGCCTGTATACAGAAGACTTTTGCTACTGCATGGTATGTGCGATGTTGCACATAGCAAGGCATAAAGGGCACATTGGCATGCACCATCCTTCAGAAATGAATGCCCCAGTCAGAACAGCCCTCCAAGGATACGAGGTAAAACACATCATCCAACAAAAAGCAATTATCAAGGGGGTAGGAGGGTAGGATAGAATACTACAACATGGAAGAGAAGAACATCTATGGTTATGGTAAGATTTTACACAACTATGTCCTTTTGTTCCTATGTTGCAGTATTCTTAATCTTTGGGAGAGTACCAAAGCTCATGGGAAGTATGGAGCAGAGGTTTCTATGAACCTATGCAGGATTGCCCTAGCAAATCCAGCTCTGGACCTTGAGATAGCGTACAGTTTGCAATGTTTGATGAAGGTATGGACAGAAGACCATGTGACCACTTCCAAAATAGAAGCAGTGTCCAGACCTTTGAAGAAAGCCTGTGCAGTGGGCTTTCACAGGAGTAGGGAGTGTCTTCCCTTGGGAGACATAAATGTAAGAAATAGCCTTAGAAATCAAAGTAGAAATAGACTGTTTGGAGACCGACTTTCCCAGCCCCCTGGGGTGGAAGGAAACAAACAGTTGCTCAGGTTTTCCTAATAGACTTGGTTTTGTCTAGATAAAAATGGAGTTGCCTGTGCACATTCAAGGAATTAAGTACCCCGTTGCTAGGGTTTTTAGGGTTAGAAAAAAAAGGTGGGCAGATGAATGGATTGGTTTAGTGACAAGTCATTCAATACCTTGGGCATAAAGGAAGGGTTAGTACGGAGGGATACCGTGCCCTTGTGGAAAATGATTAAAGGTTGGCAAGCCATAAGGGCAAAGAGTTCA